>NC_134095.1:13607058-14338671 GCF_000715075.1 Nicotiana tabacum
AGTTCAGATTTTTATCATCAAATTATGCTAAACGAATGAATTCCAATTGAAAAACATCGATTTTAAGCACAAAACCCGAAATCAGTCAAAACCTGACCCCCGGGCCCACATCCCAAAACTAGACAAACTTTATACCAAAATGTTCTTCATCATCTCATGAGTCCGTACATATAAAGAACTCGAAAATCGGAGTTCGTTTGACCCCTCAAATCATCCCTAGAAGGTCTCATAATCTCAAGCCCTAACTCCACCTTTTTTCTACTGATTTTCATGAATTAAACACTGATATTTTGTTCCTTAATCACAAATAATCGAGTTTTAGGGTCCAAAATCCTTACCTCAATGAAGAACAATGATTTCCTCTCTTCAAAATCACCTCAAAGTTCTTTTCCCGTTCAAAAATGGTGTAAAAGAGTTTAATGGTCGCGGAGGGTTTATTTAAATACTGCTCATGCGTTTTACTGTTCACCCAAGCACTGTTCACCCGAGTTACTGTTCACACGAGTATTGTTCATGCTGCTGTGAAAAATGCAGCAGCTTTTCTTCTAGTCTAAATTGATCCGTTAACCTTTCGAGATCCACCAGAGGCCCTCAGAAATCTCAACAAATATACTAACATGTCCCATAACATCATTCGAACTTAGTCGAGCCTTCGAAACACCAAAAACAACATCAAAACATCAAAATCACATCAAATTCAAGCCTATGAACTTTGAAATTCCTAAATTCCACCAACGACACAGAAACTATCCAAAACAACTCCGATTGACCTGAAATTTTGCAGACATATCCAAAATGACATTACGAACCTGTTCCAACTGCTGAAATTCCATTCCGACCCCGATAGCCTATTTTCCACTACCGACCGGAAATCGCCAAAAATTAACTTTCGCTAATTCAAGCTTAATTCTACATCGGACATCACAAAAATATTCTGGACACACTCCTAAGTCCCAAATCACCTAACGAAGCTATCCGAGCCATAAAATCAGCATTCCAAGTTCGTTTACCAATAAGTCAACTCTCAGTTGACCTTTCTAACTCTAAAGCTACTTTTAGAGACTAAGTGTCTCAAACCTTACCAAAACCATTCCGGATTCGATCTGACCATCCCCATACCACATAACATGGATAAACAAAGCCTAAAGAAGCAGAAATGGAAAAAACGGAGCGGTAACTCATGAGACGATTGGCCGGGTCGTCACATCCTCCCCAACTTAAACAAACGTTCGTCCTCGAACGAGTCAAGAAACATACCTAAAGCCTCAAACAGGTGAGGATATCTTCTCTGCATATCCCGCTCGGTCTCCCAGGTAGCCTCCTCCACGGGCCGACCTCTCTACTGCACTTTTACTGAAGCTATATCCTTTGACCTTAACTTTCGAACCTGACGCTCCAAAATAGCTGCTGGCTCCACATCATAATTCAAGTCACCATCCAGCTGAACCGTGCTGAAATCTAGAACATGAGACAGATCCCCAATATACTTCCGGAGCATAGAAACATGAAATACCGGATGCACACTCGATAAGCTGGGTGGCAAAGCAAGCTCATAAGCCACCTTCCCAATCCTCCTAAGCACCTCAAAAGGCCTAATGAACCGAGGACTCAATTTGCCCTTCTTCCCAAATCTCATAACACCCTTCATGGGTGAAACCTTCAACAGAACCTTCTCACCAACCATGTAGGACATATCCCGAACCTTCCTGTCAGCATAACTCTTTTGTCTCGACTGCGCTGTATGAAGCCTTACCTGAATCACCTTTACCTTGTCTAAAGCATCCTGCACCAAGTCTGTCCCCAATAGCCTAGCCTCACCGGGCTCGAACCAACCAACTGGAGATCTACACTATCTCCCATACAAAGCCTCATGTAGAGCCATCTGAATACTCGACTGGTAGATGTTGTTGTAAGCAAACTCTGCAAGCAGTAGAAACTGATCCCATGACCCTCCGAAATCAATAACACAAGCATGCAACTTGTCCTCCAATATCTAAATAGTGTGCTCAGACTGACCGTCCGTCTGAGGGTGAAAAGCTATGTTCAACTCAACCCGAGTGCCTAACTCTCGCTGCACAGACCTCCAAAACTGCAAAGTGAATTGAGTGCCCCTATCTGAAATGATGGAACCCGGGACACCATGCAACCGAACAATCTCTTGAATATAGATCTCTGCCAACTGCTCTGAAGAATAGGTAGTACACACAGAAATGAAGTGCGCGGACTTGGTCAGTCGATCCACAATCACCCAAATAACATTGAACTTCCTCAAAGTCCGTGGAAGTCCAACTACAAAGTCCATAGTGATACTCTCCCACTTCCACTCTGGAATATCCATCCGCTGAAGCAAGCCACCCGGTCTCTGATGCTCATATTTCCCTTGCTGAAAATTGAGACATCGAGCCACAAATTCCACAATGTCTTTTTTCATTCTTCTCCACCAATAGTGCTGCCTCAAATCCTGATACATCTTCGCGGCACCCAGATAAATGAAATACCGCGAGCTATGGGCCTCCTCCAGAATCAACTCCCGAAGCCTATCTACATTGGGCACACAAATCCAGCCCTGCATCCTCAACACCCCATCATCGCCAATGGTCACATCTCTAGCATCATTTTGCTTAACTCTATCCTTTAGGACAAGCAAATAAGGATCATCATACTGGCTCCCTGATCTGATCATATAAGGAAGACCGAGAAACCACACAAGCCAACACCCGACTGGGCTCCGAAATATCCAACCTCACGAACCGATTGGCCAAGGCCTAAACAGCAACTGCAAGAGGTCTCTCCCCAACTGGAATATATGTCAGACTCCCCATACTCACTGCCTTTCGGCTCAGAGCATCGGCCACCACATTGGCCTTCCCCGGATGGTACAATATAGTGATATCATAATCCTTAAGCAACTCCAACCACCTCCGCTACCTCAAATTGAGATCCTTCTGTTTGAACAAGTGATGGAGGCTGCGATGATCAGTTAACACCTCATAAGACACACCATACAAGTAATGCCTCCAAATCTTTAACGCGTAAACTATGGCAGCCAATTCCAAATCATGAACGGGGTAGTTCTTCTCATAGGACTTCAACTGACGAGAAGCATAAGCAATAACTCTACCCTCTTGCATCAATACACAACCAATACCGACCCTCGAAGCATCACAATACATGGTATATGAACTTGAAGCTGACAGCAAAACTAACACTGGAGTTGTGGTCAAAGCTGTCTTGAGCTTCTGAAAGCTCTCCTCACACTCATCCGACCATACAAATGAAGCACCCTTCTGAGTCAACTTGGTCAAGGGCGATGCCATAGATGAGAATCCCTGAACAAACCGGTGATAATAACCCGCCAAACCAAGAAAGCTGCGAATTTCTGTGGTTGAGGATCATCTGGGCCAACTCTGAACATCCTCTATCTTCTTTCGATCAACCTGAATACCCTCACTAGACACCACGTGTCCTACGAATGCCACTGAACTGAGCCAAAACTCATACTTGGAGAACTTTTCATAAAGCTTCTCTTGCCTCAATCTCTGCAACACAACCCTCAAATGCTCCGCATGCTCCTCCTGACTATGCAAATATACCAAAATATCATCAATGACGACTATGACAAACGAGTCAAGATAAGGACAGAACACGCTATACATCAAATGCATGAACGCTACTGGGGCATTAGTCAACCCAAAAGACATCACCAAGAACTCATAATGACCATATTAGGTCCTGAAAGCTGTCTTGAGATTATCCAAGTCCCTGATCTTCAACTGGTGATAGCCTGAACGGAGATCAAACTTGGAGAACACTCTCGCTCCCTGAAGCTGGTTGGATAAATTGTCAATGCGAGGCAAATGGTACTTGTTCTTTACTGCTACCTTGCTCAATTGCCTATAATCAATGCACATTCTCATAGTTCCATCCTTCTTCTTCTTCATAAATAGAACCGGTACGCCCCAAGGCGACACACTAGGCCGATTGAACCCCTTATCAAGGAGTTCCTGAAGCTTCTACTTTAACTCCTTCAGCTCCGCTGGTGCCATACGGTACCGCAGAATAGAAATGGGCTGAGTGTCCGGTACCAGGTTAATACCAAAATCAATGTCCCTGTCCGGTGGCATGCCTGGCAGGTCTGCAGGTAACACATCGGGAAAATCTCTTACAACTGGAACAGAATCAATACTGAGAGTCTCAGCTCCGACATCCCTCACAAAGTCTAGATACGAAAGACATCCCTTCCCAACCATACGATGGGCCTTCAAGATGGAGATTACCCTACTAGGAACATAATCAGTCAAGCCTCGCCACTCAATTCGTGGCACACCCGGTATAGTCAATGTGACTGTCTTGGCATAACAGTCCAGAATAGCATGACACGGAGATAGCCAATCCATGCCCAAAATAACATCGAAATCCACTATACACAATAATAATAGATCTACACGGGTCTCCAAACCCCCAATAGTCACCACACACGACCGGTACACACGGTCTGCAACAACAGTATCGCCCACCGGGGTAGATACATGAACAAGAGAAAATAGAGACTCACGGGGTGCACCCAAATAACAAGCAAAGTATGATGGCACATAAGAAAAGGTGGAACCGGGATCAAATAATAAAGAGACATCTCTGTGGCAGACTAAAACAATATGTATAATGACAACATCAGAAGCAATAACATCGGGTCTGGCTGGAAGTGATAGAAACGGGCCTAACCGCCACCAGATCGACCTCCCTCTCTAGGGTGACCCCTAGCTGACTGACCTCCATCCCTAACTGGCTGAGCGGGTGGTGATGAAGCAACTGGCGCTGAAGACGATGACTGACCCCTCTACTAAGATGAATTTGCGAGACGACAGAGGGCACTGCCTCCATATATGACCCATCTCTCTGCACTCATAACAACTCCCAGGTGCTGGAGAAGGGTACTGAAGGGAACCCCTCGCACCAGAGTGACTAGCATATGCACCTGGCGTAGAGTAGCCCTAAACTGATGCAGCACGGGACAAACTCTGAGCTGAAAGGGTACTAAGTGATGACTGGCCTTGCTGAGAACTGTGATAACCATGACCCAACGATGCCCCACGATAACCTGGGCGAGCTGGCTGAGCCTGCCTGAATGGACGGCCTCTGCCGTGCTAAAACTAACCTCTCGATGGAGCACCACTATAACTACCAGATCCTCGAGGCCACTTGGCCTCCCTCTCTTCTCGCTCCTGGAGACGAACAGACTCAATCTCACGGGCAATATCCATAACCTCCTCGAACGTAGCACCAGTCACCCTTTCCCTAGTCATAAGAATGTGAAGCTGATAAGTGAGGCCATCAACAAACCTCATAATCCCCTCTCTATCTATCGGGACCAACCAAATCGCATGACGAGCTAACTCAGAAAACCTTATCTCGTAATGCGTCATAGTCATCTCTCCCTAATGCAACTACTTAAATTCCTTATGCAGCTGCTCCCTGCGATACTACGACACATACTTCTCTAGAAAGAGAACGGAGAACTGCTGCTAGGTAAGAGGTGCTGCACCAATAGGCCTATGCCTCTCAAATGCCTCCGATCAAGTGAAGGCAGCTCCAAAAAACTGATAAGTAGTGAAAGCGACCCCACTGGTCTCCAGAATACTTGTTGTATGAAGCATCCTCTGACACTTATCTAAGAAACCTTGGGCATCCTCACCCTCTGCACCACTGAAGGTCGGAGGCTGAAGTCTACCAAACCTCTCCAACCTGCGTTGCTCGTCCTCTAGCATAGTAGGAACTACATAATACTGATCAGCTGCAACCGGCTCGGCTGGATGTGCCTCCGGTGTCTGCACTCCCTGAACCACCAGATCAGGTGTGCGGGTGGTGGGATTCTGAGAGCCTCCCCTACTTGAGAAGTGGTTGCGACAGTAGAAACCGTGACCGCCTGAGCAAGACTCATACATACGGTCAATATCTGGGCCAAAGTCTCCTGAAGACCCAGAATCACAATGGGTACAGTTGGTGCCTGAGCGGGTGCTGCTGGAGCGTCCATGGCCGGGACCTGATCCTGAACTGGGGTGGCTGGTGGATTTGCAGGTGCTGCCCCAGCTGCTGTGTGGGTTTCACCTTTGCCCCTACCATGGCCTCGATCGCATCATCAGCCTCTAGTGGCTCCAGCTGATGGTATTGGTGGTCGTCTATCCTGACCGGTAGCGCATGTACTCACATCTGTGAGGGAATAGAATAACAAAAGTTTAGTTCTCAGATCAACAAATTCGCACGATCCGTGAGACTCTACTAAACCTTCTCATGACTCGTAAGTCCTATGTAACCTAGGCTCTAATACCAAATTGTCATGACCCTAAACCTAACCCAGTCGTGATGGTGCCTCTCGTGAAGACAAGGCCAACCGACTCACTTCTAATTCACTTTAAGCAATTAAAATAATAACTACTAAGTCTTTAATCAGAAATAAAATCCCAAAATAAGCATTTAGCAGTATAATTTGCGGAAATAAAAGCCAACATAGCCCGACATCGGGGTGTCACCAGTCATGAGCATCTAAAACAATACTACCCGTCTGAAAGTCTACTCCAATACTAAAGAACTAAATCAAAAAAAAATAAGATAGAGGGAGGTCGCACTGGGTTTCGAATCTCCAAGCAGCTACCTAGTAAACTTCCGAAGATCTACTGGAACTGTCAACCCTCAGTAGTAGGACCTGTAGCTCCCGAATCTGCACACAGAGGTGCAGGGAGTAAAGTGAGTACTTCCAACTCAGTGAGTAATAAGAATAAATGAAGACTGAATGATAAAAAAGCACGTTAAACACACATTTAGCTATCAGAGGCATCACAAAATCAGTAACACAATTTAACAATGAAATCTCAAAATGTGATGACTCGGCCGGTCGTCTTAAGAATTTACACCCCGATCCCCTATTAACTGCTTTCCCTAAGTTTAATTCTGCTATTTTTGATTTTCCGGGATGTTCGGTTTTGAGTTTTAGAGAGTTTTGGGACACTTAGTCCCTAAATGAGAGCTTAAGTGTTGAAAAGTTGACCGTAGTCGGAACTATGTAAAGATGGCCTCGGAATGGAAATTCGATGGTTCCGTTAGCTCGGTTAGGTGATTTTGGGCTTAGGGGCATGCTCGGATTGTATTTTGGAGGTCTGTAGCTATTAGGCTTGAAATGCCGAAAGTTGAATTTTTGAAGTTTCCGGTTCGATAGTGAGATTTTGATCCGAGGGTCGGAATGGAATTCCGGAAGTTGGAGTAGCTCTGTAGTATTGAATGTGACGTGTGTGCAAAATTTCAAGTCATTCAGGTGAGGTTTGATAGACTTTTTGATCGAAAGCGTATTTTTAGAGTTTTTGGAATTCTTAGGCTTGAATCCGATGAAAAATAGGTGTTTTGATGTTGTTTTGAGCGTTCCGAAGGTTGGAACAAGTTTGAATGATGTTTTAGGATTGGTTGGCAGGTTTGGTTGATGTCCCGGGGGCCTCGGGATGATTTCGGATGGTTGACGGAAAGATTTTGGAATTAAAGTTGCAGTTTCAGCTACTGGTTTGTCATAACTGCACCTGCGGTTTGGGTTCTGTAGGTGCGGTGCCACAGAAGCGGCTCAGTAGTCGTAGAAGCGGAAGTGAGGAAGGGGCCAGAGTCTGCAGATGCGGCCAGGTAACCGCAAAAGCGGCACCGCATCTACGGTAATGTAGTCGCAGGTGCGGAAAGTCCTCCTTAAGTGAGAAGTCGCAGATGCAACCTTTGGTCCGCAAAAGTGGTACCGCAGATGTGGTCCCTTGACCGCAGATGCTGAAACAACTGGGCAGAAATATGAAATTTCGAGGGTTTAGTTTCAAAAGTTGGAAATTCGATTTGGAGCTCGGGAGAGGGCGATTTTGAGAGGAAATTGAAGAGGAGATCATTGGGTAACGATTCTTTAACCCTTTCTAGTTATATTCCATCAATCTATAGTTAGTTTCATCATTTAATTTCGGATTGGAGATGAAAATTAGGGAAAAGTTGAAAGAAAGTTCTTAGACCTAGAATTTGACTTTTGATTGGGAATTTGACCTTAGATTTGGATAATTTTGGTATACATGAACCCATGATAGCGTGAGGATTCTGAAAATATAAATTTTACCTGATTCCAAGACGTGGGCCTGAGGGGCATTTTGGTTATTTTACATAATTTCGCGTATTAGCTTAGAAATTAATTGTAGAATCAGTTACTTGAAGTGTTATTGACATTATGCGATTGAATTGAATAGATTTGGGCCATTTGGAGTCGAGTACTCGTGGCAAAAGCGTGGTTTTGGGTTGATTCTGAACCGGTTCGAGGTAAGTGGCTTGTCTAACCTTGTGTGAGGGACTTTCCCTTAGGATTGGTATTGTGATAATTGAAATGCCTTGTACGTGAGGTGACGAGTGCGTACTTGTGCTAATTGTTGAAAATTCGGTTTTCATTAAATAACTTTAATTGTGCTTTCCCTTCTATTTATTCTACTTGCACTTTTAAACCTGCTGTTAGTTAGAGAAGCATGTCTAATTGACTTAATTGCATTATTTGCTTTAACTGCCTTATTTGTATTACGTGAAGCATGCTAGGTTAGAATTGTATGTGTTACCTTGTTATGAAGTTGAGTTTATTTGAGTATTCCCTATGCCATTATTGTGTGTTTTACTTTGGGACTACGGGACAACATCCTGGGAGATCCCCTATACGCATTTACAATTTGAGTTGAAGTGCGGGATACCAAGAGATCCCTATCATACATTGAGGATACCAAGAGATCCTCGGGATACGAAGAGATCCCTAGCATATATTGAGGATACCGAGAGATCCTCGGGATACTAAGAGATCCCTATCATACATTGAGGATACTAAGAGATTCTCGGGATACTAAGAGATCCCTAGCATATATTGAGTATACCGAGAGATCCCTATCATACATTGAGGATACCAAGAGATCCTCGGGATACTAAGAGATCCTTAGCATATATTGAGGATACCAAGAGATACTCGGGATACCAAGAGATCCCTAACATACATTGAGGATACTGAGAGATCCTAGGGATACCAAGAGATCCCTGGCATATATTAAGGGTACTAAGAGATCCTCGGGATACTGAGATATCCCCGGTTACTTCCTTGTGATTGTTTTGCCTCTGTTTCAGTTATTGAATTCCTTGTTTTCCTGTATTAAATTCGTATTGTTAACTTTCAACTATACTGCTTATCTTATACTGTCATACCCTTTATTTTTATTTTACCTCAGTAGGGCCCTGACCTTCCTAATCACTACCCGACCGGGGTTAGGCTTGGCACTTACTGAGTACCACTATTGTGTACTCATGCCCTTTCTGTGCATCTTTTTCATGTGCAGATCTAGGTACTTTCACTCTGTCTTATCATCCTTGAGGCGAGGCACTTCGGTAGAGACTTCGAGGTATATCTGCCGCGTCCGCAGACCGAGGAGTCCCTTTCTATCTTTCTGTGATAGTATAGCCCTTTAGTATTCCCCTTTTGTTAGACATTGCTGGAGTTAGAGCTTTTTATGTATCTGATAGCTTGTGATTCATGGGTTTCCGGGTTTTGGGAAAGTATATTGGTTTTAAGAATTAATATTGTGTATGCCGAGCGACACTTTTAAACGCTGTTTTATTACTTTATTTCTGTATTAAATTCTTTTCTTCTGCAAATTTGGTTTATCTTCCACATATTAGGCTTATCTAGTCGTAGAGACTAGGTGCCATCACGATGATTCACGGAGGGCGAACCGGGGTCGTGACACATAAAAACACCTTTTTAAGCAGTCAACAATAGATAGGAAAAACAACTAGGAATGGTAAAAATATAAGAACTGCCCCTCGGGCACAATAACATCAAATCAGCCCCTCGGGCAATATCAATCACAAAACAATAGCAGCCCTTCGAGCTATATCTCATGTCACAATGGGTACCCGCGCTCCATGGGGGTGTGCAAACTCTTGGAGGGGCCCCTTACGGCCCAAGAGTCTCGTGGCATCACAAACAAGCTCTCGGCCTCATATCAATATAAAGTCACCTCGTGGCGTACAATCTCAAGCCCTCGGCCTCATTATCATAATTAGTGTATCACTGCTACGGCGTGCAGCCCGACCCAAAAGTACCCTCAAAATACAGGCCCTCGGCCTTACTCAGTCAGAATCTCATAAGCCCTTCGGGCAATAGTAAAAATAGGCAGCTCAACTCAAAATATCTTTAAAACATCATTTAATATTTCTAAAACAGATTAACATAGCTGAGTTTTGGAAACATTGAAAGATCTGGCATGACTGAGCACAAGTATGAAATCAAACAGTGAGGAAAATATCACTAACGATCCCCTAAGGGTTCAAAACAGTTGGCACGAAGCCAAAATATGGCATTTAGCCCAAAGTATAATAATATCAAATAATTAGCTACCAAATATACAGAAAAATAGTCATTTGGGATGGACTAAGTCACAATCCCTAACGGTGCACGAGCCCACGCTCGTCATCTAGCGTGTGCGTCACCTCAACACAGTCGAACGTTGTATAATCCGGGGTTTCATACCCTCAGAACAACATTTAAAATCATTACTCACCTCGAATTAGCCCGAAAAGCTACTCTGCAACACGCTTGCCTCTTGAACCAACTTCCGAGTGCTCCAAATCTACCAAGTTCAGATTTTTATCATCAAATTATGCTAAACGAATGAATTCCAATTGAAAAATATCGATTTTAAGCACAAAACCCGAAATCAGTCAAAACCTGACCCCGGGCCCGCATCTTGGAACTGGACAAACTTTATACAAAAATGTTCTTCATCATCTCACGAGTCTGTACATATAAAGAACTCAAAAATCGGAGTTCGTTTGACCCCTCAAATCATCCCTAGAAGGTCTCATAATCTCAAACCCTAACTCCACCTTTTCTACTGATTTTCATGAACTAAAAACTGATATTTTGTTCCTTAATCACAAATAATCGAGTTTTAGGGTCCAAAATCCTTGCCTCAATGAAGAACAATGATTTTCTCTCTTCAAAATCACCTCAAAGCTCTTTTCCCGTTCAAAAATGGCGTAAAAGGTTTTAATGGTCGCGAAGGGTTTATTTAAATACTGCTCATGCGTTTTACTGTTCGCCCGAGTACTGTTCACTTGAGTTATTGTTCACCCGAGTTACTATTCATGCTGCTGTGAAAAATGCAGCAGCTTTTCTTCTAGTCTAAATTGATCCGTTAACCTTTCGAGATCCACCCGAGGCCCTCAGAAAATCTCAACAAATATACCAACACATCCTATAACATCATTCAAACTTAGTCGAGCCTTTGAAACATCAAAACACCAAAATCACATCAAATTCAAGCCTATGAACTTTGAAATTCCTAAATTCCACCAACGACGCTGAAACTATCCAAAACAACTCCGATTGACCTGAAATTTTGCAGACATATCCAAAATGATATTACGAACCTGTTCCAACTGTTGGAATTCCATTCTGATCCCGGTAGCGTATTTTCCACTACCGACCGTAAATCACCAAAAACTAACTTTTGCCAATTCAAGCCTAATTCTACACCGGACATCACAAAAATATTTCAGACACACTCCTAAGTCCCAAATCACCTAACGATGCTATCCGAGCTATAAAATATGCATTCCAAGGTCATTTACCAATAAGTCAACTCTCGGTTGACTTTTCTAACTCTAAAGCTACTTTTAGAGACTAAGTGTCTCAAACCTTACCAAAACCATTCCGGATTCGATCCGACCAACCCGATACCACATAACATGGATAAACAAAGCATAGCAGAAATGGGAAAAAACGGAGCGGTAACTCATGAGATGACTGGACGGGTCATCATAGTACAACTATGTTTCCTATTTTTTAGCCGAGTTTTCCTATTGTATTCATGAATACAATAGTTTGAATACATCGAATACTTGACCATAACAACTAAAAAGGTTGCTATATGAAGTAATTAAGTATATGGTAGCTATAGAAAGTTAATAGCCACTAAATATCACGACCCAACTTTCCCTCCATTTGGATATCGTGATGGCACCTAGTCTTAGGGACTAGGTAAGCCTAACTCATACTGAAATACCACAACAATAAATGAAATTTAACAGTCTTGAAGCAGAAATCTCTACAAAATTTTTAATTCCCAAAATTCGGTAATACAAGTGATAAGCTCTACAGAGTTTCGCTACAACTTCTAAACACATCCGTAAGGAAATAAGTACAACAGTGTAAATATAAAATAGGAAGGTGACTCCGAAACCTGCAAACGCAGCAGCAGGTTTACCTTGAGTCTCCTCGGCAAGAATGCGCTCAGCTACTAACGATCAATACTTGGACCCGCACAAAAAATGTGCAGAAGTGTAGTATGAGCACACCACAGCGGTGCCCAGTAAGTATCAAGACTAACCTCGGTGGAGTAGTGACGAGGAACAATCAAGACACCCATTGGTCTAATAAGCAGAACAAGTATAAGTATAGAAACAACAGAACATATTATCTATATAAAGACTATGCGATATGGCTAACAACACAATAATTGCAATAAGGAAGAAAAACAACAAGTAACAACAGAATACCATGATAAGAACATAGAAACGTGAACAAAAATACAACCCAAATCCGAAATCACAAATACAGTAACGACAAGTCATAACTCAGCAATTACGACAATTTTTCACAATTGGTTTTAGCTAGAAAACTTCAATCGATTAGTTAAATTCTTCAAGTGATAAAAATGTTTCGAAATATACTTCGTTCAAATAAATGTTCTTTTCAAAAATAGTTCTTTTAAAATAAATATTTTTCGAGTATAATCTTCTCAAATAAATAACCTTCGAATATAAGTCACCCTGTGACACCTCATCTCATAATCATAAAATACGGGTTTCAATACCTGAACCTTAACACTTGACATCCTGTGCCCTCATCATACCACATAATCATACTGACAACTCACATACCAAATAGAGTCGTTCTCACATGGAAGACAAATAAACAAGGGTGTGCGTCTATACTCGACAATAGCAAGAATCCTCCTATCCGATTAGGGTGCTTAGCCACGTGTATGCTTGTGCAAATGCCCTAACATAGTTCATACCAGTTAGTGAGTATAAGGAATAGTACGGACAACACATATAATGTTTACACATGGATAGGATCAATGAAAACAACAGCTCAGAACACAGTGATTTTAACATGGGATCTCCCAGGATATCGTCCCGTAGTCCCAAACGTAAATATGTAGAGGATCTCCCGGGATATCGTCCCGTAGTCTAAATCGTAAATATGTAGGAGAATCTCCCGGAATACCGATCCGTAGTCCCCAAGTAAATATCCAGTACAGAGGGATCTCCCGTGATAGTGTCCCGTAGTATCAATTATAAATGTGCAGGGGGATCTCCGGAATACCGATCCGTAGTCCCCAAGTAAATATCCAGTACAAAGGGATCTCCCGTGATAGCGTCCCGTAGTATCAATTATAAATGTGCAGGGGGGTCTCCGGAATACCGATCCGTAGTCTCTAGGTAAACATGTAGAGGGATCTCCTAGAATACCGTTCCGTAGCCCCAAAGTAAACATGCAGTGCAACCAACAGAAAAAACAATTACAGCACAATAGATAACTCGTACATCACCACAATACGTATAACAACAACAATGACAATAATACAAGGTAAGACAAGTAAATCAACACAATGACTGTAAATCACAAGGAAACGGTAGAACCAGCTCACAAGGAATAACCACAGAAAAGAATGCTGGCATAAAGGGAACAATTCAACAACGGGAAAACTAACATATAGCAACGATCCCATAATATACCATTCAATAATAAAGAAATTAACACGAGTCAAGTAGTCCCAAATAAGGGCAAATCAACAAAGATATATGTTATCTAAGCTTCACTTAAGACTAAACAATTTCAAGAAGGATAATAATAATTCTCAAATAAGACAAGAAGCTATGAAGATATAGCATGACAGTAGGAGAGGCGAAATTCCTCAATTAAATGAAATAGGAGTCAATTAGGCAACAAAAGTTAATTATGAAGCAATTAATTCCAATTAAGCATGTAGAGATGAAACTAGTAAATAAGAAAATTAGTCATGCCAAGAACACATTCATACACAATGAATGTAAAGACCTAAGAACCCTAAAAGGCTAGTTTTTCACAAATAAGTCTGAGCGCGCACTCGTCACCTCGCGATGTAACGACCCGACTGGTAGTTTTGAGCAATTGCATCCGGTTCGGCAGTTTGAGGTCATGAGGAACTTCATATTATATGTATCGACTTACGTGCAAGGTTGAATTCAGTTAACGGATAATTCAAAGTCAAATTGGAAGAAGGTTTCAGAAATTTAAACGGTGAGAATTTGACCGAAATTGGACTTTTGAGTAAACGACCCCGGAATAGGTCGTGGGTGATCTCAAAAGATTTGTATGGTGATTTTGGACTTAGGCACGCGTTCGGATTCGGATTTGGAGGTCTGTATGGTAATTTGAGGTGTTTCGGCGAAAGTTGGAAAAGTTGAAGTTTGGAAAATAGGGAAGTTTGACTCATAGTTGATTTTTGTGATATCGGGATCAGAATGCAATTCTGAGAGTTGAAACAGCTCCTCTATGTCATTTTGGACTTATCTGCAAAATTTGGCGTCATTCCGGGTTGATTTGATAAGTTTCGGCACGAGTTTTGGAAGTTGGAAGGTTTGAAAGTTCCTAAGTTTGATTCATGGTGTGATTCGTCGTTTTGGTGCTGTTTGATGTGATTTGTGACCTCGAGCGAGTCCATGTTAGGTTATATGACTTGTTTATGTGTTTGGACAGGGTCCCGGGGGCCTCGGGTGTCTTCCGGGTGGGCTACGGATCATTTTCCTTTATTTTTGAACTGCTTCTGGTATCCTCTTTCGCGATCGCGAACCACCTTCTGTGTTCGCGAAGCTTTGATGCTGAGCATCTGAAAATCCTTCTTCGCATTCGCGGGGGACTTTCCCTTAAGATTTGAATCTTCTATGCTAATTGTAGTTCGTGCACAAGAGGTGATGAGTGTGTGCTTGGACTTATTTTGTGGGAAATTTGCCTCTAGGGTTCTTAGGTCCTTATGTTCATTATGAGCAAAGTATTCTATTATGATTGAGTTTCCTAATTGCTTAAATTACCTCTATATGCTCCATATGATGTTGCTAGCTTTCCTATAATTCCTACGTGTCCCCTGACCCCTAATTGCCTTAATTGAAGTGATTGTCTTCCTTATTATTTTGATACCTCTTAATTGTGAGTCCATCTATAACTTCGTGCAAATGTGTTACAGGTCCAATTGTTGTGGTTACCGGTGTAGTTATCACATGCTTATTATGTCTTATTGTTTTGTTAAGGTTAGTGTGCTTCTTGGTTTTTCCGTGATCCTTATTATGTACTATTCATGCTTGATTTGATGAGTATTCATGTTGGACTAGACTTATAGTATTTACTTGGTATTTGACCATTGTTGAGTATTGACTCAAGTTGGGATTTATCTTGTGAAGTTAATTGTTGGAACGAGATTGCTTATTGGTTATTCCCTTGCCGGGATGTATTTGTTTCTATTGTTGATTCCCTTGCCGGGATGTATTTGTTTCTATTGTTGATTCCCTTGCCAGGATGTTGTTGTTTCTACTGTTTGGGTAAGGAAAGAGTGATAAAGCATGAAGGGTGATGCCGTGCATATTTATACTATTCATATGGTGAGGAATAGTGATAAAGCACGAAGAGTGATACCGTGCATATTTATATGATTTATATGATTCATATGGTGAGGAAGAGTGAAGCACGAAGGGTGATGCCTTGCACATTTCTATTATTGATTGCATGATGAGGATTGAGAGTTAAAGCACGAAGAGTGATGCCTTGCACATTTCTATTATTGATTGCATGATGATGATTGAGAGTTAAAGCACGAAGGGTGATGTTGTGCACTTTTGGTTTGCTGTGTTTATTTTTTGTTATCAATTCAAGTGTTTTAACTGTTTAAATTCCTTTACTGCTGAGATTCTTTGTGTTGGAACCTACCATGTTTTCAATACCTCGCCGTATTTATATATATACATTTCAATACTTCAGACTTCAATAATTGTTACATCTTTAATTCAATTAGTTTCTCAATTATATACCCTTAAACCATCTGAGGTTGTATTTTACTTAAAAAGGAATTTCTACTAAGTTTTAAGTTATAAATTCCCATGTTAAAGGTAATAATTCATTCTATGTTGTATTTTAATTGAAAGGGGTACTTTTTTTTACTCAAATGATTTCTAAAAACAACTCCATCTTTTCTCGCTGATTTTCCTAATTAGTTTAAAAATTGTAATTTACTTTATATTATGTAAATGAGAATTCTTGAACGTCTTGAGTGCATTTGTACGGACATTATGTATTGTATAACATGTGGATTTTGTTGTTAATAGTGAGATGGAAAATATGTGGGCACAAGGTGCCATGTGTGCCGAAGGTTCGGAAGTTGAGATTATGATATGAGAAACCGAAGGTTGAGATGGTCGGGATTGTGTATTAGACATGATGTGATTTATTGAGTTTGCATTGCCTCTTTATTTGAATACATTCTTACTTGTCTCTGTCCCTGTTATATCAGTGTTGATTTACTTGGTTATCTGATTCACTTGGTTATCTGATTTACTTGGTTATCGTTCGTTACTACCCGTGTTCTTCCTTTATTGTCCCTATATCAACTACAACAACAACAACAACCCAGTATAATCCCACTAGTGGGGTCTGGGGAGGGTAGTGTGTACGCAGACCTTACCCTTACCCTAGGGTAGAGAGGCTGTTTTCAAATAGACCCTCGACATCCTTCCCTCCAAGAACTCCCCACCTTACTCTCGGGGTGACTCGAACTCACAACCTCTTGGTTGGAAGTGGAGGTTGCTTACCATCAGAGCAACCCCTCTTGTCTCTCCCTTTATTGCCGTGGTATGCTCATACTACACTTTTGTACATTTTTGTGTATAGATCCATGTATTGATCGATAGTATCTTTGTGGGTCATCGCAGTGGAAACTCGCGGTAACCTGCTGCTGCGTTCGCAAGCCTCAGAGTCACCTTCGTTTTTATCTATGTTCCATTGATTCCTTCTCGTTCTGGAACAATGTTGTATTAATTTTGTATAACTACTCTTAGAAAGGCTTATGACTTGTTCCACCGGTTTTGTGAATTGTGATTTATTCAGAGTTAGTTAATTTGAAGTTAGTAAATGTAAATGTTAATTTAGTTAATGTTAGACTTACCTAGTTTAGAGATTAGGTGCCATCACGACTCCTTCGGAGGGATTTTGGATCGTGACAAGTTGGTATCAGAGCTCTAGGTTCATAGGTGCTACAAGTCATAAGCAGGTTTAGTAGAGTCTTGCGGATCGGTACGGAGACGTCTGTACCTATCTTCGAGAGGCTACAGAACTGTTAGGAAGTTCCACTTCTTTCATTCCTTACCGTACGATATTGAATCAGCTCGAAGTATATAACTTATCTTCCTTTAATATACTCATGTATAATATTAAGCTCTCAGCGTCTGCTATGCACCAGTGATTCGTGATGCTACAGACGGGGTACGAGGGAGTCGGGGATGCTCAGACATTTTCTCAACGTGTTGTCCAGACTGAAGATACAGAGGTATTGAGAGACTATTCAGCTGTTCATATGGAGGCGCAATGGTTTTCGACATCTGGTGGATGAGTGCGAGCTTGGAAAGGTTTAATTAGTTAACTAGTCGTCGCGATTGTGGCAAGGTCACGAGGTGGGTGTTGATTGGGAATAGTTGGTGGTATTGAAGTACCTTGTGATTTGTGTTGTGCGACCTGTGAAAGTTAGTTTTGCGGATCATCAGACGTTGTTTTCTATGGCTTTGTGGAGGAGTCCAATAGCGGCATTCAGATTGCAGAGTCAGATTTATATCAGTTTTGGCCCGAGGTATGGGTATATGTGGTATTAGTGGGTTCCTGGATTTTGTGTATGACCAAGGTCTAAGATCTCGCCTGAGATGATGTTGGGGCTTACAATATTTCAACGTCAATAATGGATCTACATTTCAGCATTAAGGGTAGTCGGAGGAACAACTTTAGATTTACAGAAGGTCTATTCAGTGTAAGTATCGCGGTTGTAGTAGAACGGGGTGCTTCAGAGGAAATGCATTGGGTTTTGGTTGGGGTCATTATTTACCGACGGGGAGAAGTGATACCCCAGAGGAAAGACGAGGAGTACTCGAAGAAATGGGTAAGCTCTGTGGTGTTGGGTCAGCATAGCGATGAAGTAAATGGTCCTTTTGAATGGGAATTCTCTACTGGCATTTGTGGCAGCACTCTTGGATTGGATGGTTTGTATGACTCGACTGAGTTGGGGGGTGCAGTCCTGATGGCTTAGTTGTGTGCGGGAGAATCTCGGAGGGTTCTTAGTGGTTTGGCTACGGCTTGAGTTGGATTTCTACTGTTGATACCCAATTTTTCCCTGTATATTTTTATATGCAAAATACTTTCAAAATAGCATGTCCAAATGTTTTAGTTTTTTTTCTAATTTTTAAAAGATATATAAATCAATTTATTGCCCTATTTTATCAGTAAAAAAACCCAATAATTATTCCCCAAATTATCATATTTGGTGATTCATTTATTGTGTTCTAATATCTATACCAAAATATAGCTAAGGTAATTTTGCACATTTTTTTACAAATTTATTTATTATTTTAAAGTTAAATTGCATATAATTGCAATATTAGCCTATTTTAAGATTTAATTGCGTTTATAATTACAAAATTAATTTCAGTATTTTTAATTTAATATTTATATATTATTAATTAATTTAGTACCTTTAATTTGTTTCCAGAAATCATTTTACTATTTTGTATAAAATAAATAAGGGAAAAGTAACTATTTAAATACTAGCCCTACCTATTTCAATTTTAGCCTAAATTCTACCCCAATTAAACCCAATTAAACCCCACCCCAATTCCTAAAATTACTCGCTCTTGACCCAATTAAATCCAACCCGCCCGGCTCCCCGTTTAATCCAGGCCGTTGATCAAAATGATCAACGGCCACATTCTCTCCTTTCCTTTTTAAATTCACCAACCCCACTAACCTTAAGTCATTTCACCTACCCACCGCCTCTGAAACCCTCCACTCTCTCAAACTCTCTCAAGTCTTCTCAGAACCTTAGCCGCCTCTTACCGTTTCCACCCTGAAAGCCACCGGAATCCATGGCTTCCAGGGCTATGAGAGTCTTATACCTGCCTCTTGTTGCTCTTACACACCTGATCTCTGAAGATTCAAGGTCTGACCTTGAAGGTTTGTACCCAGACCTCTGTCGATTCAAGGTTCCATGGCCATCTCCGGCCTTGCTCCGGCGTACCATGGTTTTTTGAGCCTGATCCTAACCTTTACGACTCAGATCAGTGACTTTTCAAAGCCTTTATTATTTCTAGAGTTCTTCTGAAACCCTAACCCTTCGAGGTTTTTTCCGATTCCCTTAGATCTGTTCTAGATCCATGCTTTCCTTAAGGTCTTAAACGTTTTCCTGACTTTTCTTTCAAAAAACTACTTTCAAAATCTTTCTTTTCCGATCTAGGGTTTTTTGAAAGTATTTAAGTGTTTCTAACTTTCTTTTTCATTTTATGTGTATTTGCTTCTACTGGGTTCTTGTATTTTTTTCTACCATGTTCTTACGTGCTTCTTCTGCTGTATTTTTCTATACTATGTTCTCGTATGCTTTTCTACTGTATGCTTTCTCTACTGTGTTCTGATATGTTTCTCCTACTATATTTTCTTACTAAGTTCTTAAGTTTCCTTATTAAGTTCCTTTTACTGAGCTCTATTTAAAGTTTCTTCTAAAATTTCTTAGCATGTTTCTTTTACTGTTCTTATTAGTCTTCTCTATTATGTTTTGTATTAGCTTCTTCTACTCTATTTTTCTTTGAATTCTGCTACTATGTTCTGCGTGTTACTTGCTATCATTGTTTTCTTATGAGTTTCTGTTGCTGAAAGAAACATGAAAAAGGTTTCATAGAACTGAAACCTCTGAGCCTGTTTTGATTACTTGCCTTCTCATCTCTGTACTTGATTCAAGGTGGAAACCCTAGAATTCGGGGGTTCTGCCAGTTTGATTATGTGATTTAATTGAACTAGGGTTTTTATTTTAGAACCCCTAACTCTTTCAGACCAACTTCGAGTCTCTGAACCGAGTTTGGACATCCGTGTTTGCATATGATTCTGACATTTGGCTAAACTCTTCTAAAACTCTTTCTTCACTGGATTTTTCTATTGATTATTGCAATGGCACAACATTTCTTTCAACTCAATGTGTTTGTGTGCTCTTTATATGTGATGAATCTTCCTCTAAAAACGCTTTCAACTCGTGATTGATTCAAATTCCTTCTAAATAGGTCTGATTGATTCCCTTTCCATTGTTTGCTAATTTTCCTTAAGTTAAAAAACCTTTTCCATCTTTTTGACTCGGTTCATTCATACAAGATCCTTGACCTTTGATTTACTGGTTGTTAATTGATTTTCTTGCCTTGTTTGTGCAACCGCGTATTTCAAAAATTCTGTCCTTAAATAACCTTTATGTATTTACCCTTAATTACATGATATGCACAAAGTGCTTATTCATTTTTCTTTCCTTAAATTGTTTTTACCCGTTTGAATCTGAATCCCTTAATTAAGGGAAGTCTTGTATAATTGATTGACAATCAGTTCGTTGACTATTTTCTTACCTTATTTCTTCATGATTTTCACACTATAAAAGGCACGACCCTTTTTCACAAAGAGGACACATCAGAATCCTTCTGAACTCATACCCTCTCACAATAACTTTCTATTCTTGCCTGCATTGTGACCTGTTTACAAGACCTACTACTTTTCTTTGTTTGTTTCCTTTGAAACTGGTATGTCCTGATTTAAGCTTCAGCACCACAACAATGTGTTTATTTACAGTCTTTGTATCCATGTCTACTTTACTGCTTTCTGTAGAGTTCAACATTTAAATTAGTATGCTTATGTTCTACTGCCTGTTTCTGCTATGAATGATCGCTCCTTATTTCCCTTTATGTTCTTTGAGTTACAGTTTAAAACCTCGAAATATGCAAGTTATTGTCTATGGATTGAACTTGATCCCTTAGAGGATCTGAACCTCTAAACAATGTGTTCTAACAGGCTTATGGGTGTGTCAACATTTCCCATTACTGGGTATGCCCACTAGCCTGTCCTTGCTTCCTTACCACCTCCCCATTCCCTATACCCCTATGTACTTTAATGTAAACTGTTTCCCTTCCCCTTTCCCCTTTTTAGAATTCTGCACTTGTACCTTCTTTTAGTCTCTAAGTTCTGCTCCCCTCTTGTGAGCTTTGCCTTGGGACCTTGAGTTCCCTCTGAACTTAGACACTTGAGGGCTAGCCCTTCCACACTGCGCTATGTCTTCATCTACAATGCATTTGGGTGTGAGCACTGCCCGGAGTCCATATGAGGCTCTTAGGGAACTCTGACACATCCAAATGGGAGAAAGGCTTTGAAATAAGATCTCTTGGAGTTGGTTTACTTCATACTTCACACAGGAAGTCTGAATTAGGCTCTCCTTGGTTGTACTTTCCTGATTGTATTTTTTCTTTACTTTACATTTTTTGGGCTGTAATAACTTTGTAATAAAACTCTCGGGGATGGCTAGTTAAAAGGGAGGGGTAACTATGTATGCAAAAAGGGGTAGATAACCTGCCTATAGGAGTTTATGAATTCATGCATTCTTATATAAACACCGTGTCTATAGGAATCCTGAATTCTCATACAGATACCATGTCTCTAAGAATTTCTGCATTCTCATGTATATATACCATGTCTATAGGAATCTTGCATTCCCATATAGATACCATGCCTATAGGTTATTTCTGAATTTCTGCATATCATATAGATATCCTGCCTATAGGTTTTTTCTGAAGCTTGCATATGCATTCCTCATTGGGCAAACATGTTTATAGGTCTTAAATAATCAACCGCAATTAGATGTCTTGTTCATAGGCTTTAAACGAAATTCAGCATCTAGATGTCATGCCTATAGGATTTTTGCATTTTTTACTATGTTTATAAAAGTGTCCAAATCAACAACACATAGAAAGCATGCCTATAGGAGCTTTAATTGAATCTGAACCGCTTCACTCACTTATAAGTCTAAAACCAGTAAAAATGACGCATGCTCCTTTGATAAAACTTGCCTTTCTTTAATAACAGACGATTTTTCTAAAATCAGTATGTATTCATGTTTACTTCATTGTTTCTAGAATCAGTAGATATCATGCCAATAGGGTCTTCGTCTAACACTTAGGCATGTCATAGGGTGAAAGTTTATAAACTGAATCAGATTTTTTATGCTACAACCAGCAGGCAGGCAGGATTCGAGCTTCTTATCTGAACTATATAATAAATCAGTCTGCCTCGATCCTTTAAGTTTAATCAGACCCTAAATAGTATGTGTAAGTCATGCTAACTACTTGCTTTTCTCTGCTTAAAAGAGGTCTGTTTAAGCCTTTTCATTTGTTTATATGCTTTCCCATACTTGCCATATATGTTTTGTTTGTCGCTTTAGTATTTTTACCTTTTGAAACCACAAGTAAGCCCAATATCCCTCCCCTTTAGGATTAGTAGTCCCAAATACCTCCGGGACTAATAGGATTGGGGCGGGTAATAGCATGCAATAAGTAAACGAGGCCATTCCACGCTTTAATACCTCAACGGGGTAGGAAACGGTAGATATGGATATGATGACCA
This sequence comes from Nicotiana tabacum, assembly GCF_000715075.1. Taxonomy (NCBI): domain Eukaryota; kingdom Viridiplantae; phylum Streptophyta; class Magnoliopsida; order Solanales; family Solanaceae; genus Nicotiana; species Nicotiana tabacum. Next base: position 13,629,863 of record NC_134095.1, read on the forward strand.
CGCAATAACATCTCGTGTAGCCCCTCATTGAGCAGTGATTACCGAATGTTGTGTGGGGTGATCCATATTATTTACAAACCTAGGACCCTTTTCCTTTATTTATTTGTTTCGTTGTTTATTCTCAAATTTCAAACTATTTTCTTTAAAAAATCAGCTTTTCTTTTAGTTTGTTTAACTTCACCTATTTTGTAGACATTACGTGAAAATCCCCTCTTATTTGAAGTTCTTATCTGCCTATGTGTTATTTGTACCTAAAGTCACAATAATTGTCTGGCCGGGAAACACACTAGTGGATCCTGAGGGGTGCCTAACACCTTCCCCTTGGGATAATTTCAAGCCCTTACCCAATGTCTGGTTGTTCAAATCAAACCTTTCTTAGTGTCCTAATGCACTTAAATCATTAGGTGGCGACTCTTCTATTCAAGCCCAATTCCCGAAAGGGAACGAGTTGTCCTCCCGAATGTCATAAACCCGATTTCGCGAGAAATAAGGGGCACGACAGCATGGCGACTCTACTGGGGAGTTTGAGGCTTTTACCATTTCAGACTATTATTGTGAATTTATGCTTCTTTATCGCAATTATCTGTTTATTTCTTTCAAGCATTCAATTTTTTTTCGATTGCAAAACTGACTTGTCTTTTTGTTTCTTTCCTTTATTACTTTCCTTTGCTGCTTTCATTTACTACCGCTTTAAATTATGAAAAACTGTTGTATTTACTGCTTTCCTAATGTGCAAATACGTGACAACCTGCTTTAATTGTTGCATAATCATGCTCAACATCATATTCCACTCGTGCGTCTGGGTTTCCCAAAAACCCAAACGAACATTATCTCGTTCTGTGCATTTATTTGGAGAACTAGATGTGTTTATGCTAATTGTTGATATTAAATAGTCGAGTTTGGTGGGGGTAAGGGCCTAACCCTTTTGTTTTGCATAAAATGAGGCACGAAGTCCCCAGATTTGGCATGGTCGCTAACATCCACCCAATATTGCTAAGCTGGTGGGAGGATCTTTATTCCAGTGATTAGATTCTTGTACGAAAATATCGAGGAAATCTACCTTCCCTCCTGGAGGTCCAACCCAACAACAAAATCATAGAAGCTACTACTCTGTTCTAGGATTGTGATAGGTTTGTGTTTCGCTTCGGGGAGATTGAGATGACACCCCTGCTAGATGAAATATGAGGATTGGTTGGTATACCATAGGAGACTCCGGGTTTGTTAATGCTAGAAAATCGCAAGGGTGGAGGTTTTCTCAAAATGATGGGCCTAAAGAAGAATCCATACTTGACATATTTGAAGGAGTCCTACATTCCCTTTGATTATTTGTACGAGAGGTACGGTCACAGCAAATCCTACCGTACTTATCCGGATGAGTTCGCCCTTACATCGTTGGGGCATATTCATCGAAGGGTCTTTGTCTTCATGTTCTGCTTCTTAGGGATGATAGTGTTTCCAATGAAGAAAGCAAGGATCCACACCAGGCTAGCCATGGTCACCAAAACTTTGATGGAGGGAATTTGTGGACAACTATTTAGCATAGTGCCCATGATCATCGCAGAGATATACCGAGCCTTGGAAAAGTGTCAACAAGGAGCCAAACACTTCGAGGGCTGCAACTTACTACTCCAGCTCTGGCTCATGGAGCATCTTCAAAGGGGTGAATATCGGCAAGAGATTCAGCGTAGAGACTGGGATGATCATATAGCCTTCCATCAACCAAGGCGAATGAACTACATGCCCAACATGTTTGCTCAGCTAGAAGATGCCAAGGGATGGGTGGAACTGTTTGAAAATCTAACTGAGGATCAAATATAATGGATGTTCGAGTGGTTCCCTACTGAATAGTTCATCGCCCGATCCAGGGATGCACCATTTCTGATACTGATCGATTTGAGAGGAACCTACCCTTATGTCCCTCTCCGAGTTATGAGACAGGCTGGTAAGAAGCAGGTTATACTAAGGGTCAATAAGATGAGTCACTTCCAGGGCGATTTCCAGGACGATGATAGACCTTACAAGTGTTAAGCTCAACATATGTGGCATTGTAAACTCGTTCTAGGAAGAGATAGCATTGAGCCGGATAGATACCATACTGGCTGCACCCCATACTATTCAGGCTGGCAGGAGGATAATCACAATGGTCTGGGCCAACCCGGGTTTGTTCGAGGTCACAGAATCATCGATGAAAGGGATGAAGCATAGGTCAAATACAACCAACTGCGCAAGAGGATTCAGGAATTTGAAAGCGAGCACCGTGAGATTCAAGAAGCCCACCAAAAACTGATTGAAGAGTGGAAAGACATGGCTGTCAGTGCCAACAAGCGACTGGGATACTTGGAACGAGGTTTAGTGGAGTTGGAAAGGAAGTTTCTCAAGAGGATCGAGGAGTACCAGAATGCTGAAGGAAACGAGGATGGACACCTGGCCAAAGCCTACCTGCTGCTGGGTCTTCATGAGCTGGTGAAGTTGTTCGATGGAGCCAAAGATGCCGAGTCTGGGGAAGGCCCTTTTGGGACCAAATAGATAGGAATCTTTTCTTTTTGCTTTAAGAAATGTAATAAGGCCAATGGCCACTAGTGAAATTTTATTTAGTGTCGTTTTGGGATTCGTCTACTTTTATCAATAAAATGAGGCATTTAGCATTCTAAGTTCTCCAAATCAATTTGTCGCTAGGCCTACCTCGGGCACAACAAGGCTCCCAAATTAGGACACGATTTACATTCTTGCACTATGTGTTTAAATATCGCAACATCTTTTCCTTATAATCCTCAATAACTTGTTACCTTTTGTTTTATTTGTCATTTTTATTCCCCTCCCCAAAGGTTAGTTCGTGCACTCTGGCATCGTCATCGTATTCCACAAGATCAAAGGGCCCTCCACCAACTCCTCCTCCTAGTCCTATCAAAAGCAGGAACAAAGGAAAGATGGAAGATTTGAACAACACCAGAAAGGAAAACTCAACTGAGCGGGTAGAGGTCACTCATGGTGCTTAGGTCTCCAAAGAAAGTGTGTCCCAACTCGAGCAGAAACTGTTGAAATTTCAGGAGGAACTTGATCAACATTACTATTACCTATCTTGATGAACCAATGGTTGTGACAAGCAACGAGACAACACATCAAATGGACATAGATTCAGAGGAAGATGATATACCATAAGAGATTGTTAAAGAAGTCGAGAACTTTGAGAACAGGCCGAAGTCCAACGTGGACGAGACTGAGATTGTTAACCTGGGAGATGCAGAAAATGTCAAAGAAATACGAATCATCATTCACTTTTCACCATCATAAAAAGAAGAGTACACAGAATTTCTAAGAGAATACGAGGACATATTTGCCTGGTCATATGATGACATGACTGGTCTGAGCACATCTATTGTGGCCCAAAAACTGCCAACTAATTTGACATGTCCACCGGTAAAGCAGAAGCTCAGAAAGTTCAAGCCTGATATGAGTTTGAAGATCAAAGAAGAAGTCACTAAGCAGGTCAAAGCTAAGGTTCTCAGGGTAGTAGAATATCCGACATGGTTAGCCAATATTGTGCCGGTGCCGAAGAAGGATGGGAAGGTTAGAGTTTGTGTCGACTACTGGGATCTCAATCGGGCCAGTCCAAAGGACGACTTCCCCTTGCCGAACATACACATCCTGATCGACAATTGCGTCAAGCATGAGTTGCAATCATTTGTAGATTGTTTTGCTGGATATCATCAGATCTGGATGGACAAAGAAGATGCTGAGAAAACGGCTTTCATTACGCCGTGAGGGATGTACTTCTACAAGATAATGCCATTCGGGTTAAAGAATGCAGGGGCCGCCTACATGAGGGCCATGACTACTATTTTCCATGATATGATACACAAAGAGATTGAGGTGTATGTAGATGATGTCATCATAAAGTCCAAGAAAGCCACTGATCACATGGAATATTTGAGGAAGTTCGTCAACAGACTGAGAAGGTACAACCTGAAACTGAATGCCGCAAAATGTGCATTTGGGGTTCTTGCCGAAAAACTACTTGGGTTCATTATGAGTTGCCGAGGAATAGAACTGGATCCATCAAAGGTCAAAGCTATTCAAGAACTGCCACTGCCAAAGAACAAGAAGGACGTAATGAGCTTCTTAGGGAGACTCAACTACATCAGTCAGTTCATAACACAATCTACTATCATCTGTGAGCCAATCTTTAAGATGTTGAAAAAAGATGCCGCTACCAAATGGACTGATGACTACCAAAAGGCCTTCGACAGAATCAAGAAGTATCTGTCAAAACCACCAGTTTTGGTCCCGCCCGAGCCGGGTAAACCTCTATTACTCTACCTAGCAGTATTAGATGGAGCGCTCAGTAGCGTTCTGGGTCAGCATGATGAAATAGGGAGGAAGGAGTAGGCCATCTATTACCTCAGTAAGAAGTTCACCCCGTACGAGGCTCGGTATTCTCTGTTAGAGTGCACCTGTTGTGCTTTGACTTGGGTAGCTCAGAAGTTGAGGCACTACTTCTGTGCCTATACTACATATCTCATATCAAGGATGGATCCCTTGAAGTACATCTTTCAGAAGCCCATACCCATTGGCAAGCTGGCCAAGGGGCAAATCCTGTTGAGTGAATTTGACATTGTTTACGTGACTCAGAAAGCAATCAAAGGACAGGCACTAGCAGATCACCTTGCCGAGAATCCTATGGACAGAGAATACGAACCCCCAAAAATGTATTTTCCTGACGAAGAGGTATCATTCATAGGAGAAGATATTATAGAATCCTATGAGGGTTGGAGAATGTTTTTCAATGGAGTAGCAAATTTCAAAGGAGTTGGCATAGGAGCGGTCCTACTATCAAAAATCGGTCATTATCCAGTGTCTGCCAAACTCAGGTTCCCCTGCACCAATAATATGGCCGAGTATGAAGCCTGCATCTTAGGGCTCAAGATGGACATTGACATGAACATTCAAGAGTTGCTAGTAATTGGAGATTCGGACTTGCTTATACATCAGGTCCGAGAAGAATGGGCAACTAAGAATTCCAAAATACTCCCTTATCTGCATCACGTACAGGAATTGAGAAAGAGGTTCACAAAGACAGAGTTCCAACATGTTCCTAGAGTCCAGAATGAGTTTGCCAATGCATTGGCTACCCTATCATCCATGATACAGCATCCAGATAAGAACTTTATTGATCCAATTCTAGTAAAGATCCATGATTAGCCAACTTATTGTGCTCATGTTGAGGAAGAACCAGACGGAATACCTTGGTTTCATGATATCAAGGAATATTTGACGAAAGGAGAATACCCAGAACTTGCAAATCCTACTCAAAAACGCACACTTCGGAGGTTGTCCAACAATTTATTTCACAGCGGAGGAATCCTGTATAGGAGGACTCCTGATTTAGGATTGCTAAGATGTGTCGATGCAAAAGAAGCATCTAAACTGCTAGAAGAAATCCACGCTGGGACCGACAGTCCACATATGAATGGCTTTGTTTTAGCAAGACAGATACTCTGGACTGGTTACTTCTGGATGACTATGGAGACGGACTACATCCAATACGTCCGAAAGTGTCACCACTATCAGATACATGCAGACAGGATAAAAGTGCCTCCAAATGAGCTTAATGCGACAAGCAGTGGAATGAGAAGGTATCATTTGCTTTATTGGGGTACCGCACCCCAGTCCGCACATCAATTGGCGCAACCTCCTACATGTTGGTTTATGGTACGGAAGCATTCATTCCCACCGAAGTAGAAATTCTCTCCCGAAGGATCATACAGGAGCTCGACGATGCAGAATGGGTGAAGAGTCATTGCGAACAACTAGCTTTTATAGACAGAAAGAGAATGAATGTAGTTTGCCATGGTCAGCTTTATCAGAACAGAATGTCCAGAGCCTTCAACAAAAGAGTCAAGCCAAGATAATTCACACTAGGGAAGCTAGTATTAAAGAAAATTTTCCCGCATCAAGATGAAGACAAATGGAAATTCTCTCTCAACTGGCAGGGTCCGTACATGGTTCACCGGGTTCTAATAGGAGGAGACCCCATACTTGCAGAAATGGATGGGAAGTTTGGCCAAAGCCGATCAATTCAGACGCAGTCAAGAGATACTATGTGTAACCTTTATGCTTTCTTTTATGATGTAATTTGAACTATGCCTGACCTGATTTCCGTTTAAGAAGGGATACGTAAGCAGCCCTATAGGTTCTGTCACAATTCAATAAAATTTTCATTTCCCCCGCTATTGGAAACTGGGGCAGAATTTTGAGGAGGACCCTCAAAATTCTGAAGTCGATTCCAGCCATTTATCATTAACAGCCTTTAGAAGCAACAACCCAGTAAATTGGGGCAGAATTTTGAGAAGGACCCTTAAAATTTTAGAGCAAGAGAAGTTGTCTTGAACCACGTCGTAGTCGTCGGTTCATCAAAAGAAAACTATTCTTAATTATGTACTTATGTTATGCTTTTACCAAATCATGCATGTTTATTAGTAAAATTGCCTTGTTTAGCAACGCTACCCCAGTGATATCTACAATATCGCCAGATCAAAGCCGAGCAGGTCAAGCAAAGCCAGCGGGGATACGAACTAACTTTCCCCCTTTACAAACTCACAATTTTTTCTTTGGATGCAGGCACTTGAGTTACAAAATCATCAAATATACTATACGTTCACTCACAAAGTTCAGGAATATAATTCTCCGATCGTTGCACTTGCTCGCAACTGCTATCCGCACACAATAGAGTCCCCAGTAGGCACAATATCCCCAGCAATCACGATACCTCAATCCGCTATCAGCTAAGAAAACTCTATTGCCATTTGCCATTTTTACTTCCTGCATAAGGCTACCATTCTGCCTTCCGAGGTTAAGCTCTACCTCCACCCGCATTTCCTGCATTGCATAAGGCTACCATTCTGTCTTCCGAGGTTAAGCTCTACCTCCATCTGCATTTCCTGTATTGTATAAGGCTACCATTCTGCCTTCCGAGGTTAAGCTCTACCTCCATCTGCAATTACTGCATTGCATAAGGCTACCATTCTGCCTTTCGAGACTAAGCTCTACCTCCATCTACATTCTCTGCATTGCATAAGGCTACCATTCTGCCTTCCAAGACTAAGCTCTGTCTCCATCTGCATTCGCTGTATTGCATAAAGCTACCATTCTGCCTTCCGAGGTTAAGCTCTATCTCCATCTGCATGGCTGAAAGATCGCCTCTTTATTTACATTCTACATCGGCTGAAAGATCTCCACTTCATTTACATCTTGCATGGCTGAAATATCGCCACTTTATTTACATCTTGCATCGGCTGAAAGATCGCCACTTTATTTACATCTTGTATCGGCTGAAAGGTCACCACCTTCTGTATCTTATGGGCTGAAAGATCGCCAATCTATCGAAAGGCGTTATTGTTCGGAGGCACCATTTTCATAGCCCGAGAACGCCATGTCATGGCCTGAGGACCCCTTTTATCTTTTGCATATCATTATTCAAAGGCGTTATAATTCAGAGGCATCATTCTCATAGCCCGAGAGCATCATTTCATGGCCTGTGAATCCCTTATCATATGCTTCATAGCCCAGGACATCATGGTGTGAGGACGTCATCCTAACCGTCTAAAGACAACATTCATGGTCCGACGGGAACTTGCATCATGTTTAAATTTCCGCACAATATACACTTGTATTGCTTATTTGAAGGTAAACCGACGAGTAACAGCCGTCTCAGCAGGAGCAATCCCGCTTCAGTTACCGCAGCCCTATTAGACTTTAACCATTCATCCCAACCCAAATACCGCGTCCGTCTTGAAAAATCTCTATTGGCATATTCCGCCGACGGATCTTGAACTACATATGGCCTGATTCCTGTAAGACTAGGGATATGTAGGCAACTCAGGAGCCAGAGCTCGGTCAAATTCTTTAAACCATTCCATTCGGTCAAATTGGCCATCATATCTTTACCCGACAACTCTTTCACCCTTCCCAGGTAAAGAGGAGCAGCTGTTGATACCCAATTTTTCCCTGTATATTTTTATATGCAAAATACTTTCAAAATAGCATGTCCAAAGGTTTTAGTATTTTTTTCTATTTTTTAAAAGATTTTTAAATCAATTTATTGCCCTATTTTATCAGTAAAAAAATAATAATTATTCCCCCAAATTATCATATTTGGTGATTCTTTTATTGTATTCTCATATTTATACCAAAATATAGCTAAGGTAATTTTGCACATTTTTTTTACAAATTTATTTAGTATTTTAAAGCTAAATTGCATATAATTGCAATATTAGCCTATTTTAAGATTTAATTGCGTTTATAATTACAAAATTGATTCTAGTATTTTTAATTTAATATTTATGTATTATTAATTAATTTAATACCTTTAATTTGTTTACAGAAGTCATTTTACTATTTTTTATAAAATAAATATTGGAAAAGTGGCTATTGAAATACTAGTCCTACTTATTTCAATTTTAGCCTAAATTCTACCCCAATTGAACCCCAGCCCAATTCCTAAAATTACCCTCCCTAACCCAATTAAATCCAACCCGCCCAGCTCCCCGTTTAATCCAGGCCATTGATCAAAATGATCAACGGCCACATTCTCTCCTTTCCTTTTTTAATTCACCAACCCCACTAGCCCTAAGTCATTTTCACCTACCTGCCGCCTCTGAAACCACTCTCTCAAACTCTCTCGAGTCTTCTCAGAACCCTAGTCGCCTCTTACCGTTTCCACCGTGAAAGCCACCGGAATCCATGGCTTCCAGGGTTATGGGAGTCTTATACCTGCCTCCTGTTGCTCTTACACACCTAATCTCCAAAGATTCAAGGCCTGACCTTGAAGGTTTGTACCCAGACCTCTGTTGATTCGATGTTCCACGGCCATCTCCGGCCTTGCTCCGACGTACCATGATTGTTTGAGCCTGATCCTGACCTCTCCGACTCAGATCGATGACTTTTCAAAGCCTTTCTCATTTCTAGGGTTCTTTTGAAACCTTAATCCTTCGAGGTTTTTTCCGATTCCCTTAGATCTGTTACAGATCCATGCTTTCCTTAAGGTCTTAAACATTTTCCTGACTTTTCTTTCAAAAAACTACTTTCAAATTCTTTCTTTTCCGATCTAGGTTTTTCTGAAAGTATTTAAGTGTTTTCTAAATTTCTTTTCCTTTTATGTGTATTTGCTTCTACTGGGTTTTTGTATTTTCTTCTACCATGTTCTTACGTGCTTCTTCTGTATGCTTTCTCTACAGTGTTCTGATATGTTTCTCCTACTATATTTTCTTACTAAGTTCTTAAGTTTCCTTATGAAGTTCCTTTTACTGAGCTCTGTTTAAAGTTTCTTCTAAAATTTCTTAGCATGCTTCTTCTACTGTTCTTATAAGTCTTCTCTATTATGTTTCGTATTAGCTTCTTCTACTCTATTTTTCTTTGAATTCTGCTACTATGTTCTGCGTATTACTTGCTATCATTGTTTTCTCATGAGTTTCTGTTGCTGAAAGAAACATGCAAGAGGTTTCATATAACTGAAACCTCTAAACCTGTTTCGATTGCTTGCCTTCTCATCTCTGTACTTGATTCAAGGTGGAAACCCTAGAATTCGGGGGTTCTGCCAAGTTTGATTATGTGATTTAATTGAACTAGGGTTTTTATTTTAGAACCCCTAACTCTTTCAGACCAACTTCGTGTCTCTGAACCGAGTTTGGACATCCGTGTTTGCATATGATTTTGACCTTTTGCTAAACTCTTCTAAAACTCTTTCTTCACTGGATTTTTCTATTGATTTTCGCAATGGCACAACATTTTCTTTCAACTCAACGTGTTTGTGTTCTCTTTATATGTGATGAATCTTCCTCTAAAAAGGCTTTCAACTCGTGATTGATTCAAATTCCTTCTAAATAGGTCTGATTGATTCCCTTTCCATTGTTTGCTGATTTCCCTTAAGTTAAAAAACTTTTCCCATCTTTTTGACTCGGTTCATTCATACAAGATCCCTGACCTTTGATATATTGGCTGTTAATTGATTTTTTTGCCTTGTTTGTGCAACCGCGTATTTCAGAAATTCTGTCCTTAAATAACCTTTATGTATTTACCCTTAATTGTTTGTTATGCCCAAGGTGCTTATTCATTTTTCTTTCCTTAAATTGTTTTTACCCGTTTGAATCTGAATCCCTTAATTAAGGGAAGTCTTGTATAATTGATTGACAATCAGTTCCTTGACTATTTTCTTACCTTATTTCTTCATGATTTTCACACTATAAAAAGCACGACCCTTTTTCACAAAGAGGACACATCAGAATCCTTCTGAACTCATACCATCTCACAATAACTTTCTCTTCTTGTCTGCATTGTGACCTGTTTACAAGACCTACTACTTTTCTTTGTTTGTTTCCTTTGAAACTGGTATGTCCTGTTTTAAGCTTCAGCACCATAACAATGTGTGTATTTACAGTCTTTGTATCCATGTCTACTTTACTGCTTTCTGTAGAGTTCCACATTTAAATTAGTATGCTTATGTTCTACTGCCTGTTTCTACTATGAATCATCGCTCCTTATTTCCCTTTATGTGCTTTGAGTTACAGTTTAAAACCTCGCAATATGCAAGTTATTGTCTATGGATTGAACTTGATCCCTTAGAGGATCCGAACATCTAAACAATGTGTTCTAACAGGCTTATGGGTGTGTCAGCATTTCCCATTGCTGGGTATGCCCACTAGCCTGTCCTTGCCTCCTTACCACCTCCCCATTCCCTATACCCCTATGTACTTTAATGTAAACTGTTTCCCTTCCCCTTTCCCCTTTTCAGAATTCTGCACTTGTACCCTCTTTTAGTCTCTAAGTTCCCCCCCCCTTTTGTGAGCCTTGCCTTGGGACCTTGAGTTCCCTCTGAACGTGGACACTTGAGGGCTGGCCCTTCTACACTGCACTATGTCTTCATCTATAATGCATTTGGGTATGAGCACTGCCCGGAGTCCATATGAGGCTCTTAGGGAACTCTGACACATCCAAATGGGAGAAAGGATTTGAAATAAGATCTCTTGGAGTTGGTTTACTTCATACTTCAGACAGGAAGTCTGAATCAGGCTCTCCTTGGTTGTACTTTTTTTATTGTATTTTTTCTTTACTTTACTCTTTCTGGGTTGTAATAACTTTGTAATAAAACTATCGGGGATGGCTAGTGAAAAGGAAGGGGTAACTATGTATGCAAAAAGGGGTAGATAACCTGCCTATTGGAGTTTTTGAATTCATGCATTCTCATATAAATACCGTGTCTATAGGAATCTTGCATTCTCATATAGATACCATGTCTCTAAGAATTTCTGCATTCTCATGTATAGATACCATGTCTATAAGAAACTTGCATTCCCATATAGATACCATGCCTATAGGTTATTTCTGAATTTCTGCATATCATATAGATATCCTGCCTATAGGTTCTTTCTGAATCTTGCATATGCATTCCTCATTAGGCAAACATGTTTATTGGTCTTAAGTAATCAACCGCAATTAGATATCATGTTCATAGGCTTTAAACAAAATTCAGCATCTAGACATGCCTATAGGATTTCTGCATTTTTTACTATGTTTATAAAAGTGTCCAAAATCGACAACACGTAGAAAGAATGCCTATAGAAGCTTTAATCGAATCTGAACCGCTTCACTCGCTTATAAGTCTAAAACCAGTAACAATGACGCATGCTTTTTTGCTAAAACTTGCCTTTCTTTAATAACAGACGATTTTTCTTAAATCAGTATGTATTCATGTTTACTTCATTGTTTCTGGAATCAGTAGATATCATGCATATAGGGTCTTCGTCTAACACTTAGGCAAGCCATAAGGTGAAGGTTTATAAATTGAATCAGATTTTATATGCTACAACCAGCAGGCAGGCCTGATTAGGGCTTCTTATCTGAACTATGTAATAAATCAGTCTGCCTCGATCCTTTAAGTTTAATCAGACCCTAAATAGTATGTGTAAGTCATGCTAAATACTTGCTTTTCTCTGCTTAAAGGAGGTCTGTTTGAGCCTTTTCATTTGTTTATATGCTTCCCCATGCTTGCCATATGTTTTGTTTGTCGCCTTAGTATTTTTACCTTTTAAAACCACAAGTAAGTCCAATATCCCTCCCCTTTAGGATTAGTAGTCTCAAATGCCTCCGAGACTAATAGGATTGGGGCGGGTAATAGCATGCAATAAGTAAACGAGACCATTTCGCGCTTTAATACCTCAACGGGGTGGGAAAGGGTAGATATGGATATGATGACCACGCAATAACATCTTGTGTAGCCCCTCATTAAGGAGTGATTACCGGATGTTGTGTGGGGTGATCCATATTATTTACAAACCTAGGACCCTTTTTCCTTTATTTATTTGTTTTGTTGTTTATTCTCAAATTTCAAACTATTTTCTTAAAAAAAATCAACTTTTCTTTAGTTCTTTTAACTTCACTTATTTTGTAACCATTACGTGAAAATCCCCTTTTGTTTGAAGTTCTTATTTGCCTACGTGTTATTTGTACCTAAAGTCATAATAATTGTTTGGTCGGGAACCACACTAGTGGATCCTGAGGGGTGCCTAACACCTTCCCCTTGGGATAATTTCAAGCCCTTACCCAATCTCTGGTTGTTCAAATCAAACCTTTCTTAGTGTCCTAATGCACTTAAATCATTAGGTGGCGACTCTTCAATTCAAACCCAATTCCCGAAAGGGAATGAGTTGTCCTCCCAAATGTCATAAACCCGATTTCGCGAGAAAAAGGGGGGGCGACATCTACTATGGGCATAAGGAATATGTGGTACATTGTGGCTTTCTCTTGAATAGGCATCAGAAATTAATGGAGTGTTGTCATTGTTGGATATCATATATGAAGAGTGTGCATTTTGGAAAGGACCTTGAGGTTTGGTTTGCGGGTGCGTGGCTGGTAGCATGGTGATTACTGGGTTTTGAGGCTTTCGAGGTTCATGTTTTGGTTACGTGGCCAGGAACTCTATATGAGTGCTTCAGCAGAATGATTGGGTGTAAGTGTTATATCTTCCATTTGATTTGCGTAGTGAAGTTTGAGTATGGAAATTTTGGTATTTCTGAGGTTTTGGGTTAGATGCCCTCATATGTGGACCATTTCCTATTGGCAGGTTGTGAAGAAATGTTGAGGATGAGGTAACTAATTGAATGCATGATTGATAAGTCGTTGTGGATTTTTGGAAAGGATATTTACCTATTTGGAAATAATTAGGATTTGGGTTGGGGGCTATTTGAAAGCTCAATGAGAATATGTATGTTGTGTCAGATCAAGTTTGTGTGCCTCTGTGAGATTGTCACTTTAGTTATGTTATCAGGCAGAATGGATATTATTTGTGCCCCTAGCCTATGTTATGTGCTACTCTTTTATGCTGTGTTAGGCGGTGAGGTTGTATAATTATTCCCCATGCATCTTGTAATTTTGTTCAGGCCTTATGGCGATGCGGGCGAGATAGCCCTTGTGATGTTGATTTGCTCATTGCACCTTAGTTGTGCTTGTTATTTTCATGTTTTAGCACTTTTATTTATTTTTCTACAGTTTTATTTGTGCACTCTGTCGTACTTGATATCAGTATGCATATGTTCAGTGAGCCCAAGCATTTTGGCTTGATGAGTATTTGGGAGCAGGCTGCACGCCGCAACAGATGTTATGTGGGATACCCTTTCCTTGTGTTCATTTGGTATTGTGTTTTCACTCTGTAGGACGGTTTGATGAAGAACTACACTTTTGTTGTTACACATGTTGTACTTGTTAGATAATTCTTATACTTCACTTTTCTTTATTTGTGTTGCATAATTGAGTTATTGTTGGTTTGGTGTACGAATTGTGTAATGTGAGAATCCGTGTGGTTTTGTGATGATATGTTAGTTTAGTTTCTTGTATTGGCTGAGATAAGATTCTTAGACCTGAGGTTAGTCCTATGGTTTTGGGGGTGAGGAGTGTTTGGAAGTATGAGGGTGTTTCTGCTAAGATTTGGGTAATGGCTCTTGGCGGGCGAGAGAGCTTATTGACTTGTTGTCTTCATGGGAGACTATGAGTTCCCGCATATTTCCTTATCATGAGCAGCAATGTGGAGGTCTGGAACAAGGTCATATTCGATGTGAAGTGTACTGCCGGCATCCAGGATGTTATTTGAGCAACTATGGTGGTCAGAGGTTATTGTTTCGGGCGTTTGAGTTGTGTGGGGCAGCATGTGATTGTATTCTGGATTGGAATTTTGGGCTCGATTCATCTTATTAAGGTTCATGTAGTGTGATGACATAGAATTCGAATCCTATGATGAATTTTGGATGTTGAGGTTTGGGTTCTGTTCTAAGGTTATGGGCTAAGGAGGAGATAAGACCTTCAGTTAAGTTGCATTGTCAGTTATGTTTAGGTTGGGTGATGGGGAATCACCCCTGGGTGTATGTATGGTGAGCTCATGCAGTGGTTCGATGGTTTTGAAACGACTCCGGGCACATTCGAGGATGAACGTATGTTTAAGTGGAGGAGGATGTAACGACCCGACTGGTCCTTTTGAGCAATTGCGTCCGGTTCGACAGTTTGAGGTCACGAGCAGCTTCATATTATGTGTATCGACTTAGTGCAAGGTTGAATTCAGTTAACGGATAATTCAGAGTCAAATTGGAAGAAGTAAACTAGTTTTGGAAGTTTAAATGGTGAGAATTTGATAGGAATTGTTTTTTGAGTAAACGGACCCGGAATGGGTCATGGGTGATCTCAATAGCTTTGTATGGTGATTTTGGACTTAGGAGCGCGTCCGAATTTGGATTTGGAGGTTTGTAGGGTAATTTGAGGCATTTCGGCGAAAGTTGGAAAAAGTTGAAGTTTGGAAAATAGGGAAGTTTGACCCATAGTTGACTTTTGTGATATCAGGGTCAGAATGTGATTCCAAGAGTTGGAACAGCTACGTTATGTCATTTTGGACTTGTTTGCAAAATTTGGCGTCATTCCGGGTTGATTTGATAGGTTTCGGCACGAGTTTTGAAAGTTGGAAGGTTTGAAAGTTCTTAAGTTCGATTCATGGTGTGATTCGTCATTTTGACTTTGTTTGATGACATTTGTAACCTCGAGCGAGTCCGTGTCAGGTTATATGACTTGATTGTGTGTTTGGACGGGTCCCGGGGGCCTCGGGTGTATTCCGGGTGGGCTACGGGTCATTTTTCCATGTTTTTGAACTGCTATTTTCTGCTTCTGGTATCCTCTTTCGCGATCGCGAACTACCTTCTGCGTTCGCGAAGCTTTGTTGCTGACCACCTAGAAATCCTTCTTCGCGTTTGCATTTAGAGCCTCGCGTTCGTGAAGCTCTGTCTCTTCCTTCATCGCGTTCGCATTCCCCTCACGCGTTCGCGAAGAGTAGTCTCTGGGCCATAATATTTTTCTTCTTCGCATTCGCGGGCGTGTTGTCGCGTTCGCGATTAGTAACCTGAGCTCCTTCCTTTTTATTCTTCGCGAACGTGAGACTTCCTCCGCGTTCGCGATGCTTTAAGACCTAGGCAGAATAAATAGTACTATATTCCGAGGGTTTGCCATTTTTACCATTTTTGGGGTTCTAGAGCTCGGTTTTGGGAGATTCCTTATGGGGTTTTCAAGCAAAATGATTGGGTAAGTGTTCTTCACCTAGAATTGATTATATTCCATGAATTTGTCTTCATTTTTATCATTTAATTTGTGATTTGGATTGAGGAAAATGTTGGTTTTTGAAGAAAATTCTTAAAATGAAAAAATCATGATTTGAGGGGCCAAATGGTATCGGAATTTAATAAATTTTGTATGGTTGAACTCATATTAGAATGGATATTCGGTTTTTGTAAAATTTGTCGGGTTCCGAGGCGCAGGCCCGGGGGTCAATTTTTGGACCAATTTTTGGATTTTGTTAAAAATTGAGACTTTATGATCCGAAATAGTTTCTTATGTATTTTATTTGTGCTTTGAAATTAATTTGGTTAGATTTGAGCCGTTCGGAGGTATTTTCACCCGAGAAGTGCATTTTAGAGTATCAGTTTGTCGTCTTTGAGATAAGTATATTTCCTAACCTTGTGTGGGGGACTTCCCCTTAGGATTTGAGTCTTCTATGCTAATTGTAGTCCGTGCACGCGAGGTGAAGAGTGTGTGCTCGGACTTATTTGTGGGAAATTTTCCTCTAGGGTCTTAGGTCCTTATGTTCATTATGTGTAAAGTATTCTGTTATGATTGATTTTTCTAATTGCTTAAATTACCTCTATATGCTTCATATGATGTTGCTAGCTTTCCTATAATTCCTACGTGTCACTTGACCCCTAATTGCCTTAATTGAAGTGATTGCCTTCCTTATTGTTTTTATACTTCTTAATTGTGAGTCCCTCTATGGCTTCGTGCAAATGTGTTACATGTCCAATTGTTGTGGTTACCGATGTAGTTATCACATGCTTATTATGTCTTGTTGTTTTGTTAAGGTTAGTGTGCTTCTTGTTTTTTCTGTGATCCTTATTATGTACTATTCATGCTTGATTTGATGAGTATTCATGTTGGACCAGGCTTATAGTATTTCCTTGGTATTTGACCGTTGTTGAGTATTGACTCAAGTTGGAATTAATCTTGTGAAGTTAATTGTTGGAACGAGATTGGTTATTGGTTATTCCCTTGCCGGGATGTAATTGTTTCTATTGTAATATGTCACATATACTATTTATATACGGATAATTTGTACAAATATGCATGTTATATTAGTGCAAAATATAAATGGCATATTTATAATATTTCTTTAAATATAAATAAGTGTATAAATAACATATGAATATATACATAATTTTTCCTAAAAAAAACACATGATTTATAATATACCATAAATATACATTATATTTTTTTTCAGGAAATATATGTATTTTATTCCATTGGAATATACAAATATATAATTTTGTTAGGATTAAGTTGAATAAAAAGGTCCATGTGTAAAAAGGAAAAAATTACAATGGAATGGATCGATGATATATAATTAAATATAAAGACATATATAAACAACATATGCATATATATATAAAGTTTCCTAAAAAATATATGATTTATAATGTATATACACCACAAACATACATTATAATTTTTTCATAAATATATGTATTTTATTTTTTTAGAATATAAAGATGTATAATTTGCTACATTACATTATATAAAAAGGTCCATGTATGGAAAGGAAAAATCTGTTATGGAATGGATTGGTATCTAAAAAAAATCTAAAACATGGTATAGAATGGAGAGAAAAAATAGGGAAATATATTAAATACTAGGACTGCTTTTTTAAACAGCTTGATTCTTGCTGATTTGAATTGAACTAAATCTGCTATATGTATAAATATTTTACTGCCATATTTTGTTAATCAGTAATTAATGCTAATCTTTTGTATTATATTTTTAATAGTGTGCTATTAATGAAAGTAGCTCTTTTTTAAATTACAACCATCTTACCCTAACTCAAATGGAAATAGAAGACTTTTGCCGTCTTTCCTCTCCAATTTGGATTAGGATACCTAATTGTCCTTGAATTCTAATAATTAGTAGTGCCACACCGTAATTAGTCCTCTAATAGCCACGTTATTGCACCTATAAATAGATCATGCCTTTCATTCAGCCGACATCAATTGTAGGTCAAACAAGAAGGGTATGTTCTTATTTAACGAGATGATCCATGCATGAAGAAGATAATTTTGGGGTGTAAGGGGATGAGTACTTTTTCTTGCCTGAATATCGGAGAGATTACTCTCAATGTGGCTCGACTATCGGAGAAATTACTCTCAATGTGGTTCGACTATCGGAGAGATTACTCTCAATGTGTCCCGACTATCGGAGAGATTACTCTTAATATGCCCCGACTATCGGAGAGATTACTCTCAATATGGTCCGACTACCAGAGAGATTACTCTCAATGCGCCCCGATTATCGGAGAGATTAGTCTTAATGTGGCTCGACTATCGGAGAGATTACTCTCAATGCGCCCCGACTATCGGAGAGATTACTCTCAATGTGTCCCGACTATCGGAGAGATTACTCTTAATGTGCCCCGGCTATCGGAGAGATTACTCTCAATATGGTCCGACTACCAGAGAGATTACTCTCAATGCGCCCCGATTATCGGAGAGATTAGTCTTAATGTGGCTCGACTATCGGAGAGATTACTCTCAATACGCCCCGACTAACGGAGAGATTACTCTCAATGTGGCCCGATAATCGGAGAGATTACTCTCAATGTGCCCCGACTATCGGAGAGATTACTCTCAAGGTGGCCCGACTATCGGAGAGATTACTCTCAAAATGACCCAACTATCAGAGAGATTACTCTCAATGTGGCTCGACTATCGGAAATATTACTCTCAATGAAAATTATAGTTCCTTTTAAGGACAAACCCACGAAGAGGCCACCTTAAGATACAAAGGGACTTATATGTCCACCTTAAGATAGGAAAGTTATAAAACTTTAACTCGAAGACGACATCGACTTGACTACAACGACTTGAACACTTGGAAAACTTTGAAGATTTGATGGACTTTGCAGACTTCAACTCGAAGAGTGGTTGACTTTTAAATTTCAACTTGAAAAATTAGCAGACTTGAAGACTTCAACTTGAAGATCTGGAGGGCGTAAACAATTCAACTTAAGACGGGCGAATTTGAAAACTGAAACTTGAAGACCGACAGACTTAAAGACTCCAACTTGGAGACTTGGAAGGCTTAAATATTTCAACTTGAAAAGTGGCGAACGTGAAAACTTCAATTTGAAGACTGATGAACTTGAAGATTTCAACTTGGAGACTTCAGCTTGAAGACCGACGGACTTGAAGACTTCAAGGGCTTAAATATTTCAGCTTCTCTTTTGCTTTACATTGTCCGACATTTATCTTAGTCGCATAATTTTTAGCTTTACGCGCTTGTAACAAAAGATTCATATTTTGTCGTGAGGGAATCCAAATAATGAACCGTTTGATTTTGCAAAAATTAGACTTCAATATCTAAAATATATCCAAAATGTAGAATCAAACACCTTCAGAATTGACCCAACTAATATTTTTTTGAAACCAACTTTAGATTCCACCAAGCTGAAAATTTTAGATTTGCGCAGTCTCACTAGAAAACCATATCTTGGTGTAGAAAAGTCAAAATCACAAACCGTTTGATTTTTTGAAAACATAACTTGCTAATATATAACATATCAAAAATTCAAGATTTAATGCCTTAAGGATAGTTTCAGATAATAGTTCGAAATTAATATTAAATGACACAGGGACGATTTCAGATTTACACGACTTCACCAAAACTTTTGTATCTTGATTTAGAAAAGTTAAAATCATGAACCGCTTGATCTATTGGAAACTTAACTTCTAAACCTATGACTTATCCATGCCTTGAGCATAGTTTCATATAATATTTCGAAGTCAATGCTAAATTCTGAGACACCGATGATTTCACATTTGCGCAATTTCGCCAAACGTTTTGTATCTTGAACTAGGGACACCAAAATCACGAATAGTTTGATCTATTGGAAATATAACTTCCAAATCTATAACATATCCAAAATACAAGATTTAATTCCTTAAATATAGTTTCATATAATAGTTTGAAATCAATATTAAATTCTGACGTGACGATGATTTCAGATTTGCACGATTTCACCAAAACTTTTGTACCTTGATGTAGAAATGTTAAAATCACGAACTGCTTGATCTATTGAAAACTTAAATTCTACTTATATAACATATCCAAAATGCAAAATTTAATGACTGAAGGATATTTTCAGATAATATTTCGAAGTCAACACTAAATTCTAAGACACTGACGATTTCAGATTTGCGCGATTTCGCCAAAGATTTTGTATCTTGAAGTAGGGACATCGAAATCACAAACCGTTTGATATATTGGAAATTTAACTTCTAAATATATAACATATACAAAATGCAAGATTTAATTCCTTAATTATAGTTTCATGTAATATTTCGAATTCAATACTAGATTCTGTCACACCGACGATTTCAGCTTTGCGCGACTTCGCCAAAAGTTATGTATCTTGAAGTAGGGACGTCGAAACCACAAACCACTCAATTTTTTGGAAAATAAACTTCAAAATCTAAAACATATACAAAAAAATTTAATTCATTAAGGATAGTTTCAGATGATAGTTCGAAGTCGACTTGGGTTTCTAATATGCTGACAGTTCCAAATTTGTGCGACTTCACCAAAATTTTTGTATCTTGATGTGGAAGCCTTGAGATTGTAAGACCCTTTTAATTGTTTTAAATTTAAATTCAAGAGCTTCATTCTCACCAAATATCTTGTATTCAAGTCACACTGAATTTGAAACGTCGTGAAGGCACACAAAAAAAACCCTTAAAAGTTTGGCGAACATGAAGGCATAGCGAATCCTCGGACTTCAATGCAAATGCTTGGAAGCCCCCTAATAGATATTAATCATTTCATTCAAGACACCAATTTATCATAGCGGCTTGCCCTCCTTCAATCAAATGAGATCCAAAGTTTAACAGAAGAATGATATCTCAGCTCGATTTTCAAATGTTGATTGAATGGATTATATTCCATCGTACTTCATTCAGACAACGATTGGGGGATTATGTATCTTTTGAACTTATGCGATTGAACTCAGAATGAAACTCTAAGCTACCTACGTACCTCGGTGAAGAGGATCAAGTCATACCGTAGTTCAGAATGGGTAATTTTTTTTAATGTCCTAACTTTTGCCTAGGCCACCTCTTTCGAGGTTTTCAACCTAGAGAACCTTTTTTTGTGGTGGGCTGTACACAATTTAGACTCATGCGGTCTAGTAGTGTAGGAACATATATTTTAGGCTCATTCATCAAGGAGCATTGCAACTTCAAGGATAATACTTCTTCAAAAACTTGCCATTGATAGGGCCGATTCTCATGCCATCTGCATCAACCAGCTAGTAAGCCTCACTTGAATAAGCTTCTTGCATGACATATGGCCCATCCCATTTTAAAGTGAACTTTCCTATAGGTTTATGTAAGTAATAATGGGTCTTCTTATGGCAAGGACTTGATCTCCTATTTGAAAGGATCTTGGGCGAACTCTTTTATTGAAGGCGCGAGACAATCGAGCTTGATAACATTCAAAACTCTGTTGAGCTTCCAACCTTTTCTCATCAAGAGCCTCCAACTCTGCTAATCGAAGTCGAGTATTTTCTTCATCAGTGATGCCTTCTTGAATATCTAATCGTAATGAAGGTATTTGACGCTCGAGTGGCAAGACAACTTCAACTCCATAAACAAGTGCATAAGGGGTCACTTGGGTTGGCGTGCAGTGAGTTGTCCTATATGCCCAAAGAGTTTCCTCCATACGGTCATGCCAATATCGTTTGGATTTGGAGATAACTTTCTTTAACAAGTTGCATAGAGTCTTGTTGAATGTCTCGGTTAGACCATTGACGGTAGCATTGAACATAGAAGAGTTACGTTGCTTGAAGCCAAAGATTTCACAAATCTTGTTCATCATCCTATTGTCGAATGGCTTGCCATTATCCATTATTATGTGACGAGGAATGCCAAAGCAATAGATAATGTTTACTCGGATGAAACTTGCAGCATTTTCCTTCTTTACTTCCTTAAGAGAAACAGCTTCAGCCCATTTTGAGAAGTAGTCAGTGCAGCCAAGATGTATAGGTGCCCACCAGAGGACTTTGGCAGTGATCCAACAACATCCAATCCCCAAGCGTCAAATGGTCAGGATACAACAGTCGGGTGCAATACTTCAGGAGGTTGATGAATAAAATTCGTATGGAATTGACAAGCCTTGCATCTTCTAGTGTAGTCCAAGCAATCTTTTACCATCGTTGGCCAATAATATCCCATCCTTTTTAAATGGAAGTGAAGCTTTGGTCCAGACTGGTGTGACCCACATACCCTCAGAATGTGCCTCTTGCAAAGCTTGGAGTGTTTCTTCTTCCCCTAAGCATCGCAAGAGTACTCCCACGAATGATCTTCTATGTAGAGTATCTTTGTAGTAAAGGAAGCGAGGTGCACGACAACGGATTTCAGTCCTTCTCCTCGGATTTTCTAGAAGTATCCCATAACATAAATAGTCAATAATGGGTTGCCGCCATTCTTCTGTCTCAACTTCAGAAATAGCGACAAGATGCTTGAGTTCATTTTCTTCACCTTCAACCTCATTTGGAGGTGGTACTATCCATTTTTGGCAGGCAGTAACTTGAACTTGATCAGGCAGGGTTAATGATGAAGCTAGGGCAACTAAAGCATCAGCCTTCTTATTTTCTTTCCTTGGCACATGCTGAATAGTCACATCACTGAGCCATCCCATTAATTTTTGGTGTAATCATGATATGGGTGTTGTCGCACCTCCTTTTTACCTACACCCGCAAAGGCGTAAAGGAGTTTTTCCATTTAAAGGACAATCAGAACGGGGTTTAATTATTAATTATTCAGAGTCGCCACTTGGGAGATTAATGGTGTCCCAAGTCACCGGTTGAATCCCGAACCGAGGAAATTTATGACTCTGTTAACAGTCCGCAAACCAGAAATCCGAGTAAGAAATTATGTTAACCCGGGAGAAGGTGTTAGGCATTCCCAGGTTCCGTGGTTCTAGCACGGTCGCTTAACTGTTGTATTTGATTTTATCTGATTTTAATTCCGGCTAGCTTTTGTGCCTTTTATTCGTAAACTGCTTTTATTATTATTTATTTTAAAGAATTACGATATCGTGAAAGCGCATTTCGAACCCCGTCGCAATCAATGCGCCCGTGATTATCAACACATTTCGACTTCATCGAGATTTGGATTTGGGTCGCATCAATGCGCACCCGAGTTTAGGAAAGTAATTTTATTAAGAATGCGTCTAAAGCAACTACGAGTTTGCACTTTGTGAGGGCCATGAAATTTCAACTAAATGGCATGCCTCGATTTCTAAAGGAATAAAATTAATTAGGTGAGAGCCATGCAATTGAGATTTTGTTTGGCGAGATTCGTCTTAACACTTATTAAAAGGCCCATTTGAGAGTGACTACAATTTTCTAGTGATCAAATATCCCTAAAAAGAAAAAAAAACTTAATTGCGTGTAAGCTGAATAAAATTCAGTAGTCCAACCTCAACAATGAGCTGGACCACTGATGGGCTTCAGAAACAGCCCAAAATTTGGTCAGGCAGGAGAAAGGGAAGCCCAGGTGACAGATAACAGCACCTAGGATCGAATCCCTTAAGAAGCCCAAACTCATGAAGGTCGTCCGTGTGATAGCCTGAAGTGACTTATCGCTGAGCCCAGCGAGGCATTGATTTCAGCTTAACCAAACGCCCCCTGAAATTACCTCTAAATTAGTTTAGGTGTTCAATAATTAACAAAGGGGAAACAATACACATCTACTCGAATTAGAAGGATACGAGTCAATTGAATTCCAGTTTTATACACAGGCTAATTTATCCACTGATATTCCGGTGAGTTCTTAGACATCATCAAGGTGAAAACCAAGCTGTAAACACGATCTCAATAACATAAAGCAGACTAACTATTTCTGAATTAATTCATGCTAACATTACTATCAGCCTATCATGTAATCAACTAACATAGTGTTCACTTCATAGTAATCACATGACTCCGAAATATAACAGTTTATATAGTCCATTTAGCACAAAAGCAAGCAAAACTTAAACAATATCCATGAATTAAACATTGAATACGTATATCTGGGAATTAGCTAAATCAGAACTCAATTCTGCAAGTAAATTCATTCTTCTCAAAATTCATTTCTGCCCACTTGAGCTCACAGTCATCAGGGGTACAATTGTGTACCTGGATAGGGGAAAATATGAGAAGGAGAGAAGTCATCTACTTTGAACAGCAACAACAACAAATTCAACAATATACCATCACAGAATAGGCCAGGAACTGCTTTTGAAAAATCAAAAATATAAGCAAACTCAACAGATCAGTCCAACACACACTCGGAATGCACTCCTAGCCCTCACAGCTGAGACTAGGTGCTCTCAAATCCTGCTGGACCCAAATCTCCACTGAAGTCCAAACTAGCAGGCCCCAAATTCACCTAAATCAGTTGTTAATCACTTTTGAACACTTTTAAAAATAGAACCTCGAGCTGGAATGAAAAATGCTCAAGGAAGGACTGAGAATCACTTAACACTAGTAATGAAACAGTAAAAATGTTTTTGATTTCTTCATTTTTGACGTTTTATTTTTTTGAGTACTGGAATTGAAATGCTAGCTGAAATTGAAAGCAGGGAGGAGAGCTTTTGGGGGGGATTTTTGGGCTGAAAGTTTAAGTCCCCTTCCTCAAGGCACTTGATGCCCTTTTATAGGTGATACAAGAGGGTTAATCAGATTTTGGGTTTTCTTTTTAGTCCCTCCCCTATTTGCAGTTTAGTCCTTTTATTTTTAACTTGTTACTCAAGTAAGCACTCTATTGTGCTGAAATGTGCACTAAAATCCTATTCTAGAAGTCCCTAGGGTATTCTTCTACCCATGCAATACCTATACTGCCCTTTCATTACTTTGCAATTACTATTCCTATCAGAATTACCATTTTTCATGCCCAAACTGCCCCTGAAAGCTTCTCAAAGTTACTGATTCTACCCACATTCTCAACAGCTATAACCAATCCCCTAAATTAATCCAAAACTAACTAAGACTGATTAATTAGAACTCAGAAATTAACTAATCAAACTACCTAATCCCAATTGTTCAATCACACCAACTCAATCAAACTAGGAAAAACCAGAAACCAGGATCAATCAAAGCAAAGCTTAAGCTACTGATCAACATTAAATGAAATTAAACTAATTCTTAACCAATAAGCTCACAATCGACCATTCAAACATCAAACTCAAAACTAACAGAAATTGACAGAACTATACTAATACACAAAAATAAATCGTAAAATTAACAGAACACTTAATGAAACCAAGACTGTAACTAAACTTCAACCATGCAAGTAAAAGGAAACAGGAAAACTCACGAAAGCACGAGAAACTCCGGCCAGTCACTGACGTCCGAATCCTTTCAGATTTTTGACACGCAACATCCCTAACCATGTGTTCTTACAAGAGAACACATGGTTAAGGATATTACGGTTCGAAATCATAAAGATTTTGGTTTAGGGTTTTGGCCAGAAATTCTTAGATCTGAAATTCGAGCCGCTTCACAGAGATTTGAAGGAAAATAATCATGGATTTGGGTTGAGGGAAGACTGGGGATTGTGTGGTGTGATTTCGGGCTGGTTTGGGTAAACCTGCGATCTGACCGGAAACATAATTCGAAGATTCGACGAGCTCCGGCAACATTCGAGGGAAACCAATAATGGGAGTGGAAAGAGGAGTTCATGGGGGATCTATGGTGTTAATCTAGGTTTGAACGGTGTAAGTGACGTTCACCGCCAGCAAGGGATTTAGGGGAGGCACGGATTAGGGTTTGAAAGGATAGGTGGGGTGAGGAAGACGAGGGACTGGGGTGGTCTCTCTGACCATTTTAAATCAAAAACCTTGTTAGTTCCGGACCGTTGGATTGATGAGATCCAGCGGTCCTGATTCGAAAACCACGAAACGACATCGTTTCGATTAGAAGAGGGAGCGGACCGGGTTGCTGGTACTTGGGCTGGGTTTCTGTGTGATTGGGCGGGTAGGCAGATGGTGTAGGTTTGGGCTGGGGTTGGGATTGATTTTGGCCCAAATTTTGGGTCCTTTTTAAGACCACCTATTCTACTCTTATTTTCTTTTCTCTTTTATTTCCTTTTTCTCATTTTTAAATTTTTTTATAATATTTCCTAATTTTATAAAGATGTAAAACTAACATGAAATCCTAATTATTTCAGAACAAAGACTAATTAATTCCTAAAATTGTTTAAAAACTATTTCATGACAAATTCACAATTAAAATGCAAAAGTGAACTAATTTTGTGTTTTTTTATGATTTGTTCTAAACAAATTAACCCTTAATTGATACTAGAATATAAAACTAAAACCTAAATGCGAAAATGCATATTTTGTATTTTATAAAAAATTAAACATGCGCAAATAAAATGCAACAATTATCAGAAAATGACACCGAAATGCACAAAAATTGTAAAAATAAAGAAAAATTATTTTGTTTGGGATTTTGGGAATAATCATATATAGGGCAAAAATCACGTGCTCACAGCTGCCCCTCTTTGCTCGGAAACACGAAAGGTTTTCGGGCAAAGATAAGTGAGCAACTACGAGCGATTTTTGCCCGTTCAAAAATTCCGTTGTGAAGCATTGTTGAAAAGTTTGACCGCATCCTGCTTCAGAGGTTGCCTACATATCCTGGGCTAAACAGGAATCAGGTTAGTAACTGTGATTTCACTGCGCTTGCTGTTGTTACTGCTTGCTGACCTCCCTTATTACACCACGTCAAAGATAAAAGAAGCTAAACTAACTATGCACCATGAATTACAAAAATCCTATCTAAATTCTTCAAACTTGCTCTTGTACTTCCTTGCTGCCTTGTTGTCTTGTGTTTCCTTGTTGCCTCATTGTCTTGTGCTTTCTCGATAAAATTCCCTGTTGCTATTCCCCTGGTGAATTGAGATGTTATTCCCTCTCTCCAAACTGCTGAACTTGAATAAACTCGAACTCGAATGTATTCCTCTGTTATCCAGGCGGGCTCCTGACTGCTGAACTTAAAATTGAAACTACTCCTCTATTATCCAGGCAGGCTCCTGACTTCGACTGCTTAAAATATTTAACACCTCCATTCTCCAGGAGGGCTCCTGACTGCTGAACTTAAAATTGAAACTACTCCTTTATTATCCAGGCGGGCTCCTGACTTCGACTGCTTAAAATATTTAACACCTCCATTTTCCAGGCGGGCTTCTGACTTCGAACACACCAAGAAATTGACTGAAAACTAAAATCTGAGTTGTGTGACCTCTGTTCTTCAGGTGGGCTCCTGATTACTAAAATTAAACCGTATGTCTCTATTCTCCAGGCGGACTCCTGATTGCTAAAATTAAATTGTATGTCTCTATTCTCCAGGAGGACTCCTGATTTCAAAATAAACAAAGAGATTGATGGGAAGCTAAAAACTTGAATTGTATCACCTCCGTTCTTCAGGCAGGCTCCTGATTGCTAAAATTAAATCGTATGTCTCTATTCTCCAGGCGGACTCCTGACTACTCGCATTTATCCTAAACATGCGAACTTTGCAACCAAACTATATTCCCCTGTGCTATTCATGATTATCTTGTATTTTAACCATGACACACTTGCGATTAAACTTTGATTAATACCCGCTCTTCCCTCACGGCGAATTCCTCCTGACAAACAATTTTTCTGCCCCTGTTTCAATCATCGAAAATTTCGTTAGTTTAAAAAAAATGGTGGTTAGTTGATGGAATTCTTATTGCATCGTCTTTCCATTGCCTTGCTTTGTATTGCCTGACATCCATGCACTGACCATGAACCGCTTGACTTTCTGACCAACTTTTAAATTTCCCAACATCTGGCGACCTAAATGTTTTACACCCATGCTGTTATTTCACTTTTCTGACCTTTTGTTTAAACTTTTGCCTTTCCCATGACATTCCCCAATCATTTCACCGATGAAACTTCCGTTAATTCCCTGTATTCCACTTGACATCAAGTTGTTTTTGACATGCTCTGACCACATTGAGCTTTACAATTCTAGAAGCTGGTAGTGAGCTTTGAAGCCCTTTCTGCTTGCATTGACCAAAACTAGTACTGAAACATCTCAGCTAGATGAAACCCTCAAAAGAAAATGAAATGCGATGATTTTTGAGTTAAGGATAAGAAGAATCCAAAACCAGATGACTGTTTTAAAAAGAGAAGGAGAAGAAATTTATCTGAGCGAGACAGCTGGTGCCAATGGTTAAGACATGCATTTTGGATTAATCGGCCCAATCTGTCCAAATAACCAGCTTTCAATTGTTATACTTTGTTGCCCAGCACTTCCATCAATTGTTTGAATTACCCAGACCTTACCCTTGCTTTCCTGCGGTACCTCGAAACAGTTTTCCACCCACAGACCTTTTTCCATTTAACCATTTTTCAACTCACTTTCGCCTCAAGGTGCCCGCGAGGGTTTTCACCAATAAGACTCTCTCATTTATTTTCTCTCAGCTCTCGACGCCTTACGGTGCCCGTGATGGTTTCACCCATAAGACTCTCTCATTTTTATCTTTTGTTCTTCTTGCTTGAACCAGAGTGTTGCCACTGCCACGAATTACCGTTACCTGCTTTATTTGGCGTTTCGTAAAAATTGATCAGAAGGTCTTTCTTTGGACCATAATGTAGGCTTTTGGATTGGGTTAGAAGTAAAGGTATGAAAGGCTCAAAACAATTCAAATGGTTCAAATTACAACTTTCGGAATCCAACTTCCACAACAATCACAACTTCTGCCCCAGTTTCTTGCTTGGGGGATTTTTGGATATCTATTTTGGTATGACTGAACCTCGGAGTAAGGCTGCCTACGTACCCTTTCGGGATCAAGTCAAACGTAGTTCATTGTATCATGATTAACTTTGTTGTTGTATTTTTCTTTCTTTTCCTTTTCTTTCTTTTCTTTTTCCTTTCTTTCTCTTTTCCTTCGCTTTCATTTTTTCTTTCTCTTTTTTTTTCTTCTTCTTTTCTTTTCTTTTCTTTTTTTTTCCTTGTTTTTTTCTTTTCTTTTCTTTCCTTTTTGTTTTTCTTTCTTTTTCTTTTCCTTTGTTTTTCTCTTCTTTCTTTTATGTTCGGCACCTGTGTTCCCTGATAGTGCCGTTGATTCCGAAAGAGAGGTATGAAAAATAAGTAAGGCTCAAAGGGGATAACAAGGGATAAGAGTGTTTGGATAGCAAGACAAAACGCCTTCATCATTTCAATCTTTAAGATATGCCAAATACAAACAGATACATTCAGAAATAAAGAAATCATACATAATATCTCTTGACCGCATCGGAATTGATGGCCATTTCTATACATTTTTCTTCCACATCTCTCAAATACAATGCTCCGTTAGACAACACTCTGGTTATTACAAATGGTCCCTGTTAGTTTGGGGCAAAATTTCCTTTTGCTTCAACCCTATGAGGCAAAATCCGCCTCAGTACTAACTATCCGACTTCGAATTTCCTTGGACGTACTTTCTTGTTATATGCTCTTGCCATTCTTCATTGGTACAGTTGGCCATGACACACTGATGCCAATCTCTTCTCGTCAATCAAACTCAACTGCTCAAGATGGCTTTTCACCCATTCATCATCATTGATTTCAGCCTCTGCAACAATTCGTAGAGACGGGATTTCCACCTCTGCGGGTATTACTGCCTCAGTGCCATACACCAATGAATAAGGAGTCGCCCCCACCGAGGTACGAACGGTGGTGCGATATCCTAACAATGCAAAAGGTAATTTCTCATGCCACTGTCTAGATCCTTCAACCATCTTCCGGAGTATTTTCTTTATATTCTTATTGGCTGCTTCAACCGCACCATTTGCCTTGGGACGGTATGGAGTGGAATGCCTATGGGTAATCTTAAACTGCTCACATGTCTCCTTCATCAAATGACTATTAAGATTAGCCCCATTATCCGTGATGATTACCTTTGGAATCCCAAACTGACAGATGATATTTGAATGCACGAAGTTGACTACAGCTTTCTTAGTCACAGACTTGAACATCTTAGCTTCCACCCATTTGGTAAAACAGTCTATAGCTACCAAAATAAACATGTGCCCATTTGACGCTGCTGGATCAATTGGCCCAATAACATCCATGCCCCACGCAACAAAAGGCCATGGTGCGGACATCGTATGTAATTCTGATGGTGGAGAGTGAATCAAATCTCCATGAACTTGGCACTGATGGCACTTACGCACAAAACTGATACAATCCCGCTCCATTGTGAGCCAATAATAACCTGCTCGGAGAATCTTTTTTGCTAGAACGTACCCACTCATATGCGGTCCACAAACTCCGGAATGTACCTCAGTCATGATAGATATGGCCTGTCTTGCATCCATGCATCTCAACAACCCGAGGTCTGGAGTTCTTTTGTACAGCACTCCTCCACTAAAGAAAAACCCACTTGCCAATCGTCGAATTGTTCTTTTCTGATCACCGGTGGCCTGTATCGGATATACTCCCGCCCTAATGTACTCTTTGATATCACGGAACCACGGCTCGCCGTCAATTTCCTCTTCTATCACATTATAGTAAGCATGCTGACCACGGACCTGAATCTGCAATGGATCAACATAAGCCTTATCTGGATGATGCAACATCGACGCCAAAGTAGCCAAAGCATCGGCAACCTCATTATGAATCCTTGGAATGTGCCTGAATTCTATGGCCTGAAAACGTTGACAAAGCTCATGCAGACACTGCCGATACGGTATAAGCTTCAAGTCCCGTGTTTCCCATTCTCCTTGAATCTGGTGTACCAGTAGGTCTGAGTCATCCATGAACAAGACTTCCCGTACACCCATATCCACAGCTAATCTCAATCCCAATATACATGCCTCATGTTCTGCCATGTTGTTCGTACAGTAGAAACGAAGCTGAGCTGTAACAGGATAATGCTGACCTGTTTTAGAAATAAGTACCGCTCCTATTCCCACTCCTTTCATATTTGCAGCCCCATCAAAGAAAAGTTTCCATCCTGGCTTCTCACTTGTTCCAATTCATCAATGTGCGTCACCTCTTCATCAGGGAAATAAGTTTTCAAAGGTTCATAATCTTCATCGATGGGGTTCTCAGCCAAATGATCGGCTAATGCATGTGCTTTCATTACACTCTGTGTCACGTAGATAATGTCGAACTCTGTAAGCAAGATCTGCCACTTTGCAAGCCTCCCTGTAGGCATGGGTTTCTGAAAAATATACTTCAACGGGTCCAAGCGAGATATAAGGTAAGTAGTGTAAGATGACAAATAATGTTTCAACTTCTGTGCCACCCAAGTTAGGGCGCAACATGTCCTTTCCAGATGAGTATACTTAACCTCGTAAGATGTGAACTTTTTGCTGAGATAGTAGATAGCCTGCTCCTTTCTGCCCGTAACATCGTGCTGCCCCAGTACACAGCCAAATGAACTATCCAAAACTGTCAGATATAGAATCAAAGGCCTCCCTGGTTCTGGCGGGACCAACATGGGTGGGTTCGACAAATACCCCTTTATTTTATCAAAAGCCTCCTGACATTCATCAGTCCATTTGACCGCGGCGTCTTTCTTTAACAATTTGAAAATTGGCTCACAAGTTGTCGTGAGCTGAGCAATGAACCTGCTGATATAGTTCAATTTTCCCAACAAACTCATCACCTCGGTTTTGTTTCTTGGAGGTGGCAATTCCTGAATAGCTTTGATCTTCGACGGGTCTAACTCAATACCCCGCCGGCTGACTATAAACCCCAACAACTTCCCAGATGGCACCCCGAAAGCACACTTTGCAGGATTGAGCTTAAGAATGTACCTGTGAAGCCTTTGAAAGAACTTTCTCAAATCTCTGACATGGTCGGACTGCTGTCTAGACTTCACGATCACATCATCCACGTACACCTCGATTTCCTTATGTATCATATCATGGAATATGGTTGTCATGGCCCTCA
The DNA here is from genome assembly GCF_000715075.1 of Nicotiana tabacum. NCBI lineage: Eukaryota > Viridiplantae > Streptophyta > Magnoliopsida > Solanales > Solanaceae > Nicotiana > Nicotiana tabacum. Next base: position 13,661,442 of record NC_134095.1, read on the forward strand.
TATAAGTTGCCCCAGCATTTTTTAAACCAAACGGCATGACCCGATAACAATACGTTCCCCACGGCGTGATGAATGCCGTCTTTTCTGCATCTTCCTCGTCCATTAGAATCTGATGATAACCCGCATAACAATCCACAAAAGAGCCAATATCATGTTTGGCACAATTGTCGATCAGTATATGGATGTTGGGCAATGGGAAATTATCTTTTGGACTTGCCTTGTTAAGGTCTCGATAATCGACGCATACCCTGGTTTTGCCATCTTTTTTCGGCACAGGCATGACATTAGCTAACCAAGTGGGGTACCATGTAACTTGAATGACCTTTGCCTCAAACTGCTTGGTAATCTCTTCTTTGATTTTTACACTTATGTTCGTTTTGAACTTTCTCAACTTCTGCTTGACAGGGAGGAGTGCCGGATTAGTGGGTAATTTATGAACCACCAAATCGGTGCTTAGACCTGGCATATCATCATATGACCATGCAAAAACATCTTTGTACTCATGAAATACTTTAATTATCTCCTCCTTGAGTTGTGGCTCCAGATGAACACTTTCTTTAGTTTCCCGCACATTGTCTTGGTCCCCTAGATTAACTGCTTCTGTGTCATTTAGGTTAGGTTTGGGTTTTTCTTCAAAATGACTTAATTCTTTACTAATTTCCTCATAAGCTTCATCATTGTTACAATCCACCCCATCATCACACTCGATTTCTTGTATTATTACTTCCGAGCTAGATTGGCTTTTAAAACTGGGCCGAAGATTCCTCATGCATGTCATAACATTGATATCAACATAAAAAGAACTGTACAAAAGAAAAGAAAAATGGAAACAAAATTAGGAACGAAGAAAATTGCAATTCATTGAATGTAAACATAACAAGGTTTTAACTCATCCAAACGGACGAAACATAGCAACTGGATTACAAACCCTGGAATAATCCAGGTGACAAAAGGAAAACAAAACCCACTACCACGACTCCCTCCGAATTGGAAGAGGAGTAGCTTCCAAATTGTTGATGTTAGCATGTGGTCCGATGTACTGTATATCTGCTCCGCTTGACCCTTCCCCAGCCTCAACCATGTTCACTTCAGCAAATACTCTCTCGAACACCTTATCCAAATTCCCCTCGGCCCCAATCAGTGAACCTGACACCTTTGCCAATGACTGTTTCTTGCTACCCGGCCTGATGAAGGACCTGGACAAACGTGGAATTGGTTTGGGAAGAACCCAAGCTTTCTTTTTCAATTTACGGGCCTTTCTAACATCTTCCATTGTTGGTTTGAACCCCAATCCGAAGGTGTCCAGATTTTTGGGCAGGGAAACAGGTTGAATAATGCCCTGAAGTTCAGCTCCCAGACCTTTCCCTGGCACGAACCCGTTACTTAACATTTCTGATACTACCATGACGGTCACAGCTGCCACCCTGGGACATGGAATGCTTTTACCCTCGGGCACTCTGCTCACCGGGACCGTGTCGAAGACCTGATAAACCCATGGTCCCTTATCATCTTCAGTTTCTATAAAGGGCACAATGGCATCATTCATGGCGCATGTGGGATCTTCCCCATATAACACAATTTCTTGTCTGTCCCACTCGAACTTGACCATTTGGTGCAGCGTGGAAGGCACGGCTTTGGCCGCGTGGATCCATGGTCGACCCAATAAAAGATTGTAGGATACTGCAGCATCCAACACCTAAAATTCCATAGTGAACTCGACTGGACCAATAGTCAATTCGAGTACAATGTCCCCTACTGTGTTTGTTCCCCCTCCGTCGAACCCTCGAACACAAATGTTATTTTTGCGGATTCTATTATCATCGATCTTCAACTTGTTCAATGTGGACAACGTGCAAATATTAGCACTCGACCCGTTATCGATCAGTTCCCGAGTAACCATTGAACCTTCACACTTGACCGTCAAATAGAGAGCTTTATTGTGTTCTGTGCCTTCCATAGGCAATTCATCATCAGAAAATGCTACCCTGTTCACTTCAAAGATCTTGTTGGCAATTGTCTCCAGATGGTTCACTGAAATTTTGTCGGGCACATGAGCCTCATTCAATATCTTCATCAAAGCTCGGCAATGCTCGTCAGAATGAATCAACAACGACAACAACGAGATTTGGGCCGGTGTTTTTCTCAGTTGTTCAACAATAGAATAATCTTGCACTTTCATCTTTTTCAGAAACTCTTCTGCCTCTTCTTCCGTCACAACCTTTTTGACTGGCACTGGATTGTCTTTAGCGCCCTTAGCCTTTCTCAACTCTTCGGGAGCAAAACAACGTCCCGACCGAGTTAGTCCTTGTGCTTCACAACTCTCTTCCTCAATTTCCTTTCCTTTGTATGTCACCACTACCTTGTCATATTTCCACGGTACGGCTTTGCTATCAACCATGGGTAACTGGACTACTGGTTTTATGACAACTGGTTCTACGTAGGCCCCTTTCACAACCACCACGGGTGCAGATGATGACCCTGGTACCACTAACTTGACTGGCTCTGGCTTTTTTGCAGCAACAAATGGTCCCTTTCCCATTACCAACACTGACTTATCTTTTATTGCTTTTAACTGAACCACTGGCCTTGCGCTCACTGTCTTTTCTTTGGCTTCCGTAGAACGAATCACCATAACCACCTGCGAGGGTTTTTTAGGCTTTGTCCCCTTATGTATCAGTTCGATCATATTGGCTTCATAATGCACTGGTAACGGATTTTGATTGATGTTTGGGGCCTCTGGAGCCTGTACTTCAATACGGCGATTATCAATGAGCTCTTGTATCGCGTTTTTCAACTTCCAACATTTTTCAGTAACATGCCCCGGCATCCCTGAGCAATACTCGCAGCTAACAGAATGGTCCAGGTTTCTGGGAAGGGGGTTTGGTGCTTTGGACTCAATTGGGGTCAACATTCCCAACTGTTTCAATCTATGGAAAAGAGCAGTGTAAGATTCTCCCAGCGGAGTAAATATTTTTCTGTTTGGGGCCTTCTCACTTCTAAAAGCTTGGTTTGGGCGGAAGCTGGTTCCTGGTCTGTTTGCCCTGGGAGGTGGATAGGTGTTTTGTGGGGGTGGATGTGTGTTTTGGGGATTCGGTGCATGCCATTGCGAGTGCACCGGGGGCTGAGTGTAGGACTGGGCGTGGTGGATAGAAAAGTGTGGTTCTGGTGGTGGATAGTAGTGTTGTGGTGGGCCATATGGGGTATATTGGTAGTTTGGGTGGTGGGGTCTGGGTTGGTTGTAGTAGAGTGGAGGGTTATTCGGCCTGGACCAAACACTAGCTTCAACCGTAGCAACTTCTTCCTTCTTCTTCTTTCCAAGCACACCACCAGTACCGCTTTGGATGGCCTGGGTGGTTGCTTTCAACGTCGAGTATCTCAAGATCTTGTTAGATTTCAATCCTTCTTCAATCATGGCTCCCATCTTTACCACTTCATTAAACGACTTTCCGACGGATGTCACCAGATGACCAAAATAGGTAGGTTCCAATGTTTGCAAGAAGTAATCTACCATCTCACTCTCCCTCATTGGAGGATCAACCCTTGCAGCTTGTTCCCTCCAGCGGAAACCAAACTCTCTAAAACTTTCCCCAGGCTTCTTTTCCAGTTTCAACAATGACAAACGGCCGGGGACTATATCAAGGTTATATTGAAAATGGCCAATGAATGCCTGCGCCAAATCATCCCATGTATACCATCGGCCGGGGTCCTGTCTCGTGTACCATTCCAGCGCGGACCCGCTCAGGATTTGACCGAAATATGCTATCAACAATTCATCCTTCCCCCCAGCACCTCTCATTTTGCTACAAAAGCCACGCAGATGGGCTACTGGGTCACCGTGCCCCTCATACAAATCAAACTTCGGCATTTTAAACCCCGCAGGCAACTGAACATCAGGGAAAGGGCACAAATCTTTGTATGCGACGCTGACTTGGTTACCTAAACCATGCATGTTCCTGAAGGATTGCTCCAGGCTTTTGACTTTACAAATCACTTCCTCCTGTTCTGTATTCTTAACCGGTTTCTCAACCTCTCCCGGGATTTCAAAATGGGGAGAATAGGTATATGGCTCAGGTACTTTGAAAGTGGGTTCGGGAGGGTAATATTGGGTGTCGTGAGCTTGGAGTAGCGGCTCACTAGACGATCTATGTAGTGGAGCTGGGGGAGGTGCCACAAAGACTGGAACCATGGGTGGTGGAGGGTTCTGTTTGGGGGGTGGAGCTGGGGAGAATATGAAGTGGTACCATAGCCCGGGGCATGATACGGGAAGGCTGAAGATGCGTGGGGAGTGGTGGGCTCCTGATCTTGAGCCAGGGGTGGGATGTAAGATGGATTGGCGGGATATAGTGGTGTCGGATGTCCCTGAGACCATGCCTGATGCATCTCAGCCATTTGTGCTTTTAATTTCCTCATCTCTTCTTTCATAGCACCCACATCTGTTACCTCAACTTCATTTGAAGGGTCTACGATGCTGATTTCCGAATCCTGCCCTGTCATTTTTACTTGATCTTTCGACCGGGTGTTGTATGGGTGAGTTGCTAGAATTGCCAATCAACTAACCACCTGCCTGAGCTCACACATTTAGACAACCACTTTGTTAGCGATTAAGTTTTAACAGATTTAACAACCGCATGTTGGCATGAATGCACTTATACAGTTAATCATTTCTATTATGCATTTGCTCGATCGCATGCGTCATCCCGGCACTTCTTTCCTTGTTTCTTTTTACCCTTCTTTCAAATTTCCTCACCTCATCCCTCTCTTGTGCTCTTCTCTTTCTTTTGTTTCTTTCTCTTTTGTGTTCTCGCTCATTTCTCTTTTGTTTTTTCCGCTCTTTTCTTTCTTTCTCTTTTTCTTCTTTTCTTCCTTCTTTTTTTTTCCTTACGATTACGGTCGAATCCTATAGAGATTGCCTACGTATCGTGACCTCGCACGAATCAGACCAAGCGTAGTTCATGAGTATAAATGCAAAAATAAAGGGTGGAAATAAGAATATTTTTTTTTGAAATTTTCAATTTTCATTACTAAAACAAACTATTACAAACTCAACACTTTTCGGAATGACACTAACAGACGCAAATTAAAGCAAATACAGACTCTAAGACTGCAGACGTACGTGACCTGGAAAGATAACGGCCATACGAAAGACTGACTCAAAGTGGTAGAAAATTACAGACACGGACTATGCATACTCTAGTGCTTCAAACTTAGGTGTCTGCGGGGCGTCGTTCGGCCTCGCCGCGGGCCTAGGATCCAAATCCCTTTCAAGCTGCTCTAATTCATTCATGGTTCGCTTCACATAGATCATTACTGCTGAGACAAAAGTAGTATAGGTCATGTCTTCACAAACCCGACATCTCCTGATAATGGCATGAGCGATGGCTCTAATACTGTCTTTTGTTTGCTTCTTTTCTATAAGCAAGCGTCTTATCTGATCGTTGCACGTCTTTAAAGCTCGAGAGTCCTGCAGGTGTTGATCTTGCAACTGCTGCACTTCTACCTCCATTTTGGCCAACAAGTCGTAACAGTGTCCACTTTCAATTTCAAAATCTCTAGCCTGCCAAACCGCTTTACCCTCAAGGGCAACCACTTTTCTCTTTAAATTGGCAACAATTTTCTCATGGTCCCTTTTCAACTGATTCAAGTACTGGCGACGCTCCTCTGTTCTTGTAGCCCACAGTGCTTTAAGCTCTGCCATGATATTCCCAGATTTTTCTAATTCATCCCGCCATTCCCTGACTTTGTTTTCCAATCTTTTTATCAATTGCTCATCTGATCGGCTCCTTGGTTGCTTATCGACGGTTATCCTCAATTGCCTAATTTGGGCCCTGAGCGCCTCGTTTTCTCGAGCCAGACTGTTCTTTTCACCTTGATCCGCGTCAACCTGTATATTGTTCTCGAATTTCAGACTCTCAACTTGTTGTTTCAGTTTACCAATCTCAACTCGATAGCCTTCTTCCTTTGCTAACCAATCCCACTGCTCTTGGGACGACTTGGAGAAATCTTCGAGATGAAGTCGTTTAGCCGGTCTCCCACATGCCACGTCACCTCTGAACCAATCATGATACCCTGGGGCAACTTCCCCTTTAACCCTATCAGACACACAAGTGTTCTCCATCAAATGTTGACACTCACTCCAGATTTGGCGAACCTCTTCCTCGGGGAACCGACCGTCAGGACTAATTTCGACCACTTGGGTACTCAGATCTTCATCTCTCGGTACTACTTGATACCTCCCGAGTTGCCTCAGAACCCGATATGGTGCATAGGGCTGGATGTTTTTGAGTCCTATCAACAAAAAATGCAATCGGGCTGCTGGCATATATATGACTTCTTCGACAGGCAACCATCCAAGCACCCACTATATCTGGCTGGCATTGAGGTTCCGAAATAATGATGTCCAGGCCGTGACTCCTTCAGGTAGACTAGCCCCTTTGATTCTTGTGTAAAATTCTCCTATACAAGTTTTCTCAACCGAACCATAACTCAATAGCTGAGAGCGAGGGCACAAATGCTCAGTCATCCACATTTGTAACAACAAGTTACATCCCTCAAAAAAATTTCCCCCAGCTTTGCACGCAGTGAGAGCCCGGAAGATGTCAGCCACGATCATAGGTGCTAAAATGCTTTTCCTCATGGTTTGCAAGGTACTGACGACCCCTGCTACTTTCAAATCAATATTACCATCTTTCCTTTGGAATATTATGAGGCCCAAAAAGGCTATCATAAAAGCCACCCGTCTATGTTCCTCCCATTTTTGTCAGTTACTTCTACTGCATAGCTTAAAGTCTGGATTATTGAACCCGCCCACGTGGCCATATCTATCATATATGAAGTGGAAATTGCAGAAACCCTTTGCAAAATCTGGATGATGAACTGTTCGGGGTATTTTCAAGGAATCCAAGAACCGGTGTATGGTAATGGCCCTAGGAGCAATTAAGTATTTAAACCTCAACGGAGCTTGATCACTTCCAATATACCCCGTTATTTCTTCCAATGTTGGGGTGAGCTCAAACTCTGAGAAATGAAATACATTATGTGCCGAATCCCAATAGGCGACCAATGCCCTGATGATATCCCCCCGAGGCTGAATGTTTAATAAATCCGGAAGGTCTTTCAAATATTTTTTCACTTCATCTTGCCCCTCTTTGCCTAAATCATTCCACCATAATTGCAGCTCAAAAAGGGATTTTGGTCATTATTGAAAAGGGCTCATTTATCATCGTGCTCATCCTGCACATTTATTAAAGCGTTTAACCAAAAAGAAAACTTTTATTCGACTCAAAAAAACTATCTAATACCCAGCTTATTCACGATTCTTACTTCTTCTTTTTTTTATTTAAGATAAAAAATACCCAGTATTGCAACATGGCCTTTCAACGCCTTGCGGATGAAAACTTAAGGCTGTGAGGGTCGAAAAACAAAAAAATGAAAACATGACCAAAGGTGGCCATGTTTGCAAGGTCAGCCTTCCGGCGTTCCGTTTGGGAACATTTGGCTATTTTTGACAAAATAACATCACCCAATTTATTTATGACCCAAAAATAAAATTTGTGACACATTTTTTTTTGACTATTTTTGCAAAGGGGAGGTTGGACCCGATGAGGGTTGCCTACGTATCTCACGCCCTGTGAGAATCAAATCGGCGTAGTTCGGGCGAATTTACCGAACTATCTTGAAATAATTTTTTCATTTTTATTTTTCTTTTCCAACAAACAATAAACAACCTATTTTTCCAAGTTAAGAATAAAAGACCTTTTTTTTTTCAACAAACACTTTCAAAAATAAAAGACTCTTTTTCCTATTTTCTTTTGCTTTTAGTAAAATAGACTATTTAGAAATAACGCATTTTTCTTTTTCCATTTTCTCAAAATTTCGGCAGAGTTTCGACAGTGTTTGGGCATTGGATTTTTCTAGGATAATCAATTAATTCCCTAACTGTTATTTCTCCTTTTCCTTTATTCTTTTTCCTCAATTTTCCAACATTTCCGAGATGCGAAAACCGGTCAACATGCAGGGTCGGAACAAATAAATGCACAGCACAAGAGAATGCATCAGGATGGTCTTTTCGTTTTAGGTTGCTAGTCCTAGACGGACCCAACCCCTGTGTTGAGTCCCCTAAGTCGAATGCAACGTGATGCAAATAAGCGTTCCTACTAGGGATCCGGCATGAAGTCACGTTATTCTATGTTCAAAACCTGGGTCAGTGTTCTAGACTATGTACCCGAGCGGACAACTCGAGTCGAGGAGGGGGCAACTTACCGGAAACCAAAAGGCCATCCGGCTTCGTAACTTGTCCGGCCTCTTTCTTATTTCAAGGCATGACACTAACAGAATAGGGAGTCTCAACCAGTAAGCACATCCCCGGAGGTGAAGAGAGAAGGGTGTCGGCACAGTTTATATACAGTTCAGATAATATCAAAGCGGTAACATTCAGCACATTCAGCATAAATCATGTAGGAAAATCAGATACAATTAAATACAACAATTTATCTAAGCTCGAATTCTGAACCCTGAACCAGAGATTCTGGGTTCGATCCCCAGCAGAGTCGCCAGAGCTGTCGCACCTCCTTTTTACCTACACCTGCAAAGGCGTAAAGGAGTTTTTCCATTTAAAGGACAATCGGACCGGGGTTTAATTATTAATTATTCAGAGTCGCCACTTGGGATATTAATGGTGTCCCAAGTCACCGGTTGAATCCCGAACCGAGGAAATTTATGACTCTGTTAACAGTTCGCGAACCAGAAATCCGAGTAAGGAATTCTGTTAACCCGGGAGAAGGTGTTAGGCATTCCCAGGTTCCGTGGTTCTAGAACGGTCGCTTAACTGTTGTATTTGATTTTATCTGATTTTAATTTCGGCTAGCTTATGTGCCTTTTATTCGTAAACCGCTTTTATTATTATTTATTTTAAAGAATTATGATGTCGTGAAAGCGCGTTTCGAACCCCGTCGCAATCAATGTGCCCGTGATTGTCAACACATTTCGACTTCATCAAGATTTAGATTTGGGTCGCATCAATGCGCACCCGAGTTTAGGAAAGTAATTTTATTAAGAGTGCGTCTAAAGCAACTACGAGTTTGCACTTTGCGAGGGCCGTGGAATTTCAACTAAATGGCACACCTCGATATCTAAAGGAATAAAATTAATTAAGTGAGAGCCATGCAATTGAGATTTTGTTTGGCGAGATTCGTCTTAACACTTATTAAAAGGCCCATTTGAGAGGGACTACAATTTTCTAGTGATCAAATATCCCTAAAAAGAAAAAAAACTTAATTACGTGTAAGCTGAATAAAATTCAGTAGTCCAACCTCAACAATGAGCTGGACCACTGATGGGCTTCAGAAACGGCCCAAAATTTGGTCAGGTAGGAGAAAGGGAAGCCTAGGTGACAGATAACAGCTCCTGGGATCGAATCCCTTAAGAAGCCCAAACTCATGAAGGTCGTCCGTGTGACAGCCTGAAGTGACTTATCGCTGAGCCCAGCTAGGCATTGATTTCAGCTTAACCAAACGCCCCCTGAAATTACCTCTAAATTAGTTTAAGTGTTCAATAATTAACAAAGGGGAAACAATACACATCTACTCGAATTAGAAGGATACGAGTCAATTGAATTCCAGTTTTATACACAGGCTAATTTATCCACTGATATTCCGGTGAGTTCTTAGACATCATCAAGGTGAAAACCAAGCTGTAAACACGATCTCAATAACATAAAGCAGACTAAATATTTCTGAATTAATTCATGCTAACATTACTATCAGCCTATCATGTAATCAACTAACATAGTGTTCACTTCATAGTAATCACATGACTCCGAAATATAACAGTTTATATAGTTCATTTAGCACAAAAGCAAGCAAAACTTAAACAATATCCATGAATTAAACATTGAATACGTAGATCTGGGAATTAGCTAAATCAGAACTCAATTCTGCAAGTAAATTCATTCTTCTCATAATTCATTTCTGCCTACTTGAGCTCACAGTCATCAGGGGTACAATTGTGTACCTGGATAGGGGAAAATATGAGAAGGAGAGAAGTCAGCTACTTTGAACAGCAACAGCAACAAATTCAACAATATACCATCACAGAACAGGCCAGGAACTGCTTTTGAAAAATCAGAAATATAAGCAAACTCAACAGATCAGTCCAACACACACTTGGAATGCACTCCTAGCCCTCACAGCTGAGCCTAGGTTCTCTCAAATCCTACTGGACCCAAATCTCCACTGAAGTCCAAACTAACAGGCCCCAAATTCACCTAAATCAGTTGTTAATCACTTTTGAACACTTTTAAAAATAGAACCTCGAGCTGGAATGAAAAATGCTCAAGGAAGGACTGAGAATCACTTAACACTAGTAATGAAACAGTAAAATTGTTTTTGATTTCTTCATTTTTGACGTTTTATTTTTGAGTACTGGAATTGAAATGCTAGCTGAAATTGAAAGCAGGGAGGAGAGCTTTTGGTGGAGATTTTTGGGCTAAAAGTTCAAGTCCCCTTCCTTAAGGCACTTGATGCCCTTTTATAGGTGATACAAGAGGGTTAATCAGATTTTGGGTTTTCTTTTTAGTCCCTCCCCTATTTGCAGTTTAGTCCTTTTATTTCTAACTTGTTACTCAAGTAAGCACCTCTATTGTGCTGAAATGTGCACTAAAATCCTATTCTAGAAGGCCCTAGGGTATTCTTCTACCCATGCAATACCTATACTGCCCTTTCATTACTTTGCAATTACTATTCCTATCAGAATTACCATTTTCCATGCCCAAACTGCCCCTGAAAGCTTCTCAAAGTTACTGATTCTACCCACATTCTCAACAGCTATAACCAATCCCCTAAATTAATCCAAAACTAACAAAGACTGATTAATTAGAACTCAGAAATTAACTAATCAAACTACCTAATCCCAATTGTTCAATCACACCAACTCAATCAAACTAGGAAAAACTAGAAACCAGGATCAATCAAAGCAAAGCTTAAGCTATTGATCTCCATTAAATGAAATTAAACTAATTCTTAACCAATAAGCTCACAATCGACCATTCAAACATCAAACTCAGAACTAACAGAAATTGACAGAACTATACTAATACACAAAAATAAATCGTAAAATTAACAGAACGCTTAATGAAACCAAGACTGTAACTAAACTTCAACCATGCAAGTAAAAGGAAACAGGAAAACTCACGGAAGCACGAGAAACTCCGGCCAGTCACTGACGTCCGAATCCTTTCAGATTTTTGACACGCAACATCCCTAACCATGTGTTCTTACAAGAGAACACATGGTTAAGGATATTACGGTTCGAAATCATAAAGATTTTGGTTTAGGGTTTTGGCCATAAATTCTTAGATCTGATATTCGAGCCGCTTAACAGAGATTTGAAGGAAAATAATCATGGATTTGGGTTGAGGGAAGACCGGGGATTGTGTGGTGTGATTTCGGGTTGGTTTGGGTAAACCTATGATCTGACCGGAAACTTCAATAGAAGATTCGACGAGCTCTAGCAACATTCGAGGGAAACCAATAACGGGAGTGGAAAGAGGAGTTCATGGGGGCTCTATGGTGTTAATCTGGGTTTGAACAGTGTAAGTGGCGTTCACCACCGGCGAGGGATTTAGGGGCGGCGCGGATTAGGGTTTGAGAGGATAGGTGGGGTGAGGAAGACGAGGGACTAGGGTGGGCTCTCTGACCATTTTAAATCAGAAACCTCGTTAGTTACGGACCGTTGGATTGATGAGATCCAACGGTCCTGATTTGAAGACCACGAAACGACATCGTTTCGATTAGAAGAGGGAGCGGACCGGGTTGCTGGTACTTGGGCTGGGTTTCTATGTGATTGGGCGGGTAGGCAGATGATGTAGGTTTGGGCTGGGGTTGGGATTGATTTTGGCCCAAATTTTGGGTCCTTTTTAAGACCACCTATTCTACTCTTATTTTCTTTTCTCTTTTATTTCCTTTTTCTCATTTTTAAAATTTTTTATAATTTTTCCTAATTTTATAAAGATGTAAAACTAACATGAAATCCTAATTATTTCAAAACAAAGACTAATTAATTCCTAAAATTATTTAAAAACTATTTCATGACAAATTCATAATTAAAATGCAAAAGTAAACTAATTTTGTGATTTTTCATGATTTGTTCTAAACAAATTAACCCTTAATTGATACTAGAATATAAAACTAAAACCTAAATGCGAAAATGCATATTTTGTATTTTATAAAAAATTAAACATGCGCAAATAAAATGCAACAATTATCAGAAAATGACACTGAAATGCACAAAAATTGTAAAAATAAAGAAAAATTATTTTGTTTGGGATTTTGGGAATAATCATATATAGAGCAAAAATCACGTGCTCACAGGTGTAGTCCAGGCTTCTTGGCCTTGTAACTACCTAAAAGCTGATTGACCACTAACTGGGAGTCACCAAAGACTTGCAATTACAATTGCTTCATATCAACGACCATTTCAAGACCAAGTATTAATGCTTGATACTCAGCAACATTGGCGGAACAGAGTTGTGTCAAGGTGAAGGAGTAGGGCAAGACTTCACCTTGGGAAGTGACAAATACTACGCTAGCACCAGCTCATCCACGATGCGCAGCACCATCAAAGTATATCTTCCATGGAGGTTGAACTTCAATGGCCATTGCGTCCTCATCAAGTAGTTCATCAGTTAGCTCCCAGTCATCAGGTATCGGATAATTCTGCCAAGAAGTCTACCAATGCTCGTCCTTTTACAGCCTTTTGGGGGATGTACAAAATCTCGAATTATTGAAATTAGAGGTACCATCTCGCTAGTCGATCACTAAGAACAGATTTTGACATCACGAACTTAATGTGATTTGCTTTAGAAACAAGACGAACAACATAATCTTGAAATTAGTGCTTCAACTTTTGAATGAGAAGACTAGCGCCAAACAAAACTTTTCAATTAGCGAATAATTCAGGTCATTTGGTGTCATCATCCTGCTCATGTAGTAAAGAGAGTTTTCTTTCCCCTCACTATTTTCTTGGGCCAATAGTGCTCCAACAGACCTTTTTTGTGTCGCAATGTATATTATCAATGGCTTTTTAGGTATATGAGCTGCTAAAACTGGAGGCTTCATTAAGTAGGTTTTGATACTTTCAAAGGCATTGCTACAAGCTTGGTCCCACTTGAAAGGAACGCCTTTCTTCATGAGACGACTAAATGGTTGGCACCTCCTAGCTAGGTTTGAGATGAATTTTCTAAGGTATGCTAGCTTTCCTTACAGACTTTTCAATTCATGAATATCTTGGGGCTCAGGCATTTTCAAAATGGCATCCACTTTGGCTTGATCAATTTCGATCCATCGATGTCGGACAATGAAACCAAGGAACTTTCCAGAAGTAACTCCAAAGGCACATTTCAATGGATTCATCCTAAGTTGGTACCTCTGGAGCAACTCAAATACCATTCTCAAGTCTTTCAAGTGGTTGCCCTTCTCTTTTGATTTTACCACCAAGTCGTCAATATAGCATTCGACATTCTTGTGGAGAAGATAGTCAAAAATATTCTACATAGCCCTTTGGTAAGTAGCACCAATGTTCTTCAAGACAAAAGGCATTACCTTGTAGCAATAAATACCCTTGGGGTGCGGAATGTAGTAAGCTCTTCATCTTTTGGTGCCATGCGAATTTGGTTATAGCCCAACGAACCGTCCATGAAAGACATTGCCTCGTAATCGGTAGTAGCATCGATCATCAACTCTGGAATAGGAAGCGGGAATTCATCTTTGGAAACGCATTGTTGATATCCCTGAAGTCAACGCATACTCGAATCTGGCTATTCTTCTTCCTTACAGGGACAATACTTGAAACCCATGTTGGTATTTAACTTCCCAAATAAATCCAGCTTCAATAAGTTTGTTAACTTCAGTTTCAATCAAGGGAACCAAGTCCAGCCTAAAGCGCCTTTGAGCTTGATTAACAGGACAAGCGCCATTCTTTACTACAAGGTGATGGACTGCTACTTTAGAGTCCAAGCCAGATATTTCTTTGAAACTCCAAGCAAAGACATCCCTTAACTCCTTGAGTAACTCAATATAAGTGTTTTCTTCATCAACTTCTAGTAAAGCATTTAGGTAGGTGGGTCTTGGTTCTTCATTAGTGCCAAGGTTAACTTCTTTTAAGGCACCAATCGTTGCCTTCACCCCTTCTTCAAGTTCTAACGGAGCATCTTTCGCATCTTCATCTTCTTGAGGGTCCCCGTCGTTAAAGGGTATATGATAACATGGTGAAACATCGTCCAATTTCTCGTCATCCTCCATTAGAGATAAAACATCATGCTCGCCTTATGCAGTAACATGATACGAAGAACCCACACTTTCTTCGTATTCATCATGTTTTTTAGTGTAGACCATAGTGTATGGCTTCACATTTAGAACTTCATCACATGAAACCATGACTTTTGTTTGTCGCCTCGTTCTAGAAGGAACCAGACTTTGGAAATCATTAGATATCTTCCAAATTTTGGGCGAAGCAGGTGTCCTTGTATTTTGATAATTTCTCTGGAACTTATTCCCTTTCTTTAATGGACCCAATCTCTCAAACACGGAAGTCCTCATAGTTAATTTTCCAAGTCGATCAAAGACAGAAAGCTTGTTAGAAGCGGCAGATTCATCTTCTACAGTGATATAATTGTTGCTCACCCTTCTTATAAAAATGCACACTGGTGACAGTTTCTTGTATCCCAAACCTTCACGTGGTAGCCTCGTCGCAACTTCTGATGGGAGTTTCCCTAACTTTGATGGCTCATTGGGATTGTATCCAGCTTTTGCAAATAGCCTATAAGCGTTAGGATCAAAAACTTCATCTGTTCACTTTGTAGGGAGTGCCACATTCTACAAATGATTTTGGGCCACAAACCCTGCAAGTGGCATTGAGGACGACTTTACTGCCTCAATTCATTTGACCGAAAGAGTTAACCCTTTTAGCATGTTAGTTTGGAGATTAGATGATTCACCTTCATCTTTCTTCTTTTTAGGGACGTATTGGAGTGAAGGAGTTACTTTCTTGCCTTGAGACACAATGTTCCCTTTATGAGACTTATTTGGGTTGGGGTGTACCTTCTCAGCAACAACTTTGGTTTTGTCGGCAACCACCTCAGCTCTCTTAGCCGTGGATTCATCATCCTTGTCATTCATGACATCATCAGCTTTTAGCTCCTTCATAATACGGTTCTTCAAGTAGAACTTTGCATCGACAAAGTGTGACTCAGCCTCGGTGAATGGCTCGTTATCAGCAATTATCTTCTTCTCCACTTCACCTTCATAGTATTTCAAACATTGATGGTAGGTAGATGGAACCACTTTATTCTCATGTATCCAAGGCCTTTCAAGCAAGACGTTGTATGAAGTCTTTGCATCGATCATATGTAGCCATGCACTTGATTGCATATCTTTAATGGTGATTCCCAGCATGATCGCCTATGGCCCTTTGCCCCTCTTGGTTGAATCCTTGGATCATTACACGACTTTCTGAGAGTTCGTTCATGGGAATACCAAGTTCTTTCACAGTGTGAATTGGCAAAATGTTCATTGAGGATCCTCCATCAACCAAAATTTGATTTACCCTTTCATCACGCATATAGCCAACCATGTACAATGGGCGGTTATGAATAGTGTCACCTAGCAGAATATAGTCATTTGAACATAACTTTTTCCTCACAAGCATTAACTTCTTGAGGAGTGGACTCGATGAGCTTTTCCGAAGATAGTGCCAAAGGTAGGTCATCACTCTGTTCTTCCCCTTTATCAGCATTGCAACAAGAGGCAACAATACCCTCATGGGAAATCTTCGTGCAGAACCAACTTGGTAAAAACTCCTCCAAGGTCACTGGATGTCGTGGATTTTGAGGGTAGTGTGCCTCCACTTTTGCTTTCTATAAAAGCTTAATTGGATTTCATTCCTTGATTTTTTTACCATAATTTCCCTTATTGGTTGTTCTACTAAGTTTTTTCGTGGGCTCCTTGTGTGATGCCTACGACAAGTCACCAACGTCCAACCTTCATCATCATCAGGTTGATTGACTTCAGCTTTGTCGTTCTCCAGTAGTTCTTCATCTTTACTTTCTTTAAAACCACATAATTCATCCGGACTGAATGAGCCAAAGGTGATAGAGACTTGGTTTGTGCTTTCTTTCTCATCTTCAAGAACGATCTTCTTTTTGCGAGCCAAGTCCATAACTTTATCCTTGAAGACAAAGCACTTCTCCAGAGGATGGCTCACAAGTCGATGGTATTTGCAGTAATTTGGGTCATTAGTTTTCCTAGCTTCATTTGGTCACTTCATCTCCGGAAGCTCAATGAGATTTAACTCGAGGAGTTCTTCAAAAATAGCTGGCACATCAGAATCCAGAAATGGGTACTCTTTCTCTTGCATTTCTTTTAGAGTCAACTTTCCACTTGGCTTATCTTGAAAAGAAGTGGATTTCATACTCTGCTTCTTTCTCACCTTTGTCGTGAACTTTACAGGTGAAGTGTTTACATTCATAGCTTCTTTGCTTTCAGACATGGGTACGAACTTGCCCCACTTCCTAACTTCTTGCTTGTCGTTCCCTTTGCAAGGTTCATAGATGGACAGCCTTTCATTTCCAACAAAGGCTATGCTCAATTCCATGTCATGGACACAAGTTGCAAGTTCTTCAAATGTGCTAGGCTTGATACTTTGCAAGATGTAGCGGAGTCTCCAATGCATGCCTTGTATGCACATCTCTATGCCAGAAGCTTCACTAAGCCTATCTTTGCAGTTGAGGCTCGTATTCCTCCAATGATTGATAAATTCGATAGCTGGTTCACTGTCGAAGCCCCCTTTTTCTAAGAGTCGAAATCGGGTATACGACATTTGGGAGGACAACTCTATTCCCTTTCGAGAATTGGGTTTTGGAATTTGAAGAGTCGCCACCTAATGATTATAGTGCATTAGGACACTTTTAAGAAAGGTTTGAGTTGGAAAACCAGAGTTCGGGTAAGGGCTAGAAATTATCTCGAGGGGAAGGTGTTAGGCATCCCTCAAGATCCACTAGTGTGGTCCCGGCCATGTTACAATTGTGACTTTACAAGTAAACAATCAAGGCTCAAATAAGGACTCGCATATAACATTGCAATTAGGTTGAAAACTTTTGAAGGCAAGTAGAGAGGGCAGAAATTTATGAAAAAAAGGATTTGAATAGTTTTACAAGAAGAGATGAAAGCAAATAAAGGGAAAGGGGTCCTAGGTTTATGATTAATATGGATCACTTCAATGCAATATCCAGCAATCACTCCTTAGAAGAGGGGTCCCACGTGATATTAGCGTACCGGTCATCATATTCATATTCTACCCTTCCCACCTCGTTAAGGTATTAAAGCGCAGAATGTTACCGTTACTTATTGCATGCTATTACCCGCCCCAATCCTATCAGTATCGGAGGCATTGAGACTACTAATCCTACAGGGTAAAGAGTAGGCTGAACCCTCAGGTTTAAAGGATAAAATGCTAAGCGACATACATAACAAATAGGACCGCACATAAGGGAGCATAAAAAGACAAATAAAGGCTCACAGATCCCTCCACAAGTGAACATGTAATCAACACGTCTCAAACGCATTTAAGGTCTCAAAGATGGGAGTTTTCAGAAAACAGGAATAGATAACAGCAGTTGAGTTTAGCGACAGATAAAAAAAATCGTTAAACCATGGTTTTTGAAAATCAAGTAGTGACAGTAGCTTAACGAGGTGTTGGACAAGTATTCAAAATAGCACGATTCTGGGCAGAGAATGGTAACCCAGTAGTTTGAAAACATAATAGAACAAGAATCAAAAAATCAGTGAGAGTAAATAGATGTACAATTTCAAGATTTTGTTTCCAGATAGAGCGGGAGTTTTTTAAAAAAAACCAGAGTGAACTTCAACAAGAATGGGAGCAGCAGAGTTCAAAATTATAAGAGGTTGATTGGTCTTAAACCGGTAAAACATGATTAATCGATTCTTATTAGGCCTAAAGTTTGTCTAGGCGTCGTATGCGTTGCCTAATTATCTTAAAAGGTGAACACGCATATCGATTTTTTAGTTGTAAGAGGGATAAACAAACAGTTAACCATACTTGTATTATTAGATAAAGCATGCTAATGAGGCGTTTAACAATTGCAACTCAGACAAGTATAAAACCCTAAACAACAGGATGTCTAATGCACATAGGAGTTCCTAAAACATGATTTCTAAATGCTAATGATTATGAGAATGCAGCAGTAGCCATTATAACAGTTGTTTGCCTATTATTAACTGATCATAGTTACGAAATGAATATAACAACAAGCTGAAAGTAAAGAACCTAGAACAGGGATTTCTAATGTGAGAGATGCGTGTCCTATACGGGTTATCTATTGCGCAGATAAATAAATAGAGTCCTATAAGCATGTTTTCTACCCATTACTTAAACTAAGCATGCATAACCCCCCCCCCCCCCCATATTCACTATTCAACCCCAATCATTCGTTTACAAATTATTACAAACCAATGATAGCCGAATTACAGTAATAAAGAATAAAATAAGAAGTTATTCTATAGGGAGCCTTCAATCAGGCCCATTCTTCCAACCTCACTCCTTTCAAGTTTCACAGCCTTGACATGGTCAGGGTGCGGCAAAGCTCCCTAGGGCCCCCATTGGGTCCCTGGTCAATACCAGCACCCAAACACTTACCAGAATGTTGGACATGTGCAGTGTGGAATTACCATCCTTGTGTGTCAAAGTTCAGTGAGTACTCAGGGATACTCAAAGCAATACTCACATGAAAGGGGTAGGACCTAATTTCTAGGAGTAGTGTGAAGTGCAGGAAAGAGAGGAAAATTCGTAGTTCAAAGAGTTTTCCCAAAAATTGGAGAGTTGCACACAAGGATAATGGGCAAAGGGGACAAATAGATCACATAATATCACCAAGAGATGCAAAGACTTGTGCAAATTAAGTAGCATGAGTACACAAAATCAAAGAGTTTTAAAGGACCTAGAAATGGTCGAATTTAGGCATAATAGTAAGTAGTAACAGAATATAGTCATAACAGGCAAGATTAGGAGCAAACAGTGGTCATGAGCATGCAAGTATCAACAGACAATCAAGGGGTCAATTACATATTGCACAGCAGAAGCATAGGTAGAAAACAATTAGGAATATAATACACTAAAGTAGTAATAACCACATTGGTTTGGAACTTCGAAACTAATCAGGACATACCAGTAATAAGAGAGCACAGCAGAATGCAAGAGCCAAATATGAGCACAATGTTAGCCTTGGCTTTCCAGCCGGCTAATAATAGTCAGGAGTAGGGAACAACAACAGAGCAAGAGAGAGAAGTAGCACAAGAGAGAGAGAGAGCAATGTGTATTGTTGTGTGAGTTTGTGATATGCAATGTGTTAGTGAGTCTCATACAAAAGAGAATGGGGGGTACTTATAGTACTGAAGACGAGTAAACAAACAAGGTAGAAATCCATATTTAAGGAACTGGGTATCAATCATAATCAAATCAGTATAAGGACTCCCCTTTAATTAAGGAATCAAAGTCAAACGGTAATAAGCAGTTGTTTAAAAGGAAAGAAATCATAAAGCATAGTATGATCACATAAGGAAATAGAATAGCATAAGGTATATAATAAAGACTAGGTACATGATACTTAATTAGGGAAATATGTCAGACAAATCAATCAACATATTTGTGCACACATATAGGGTCGAATACTACCTTAATTCTGGAAAATAGTCTCAAAAATAATGAACGAGATTTAAAACCTAGGAGATCAGTATTAATTGAGGAAGGTATCCCATAAATTAAGGAAGCAATTCGAAATCAGTACCAAACTATAAGGAAAATACGCAAAATCACAATTTTTAAGGCAAGTATCACAGTCTTAAAGGGAGCTTGTAAGAATCAGTATAAAATCACCACATAAAAAATTAGAGAAATCTTAAGCAAAGAACACAGAGGGGTAGGGGAATGAAATACTAGCAACAAAATTAAAGCAAAGAGCACGGAACTCAAAGAAGAATCCAGAAGAACACACAAACAAGCAGACACGACAATAATAATATAAACCCTAAAGCTAGGGTTTCATCAGACTTAAGCAAAATGTTTAGAAATAGTGCTGAGAATCATGACTTAGTACTCAAAATCGGAAGATAAAGTATTTTCGAAAAGGGTTAAGAAACCCTAGTTTCCAAAGGGAACAAAAACGTTTAAAACTTGAATAATCGTAAAGATCGAGTAGAGAATAGTGCAAAACATAAAGGTATGAGTTGAAAATCGTTAAAAAATACAGAGATTTAAGAGGTTTGGGTCGAGATTAGGGTTTCATAAGAAACCAGAGGGAGAAGTGAGAGAAACCTAGCTGTGAAACTTAGGAACAATGGTGTTTACAACACCATCGAACAAAAACCCATCGGAGAAAGGCTGGAGACAAACCCAGGCAAGGCTTCAGTGACCGTTTTGCATGGTGAAGACCCACGAAGTCTCATGAATGAAAGGAACCGATGAGGTAAGGCTTCAAGGCGGCTGGTGGTGGAAAGAGGCGAGGCTGGGGCCGGAGAGATGGTGAAGGCCATCGGAGAAGAAGAACCAGAAGGTTCTAGAGAAAAAGAGGAGAGGAAGAGATGGATAAATAGAGAGACCGGTTTCGAAAAGTGAGGGGTCAGGAGGGGTAGGTGAGAGTTTAATTAAGGAAAAGGGATATGGGCCGTTGATCTTATTTGATCAACGGCTCAGATTAGTTCAGAGTTGGGCTGGGTTAGTTTAGAGTTGGGCTGGGGCGAATTTGGTTGGGTCTTGGGTTAAATTAAATCTGATGGGGGTGGGGTTAAATTGGGGCTAAAATTGAAATAATAATGGGCTATGTGTTAAATAGCCAATTTCCCCCTTTTATTTTATATAAAATAGTTAAAATAATTTTAAAAACAAATTAAAAGCATTTAACTAATTAATAATATATAAATATTAATATAAAAATACTGAAAATGAATTTTATAATTATAAAATGTTGATAATCGTAAAATAGGTTATAATTGCAATTATATGCAATTTAGCCTTAAAAATACCCAATAATTTTGTAAAAATATGCAAAAAACACCTTAATTATATTTTGGTGTAAATATAAGAATGGAAATAAATTATTCACAAAAAATGATAATTTTGAGAGCAATTACTGGATTTTGTACTGCTGAAATAGACAATAAACTAATTTTAAAATCTTAAAAATTAGGGGAAAATACCAAAACTCTTAGGCATGCTCATATATGCATATACATGCTATTTTGAAAGTATTTCAATGTATAAAAAAATACCTAGGGAAAAATTGGGTATCAACATTCACTCTTTTGGTTGACGAGTATTTGTGAGTTCTATCATACTCACAGTACGTCTCGTGCTATAAAAGCGATTGAGGAACTCTTGCTCTAGTTTATCCCAGCTATTAATAGATCTAGCCTCGAGGTCTATGTACCAGTCAAAAACATTTCCTTTTAATGAGCGAACAAACTGCTTGACGAGGTAATCTCCATAAGTCCCAGCATTATTGCACGTCTCAACGAAGTGCGACACATGTTGCTTTGGATTACCTTCACCATCAAACTGTTGAAACTTTGACGTTGATAACCAGCAGGCATCTTCAACATATCGATCCTTGCAGTGTACAACTTTGCATATGTAAGGGAGGATTTGGCAGCAACTTCATACTTGTTCTTAATGGTTTCTTCAATGAACTCCTTCAGTTGATCGATTGGAATCATCCCTTAAAATGAGACATGGATAGCCTTAGTGGGTACTACTTGTCTTGGGGGAGAATCACTATCTGGAACTTCTGGGTGCTTGCAAGGTGCGTGGGTAGATTCTTCTTCCATCAAGATTCCCACGCTATTTGTTAGCTTGTCGATTCTAGCATCTTGGTTTTGCATGCACTTGGTCAAGCCAGCGATTGCTTTCGTCAAGTTTGCCAACTGCTACTCCACAGATGAAGTGTTTGTCACCATGGCTTGCATGATTGCCGTGGACGATAGAGAGTAGCATGAATTTTCACACAGATTGATCCTTTATTGGCTCACGCTATATGGTGTAAGTGGGGAGGATCCATCATTTGAAGCATTATCATCTTCCTTCACAGCAGAGTGCTTGGATCCGGAGAGGTCAAGCAGAGCAAGAGTTTACTTGATCTTTTCAGCAACATCGCTTCCTCCTTCAGGTGCATTTGTGGAAGATCTTGATCCTTTCGAGGATGAAGATCCAAAAATAGGGGTTGATGCGGATGACACTTGGGGTGCTTGTTGTCCCAACGAGCTTGCTTTGTTCCTCGTAACTGGTCTAAAGCTTCCAAAGGTAATATCGAATATGGTTTCCACATCAACATAGAACCTGGAATTAGCAACCTTGGTGGAAGTTGAACTGGAGTTAATTTTCTTTGAAGCCATTTCAATATTCTTGAACTTTGGTGATTGAAAAGTTGAGATGAGAGGTAGAGATTGTCCCACTAGGCGTGCCAGAATTTGTAGACAATAAAATTGCGTCAATAAAATAAAATCGAGACCGAAAAATATTACAACAATCGTAGTATTTTATTTCAAATATTAAAGTGTACAATCTCTATGAATCCTCTGATTTTTCTTTTCAATAGTAAAAAAATTCAAGGGCTTTTGAGCTTGATCTTAAATATGTAGTTGTCACCACGAAAAATGATCTTGTTCTTGAGCTTTAGCTTGATTGCTTGAACTTGACCTTGATTTGTTCTTCGTTCTTGAGCTTGAACTTGAACTTTATTTGTTCTTCGTTCTTGAGCTTGAACTTAATTGCTTGGAGCTTGGAGCTTGTGGAGGAATTTGCAGTGTTTGATCCACGAGCTCTTTCTTGCTTCTTGCTATAACCTTTTTTGGTCTTTTCTGAGTTATGAAGACTTCTATTTATAGTTGTGAAAGAGAGGAGTTGTGATAAGAACAAATTTTCTCCGACCAATCAAATTGAAGTGTGATATGGCTGCATTTGATTAGCCAGAACATATCACTTACACACGTGGCGCGGTTTCATTGGCCTTCTAATGTGACTTGGCATTTTGACACATGGCATGATCCTATTGGCTCCTCCGTTTGACTTGGCGTGCCACGTCATTTGACATGTGGCACCAAACTGGGCCTCCGGGAAGATGACATCTTGGGCCTAATGAAGTGAGCTCATCACTTTAGCACAATTAAATGGGCTAGCCCAATGGATTATGTCACGACCCGAATTTTCCACCCTCGGGAGTTGTGATGGCGCCTACTCGTAGAAGCTAGGCAAGCCACGAAATGCGGAAAAATTCAATCTCTTTCAATTTAGCCTTTTTAACCAATTAAATTTAATGGGTGACCAGCATTTAAATAATGGTGAAATATGAAATTTAAGCGGAAGACTTAGATAAATATAATACCAAAATCGATACGAATAAAAAGCCATCATATATCTCTACCCAGAAACTGGTGTCACAACATTCACGGACTGTCTAGGAATGCTACATACAAGTGTCAGGAAAAAAAATATAGTCTGTCTCGGATACAAAAGAAAAGAGAACATCTAAATAGATAGAAGAGATGTCGGGCCTACGGACGCCTGCAGGACTACCTCGGGATCTCAGTGGGCTGAAGGCTGGCTCCCCTAGTGCTACTGTCCTAGTGCTGCTCCGATATCTGCACAGAGTGCAGAGTGTAGTATCAGCACAACCGACCCCATGTGCTGGTAAGTTCCTGGCCTAACCCCGACGAGGTAGTGACAAGGCTGGGACCAGACTCCAGATAAACCTGTGCAGTTATATATATATATGGCGGAAAAGAATAAACTGGTATAAACAATTAAAGCGGGGAAGGGGAAACATGCTTCGGGGAAATAACAGATAAGAACAGAATCTCAAGAGAATTATAAGGAAAACCAAAATTTAACTTCTCACAAGGATAAAGAAAACAAAGGCAGATTTCACTTTCGGTTCACATCTTGTTGCAGGCGTGCAACCCGATCCCATTTCTTATATCTCGTGGTAGGCATACCACCCGCTCCCATTTCATTATCTCTTGTGGTAGGCGTACCACCCGCTCCCATTTCATTATATCTTGTGGTAGGCGTACCACCCGCTCCCATTTCATTAAATCTTGTGGTAGGCGTACCACCCGCTCCCATTTCATCATATCTTGTGGTAGGCGTATTACCCGCTCCCATTTCATTAAATCTTGTGGTAGGCGTACCACCCGCTCCCATTTACAAGCCAACACAAAATTACATGGAATCCTGACAAGGGAATAAAAGCAATATAATAACTTTCCGGCAAGGGAACAATAATATCAAAACAAACATCCCGGCAAGGGAGAATCAGCTATAACCAATCTTAACTCAACTCCTACTCAGCTCAATTAATACCAATACTCAGTCATAAACAAAATCCACGAAAATAGACTAAATCCTTGCTCAATATCGAGAATCATCAATTAAAGCATATGTAGTATCATTTAAGAACACAACAACTATCAATTTAAGACTCACGGTCATGCTCGACACCAACGTATAGATACTCATCACCATGCCTATACGTCGTACTCAACAAGAAGCAATTAGCAAATAGGACACAACTCCTAATCCCTCAAGCTAAGGTTAGACCGGACACTTACCTCGAACTTCCACGGCCAACTCAAGCCTCAAACACCGGTTTTCCTTTTGAATTCGGCTCCAAATCAATCGTATCTATACAAAATCGACTTAGTAACATCAATATACGCTAAACAATCCAATTCCCATGCTTAATTATAGCTTTCTAATCATTCTTCCCAAAAATTCAAAAATTGACCCCGGGCCCGCTTGGTCAAAAAACGAGGTTTGGACCAAAACCCGATCACTTATTCACCCACGAGCCCGAATATATAATTTGTTTTGAAATCCGACCCCAAAACGAGGTCAAATTCCCAAATAATCAAAAAACTCTAACTCTACCCAAGTTCCCAATTTTCTACCCTTAATTTCATGTTTTAAGCCTAGAAATCTAATGATTGATGATAAAAATGGAAGGAAACAAGTCAAAGATTACTTACCTAAGAGGTTATGGTGAAGAAGCTCTTCAAAAATTGCCCCAAGACGTGAGGAGAAGAAGAAGTTATGAAATTTAGTGTAACTCCCGTAATGCTACTGTTTCTGGGCTTTTAAAATAACTAGGCGGATTTGACCTATGCGATCGCGGACTAAGGAATGCGATCGCATAGAGTAAAGGAGGCTGAGCACTGCGATCGCAAACAACAATATGCGATCGCATAGAAGAAAAAAAAATGAAGGCTGGGGCTAACACATTTCGATCGTGGAGGGGACAATGCAATTGCATAGAACAAAATGGAACCCCTGGAGTTTACACTATGCGATCGCGAACTTAGCTATGCGATCGCATAGCACAAATATCTGGACACCAGTAGATAGCAGATTTCTACAATTTCCTAAGTCCAAAAACACTCTAACGCCTATCCGAAACTCACCCGAGCCCTCGGGGCTCCAAACCAAATATACATACAACCTCAAAAACATTCTACGGAGTTATTCGTGCGATCAAATCGCCAAAATAACCTCAATAACAACGAATTAAGTCTCAAAATCAACGAATTTTCTCAAACTTCTTAAACATCAATTTTTGCGATTTAGGTCCAAATCACGTCGAATGACATCCGTTTCTCACCAAATTTCACAAAAACATCTTAAATCATATATAAGACATGTACCGCGCGCCGGAACCAAAATACGGGCCTGATACCATCATGTTCTAATCAAATTTAATTTCAAATTTCCTTAAACAATTTCAAAAAATAATTTTCTTTAAAAATTCATTTCTCGGGCTTGGGGCCTCGGAATTCGATTCCGGGCATACGTCCAAGTCCCATATTTTACTACGGACCCTCCGGGACCATCGAATTACGGGTCCGGGTCCATTTATCCAAAAGGTTGACCGAAGTCAAATTAGCTCATTTTATAATCAAAACTTATCATTTTTTCACAGATTTTCATATTTAAGCTTTCCAGCTACGCGCTCGAACTGCGCATGCAAATCGAGGTGACTCTAAATGAGGTTTTCAAGGCCTCAGAACACGGAATTCAATTTAAAAGCAAGTGATGACCTTTTGGTTTATCACATTCTCCACCTCTAAAACAACAATTCGTCCTCAAACGGACAGAAGAAGGAAGTACTTGAGTTGGGGAAAGGATGAGTATAACGGCTCCGCATATCGGACTCCCAGGTCGATGCCTCAGGAAGCTGACCTCTCCACTAAACACGAACAGAAGGAAAACTCTTCGACCTCAACTGACGAACCTGTCGGTCTAGAATAGCCACCGGCTCCTCCTCATAAAACAAGTCCTTGTCCAACTGGACAATGCTGAAATCTAACACGTGGGATGGATCGCCGTGATATTTCTGGAGCATGGACACATGAAACACTAGTTGCACGGCTGATAAGCTCGGTGGCAATGCAAGTCTATAAGCCACCTTTCCCACTCGATCAAGAATCTCAAATGAACCAATGAACTTATGGCTAAGCTTGCCCTTCTTCCCAAATCTCATCACGCCCTTCATAGGCGACACTCGGAGCAATACCCGCTCACCGACCATAAAAGCCACATCTCGAACTTTGCGATCTGCATAACTCTTTTGCTTGGACTGAGCTGTATGAAGCCTATCCTGAATAATCCTAACCTTGTCCAAGGCATCTTGAACTAGATCCGTACCCAACAATCGAGCCTCTCCCAACTCAAACCATCCAACCGGAGACCGACACCGCCTACCATATAAAGCCTCATAAGGACCCATCTGAATACTCGACTGGTAGCTGTTGTTGTAGGCAAACTCTGCTAAAGGCAAAAACTGATCCCACGAGCCTCTAAAGCCAGTGAAACAAGCTCGGAGCATATCCTCCAAAATCTTAATAGTCCGCTCGGACTGCCCGTCCGTTTGAGGATGAAATGTTATACTCAACTCAACCCGCGTGCCCAACTCTCGCTGAACTGCTCCCCAGAATCGCGAGGTAAACTGCGTACCTTGGTCTGAAATGATAGACACAGGCACACCATGAAGATGAAAAATCTCCCAAATATAGATCTCAGCTAACCTCTCGAATAAATAGAAGACTGCCACAGGAATGAAATGTGCTGACTTGGTCAGCCTATCAACAATGGCCCATACTACGTCGAACTTCCTCCGAGTCTGCGGGAGTCCAACAACAAAATCCATAGTGACCCGCTTGAACTTCCACTCGGGAAGCTCAATCCTTTGGAACAAACCACCAGGACTCTGATGCTCATACTTAACCTGCTGACAATTCAAATACCGAGCCACATATGCAACAATATCCTTCCTCATTCTACGCCACCAATAATGTTGTCGCAAATCCTGATACATCTTCGCGGCGCCCGGATGAATAGAGTACCGGGAGTTATGGGCCTCCTCTAAAATCAACTCCCGAAGCCCATCCACATTTGGCACACACACTCGACTCTGCAATCTCAAAACTCCATCATCATCTAAGGTGACCTGCTTGGTACCTCTGTGCTGCATCGTGTCTCTAAGGACACACAAATGGGGATCATCATATTGCCGATCACGGATACACTCCAATAATGAAGAACGAGCGACCGTGCAAGCTAACACCCGACTAGGCTCAGAAACATCCAACCTCACGAACTGATTGGCCAAAGCCTGAACATCCAAAGTAAGTGGTCTCTCACTGACCAAGATATAAGCAAGACTGCCCATACTGGCTGACTTCCTACTCAAAGCATCGACCACCACATTGGCCTTTCCCGGATGATATAAGATAATGATATCATAATCATTCAACAACTCCAACCACCTCCTCTACCTCAAATTCAACTCTTTTTGCTTGAATAAGTACTGAAGACTCTTGTGATCCGTGAACACTTCACATGACATGCCATACAGATAATGCCTCCAAATCTTCAATGCGTGAACAATGGCTGCCAACTCCAAATCATGAACCGGATAGTTCTTCTCATGAATCTTCAACTACTGCGAAGCATAGGCAATGACCTTGCCATCCTTCATCAACACTGCACCAAGCCCAATACGAGATGCATTACCATAAACAGTATAAGGCCCTGAACCTGTGGGCAATACCAACACTGGTGCCGTAGTCAGAGCTGTCTTGAGCTTCTGAAAGCTCGCCTCACACTCATCTGACCATCTGAACTGGGCACCCTTCTAGGTCAACCTGGCCATCGGGGCTGCGATAGATGATAATCCCTCCACGAACCGACGATAGTAGCCTGGCAATCCCACGAAACTCCGAATCTCTTTAGCTGATGCTGGTCTAGGCCAGTTCTTGACTGCCTCAATCTTCTTTGGATCAACCTGAATACCTTCTACTGATACAACATGACCTAGGAATGCAACTGAATTCAACCAGAACTCACACTTCGAGAACTTAGCATATAACCGATTATCCCTCAGAGTCTAAAGAACCACTCTGAGATGCTGCTCGTGCTCCTCCCGGTTGTGGGAATATATCAAAATATCATCAATGAAGACTATCACGAGCGAATCCAAATAAGGCCTGAACACTCGGTTCATCAAATCCATAGAAGTTGTTGGGGCATTTGTCTACCCAAATGACATAACCAAGAACTCATAATGCCCGTACTGAGTGAGAAAAGCTGTCTTAGGGACATCGGATGCCCTAATCCTCAACTAATGGTAGCCAGATCTCAAGTCAATCTTCAAAAATACCTTAGCACCCTGAAGTTGATCAAACAAATCATCAATCCTCGGCAATGGATACTTATTCTTGATTGTAACCTTGTTTAACTGCTGGTAATCAATACACATTCTCATCGAACCATCCTTTTTCTTAACAAACAACACCGGCGCACACCAAGGCGAAATACTGGGTCTAATGAAACCCTTCTCAAGCAAGTCTTGCAACTACTCCTTCAACTCTTTCAACTCAGGTAGGGCCATACGATACGACGGGATAGAAATGGGCTGAGCGCCCGGAGCCAAATCAATGCAATAGTAAATATCCCTGTCGGGCGGCATACTCGGCAGGTCTGAAGGGAATACCTCAGGAAACTCACGATCAACGGGCATAGAATCAATAGAGGAGACCTCAGTACTAGAATCACGAACATATGCAAAATAGGCAAACACCCCTTCTCGACCATACTCCGAGCCTTCACATACGAGATAACACTACGGGTAGAATGACTAGGAGTCCTTCTCCGCTCTAAACGAGGCAAACACGGTAAAGCTAAGGTCACAGTTTTGGCATGACAGTCCAAGATAGCGTGATAAGGTGATAACCAGTCTATCCCTAATATAACATCAAAATCAACCATGTCTAGAAGCAACAAATCTACACGACTCTCAAGACCCCCAATCACCACAATACAAGAATGATGGACTCAATCTACCATAATAGAATCACCCACCAGGGTAGACACATAAATAGTAACACTCAATGAATCACTAGGCATGACCAGATACGGTGCAAAATAAGATGACACGTACGAGTATGTAGACCCTAGATCAAATAACACTGAAGCATCTCTATCACAAACCAGAACCGTACATGTAATAACTGTATCTGAAGCCTCAACCTCAGGCCTGGCTGGGAGAGCATGACATCGGGGATGGGCCTTACTACCCTGAGCTACATCTTTGGACGGACTGCTATTGGCTGGCCTCTACCCCTACCTCTAGCTGGCTGGACGGCCTGTGGGACACCTGGTGCCTAAACCATAGCACGGGAACCCTGATGCGAAGAACTGCTCGAAGCTTGAGGGCAATACCTAGAAATGTGCCTCGTATCGCCACAAGTAAAATAAGCCCTCGGCTATTAAGGTTGATGACCCTGGAAACTCTACAGCGGCGGTGCACTGATAGGAGCAGATGGTACACTATAGGACTATTGATCAGAATACTACATTTGAGAACCACGACCACATGAAGCATCGTGAGAAACCTGAAGTGCTGACTGAAAAGGCCTAGGAGGATGGCCTCTACCATATGAATCCCTGCCTCCATACGAAGTACCACTGAATCTGCCTGAATGACGGGGCCTCTTGTCCGACCCATGTCCACCTCCCTGAGACAGAACCATCTCCACTCTCCTGACCACATTGGTCGCCTCCTGGAAAGATATCTCACTCCCAGTCTCCCTATCCATTTGAAGACGAATCGGCTGAATAAGACCATCAATAAACCTCTTCACCCTCTCTCTCTCAGTAGGAAGTATGACAAGAGCATGGCGAGCTAAGTCGATGAACCTGGTCTCATACTGGGTAACAGTCATGGAACCCTGCTAGAGGCGTCAAACTACCTCTGATAGGCCTCTCTTTGAGTAATGGGGAGAAACTTCTCTAGAAACAACACTGTAAACTGCTCCCAAGTCAAAGATGGCGATCCGGCTGGTCTAGCCAAGCAATAATCTCTCCACCAACTCTTGGCGGATCCAGACAAGCAAAATGTAGCAAAATCGACCCCATTGGTCTCAACAATCCCCATGTTCCTGAGAACCTCGTGGTAGCTATCTAGATAATCCTGGGGATTCTCAGTAGATGCACCGCTGAAAATGGTAGTGAAGAGCTTGGTGAACCTATCCAGCCTTCACAAAGTATCAGCAGACATAGCTGTTCCATCGCCGGTCTGAGCTACCACACCCGGCTGAACTGCTCCAACTAGTTGAACCGCTAGAGTCTGAATCTGGGGAGCTACCTGCTCCGGAGTGCGAGTAGCAGGAGTCTAGGCTCCTCCTCCATCCTGAGAGACGGCTGGTGCTACAGAAAGCAAGCATGCCCAGATGACACTCTCCATGAGGCCCACTAATCGAACTAGAGCATCCTGAAGAACTGGGATAGCAATAAACCCCTTTGGGACCTGAGCTGGGCCCACCGGAACTGCTGGGGCCAAAACCTCCTTATCAAAATCAACCTGATGCTCTGCCACTGGTCACTACAAGAAAAACGGCCTTTAAGGAAGGTAATTTTGGTCCTTAAAAGTTGCAATATGGTACTAAAAGGGTTAATTACGAAGGGAAAATGCTGGTCGTAACCCGTCGTAATAGCCTCCGACGCTAAATGTCAATAACGACGGGTCTTAATACCTGGTCGTTAAATCACTTTAGAGACGGAAAAAAACCTGGTCGTGAAAAACTTTTAAAGACTACATTTCTCGTCCCTAATAGACGATAAAAATATATATATTCCCGTCGTCAAATCTTGTTAGCGACCAACTGTAACTGGTCCTAAATTATCTTTTAGAGACGAACAAAAAACCTGGTCGTGAATAACTTTTAGAGACTACATTTCTCGTCCCTAATAGATGTTGAAAAATATATATATTCCCATCGTTAAATCATTTTAGCGACCAACTATAACTTGTCCTAAATTATCTTTTAGAGACGGACAAAAAACCTGGTCGTCATTCCCATCGTTACCATTTTCGCGACCAACCTTTAAATGGTCCTAGATTATGTTTAGACAGGATGTCCCTATTTAAAATAATTTTATAATTTAGCTATTGTATTCATGGTCTCTTAATAACAATGAGTAGTCCTAAAAGCTCAATGCCACAAAAAGTAATTTTTATCAATAAATATCAAATTGTTATTGAAAAATCTAGATATAAAAAGATAAGATATCAAGTTCAAATCCCATGATGATGTAATTTTCTATGTTTTCTCAACACCTCAACAAAAAAAACTTAGCTATCATCCTGAGCTAGACTATGATATCAAGTTTTGTATAACATTGTTAGCAAAATAATAATGAGCTTGTGCATCTTCTAAGCTTGCATCTTGACTTGTAGCTTCAATCTTCAAAACATGTAAGTACAAAAGATTGAAAAAATGATAAATAACATATATAATTTAAAATTAGCAATAGTTAAATCGCTTACCCCAAAAGCAGTCTAAATTCACCAGGTGTTATCCACCAACATCAACAAGGCTACAAGAATATAAGAAAAATTAATTAGAAAAGCTTTGGGATGGTTAATCTTACTTTGGTTTGATAAATTCCAGTACGACAATTCAAGATTTACCTTCAAGATACCAACTATTATGAACAGACAACATCACTAGGCTAATTTCTAGCTTGACAAAAGAAACCTATGATGTAGGAGAGATCGAGGACTTTATTGTTGAGATTGAGAGCGACAACTATAACCTAAAGATGGACATATCAGCAATGCATTTCCACCAACGCTAGCTAGCTTACATATACAAATAAACCTTACCAGAGATTTACAACAAGAAGCATACACTTTCAATGTTTTTAAGCTCAAATGTATATTCTAGGGCACTCATGAGGTTCAAACTTTCCAACCTAAAGCTAATAGAAAACATAAAGTCACAATCTTTTATATCAACTCCAATCAATATATAGGTGATTTTGGGCTTTGCAATTGCCTGAAGAGATGATGAACAGAGACAGTTATGTACTTGGAATATCGGGTGGGACTCTATATGACGCGTTGTATAAACTTGGTATTTTTAATCATAAGAGAACCATATCATCTACTTCTATTGAGCACGGACATCAGCAGCTGTTTACGGAACAAACAGGACATACAACAAATAAACGGGACATCCAAAATCATGTTCTACCAATATAATTCAAAATATACCACAAAGAAACGATCCGCGAGCATCTATAATTTTGGAGAATTCATAAACCAGATGAGTACTCTATCATGAACAGACCTGACTCGAATGAACCATTGCTTGTTGGACTTCTCAATGCACATGATACTTGGATCACAACAATCAATTGGGGATTGTTCATTTCTGATGCTTCAGATCCTCTTCTTTTATTGGCTACTTGATGTTCCGATGGGAGGTACTTAGCTATGTTGTTATTATTCAATTTTTATCTTGTAACTGCTTTCAGTTTTAGAGCTCATTGTGTGTATGGGTAAGCAAAGAATCTTATGAAAGTACCAAGATATAAGCAAATATTGGCATGAAGCTCTGGACAAATCAAGTACATGGGAGTAGATATGTGCACTCCTTAATGACTTTACTGTAAGAAGTAAAATGATTTAGTTAATGGTGCATATTAGTCCAGTAGTCAAAGCTCAAGCTATAGATTTCCAGGTCCTAGCCATTCATCTTGCCACAGACTTATTCTTCTGCTATTTTCCAACTAACAACTCCTCAAATTCCTACCACACATTCCTAATTTGCTTAAAGATTGAAATTCCATAGGAAGCTATGACTACTTACTGCACGATTGTACATTAATTAAATCGTTATCCTTTTAGAAGGGTGAAGTCAAACAAATCTGTAATATAGAAATTGACATCGTATTTCATATTTTTCTCCTGTTTTCTGAAAAGCATAATCCAAAAACTTTTGCACTCTGATTAAGTAGGCTTCATCGAGCCAATTATCAACAAGTTGCATCCATTGCTTACTAGGTGCCATAACCTTAGAGACTAAATAAAAATTACATTAAAAAAATAAGATAAAAGATAAGAAAAATACTACGATGCACACAACTGGTTTCAACTCTAAGGTCGCACTCTCCAGTGGACTGGGCTCCTCTATTTTCAGTTAATACATTGCAATATACAATCAGATGGCACTAATCTAGACAAAAGATTATAAATTAACTTATAATTAAAGATGTTGGTTCCTAGAACATGCATACATGGTTTCTTATAGCCGGCTCCGAGATCGAAATAAGTACTTACACCAAAGAAACGCGTAAACAATATACTTTACAACACAAGATCATCCAAAATAGTCGCACGCAACTAAAAGATCGCTTCTTGCTAGTTAGTGTAAGCTCATGAATTTCCCTAAGTTCTTAACATGTATCATGATTCATGTTCGCTACTATTTCTTTTTTCTTACGGACAAACTTCCAAATATCCTATTACTTAGTTATATGAAAGAAAAATATATGTGTAGTTGTATGTTTGACATTATTTGCGCTCATAAACTAACTTCTCCTTATAGTTCTGGATAAGGAGAATAGAGAAAAAATGAAATTTTTTATCATATGTAAAATACCAACACCAATATATCTATCTCATAACACAGCAACAAGAACTTACAATCTTTCCAGATGCTATTATTATTCAGATATGCTAAAATACAATTGTCGGTAGAGAGAGAAGGGCTATGAGGTATAAATGGATTTAGTTGAAATCTTTTCAAATGTAAAATCAAAACTGCAATAGGAGTAACAACACTAGTCCCTGTTTTGGCTCGCAAAATCTCTCACTGAATACATAAAATTAATATGCCATTCATGAAATAATTAGCTGTAATTTTTCGAAACTGGTATGCACTCTGTATAAAATAAAATTCTTCAGACAATATGCTACAAACTTGAATACACTTCAGAAAATTTAATTATCAAATTAGGAATCCCAACCCAATAATCTTTCCACTGATTATATAAATGAAAAAAATACCAGATTATGAAATCTTACTACTTTTTTAATGTTAGAGAAGAAGAACTCGAAGAAAGCTGTAATCAGCGAAATCATACAATTTTTCATCTATCACTTAATAAAACTAGACATGAAGTGAGACAATATTGGAAAACAACAGCGCAACTATGCAAGTTGGGATTAAGGAATAACAAAAGATAAACTTAGCAACTAAATAATGAAATCCTGTCAAGTTTCTGAACCTATGCTGATATTAGTGAAAACAAAATCAAAGATGACATGAAATTTTGTTTTCTTTTCTTTGCCAGTTTTAAGGATTAAACAAATTGTGAGCACGTGATTTTTGCCCTGTATGAGAATTACTCCCAAAAATTCAAAATAAAATAATTTTCTTTTGTGTGCAATTTTTGAATTTTATGGCATTTTTAGATAATTATTTGTATTTTTGTCTGTGCATGTTTATTTGTTTAAATTAATAAAAATAAAAAAATATGTCGCGTTTGTATTTAATATTTAACTGAATTTGTTTTACAAAATGAAAAAATCATAAAAAATAATGTACGGTGCATTTTTATCATTTAACGTCCAAATTATGTGATTTTATCGTTAATTGCTATTTAAATGTGCGATAATTGTTATTAGGAGTTAATTAGTATTTTTAGATAATTTTGGATTTTTGTAATTTAATCTTAGTATTTTAGCTTTATTATTTAGGAAATTAAATAAATAGAAAAGAACAAAAATAGAAGAGATCGGATTGGGCCTTTTCTTCAATTTTAAATCACAGGCCCAAAGATACCCAACCTTCCCCTACGACCCGGTCCATTTCAAATCGGGTTGACCCAGTCCATAATCCAAAAGACCCAACACCCCTATCTCCCTATCTTTCATTTCACAAAAAACAAACCCAAAAACCTAAAGAACCTACCCGCCCCCCTCCCTCTTCTTCTTCTCCAAAACCAAACCCCTCCAAGCCCTAGCAGCCATGGTTGCCTCCTCATCGCCGACCACCTGAAGCAGTCGCCTCACCACCACCAGCCTCGTCGTCGACCACCCTCGAGACTCCAGCTCCCATAGCTGCTCGCTTTCGTCTCCGTCAACACACACACGCAGCCATGGCTGTTGTTTCTTCTTTTCCGTCAGTCGAGTTACGACCATCTCCAGCGTCCGCCGATAACGAGCAGCAATGCTGCTGCGTTTCTGCTCGTCGAGCATCTGCTTCACGTCCAGACCACCATGACTGTTGCCTAGTCTGCGACCTCCAGCCATGAACGACGAACCACCACAACACACACACACACACACACAGTGGGGCGTCCAAACAACCTACTATTTCGTCGTTCTTCAGGTTCCATCCGTCGAGGTCATCATTTGTCGTTATGAGTTCGTCGAGGTTAAAAGAGAAGGTGGGTTGTCGTTAAAGTCAAGATCCGTTAGGTTGTTGGCAGTTGTGGTTCAAGTTTTCCGTTTTCGTTCGAGTTCGTCGTTCTTCCGATCCGGTTAGTTGGTTTAAGTTTCATTTCTGTCCGTATTTTGTTTGATATTCTCGGATTTGAAATTAGTATATGTTTGATTCTTTTCTTGTTCGTTGTTTATCATTTCTTGATTATTTCTTCAGTTTGTTTTTATTAATTTGTTCTTGTTTAGTTTTTATATAGGAATGTGTTAGATTTAATTCGGGTTCATTTTTTTTGTTGTTTGAAGTTTGTTAGTTTTTCATCAAGTGATTTAATGTGAGTGTTTATGTGTTGGTCTTTAGTTTTTGATTTAGTTTGAATCATTCATCTTTGTTATGATATTGTTCGATTTAGTTTGAGTTCAACTGATGTTGAGTTTAGTGATTTAAATCTACTTGTTTGTCATGTTAAGTTTGTTGATATGAATCTGACTCTGTTAGTAATTCATGAATGGTGTTAATTTGGCAAGTTTATTATGCAGAAGTTGATTACTTGTTGATGAAAGTTGAATAGGAATTGGTTATAGCTGCTATATTTTGGTTAGAATTGATTAGGTGAAGTGGTTATAGCTGATGGGGGTAGAATGGTCAATTGCAGTATTTTCAGGGGTAAAATGGTAATTTCAGTAATTTTATAGGGGTATTCTTGGAATTGAAAATTTGAACAACTATTTAATAGGAGTGCTCTGTCCACTAAGTATTCAATAATATTAAAATAATATGTAGTGGGGGACAAGACATAATGGTGGGGAATTAATACATTGTTTAATATAGTGGGGGACAAAGCATGCGGTAGTGGAGAATAATGGAATTAAATAAAGAAAAAATATGTGTTAGTGGGAACTAATATATTTGTTTAATGTAGTGGGGGACAAAACATTAGGTAGTGGGATTAAAAAGGGGATGGGTGGAAGATAGTGGGATTTAATTTAAATAAGGAGAGTTTGGCTATAAATAGAGGGGCTGGATATTGAGAAAAGAGGGGATACTTCCAAAAAATAGAGAGAGGATTCCGAAAAATATTGAAATGGGATAAGGGATTGGCTGAATATTGAGAAAACATTTCGAATGAGATTCGAAAGAGAGAGTAGTATACACCTGATATACAATCTGCATACACTGGATATACAGAGGGGTCAGAATTTAAGGGTTAAACATTAACTGGTCTTTCAATCTAAAAAAGATTCACTTTGTTTCTGCCCGTTGATTGTTGTTGGTGTTTCTGGATTTTCATTTGATTTGTTCCTTGAGTTTGGTTGGTTGTTTGCCACTACTTCACTGGTTTGCTGGATTATTTTTTTTATTTTAAAATCTGTCACTGGTTTCTCATTGCTGGTTGTTACTGGTTGTTGGGTGTTGCTGTTGTTGTATGTTACTGCATTTCTGCTGATCTTTCTTTTCTTTTGCTTCCAATATCAGGTACACAACTGACACGCTGGTTATTGTAAACTGAAACATGAAGCATGAATATGAAATGAAGAGTTGAAGTTATGAATTTATCTTAGTTATATTCTGAATTTTAGTTGTATATGTACATTATTTAGCTTCCTAATATCAGAACCATATAGTTGTTTAATATATATAATGGAACATCTGACAGTAGCTTAGTGGACGAATTGTCTATGTATTGCTAAAAAGACTAAAGGTGTTGTAGCTCTGTTCAGTTAGTTCGTTATGGTTTGATGATTATCATATCTCAAAAAGCATGTTAGCTGATTTAGACTATTCTTAAACATTCAACAGTTAGCTCATTAAACAAATAGCCCATTTCGGAACTTGTAGGAATATTGTTTAGTTAGATACTATTGGTTAATTTCAGCATGTAAATGGTTTAGGATTAAAATTAGATTGCCAAGTTTTTTTTAATTTGACAAACTTGAGCATGCGTAGTATAATGTAACTAGGTAATAACATGTGAATGAGATGACCCAGGTCCAGTTTTGTGCCATACACGTTGGGCCTGGGTCCACGTTGGCAACGGACTGCCTGCTTGTATCATTTTCAGATTTTACGAATCATATTCGGAACCCAACTATAACAACTCGTAAGCATGTAAATAAATTAGCACCTTTTCTCTTTCATTTTTAGAGACAAATTTAATAGAAAAAATGTAGGCACTTTAGGATTATCCTGTTAAAATAAATGAGATGAGTCTCACCCAATA
Organism: Nicotiana tabacum; assembly: GCF_000715075.1. NCBI lineage: Eukaryota > Viridiplantae > Streptophyta > Magnoliopsida > Solanales > Solanaceae > Nicotiana > Nicotiana tabacum. Next base: position 13,699,503 of record NC_134095.1, read on the forward strand.
AAATGCATAAGTTGTGGGGCCCTCAATAAATGGTTAATAATTGTATAGACTTCGGGATCGGTCGTTTAGCAAATTTCACGCCATTACCCCAAAATAATGATACGCTAGTCGCTTTAGGCACGCGTTTAACAATTTATTTTCTTAAACTCGGGTGCACATTTATGTGACCCAAATCCAAATCTCAACAGAGTCGAAATATGTCGATAACCACGGGTACATTGATGTGACGTGGTTCGAGATATATTTTCATGATGTTGCAATTCTCGATAAAAATGATAATAATGATAAAAGCGGTTAAAAGTTAAAATTCGAACATATGTTCAACATGTATTATATCAGATAATCAAGCCGAATATGACAGTTGAGACACCGTGCTAGAACCACGGAACTCGGGAATGCCTAACACCTTCTCCCGAGTCTTATCCGGATTTCTGGTGCGCAGACTGTTAAACAGAGTCAATATTTTCCTCGATTCGGGATTCAACCGGTAACTTGGGACACCATAAATCTCCCAAGTGGCGACTCTGAAATAAATAAATAAATCTCGTTTCGATTGTCTCTTAATTGGAAAAAACTCCCTTCGGCGCCCCTTTGCGGCGGCGCGGGTGAAAAAGGAGGTGTGACAGCTCTGGCGACTCTGCTGGGGACGTAACCCAGAACCACTGGTTTAGGGTTAGAAATTCGAGCTTAGATAAATTGTTATATTTGGTTTTATCTGATTTTGTTACATGTTTGGGCCCAATGTGCTAAATGATGCTTTTTACCGCTTTGATATTATTTGAACTGTACATATATACTGTGCCGGAACCTTCTCTTCTCACCTCCGGGGATGTGCTTACTGGTTGAGACTCCCTATTCTGTTAGTGTCATACCCTGAAATAAAAGAGGCTCGGAAAGTTTCTAAGCCGGCTGGCCTTTTGGTTCCCGGAAAGGAGCTCCTTCCTCAACTCGAGTTGTCCGCTCGGGTACACTGTCTAGAACATATACCCAGGTTGAACCTAGAATAACTTGACTTCATGTCGGATCCCTAGTAGGAGCGTTTATTTGCATCATGTTGCATTTGACTTAGGGGACTGAATATCTACTGGGGAGGTAATCCAGAATCTTTGGTTCGGAGTTCAAAAATTCGAGCTTAGAATAATTGTTATTATTTGGCTTCATTTATTATTTGATTTTATTACATGTTTTAGCCTAAATGTGCAAAATGTTACTCTTACCGCTTTGATATTATATGAATTGTATATAAAAACTGCTACGAAATCCCTCTCTTCTCTCTCTTGAGGAGTGCACGCTGGTCGTGACTTCTTTCTGTTAGTGTCCTATTCCAAAATAGAACGAGGATTCGTAGGAGTTGCAAAATCGGATGATCTTTTGGTTACCGGTACGAAAGTTGCCCCCTCCTCGATTCGAGTTGTCCGCTCGGGTACACAGTCTAGAACACCGACTCAGGTTTTGAACATAGAATAACATGACTTCATGCCGGATCCCTAGTAGGAACGATTATTTGCATCATGTTGCATTTGACTTAGGGGACTCAACACAGGGGTTGGGTCCGTCTAGGACTAGCAACCTGAAATGAAAAGACCATCCTGATGCATCCTATTTGTGCTGTGCATTTATTTGTTCCGAACCCGCATGTTGACCGGTTTTTGAATCTCGGGAATGTTGTGAAATTGAGGAAAAGAAAAAAAAAGAAATAGCGGTTAGGGAGTTAATTGTTTATTTTTGAAAAACCCAATGCCCAAATACTGTCAAAACTCTGCCGAAATTTTGAGAAAATAAAAAAAATGTTTTATTAGTTTGTTTTACTAAAAGCAAAGGAAAAATAGAAAAAAAAAGAGTCATTGTTCTGTCTTGTTTTCAAAAATAGAAAAGGAAAATAGTTTTGTCTTGCCATGAAAAATGAAAATGAAAAAGAGCCTTATTTTTAAAATAGTTTTTTTATTTGTTTATGAAAAGGCCAAAAATGAAAATGAAAAGAGTCGTACTTTGAAAGTGGTTTTGTTATTTGCTGCCAAAAATGAAAATATGAAGAAAAAAAAGTCCTGTTTTAAAATAGTTTAGTTAATTTGGCGAACTACGCCGGTTTGATTCTCACCGGATGTGAGATACGTAGGCAACCCTAATCGGGTCCAACCTCCCCTTTTGCTAAAATAGCCAAAAAAAATGTCAATTGTAAAGAGAGTCATAAATAAGTCGGGTGATGCAGTTTTTGTCAAAAATAGCCGAATGTTCCCGAAAGGGACGCCGGAAGGCTGACTTTGCATAAACAGTCACCTTTGGGTCATTTTTTAAGATTTTTGCCAGTTGACCCACGCAGCCTTAAAATCTTCGCCGCCGAGACGCTGAAAGGCCGTGTTTGCAATATCGGGTCTTCTATTTTGAAAAAATAAAAAATAAAAATAAGAGAGCCATAAATAAGTCGAGTAATGCTGTTTTCTCAAAAATAGCTGAATGTTCTCGAAAGGGGCGCCGGAAGGCTGACTTTGCATAAACAGCCACCTTTGGGTCATTTTTTAAAGATTTTTGCCAGTTGACCCACGCAGTCTTAAAATCTTCGTCCTCGAGGTGCTGAAAGGCCGTGTTTGCAAAATCAGGCTTTAATTTGAAAAAAAAAACAAAGAAAAAAAAAAAGAGTCAGTGGGCGATTGAATGTCGTTTGGATTTTTTATCAAAATAAGCCGAGCCAGCTTCGGCAATGTATTAAACCGTTCTTGCCGAGATAGCCTTGGAGTATCTTTCAGTTGTCGAAAGGCTATTTTCGTAAAAGAACGAACAAATTTGTAAAGCGCCATAAAATAGAATCTCCTCGGCCTCAAAATTCATGTGAAATTGGGAAGGGGCCACATTTGCAAAAACAACCATTTGGTTAAAAATAGCAAATAGGGAAAGGATTCTGGCCGTTTGTTTTTGAGTTTGTAATTCTTTTGATTAGGGTGTGGTATGTTTTGATTTTCAAGTCTGTAGGTCGTCTTTTCGTTAAAGTCTGTTAGTATGGTCAGTTTTTAAACCGTTGTAATCATGTTTGTTTTGTTATGAAAATTGAAAAAAAAAATATTTTATTGTTGTTTATCTTTTATCAGTCCGAACTACGCAAGGTCTGATTCATGCGGGGTCATGATACATAGGCAATCTCCATAAGATTCGACCATCACTAAAAGAAAAAAGGGGCATTGTGAACAAAAGAAAGGGAAAAAGGACATAAAAAGAAAGAGTAAGCTGGGATGATGCATGCAATCGAAGCAAAAACATGTTAGAAATGGTTAAACTGCCTAGGAACATTGCATTCCCCAATGTGAAATTGCAATATGTGTTAAACTCTAACGCTAACAAGTTTTGTTGTTTATATCAGAAAAGAGATTTCAAAACAGTTAGTTCGTTAGAACGTTCTGGCAGATTAACATTACCACACAAGATCAAAAGGGCCCATTCCGGAAAGTATGTCTGGTTCAGACAAAAGTGTTGAGGAGGGAAAGATAGGGATGCAAATGATGAAGGAAGAAGTAGACAGGTTGAGACAAGAGATAGCTGGAATGCACCTAGCCTGGGCTAAGGGACAAACACCACCAATACTTCCCCCTACTCCTACCCTTTAACCAGCTCGGACTCCGGAACACCCTTCCACTGGTCTATCAACGAGCTTCCCCATTGCCCAATACTATCAGGGGGAAACTTCTTATAATCCCCAAGCTTCACCACCCAAACAAAACCCTCCTCCACCAGATATTCCTATTTTCGTGGCACCTCCACCCGCCACATTGCGAAAATCACCTGATGAACCAGTGTTTCAGGTTCAAGACAATCAATACTATCCTCCTGAACTCACCTTCAAAGCACCCGAGCCATACACTTACACCCTTCACCTTCAGTTCCCAACAGAAACTGAGAGGCCAGCTAAGAATCCGGAGTAGGATGAAGTGCTCCGTAAAGTGAAAAGCCAGGAGCAATCCTTCAGGAATATGCATGGATTGGGCAGCCAAGTTAGTGTGGCCTACAAAGATCTGTGTCCCTTCCCCGATGTTCAATTGCCGGCAGGTTTTAAGATGCCAAAGTTTGACTTATATGAGGTACATGGTGATCCCATGGCACATCTACGAGGTTTCTGCAGTAAGATGAGAGGGGCAGGTGGAAAGGATGAGCTGCTGATAGCTTATTTTGGTCAAAGTTTAAGTGGGTCCGCACTGGAATGGTACACGAGGCAGGATCCTAGCAGGTGGTATACCTGGGACGATTTAGCACAAGCATTTGCAGGTCACTTCCAATATAACCTTGAGATCGTCCCCGACCGTCTCACACTATTGAAACTTGAAAAAAATCCTGGAGAGAGCTTCAGGGAATTCGGATTCCGTTGGAGAGAACAAGCAGCAAGAGTCGATCCACCAATGAGGGAAGGTGAAATGGTGGACTACTTCTTACAAACTTTGGAGCCAACTTACTTCGGTCACCTGGTGACGTCAGTTGGTAAATCTTTCAACGAAGTAATAAAAATGGGTAGTATGGTTGCAGAGGGACTCAGGTCCAACAAGATAATGAGCTATTCATCAATCGAGGCCACGACTCAGGCTATCCAAAACGGCATGGGAGGTGCACTCAGAAAGAAAAAAAAGGAGGATGTCGCAACGGTCGAGGCAGGTACTTGGTCCAGATTCGGAGGTTCTCCCCCTCACTACCAGCCCAGACCTCATCACTCAAATTACCCACACATGCCATATGGCCTTCCACAACCCTACTACCCGCCATCAGAGCCATTCTTTTCCGCCCATCACGCCCAAATCTATCCCCGAGCTCCACATAATCCACCTCAGTATTATCCTCTGAACAATGTCCGGTTATATGTCCAACCACCAGGTCACTCCCTATGGCGAGCGCTGGCATCACATAATGCATTCTTGCCTTCACAACGCTTTCGAGCACCCAACGACCCTAGAAAACAGGGGCAGGGAAGGGAACAAAGGCAAAGAAATAGTTTTACGCCAATTGGGGAGTCCTACACAAGCTTGTTTGAAAAGTTAAAGCATTCTGGCCTGATTGAGCCGCTCCTCGGCTATACTCCAGACCCATATGCAAAGGGCTTTGATCCTACTATACGATACATGTACCACTCTAATGTTCAAGGGCATAGCATTGAAGATTGTCATTCTTTGAAAAGGTAAATAGAAAGAATGATTCAAGAAGGGGTAATTGTGATCAATGACAGTGACAAGGAGCATGTGAATCCTCTTGGGAATTTGCAGACTGAAGTTAATGATATTGAGGTTGTTAATGGTTTTGGCAATATTGATGGGGAACCCAGTGGTTAAGATGTCGTGCTTGGTAATTGGAAAGATGCTTCATCTCTTGGCTAGCTAGAGAGGAGTCTTGGTAGTTTATTTTGTTGTCATTTTTGTTGTCCGGGTTATTTGCAGGGTTGTAATCCGGACATTGTCTTGTGTCAAACCCTTTTATCCTTCCATTTTTGTCATAATGGTTTGTTTAGTATTGTCTAGGTTCGTTTAGATTTGTTTCGAGATTGTATTCTGGTTTGTTTTGTTTGTCTTGTTATTCAAACCACTTTACCGTTAGTCTAATGCAAAATCCGGTCTTTTATTATTTCCAGTCATCTTTTGTTTAGTTCTTTTATCATTTTGTTCAACGCCGATTCTGGTAACATGACATGCGCACACAGTTTGGGTCTAATCTTAAAAGTTAATCATAAAACCATTGAGAGGTGATCGGAACATTTAAAAGGAATAAGGACGGTTTGAGATTATTCAGAGCTCGAGTCACGTGGAACTGGGGCAAATAAAACATAAAGAAAAATCATAAAATCAAGTGAGAGTATTTCCCAACGGTGCTTTAAAAATGACAAATGAAAAGGCAAATGTATGTATATGGTTATCATGTCCGGTACAATCAGAAGATGTGGCGAATATTTAATGGTGTTGTTTGTGCTTGGCGTGTTTTGAAGATTGGAATGACGAAGACATTTTATTCTGCTATCTAAACACTTTCTCCTTCGTTAACCCTTTGAGCCTTATTTGTTTTCTTTCATACCCCTCTTTCGGAATCAGTAGCAAAGAGTAGAAACACAAACATAAAAAGATAAGAAAAGAAAAAGAAAAAGAAAAAACAAAAACAAAAAAAACAAAAAAAAAAGAAGAGATAAAGAAAAGGAAAAATGACAACAAAAACAAAAGAAAGTCACAACAAGGAATTGGGAACTACGTTTGACCTGATTCCTCAACAAGGATACGTAGGCGCCTCACGGCTCAGTCATAGTGTAACAAAAATTAAAAAATCCCCAAACAAGAAACTGGGGCAAGAGTTCCGCTTGTTGTAAACAAATATGGTTCCGAAGGTTCTAATTTTGAACCCCAAATTGATTTGTTTTTTAGCCTTTAATACCCTTTTCTTTCTAGCCTATCCAAAATCCCACATTACGGTCCAAAGAAAGACCTTCTGATCAGTCTTCAAAAGATGCCAAGTCAGACAAATGAGAGTCTTACCGGTGAACATAACACTCTGATCCACAACAGAAAGGACTCTGATCCCCAACAGAAAAGAAATAAAAAGAGAGTCTTATGGGTAACACCCCAATCCCCAGCTGGAAAGTAATACAAATGAGAGAGTCTTATCGGTGAAGATCTTCACGGGCACCATAAGGCGATGAAAGCTGAGAGAAAAACCAAAATGAGAGAGGCTTGATAGTGAAAACCCTTCAGGGCACTACAAGTCGAATAAGATTGAGAATCAGATGGGGAATCGCCAAATGAAAATCTTGAAAGACGATTGACGGCAGAGGATAGGCCACATGTGCATGTCATGACCATTAGAGTCGGTATCTGCGTTTGGTAGGTTTTTATTTATAGTTTCTCTTGTTAAAGAGTCCTCTTTTTCCTTTGTCTTTTATTCGGTTCCTTTTTTTTCATCTTTCTCCTTTCATAGAAAAATTCCCCAGTAGAGTCTGTTTGGTCAGAACAAGTGAGAAATGACTTCAAAATCTGTCATCAGCTTTCCAATTATGCAAGACCAGATCTGATTAGAATATCCAAATGGTTTAAGTCAGGAAGGAACAAGCACAAGGCCAGTGTCAAGAAAGATATCCCCAGCAAAAGGAGATTGACAAAAGGATGGACGAGTGTCAAGAGGGGTATCCCCGCCGAAATCAAAGGTTATAGACCTCAAGGCCAAGGCCCGTGGACAAATCAAGAAAGAACAACGCGGAGAGCAATGGGCATGATTTGGGAAATTCATATGAGACTAAAAGGTTGTGGAAATGCCAGTTTCCGAGCTATGCCACAAAAGAAGAGGGATATCCCCAGCAGAAAAGGTTGTTTTCAGTGGCACGAATGAACAAAGAATGTGGTTTATCAGCAAAACATTGCAAAATCCTCAAGGGGAATCAGCTATCATGGAAAAGATACATGGTTAGATGGAAAAACAACGTTGAGAGGTTGGTGAATAAGGAATCGACAATAAGGTCAGAAGTTATCACCCAAGTTTCAAGATAGTCGAACGACGCAAAGCAGGGCAAATCGTTCTAAGACCAGCAGGAATATCATCCCCAACAAATAATGTCATCCCAAGCAAGTTGTGATAGTGTAATAGGAACGCAGAGCAGGGAAGGAGAAAGGGAAAAGCCATCCCCAGTAGGAGTATCACAACCAACCACCACATTTTAAACTAACAAATTTTGTTTGATTTGAAACAGGTAAAGGAAATGGCATTGATGACGGAAATGCATGCCACAAGGGAGATTATCAAACTGGGGCAGAAAATTTTCCTTTCATTTAGAAAATTTTTTGGAAGTCAAATACCCATTTTGGGAAGAATAAAGATAGCACCAGTCTCAAGGGAAGTGGTCTTTGAACCAGTGTTACCCCCAGCATAACAAGTTTTAATGAAGGAAGTTGTTCCCCAGCGGACAGAACAAAAGGATGAAACTTGTGCTCGGAAAGAGAAAAAGGCCAGTGTCATTCCCAGCAGCCTTCAGAAGAGTGAAGCACTAGTTTTGAAGGAATCAAAATCCCCCAGCAGTGTTATCCTCGATAGCGTTATACCCAGCCCATAACATTTTATCCCCAGCAATATTGAGAGAGAAAAGTTTTGAAGGAAGTAGTTTTGGAAAAAAGGGGAAGAAAGGAGATTCCCCCAGTAATATTATACCCCAACAGGTAAGTAAATAATTCCACAGCAGTGTTATCCCCAGTAGTTTCGAGGGAAGACAACACAAGTTTTTAAGGAAAGCAGTTCTGTAAGAAGATAATTCAGGAAGAAGGAAATGGTTCACGCATAGGAGACGCACTTCCTAAATTAAGATTTCATGCATAGGAGACGCACTTCCTAAATTAAGATTTCATGCATAGGAGACGCACTTCCTAGTTTAAAATCATTAAAGTTTTACCCATAGGAGACGCACTTCCTAAGTTTATTTTTACCCCTAATACACGCACTTCCTAAGTTTATTTTTACCCCTAGGAGACGCACTTCCTAAGTTTATTTTCATGCATAGGAGATGCACTTCCTAAATTAAGATTTCATGCATAGGAGACGCACTTCCTAGTTTAAAATCATTAAAGTTTTACCCATAGGAGACGCACTTCCTAAGTTTATTTTTACCCATAGGAGACGCACTTCCTAAGTTTATTTTTACCCATAGGAGATGCACTTCCTAAAAGTTTGTTTTCATCATAGGAGACGCACTTCCTAAATCAATAGTTTAGTCATAGGAGACGCACTTCCTAGTTTTAGTCACTGAAGTTTTACCCATAGGAGACGCACTTCCTAAGTTTATTTTTACCCCTAGGACACGCACTTCCTAAGTTTATTTTTACCCCTAGGAGACGCACTTCCTAAGTTTATTTTCATGCATAGGAGACGCACTTCCTAAATTAAGATTTCATGCATATGAGACGCACTTCCTAGTTTAAAATCATTAAAGTATTACCCATAGGAGACGCACTTCCTAAGTTTATTTTTACCCATATGAGACGCACTTCCTAAGTTTATTTTTACCCATAGGAGATGCACTTCCTAAAAGTTTGTTTTTATCATAGGAGACGCACTTCCTAAATCAATAGTTTAGTCATAGGAGACGCACTTCCTAGTTTTAGTCACTGAAGTTTTACCCATAGGAGACGCACTTCCTAAGTTTATTTTTACCCCTAAGACACGCACTTCCTAAGTTTATTTTTACCCCTAGGAGACGAACTTCCTAAGTTTATTTTCATGCATAGGAGACGCACTTCCTAAATTAAAATTTCATGCATAGGAGACGCACTTCCTAGTTTAAAATCATTGAAGTTTCACCCATAAGAGACGCACTTCCTAAGTTTATTTTACCCATAGGAGATGCACTTCCTAAAAGTTTGTTTTCATCATAGGAGACGCACTTCCTAAATCAATAGTTTAGTCATAGGAGACGCACTTCCTAGTTTTAGTCACTGAAGTTTTCACCCATAGGAGACGCACTTCCTCCTAAGTTTATCTTCACCATAGGAGATGCGCTTCCTAAATCAATAATTCAGTCATAAGAGACGCACTTCCAGGTTGAGTCATTGAAGTTTAAAGTTTTGCAAAAGGTTGTTGTTGAGGTCAGGAGCACGCCTGGAGAATGGAGGTGTTAATATTTAAGAAAGTTGTTGAGGTCAGGAGCCCCCCTGAAGAACAGAATGGCAATTTATTTTTAAAGTTGTTGTTGAGATCAGGAGCCCCCCTGAAGAACAGAATGGTGATTTAAATTTCAAGTTTTGATGTTGGGAGCCCGCCCATATAACAGAGGAATACATTTCAGTCTTTACATTTTAAGTTTTGAAGTTGGGATCCCGCCCATATAACAGAGGAATACATTTCAAGTCAGTAAAGCAGAGGAATACAGCCGAAATCCCCAGCAGGAAACAACAAGAATCCACAGCAAAGAGCATGATCTAGATAAGATTTTGTAATTCCTAGTTTAGTCTAACTTCTTGTTTTCTTTTGGCACGGTGTAATAAGGAGATCGAAAAGCAGTAGCAACAGCATGCAGCAACAGTAACGGCAAAATTGCAAGTTCCATGGTAGTCCCAGCTACCAAAACTTCCCGAACTACATTAACCTGATTCCCTTTTAGCCAGGGATATGTAGGAAACCTTCGAAGCAAAGGTTCGGTTAAATCTTTCAAAAAATGCTTCACACGGAGTACCCGAACAGGCAAAAATTGCTCGTATCCGCTCACTTTATCTTTGCACGAAAACTCTTCGTGTTTTCAGACAAAGATAAACAAATTGTGAGCACGTGATTTTTGCCCTGTATGAGAATTACTCCCAAAAATTCAAAATAAAATAATTTTCTTTTGTGTGCAATTTTTGAATTTTATGGCATTTTTAGATAATTATTTGTATTTTTGTCTGTGCATGTTTATTTGTTTAAATTAATAAAAATATAAAAATATGTCGCGTTTGCATTTAATATTTAACTGAATTTGTTTTACAAAATGAAAAAATCATAAACAATAATGTACGGTGCATTTTTAGCATTTAACGTCCAAATTATGTGATTTTATCGTTAATTGCTATTTAAATGTGCGATAATTGTTATTAGGAGTTAATTAGTATTTTTAGATAATTTTGGGTTTTTGTAATTTAATCTTAGCATTTTAGCTTTATTATTTAGGAAATTGAATAAATAGAAAAGAACAAAAATAGAAGAGATCGGATTGGGCCTTTTCTTCAATTTTAAATCACAGGCCCAAAGATACTCAACCTTCCCCTACGACCCGGTCCATTTCAAACCGGGTCGACCCAGTCCATAACCCAAAAGACCCAACACCCCTATCTCCTTATCTTTCATTTCACAAAAAACAAACCCAAAAAACCCTAAAGAACCTACCCGCCCCCCTCCCTCTTCTTCTTCTCCAAAACCAAACCCCCCCAAGCCCTAGTAGCCATGGCTGCCTCCTCATCACCGACCACATGAAGCAGTCGCCTCACCACCACCAGCCTCGTCGTCGACCACCCTCGAGACTCCAGCTCCCATAGTTGCTCACTTTCGTCTCCGTCAACACACACACGCAGCCATGGCTGCTGTTTCTTCTTTTCCGTCAGTCGAGTTACGACCATCTCCAGCATCCGCCGATAACGAGCAGCAATGCTGCTGCGTTTCTGCTCGTCGAGCATCTGCTTCACGTCCAGACCACCATGACTGCTGCCTAGTCTACGACCTCCAGCCATGAACGACGAACCACCACAACACACACACACACAGTGGGGCGTCCAAACAACCTACTGTCTCGTCGTTCTTCAGGTTCCATCCGTCGAGGTCGTCATTTATCGTTCTGAGTTTGTCGAGGTTAAAAGAGAAGGTGGGTTGTCATTGAAGTCAAGATCCGTTAGGTTGTTGGCAGTTGTGGTTCAAGTTTTCCGTTTCCATTCGAGTTCGTCGTTGTTCCGATCCGGTTAGTTGGTTTAAGTTTTATTTTTGTCTGTATTTTGTTTGATATTCTCGGATCTGAAATTAGTATATGTTTGATTCTTTTCTTGTTCGTTGTTTATCATTTCTTGATTATTTCTTCAGTTTGTTTTTATTCATTTGTTCTTGTTTAGTTTTTATATAGGAATGTGTTAGATTTAATTCGGGTTCATTTTTTTGTTGTTTGAAGTTTGTTAGTTTTCATCAAGTGATTTAATGTGAGTGTTTATGTGTTGGTCTTTAGTTTTTGATTTAGTTTGAATCATTCATATTTGTTATGATGTTGTTCGATTTAGTTTGAGTTCAACTAATGTTGAGTTTAGTTATTTAAATCTATTTGTTTGTCCTGTTAAGTTTGACTCTGTTAGTAATTCATGAATGTTGTTAATTTGGCAAGTTTATTATGTAGAAGTTGATTATTTGTTGATGAAATTTGATTAGGAATTGGTTATAGCTGCTATATTTTGGTAAGAATTGATTAGGTGAATTGGTTATAGCTGATGGGGGTAGAATGCTCAATTGCAGTATTTTCAGGGGTAAAATGGTTATTTCAGTAATTTCAGAGGGGTATTCTTGGAATTGAAAATTTGAACAATTATTTAATAGGAGTGCTCTGTCCACTAAGTATTCAATAATATTAAAATAATACGTAGTGGGGGACAAGATATAATGGTGGGGAATTAATACATTGTTTAATATAGTGGGGGACAAAGCATGCGGTAGTGGAGAATAATGGAATTAAATAAAGAAAATATATGTGTTAGTGGGAACTAATATATTTGTTTAATGTAGTGGGGGACAAAATATTAGGTAGTGGGATTAAAAAGGGGGATGGGTGGAAGATAGTGGGATTTAATTTAAATAAGGAGAGTTTGGCTATAAATAGAGGGGCTGGATATTGAGAAAAGAGGGGAGACTTCCGAAAAATAGAGAGAGGATTCCGAAAAATATTAAAAGGGGATAAGGGATTGGCTGAATATTGAGAAAATATTTCGAAGGAGATTCGAAAGAGAGAGTAGTATACACCTGATATACAATTTGCATACACTGGATATACAGAGGGGTCAGAATTTAAGGGTTAAACATTAACTGGTCTTTCAATCTAAAAACGATTCACTTTGTTTCTGCCCGTTGATTGTTGTTGGTGTTTCTGGATTTTCGTTTGATTTGTTCCTTGAGTTTGGTTGGTTGTTTGCCACTACTTTACTGGTTTGCTGGATTTTTTTTTATTTTAAAATATGTCACTGGTTTCTCGTTGTTGGTTGTTACTGGTTGCTGGGTGTTGTTGTTGTTGTATGCTACTGCATTTATGCTGATCTTCCTTTTCTTTTGCTTCCAATATCAGGTACACAACTGACACGCTGGTTATTGTAAACTGAAACATGAAGCATGAATATGAAATGAAGAGTTGAAGTTATGAATTTATCTTAGTTATATTCTGAATTTTATTTGTATATGTACATTATTTAGCTTCCTAATATCAGAACCATGTAGTTGTTTAATATATATAATGGAACATTTGACAGTAGCTTAGTGGACGAATTGTCTATGTATTGCTAAAAAATAAATAAACGGTGTAGTAACTCTGTCCAGTTAGTTCGTTATTGTTGGATGGTTATCATGTCTCAAAAAGCATGTTAGCTCATTTAGACTATTCTTAAACATTCAACAGTTAGCTCATTAAACGAATAAACCGTTTCGGAACTTGTATGAATATTGTTTAGCTAGATACTATTGGTTAATTTCAGCATGTAAATGGTTTAGGATTAAAATTAGATTGGCAAGTTTTTTTTTATTTGACAGACTGTGAGCATTCCTAGTATAATGTAACTAGGTAATAACATGTGAATGAGATGACCCAGGTCCAGTTTTGTGCCATACACGTTGGGCCTAGGTCCACGTTGGCAACGGACTGCCCTGCTTGCATCATTTTCAGATTTTACGAATCATATTCGGAACCCAACTATAACAACTTGTAAGCATGTAAATAAATTAGGACCTTTTCTCTTTCATTTTTAGAGACAAATTTAATAGAAAAAATGTAGGCACTTTAGGATTATCCTGTTAAAATAAATGAGATGAGCCTCACCCAATAAAACGCATAAGTTGCGGGGCCCTCAATAAATGGTTAATAATTATATAGACTTCGGGATCGATCGTTTAGCAAATTTCACGGCCTTACCCCAAAATAATGATACGCTAATCGCTTTAGGCGCGCCTTTAACAATTTATTTTCTTAAACTCGGGTGCACATTTATGTGACCCAAATCCAAATCTCAACAGAGTCGAAATATGTCGATAACCATGGGTACATTGATGTGACGTGGTTCGAGATATATTTTCATGATGTTGCAATTCTCGATAAAAATAATAATAATGATAAAAGCGGTTAAAAGTTAAAATTCGCACATATGTTCAACATGTATTATATCAGATAATCAAGCCGAATATGACAGTTGAGCGACCGTACTAGAACCACGAAACTCGGGAATGCCTAACACCTTCTCCCGAGTTAACAGAATTCCTTATCCGGATTTCTGGTGCTCAGACTGTTAAACAGAGTCAATATTTTCCTCGATTCGGGATTCAACCGGTGACTTGGGACACCATAAATTTTCCAAGTGGCGACTCTGAAATAAATAAATAAATCCCGTTTCGATTGTCACTTAATTGGAAAAAACTCCCTTCGGCGCCCCTTTGCGGCGGCGCGGGTGAAAAAGGAGGTGTGACACAAATAACTAAACTTCACTACAACAACAACAGTTAGAGAAGAAACTGAACGGGCGATGAAAGAGGAGGCATACCTTGAATTCTCAAACGAGCGAGATTAAAACTAGGGCAGAGTTGAATTCGCACACCACCAAATTCACAATCTGTGTTTTCCCAATACACAGATGAACGCGCGAGATGGGCTCTAAATTAGATAGCCAGGCGGAGATTAGGGCAGAGCTGATGCGGTTTTGAGAATACTGAGCCTTTGTTTATACTTTTTAGAGTCTTTTCCTTTTTAGTTTTGGCACCTTATTTTAGAAAATAATAGTTTATTAATATTTTCGTATTAGATTTGGCCGTACTCTCCCACATCAAGGCCCCTCAATTATAATTTGGGACCAGTTACTATTTTTTAGGGACCAGATTTTATACCTTCGCAATAAAATAAAGCATTAAGGACCGCAATATAATCTCCTCCCAATACATATATTATTAGTGACGGGATTATTAGCTCGTCCCTAAAAGTTTGTCTTAAATAAGGCTTTTTCTTGTAGTGGGTGTTGCTGCTCGGGGCTGAGCTCTGCCTCTACCTCAGCCTCTAGCACGGCCTCGCCCTCGCCCTCTGCCCCTCGTGGGAGCTGCTGCTGGGGGCTCGGGCTGCTGGCGGTAGATGAATAAGCACGTGTTCTCGCCATCTCGAAAGAACAGAGTAGAAATTCAATTAGCATTGAGAAACAAAATCGCACGACAAGTTGGTATCAGAGCTCTAGGTTACATAGGTCTCACAATTCACGGACAAGCTCAGTAGAGTCTGAGGGATCGATACGGAGACATCGTCATCCTATTGGCTCCTCCATTTGACTTGGCATGCCACGTCATTTGATACGTGGCACCAAACTGGGCCTCTAGGAAGATGACATCTTGGTCTTAATGAAGTGGGCTCATCACTTTAGCCCAATTAAATGGGCTAGTCCAATGATTAAGACGTATTTATTTAATCTATACTAAATTGAACTTATATAATTAATCCAATTATATTAGCCCAAAATATTTATTTGGAGTAATATATTTAAAATATAATCCAAATTATTTATTGAATTTGAATTCAATAAATTTTACATTAATACAAATACCCCTGCTCCAAAACTTGTTAGTATAAAAATAAAAATGCGTCAACAAATGACAAACTCATAGAATCACACTCATTGTATCAAGGAAGAAGTTATTGATCTACATTCTAGTGCTCTACTGCTCCTATTCCCTCTAATACCTACTAAATGCCATTGGTGTATCAGCAGAAAAAACCTTCTAGTTAAAAAGGCCATATTGCATGTGGTTGAGAGGTTTTGGGCCTTGTGGGCTTTCAACTCATGTCTTTTCCAAGACGAGACCTATAGTTCAAACGAATAATTTGGGCCTAAAGGCATTTTAGGATAGGAAGGCAATAATTAGATTCTTAATTATTATTTTTTGAGAAATGTATGTTTTTAGTCGTTCTAAAAAATAATAGTTCAAAAATATTATAATTTTTTTTATATATATATGTATTATATACAAAAAAAATATACATAATTTATATGCTTTTCGGCTAGCAAATGCATTTTATTTCAACTGACCGACCTGTTTTGTTTTTTGCCTAATTTTTTTTAGAGAAGTATTATGTTATAGAACTTAAAACCTAAACTAAGCTTAGAATTTAATGGCTCAGGTGTCTCCACATATTCTAAAATTAATTTCACTCCCACTATTATTTAAGTCAAGTTTCACTACTAGAAATTCGGGAAAAACCGTCCAGAAAAACGACCAAAGTAGGTCGGTAATGACCAATAACCGTCCAAAACGCGACCATTAACGTGTGGTCAGTATCTTGAAGGTCGGAAGGGCATACCGACCAAAGTTGGTCGGAAATTACCGACCAACTTTGGTTGGTCAATTAAATTCAAAAAAAAAATTGTCGAAAAAACCAACCAAAGTCGGTCAGTTTTTTCTGACCAAAGTCGGTCGGTATTTTAATTATGTAATTAAAGAATACACCATCTGGGAATCGAACCGATGTTTGTATTGTGGCAGGATACTATTCTACCACTAGACCATTGGTGCATTTTATTTTAAGACTGTCTTTTATTTCATTTATACTCTTTAATTATATTTTCACATGAAAATAACCGACCAATGTCGGTCGTTTTTATTAAAAAAATAGAATTACCGACCGAATTCGGTCGGTTTTTTAATATTAATTTTAATTTTTTTTAAATGAAAAATCGACCTAAGTTGATCGGTTTCTTGAAAAATAAATTTTGTGGGACTCAAAAATAGTTTCCCTCATTTTTGCGCCAAAGAAACCGACCAAAATTGGACGGTTTCGTACAAAAGAATTAAAAAATAAAATATTTTGAAAAACCGACCGACTTTGATTGGTTTTTTGGCTGGTTTTTTGATCGACTAAAATTGGTCGGTCGACCTTGATCGATTTTTACCTAATTTCTAGTAGTGTTTACTATTTTCCTGAAATCTTCATCAATTTAAACTTGTGTGCAAATGCCAATGTCATACAAAAGGGAGTGATATCTTTAAACATAGCAGAATAACACATGGTTGGTTATAGTGTTTTTGTGTTGAGAGAATCCCAAAGGATCCTTTCTATCTTATTAGTCAAGCGCGCTAGCTGCAATCAACCAACAACGCTATCGAACAAGAAAACGAATGCCCTAAGCCATAACCCTTTATGAAAAGCATAGCAGTTTTGATAACAAGACAATTACTTATGGTAGACAAAATAAAAAGAACCACAATCAGATTGCATTAGTGTTTTGAGATAGCCAAAGGGGCCCTGCAAAGTTCATCATTACTTTTCCCAGGAATCATGTCCTTTCTATGAAGCCATAATCTCTTATATTTAATTAATGTACTTAAAATGAGTGCCTAATGCACTGATTAACAAAGAAAACTGCTCTATTGGACCTAAAGGAAATCTATTTGAGTTAGTATTAATTATACTACTAATGATTCTCATTTTAAAAAAATTAAAAAGGGTAAAGACTTGAGAGCTTGCTCATGGGATTGATCCAATGGAAGGGGACAGAATTATAAAAAAAAAAAAAAAAAAAGGAAGGATAAGAATAATACTTGTAGTGAAAAGGAGGTGGGAGCATGTGATCTAAAGTTCCACATGGGTTGAAAAGATCAAAAGAGAAAAAAGAGGGGGTGGGGTTTTTCTTTGGGAATAAAGTTCCTAAAACCCACAAAACATTGCACAAATAGTGAGTACTGTGAATTCTTTAAGTATGGGATTTAGTGAGAAAAAAAGGCAACCTCATTGGCTGTAAAATAAAAAAGAAAGGAGGAGTATAAGATTGGGATCAATTATGTGGTTCATGTCCTCTTGGCCTAATGAGAATGTTGTGTTGGCTTTGCAGTAATTATAGAAGTGGCACTAAGAGATTGCCATAAAGCTGTAAACATGTTAATGCCAACTAGAAAGGTGAAAAAAGATAAAGGTTAAAAAGTAGCAGCAGCAGACTTGGCACTTCGTTAGAGCCTCTATATAACAATCATTTATTATAAAAGTCAAGTTTTATCGGAATTGATTTTTATGTTATGTTATAATATATGTCCTCTATAACAACACTTCATTATAACAGTAAAAAAATATCAAAACAAATAATACCGTTATAAAGAGGTTTGACTGTATATAAGAAGAGAGTTGCCTTACTTCTTTTGATACGGATAAAACTTCTTCGAAATAGCTATATCGTACCTCGATTATATGTCGAGATATGTTATTTTTTTATCAGTATAAGTACCGAGTAATTTTGTACATTCGAACTAAAGACAATAAAAAATCACTTACCTTATTTTTACTTTTAGATTAAGTTTAGTCTAACTCTTGAGTGTTTGACTACTATACCTTTGTCCTTAAAAACTTTGTATAATTAATTGAAATTTGTTTAAGTTGGATAGAATATGCACTTAAGGCCCCGTTTGGCCATGAGTTTTGCCAAAATAAATTTGGGATTTATTTTCAAAACTCATGTTTGCCCATAAATTTTGCCCACATTTTGGCAAAATCCCAAATTCCAAACCCCAAATCCCAAAATCACCTCAATTGCTGATTTTGGGCCAAAATCCTAAAACTTAGGAATTATATACATGTTTTTTCAAAATAAAGTTGGAAAATATATTTCGAAAACGTATGTCCAAACACATTTTCATCCTCAAACCAAACTTCACCCAAATCAAATTTTTCAAAACAAATTTGGAATTTATGGCCAAAAGCTAACTAAGTAATTGTTTATTCGAATGTCATGTTAGGCTAATAACTTCTGGAATGCTACTTTTTAAGACTATGATTGGTCAATATATAGAACGATGGAACAACTCAACCACCAATGACCAATTTTTGGGACAAATTAAAGAGAAAACTAATTAATTAAACTACAGATAAGATGACCAACCTAAAGGAAGAAAAAAGAAAGAAAACTTAAACGCCTCCGCCACCGTCCAACACAATTAGATACATAGAGAAAAAAGCAAAGAATAGAAAGAACAGAACTTAAGGATTTGGTGTCCTAATTATTTATTTTTTTTTTTGGGTTTTGACAATTCATTTATATTGAATGTGAGCTACAAAATAGTGTACATATTCTATTTATAAGCATATTAAATATTTTGTTTGGCTAGCTCCATGGAGAAGCTCCAGTAGGTGAGTTGAAAACAGCAGGATTTATTGCTTCTAACTGATTATAACAATAATTTC
The DNA here is from genome assembly GCF_000715075.1 of Nicotiana tabacum. Classification (NCBI taxonomy): domain Eukaryota; kingdom Viridiplantae; phylum Streptophyta; class Magnoliopsida; order Solanales; family Solanaceae; genus Nicotiana; species Nicotiana tabacum. Next base: position 13,718,395 of record NC_134095.1, read on the forward strand.
AACTTTCAATTAAAAATCTTTGGCTCTACGCCTTTGGCCATCTTTAGAAGATGCCAACAAACTTCAACGGTATTAGTATCCACTAAGCTGTACAGCTTGATATTGGCTCATGAATTCAAGCAAGAATTAATTCACTTACATACATTAATATTCGTATTATCTTGATATTGTTATTTTATTGATTCTTTTTTTTATGATTTGTACTTTATTTTATTTTTTTCAATATTGCTGCGACTATGCTTTTCTTGAGCCAAGTGTCAATCAAAAATAATCTCTCTACATTCACAATGTAGGAGTAAGGTCTGCATACATAGTATCCTCCCAAACTGTACTTGTGAGATTATACTGGGGTTGTTATTGTACACTGATATTAATGTACATAATTTTGACACAATACTAGTCAGTAATTTTAACTTGTTATAGCCGACAATTTGAAATTTGCATGTTACTAGCTTCACTTTTAATGAATTATTACTTGTAATTATTTTTTGGGTAATCTAATAATGTACTTTCTGTGTATAGAAGTTAAACTCATTCGAGAATGTTATTGAATTGCTCCGTTCTGTACGAATTTTGAATTTAGCCAACATAAAATCTCTTAAGAAATGTAAAGCAGAAGATAACTGATGGACAAAATCTACCAAAACAACAGTCATTTTAACCAAACTTCTAGTAGGTAAGTTTTTTCTTTTTTTGAATTGAGGAAGATTTACTACCCTAAAGTAATTAACTTGAAATGGCCTGTTGATAGTTAGCTAATTAACAACCTGTTGTATGATTTAATCTAGGTTAGGTCAATTAATTAACTAGCACTAAACATATTTAACTACCAAAAATAGACACACACATTAGACAAAAGAGCATGATTGGTAATGTAAGATATAAAGTGGGACCAAAAAGGAAGGATCGGTTTTTAGGTACTTGGTTAGTGTCCAAGTAACGGTAGGAATGGAGAAATCAAATGAACAAAAAGAGTTAGGTTTGAGAAAAGGAAAGATGGGGTGAGAAATGAGAATTGGGATCATTTCTGTCAGTTTTTTTTTTTCTTTACAATTTTACAAATTCTTTCTTGTGGATGAAGATGTCGGAGAATAGAGACAGGCAATTTCTTGTAAGTGGGAATGGAGATGGAACATTGCTTTACTTCCAGTCCACCTCTACTATAACAAGAAAAAGCCATAAACAACAAAAAAAGAAAGTAGAAGAAAAGTGAAAGGAGGATATATTGAACATGGGACCTAATATGAAAGGCAACTTCAACCATTTTGGTCTAAATTATTAGTCATATTTCATCCAATCTCCAAAATTTGATGGCTGATAAGATGGGAGAAACTCGGAACTACGAGTGAAGTTAAAGTCCTTTGATTATTAAGGGAATCATATAGTATTAAATAGGGAAGGATCCTTACAAATTTCAAAAAATAATGTACCACTATTTCTATAACATAAATAATTGAGAGTAAAAAGACAGTCTAGTGCACAAAGTATTCTGTGTTCACGCAAGGTTTCAGGAAGGGCCGCTCCTCGGCTCAAGGGAGTGTGACGTAGGCAGCCTACTCTGATACAAGCACCAATGGCTGATTCCACGGCTTGAACCCATGACCTATCGATCATACAGAGACAACTTTATCGTTGCTCCAAAGCTCCCCTTCCAACATAAAGAATTGAGAGTGTGTTTCTTTCTTTTTTTCCCTTGACTTTTGTATATGGCGGTTTGTCTCTTTTTCGTTTTTTTTTTTTTTTGGATTTTTTTTGACCAGAGTATTAAGCCAGGGTGCTACGACATCAGTATTTTTAATTTGTTTTACTGAAAAAATAAAAGACAAGAGATATGCATTTGTTTGGTCATATTAATTTTCATCTATAGTACGTAAGATGTGGGATAGTAATTAAGGTGTGAGGTACTGGCACTGTGAAAACCAAATACCGACAATTGGCAAGGAAGTTTTGCCAAATGATCACTGAAAGCTTCAGTTTAATTCAATATAGGGTTAGATGTCAATATCATGCATTTATCCATTAATCAGGTACTTAGAACTTGGTTAGTAAATGCTAATTAGGTCTAGAAAAGTCCTTTTAACTTTTAACCACGTTATGTGGACCATTAAACAGCCGCATTTTTAAAAACAGCTAACATGTTAATCTTGTCAATGAAAATGCCTTGCATGGACCATCCTAATTAAGTTGTTTAAATAGGTAAGGGAGTCTTATGAAACTTTTTTTATATGATTATTCAATGTTCATAGATTCTTTACTCAAACGAGCTTGGTTACATCTTAGAGTAATCAGTTAAATACTCATTCAATTTCACTATTTTTGTTAGGTTTTGAGAAGTTAAGGAGTAGTATAGATTTGGTTGAAGTAGTTAAAAAAATAAGGAAAAATGACTTTGTATAGCGCTCTTAAAATAAAAGTCAAAAAAATACATATTTATATATATATAACACACTTTTCGATTATGGAATGTAAATAGTTTCTGGGTTGGGGTAGAAGTAAAAAAAAACTTAAAATGAAAGGGAACATACTTGGCACTTTAAAGCCATGCTAATTTCTATTTCAGATGACATTAGTAGTCTTGTGTTCAATATGATATTTTTGTTTTCCTTTTAATTTAGTGATGTGAACCGCTAATTTATCTACAAAAATTACAAATTAACTATATTCTTTGCCATGGAATATGATGTAACGTTTGCGACACTCACTGAGAATGTTTCAATTCTTGTTTAACTTAGAAGATATCATGTCTAATAAAATGAAAAATCTAAAAGAAAATAAAATAATACAAATTACATTACAAACAAAATAAGTGATGCAGGATTCTAGGGCAGGTGCTAGGAAGGGAACACAACGCTACCAAGAAAAAAGAAAGAAGGAGAAGAAGCCAATAATACGTACGGTAGAGGAGATCCAATTAAAAATGAATTGTCAGACATACTTGGAAAATTTAATTAATGTCGAATAATGTGCCACTGCGCCATTGTCAAAGAGGTGAGCTCGTTTTCGTAGGATTGTACATTTGTACTGCGTCTTGTTCACACTAGACATACAACACTTGTTGCCGCAGCCCATGCATGGTTCCATAATTTTGTATCGTAGTTAGGGCGACGAGTATTTTTCTTCTTATTATTATAATACTAGTTTTAGTATGGGTGACTTATGTTTATTTCGATTAATAAATGAGTACCTAGTTTACAGTATTGGGCTGAAGTTATCCCAAAAACAATAAAATCGCAACCACAACAACGTTTCGGATTATCAAATTCAAAGAAGACAGTTGGGTTGGGTTTGCTTAACAACTTGTTTGGATGGTTATTATGTATCGTTTTATAATGTATTGTATCGTATTTTATTATATTGTATTATATTATATCGTTATGATGTATACAATATTTGGATATACTGTATTGTTTGTCGTCGTTTCATGATGTTATGCACTAACAATATGAAGAATAAACTTGAAATATTATAAAGAAAAAATAAGATACAAGGTAATTATTATATAAAAAGGTAGGGTAAAAGATAAAATAGGATTATTTAATAATGAGGAAGGGCAACATGAGAGGGGGGAAAGGTAACAACGCGATCACACCAAATTGATCGTTCCATAAGACTTTTTGTCGTTATGTAACGACAGTTTAACGATACGATATAATAAAATTTAAGTCACAATCAAAATAAACATTATATTTAAAGTAACAATACGATGCAATACAATAGGTAACAATCATCCAAACAAGCTAAAAGACACTACTACAAGATAACTTTAGATTAGATACTTACTCTTTAAGATATATTGTCTATGTCACATTATTTGAGTACAGGCCTTTTCGAACCTTATATTAATACAAATACTTTGTTTACCATGTTATCCGTAGACACTTACGATAATTCTCAAAAAGTTTCACACAATTGAGAATATTCTTGCATACCTTATGTGTATCTTTTTTGTTCTTATCAATTTCTAATTTATAGGATCTTGTTCGCACATACAAATATTAATTGAGCTTCTTTTTCTTATATATCAACTTTCCTAGTAAGATTCTTGTTAAAACACGTAATATATTACTAAGAAACTAACAAATCTGAGGTGAATAAAGTGCAGGCTAATGGTTATGTGTAAAGTTTTAACTGGGCGTAGGTTTCGTGTAAAGTTCTAATTCGATCAAAACTCATTTTTCTCCTTTATCTCTGTTCATGAAATCACAGGTCACCTTATCCCCCAAAATAAACAATAAAAAAACAGATGAAACTAAGGGGACCAATTACAATTTAAGAGGAGCCTTAGCTTTGCCTGAGGAGTCTGACTTATAAGTGGAAAGTGGGTTCCAGCTTATTACAGTATAAGGCTAAATTTGCCATGTGAGGTAGGAGACCACCAGCTCACTATGTCTGGGTCTCTCTCTCACCTTTTCTCTTTGTTACTCCTCTTCATCCTTCCTCTTATTCTTTGTTACGGGCTCGTTAGTGAATTCAGAAAAAATAATAAAATTATTTTATAATATATCTAATTTATTTTAATATATATATATATATATATATATATATATATATATATATAATACATGTAAAAAATAATAGATTAAGTTAAATTCGTAAAAATCGCGTAAACAAAAAGAAAAAGAAAACACAAAAACAAATGTCACTTTCCAAAGGCCTTTGTCTTTCTTCATCACGGGACTTCCTTCAAGTCTCTTCTATCCTTTTGGTAGACTCCAAAAACGCTTACCGAAATCGTAGAATTGATTAAAACAATTCAAAGACATGTGTTTAGCTATCCTGAATTGATATCCAAGACATTTTCCCTTTCTCTCCCTTTTTTCTTGCTTTTCTCTCTAAGTATGTTTTGATTTAGTGAAATGAAAGTGACACAAAAAAGACATTAAACGCAATGACAATTACACCCCCATCACCTTAAAAAATCTCACTTTTATGTTTTGGTTTTATAAACGTATTGATTACAACACCATGTGCATTATATCTCCAACAGATAATGACCTATCACTATAAAGTCTAAAAATAAATCTACTACGTGTACCCCTAATTATTATGGTGAACATAGTAGCAGCATCTGTAGAAGCATTTGCTCTAACGTCCCTTTGACGGGGAAAATTCTAACATAGCTGAAAATAATACTGAGTATACTGTGAGTAATTTTTTTTGATATTCTTTTTTGTATTAATTATACAGTGCTCTTCTTTGTTTGCTTGTATTTTGAATTTCTGGAACCTCTTTCTACCACCATTGGAGCAGTATTAGTTGGGTGGTAGCAGTTCAATTCAATGGCTATTAACAGAATGAGTCCAATCTTCTATTTCTAGTTTATTATAATATTACTAAGCAAGTGCAACTGACCCTTCCCCTCTCTCTCGTCCCTACAAAAAATATGTATTCCTACTAAACAACAAGCAAATGACTTTTCATCCAGTTCAACCTGCGCCTAAAGTCAAATTAAGCTTGTAGTTTAATGAACAATTTGCATTTAAACTACTACTATGAGTTAAATGTTCGTAGGTTGACGATATAACTTTTTAGACCATTCGATTAAGTACTTGAAATAATAGGTATCTATCTATAGTTAGTAATTAGCCTAAATTGATAAGTTAGAAAATAAAACAAATAATCAGCTGCAACTAGTTAAAGTAAAATGAGGACGTAAAATTTCATTAGACTATTGGTATATATAAGGTTCTATTATATCCTTTAAACTATTACGGCATAGTTTTTATTTCACAAAGCTTTATTTTCTTCCACATTTCATAGATTACATTGAGCACCAATTTGAACTTTATTTCTAAACCTCACATGTGTATAGGTTCAAATATGGACGACCACGGCTACTGACCAATACGACAAAAGATAAAATCTTTATAATACGACGTGTTGTGGAAGACGGTGACGACCAACAAGCGAATAGAGGACGCAGGACTTTCGCAGTAATGTAGGTCTAACAGGAGGCTTAAGGAATATACTTCGAATATTCCCTATGATATGTTTCCTAGAGTTCAGAAGGGGGTTGTCCCTTATATATAGTGAGGAAAAAAAACCTTGTAAGGGGAAGAAACTTTCGACTAAGAGCATCCATTCCAGTATTTATTCTACATTCTTGGTGATATTTCTTTTACGATTAATCATTCAGTTCTACGAGATCAATAAATATTATTTACCTTGTTCATCCCTTATGTTCCTCATTCTAGAGTTTATTATACTTGGTTGAGATTTACCCTTTTATCTTCTTTAATTGATTTAATCAAAAAGGTTTCAAAATCTTTTGGGTCAAACAATTTGGCGTCGTCCGTGGGGATTTCTTTAGCTAAGATTATAGTTTCATCTAGACTCCTGAAAGGGATAATCACTTCTTCCGAGCTTGGTACAACCAACAATGGCAGGGAAAGGTGATGCAAGGCAAAAAGCCATAGTAGGTGTCACAGCCAACCTCCTAGACACCATCAAGGAATATGGCAGAGAGGATCACGAAAATGAAACACCAAACATCACACCCAGGTCTTACACTTCACCTCCCCCGCATGAAAGCGTGACTGCTTCATGCGAAAGGGAAGCCTTCACATCTGCAACAGGGGAGGCACCACCGGTAGTAAGAAGACTGTTGAAAGAATGGATAAAAAATGCTTTGAACACCATTCTTGATAAACCCACCCAAAGGGATGATAAGAATGTGGCACATGCAGATGTCACGATAAACGAGGGTGAACAAGACGCCCCCCGTACAGGTAACACTTATGTTGCTAATAACGTAGACAATGATACGCTTGCAGCCGTTTTCAAGAAAATGGAGGAGATGGAAAATGAGAATAAGGCAAATGAAAGAACACCAAGAGAGAGTTGACCAAATACCAAGCGCTCCAAAGTTGCTGCCAAAACGCGATGTTGGTCGATTCATCGAGCAACCATACAGTGAAAAAGTGGCCTCCTATACCATTCCAAAGACCTTCAAGATGCCGCCCTACTTAAAGATATATGATGGTACTACCAATCCAGAAGACCACATCATCCACTACGTTGCAACCGTAAAAGGCAACGATCTCTCAAAAGAAGAGGTACCATCGGTGCTGTTGAAAAAGTTCGGCGAAACCTTAACAGGAGGAGCCTTGACATGGTACTCTCAACTACCAACACGCTCGATAGCAACATTTGAGGAAATGGCAGACAAATTCATCACCGCCTATGTAGGAGCCAAAAAGGCAGAGGCTAGGGTAAAGGATATATTTGCCATAAGACAGATGCACGGCGAGAGGATCAGGGACTTCTTAGCTCGGTTCAATAGGGTGATAATGAGCTTGCCAAATGTGACAGAGAGAATGGCAGTAGCGGCCTTCCAGAATGGACTAAACAGAAACGGTTCGAGAGCGACCAGAAAATTGCTAAGCAGGCTCATGAAATACCCTCCAACTACTTGGGAAGAAATCCATAACGCCTACTGTGCCAAGGTACGAGCCGATGAGGATGATATAAACAGCCCGACCCAACGGTTGATGTCACTCCAAATTGAAGCAAAGAAAGATCATCGCAATGAGGGTCAAAGAGATCAGTTGGGGCCCCGCTCTGGTCAGGAAAGGCATCAACCCTACGTCAGAACGTCTGCCCCGCCTCTACCATGGTGCAGGGATGCTCCTCCTTGACATACGGCACTATATCGACATGAGAAAGGTATGCCTCCACTCCTATCCGCTCATAATTTTTGTGTTTCTCCTTCAAAAATAGTGTACGCCCTAGAGAAACTCGGTCCAAAGGTGCAATGGCCGCAAAAGATGAGGTCAGACCCCATCACTCGGAAGTCAAGTGCTTTCTGCAAATTTCACCAAGAAAGGGGTCACAAGACCGAAGATTGCAGAGGCTACGACAGGAAGCAGTACGAATGCTAAACCAGGGTCACCTGAAGGAGCTGCTGAGCGATCGAGGATGGACTAACTTCGCCCGCGGATGTGAACAACCCCAAGGACCTCCAAAATCGCCTTCTCCCGCTCGCACCATACAGATGATCAGCTGCGGGGCGACGGCGCAGCGATCAATCATGTCAAGTTCACCACCACACACAAACTCAAATGATCAATCATTCATGAACAGTATGATGACATCGAAGGCAGTATCATCTTTGATAAGTCAGATGCCGACGGTTTGTCTTTCCCTCACTATGATGCTCTTGTTATCACTTTACGTATTGTAGATACTGATGTAAAAAGAATAACGGTAGATGACGGGAGCGGCGCATGTATTATTCATCCTTGAGTCCTCGTGCGGATGAGACTCGAAGATAAAATAATACTGCATTGTATAACGCCAACAGGTTTTAATAATGCAGTTGAATGTACTTCTAGAGAGATAGTGCTACCTGTCCTAGCCGGAGGAGTCACCCTAGAAATGACATTTCACATCATGAACCAGGAAAAAGCTTACAACGCCGTCATAGGATGCCCGTGGATACACGGCATGCGAGCGGTCCCTTCCAGTCTCTATCAAGTGATCAAGTTTCCTACCCCATGGGGGATATTCAGCATTCTAGGAGAGCAACACATCGCACAAGAATGCTATCACATCGCCCAAGATTGCGCACACACCCAACAACTCAAAGGAGCAAATGCGGAAGCATAACAATCAGCAATGTCGGGAGCCAAACTTAATGCGCGGACAAACATTATCAAGGACCCCGATATTGTGGAAACATCCGAATCAACGATAGAAAATCTTGATCCCGTCTTGCTAGACGGCAACGACAGCACAAAAAGGCTTATATCGGGCACAACCTCTCGGAACCAGGTAATTTCATAAGTTCTTGACTGACCATGCCGATCTGTTTGCCTTCTCCCATGCAGATATGCCAGGCATCCCAAAAAATATCGCCACCCACAAGTTAAACGTCGACCCCCTATATCCGTCAGTGCGGCAAATGAGAAGAAAGTTCAACTCCGCAATCAACGAAGCCGTCAGCGAAGAGGTCGATAAGCTACTCGCAAATAGCTCCGTTCGGGAATCGAAATATCCTCAATGGGTCACCAATATGGTCATGGTGAAAAAGAAAAATGAAAAATGGCGAATGTGTGTAGATTTCACGGACTTAAACAAGGCATGTCCGAAAGATTCTTTTCCATTACCACACATTGACCAGCTCATCGACGCAACAGCAGGACACAAGTTGCTAAGCTCTTAGATGCTTATTCGAGTTACAATCAGATCCTCATGGAAGAAGAAGAGCAGGAGAAAACCACTTTGATCACTCACCAGGGAACGTACTAATATAAAGTGATGCCATTCGGACTAAAGAATGCGGGGGCGACATATCAGAGATTGGTCACCAAAATGTTCAAAAACCAACTTGGTAAAACAATGGAAGTCTATATCGACGATAAGCTGGTTAAGTCGAAAAGGAGAGAAGATCATATCGGTCATCTGAAGGAAGCTTTCGACATATTGAGACGATACGACATGAAACTAAACCCCAAAAAATGTGCCTTTTGTGTAAGCTCAAGAAAGTTCCTCGGTTTCCTAGTGTCACAAAGAGGCATCGAGTTCAACCCGAAATAGATTAAGGCCATCGAAGGAATACCCGAAACACTGACCAGCAAAAAGTAGGTACAAAAATTGATGGGACGGATAGCAGCCCTGTCGAGGTTCATCTCACAGTCATCGGATAGGTGCCATAAATTCTTTTATGTATTAAGGAAGGACAACGAGCTCCAGTGGAATGCAAAGTGCGTCGACGCCCTGAGGAAACTGAAAGCGTACTTGTCTTCGCCACCCTTACTCGCCAAAGCAGACCCAGGAAAGAGCCTCCTAGTCTACCTAGCCATATCCGAAGTCGCGGTAAGTGCAGTTCTAGTTTGGAAAACCAAGGTACGCAATCTCCAATTTACTATATCAGCAAAACCCTAATTGACGCTGAAACAAGTTACCCCCACCTTGAAAAACTGGTTCTAGCGTTAGTCGTAGCTTCACAAAAGCTTAGACCATATTTTCAGTGCCACCCCATAAAGGTGGTGACAACCTTTCCTCTCAAGAGTATCCTACACAAACCCGAATTATCGGGTCAGCTGGCCAAATAGGCCATAGAACTGAGCGAGCACGATATAACATACCAACCGCGAACCGCAATAAAGTCACAAGTGCCACCGACTTTGTCGCCGATTTCAACGCAGAGATACTGCCCGAAGTCGAGCAAGAAGCGCTCCGCACTTCATCTTAGCAATCCGAGCACTGGGTCCTCTATACCGACGCCACATCCAACGCGTCGGGATCGGGACTGGGACTCGTACTCGAAGTCCCAACGGGAGAAGTAATTCGTCAGTCTATACGATGTCCTGAAATGACTAATAATGAGGCCGAGTATGAGGCTGTAATTGCAGGATTAAAATTGGACCTCAAGTATGGTGCTCGGCGGGTCATCCTCCACTGCGACTCTCAACTTGTTGTGAACCAAGTCATTGGGACTTTCCAAATTAAGGAACAAAGGTTGTAGAAATACCAGACCGAAATCCACAAACTGTTGCCGGAATTCGACGAATGTCGATTCGACCAAATACCCTGAGCACAAAACATCGAAGCAAATGGTCTCGCCAAGCTGGCAGCAGCAACTAAAAACATCACCAAGGAGAACGTGGTCACCCTTCTCCACTCATCAATAGAACAAATCGAGGTACATTCCATAAATTTAACTTGGGACTGGCGTAATCGCATCATATCATATCTACAGGAAGGAACACTCCCACAAGATAAAAAAGAAGCCAAAAAGCTCCGAATACAAGTGGCCAGATACAGTTTCATAAACCACGACCTTTACAAAAGGACGTTCGGTGGCCCGTTAGCCAAATGCATCGGACCCAATCAAACAAGGCGTGTGATCGAAGAGGTACACGAAGGCCACTACGGCGCCCATACCGACAACCGAGCCCTCGTTAGGTGTCTTATTCGTGCAAGATACTACTGGACCACTATGAAAAAAGAGGCCGCCAAGTACGTCAAGAAATGTGAGCAATGCCAGAAATACGCCCCTATGATATACTAGGCAGGGGAACTCCTGCACTCCGTTACCTCTCCATGGTCATTCATAAAATGGGGGATGGATATCATCGGGCCCCTCCCAGCAGGGCGAGGTAAGACACGTTTTCTTTTGGTTTTAACTAACTATTTTTTCAAATGGGTGGAAGCAGGTGCATTTGCCCAAATACGTGAACAAGAAATCATCACGTTTATCTGGAAAAACATCATATGCCGCTTTGGCATCCCCAAAGAAATCAGTTGCGACAACGGACCCCGGTTTGTCAGGAAAAAGACAAGTGAGTTCTTCGAAAAATAGTATATCAAGCGGATACTCTACACGCCATATCATCCTGCCGGCAACGGTCAAGCAGAATCGTCCAATAAAACAATATTAAACATATTAAAGAAAAAGCTTGAAGATGCCAAAGGGCTATGGCTGGAACTACTACCGGAAGTGTTATGGGCCTACCGCACAATGCCAAAGACCAGCACAGGTGAGACACCGTATTCCCTGGTCTATGGCACCGATGCAGTCATACCCGTTAAGGTCGGGGAACCTAGCCTGAGATACTCCAATGAGAGTGGATCGAACAACGACGAAAGTAGGTTACAAGACCTGGATGAGGTCGAAGAATGAACGGATATGGCACACATAAGAATGGTGCCCCAAAAATAACAAGCAGAAAGGTACTATAACAAGAAGGCCAAAGTACGACCACTTAGAGTCGGGGACTACGTACTAAAGGCCAAAACACAAGCAGCGAAGGACCCGAATGAAGGGAAACTGGGAACAAATTGGGACGGACCGTATAACATCACAGCAGCAGCCACTAAAGGAGAATTCCAACTAGAAACAATGGAAGGAAAACTATTGCAAAATAACTGGAATGCCGCCCACCTCAAGTACTTCCTGTCACACCTCCTCTTTCCGGCACCCGCGAGGGGCGTAGGAGTTTTTTCCAATTAAAGGACAATCAAAACGGGATTTATTTATTTATTTCAGAGTCGCCACTTGGGAGATTTAAGGTGTCCCAAGTCACCAATTTTAATCCTGAATCGAGGAAAAGAATGACTCCATATTACAGTCTGCGTACCAGAAATCCGGATAAGGAATTCTGTTAACCCGGGAGAAGGTGTTAGGCATTCCCGAGTTCCGTGGTTCTAGCACGGTCGCTCAACTGTCATATTTGGCATGATTATCTGATTTAATACATGTTGAACCTATGTGCAAAATTTAACTTTTAACCGCTTTGATCATTACTAAAATTATAATTATAAATACAACATAGAATTGTCAAATAATTTTGTTTTTAAAAACAAAACTAATTATCCCATAGTCGGATTGAAAATCATATTGTTAGATGACTTGAGCTATTGAAATTAATTATTTACAAATACTGAAAATTAGAAATAATTTTGATTACTAAACCGTATTTCTAAAAATTAAATAATTTAACCTTGATTATCCTTGTTTTAATTCAAATTATGTCCTAATACTTGATTCGCAAAATTAATTCATGTTTTAACTGAATTTAGCTACATGATTTCGATTAACTTAACGTTGGCGATACTAAAACCCTTATGAATAAGGAACTTAATCAATTTTGCCAAACTGATTTAATAAAGCCATTTTTTACATTATTTTCTTCTATTTTTATTATTTGACAGTTTAATCAGTAATGAACATGCTTAAATATATACTACCTAATAATCAGGTTAAAGCAAAACATTATTTAATACATCGCTACAATATGCCTAATTATGCAAACGACGGCGATTTACAGAATAATAATACATGAAATAATCTAAATACAATTTAAAAAAAAAACTAAATTAGAAATTTAACATTCCATTCTTCATTTCAGCTTACAAAATGCCAAAATTACAGTTGTGTACCTGATATTGCCAATATAAGAAGAAGAAAGTCAGCCACGTAGTACGTAACACAGCAACAACAATAATAACCAGCAATCCAGTCAACAGAAATCCCAGTGACAGATTTGAAAATCAAAATAAAATCCAGAAACACTGTCAACAAACAACGGACAGAAACCAAGGGAATTTTCAGATTCGAAAGGCTAATTAATGTTTAACCCTTAATTTCTAAACCCGTATATCAGAATATTTATCAGGTGTGTACTACTCTCTCTTCTAATTTCCAGCTCTTTTTATTTGTATTTTTTTTCTTTTCTTTTTCTTTCTTGAAAGTTTTAATATTTTTCGGATTTTTTCTTTCTCTCTTAAATATTCAGCATTTTTTCTTTCTCCTTCTCTATCTGTCCGTCCTCTAAAATCTGATCAAGCCTCCTATATATATCACATCTCCAAACCCTTTAATTAATTAATAAAATACCCATTTTCTCTTACCAAACCCATTATCTTCTCACTCATCCCCATTTTAATCCCACTAAATTAAACAAATATATCAACCCCGCCCCATTACATCTTGTCCCCCATGCTTATTATAAACAATTACCATATTCCCCTCCACTACATTATGTCATGTCCCCCATTATATTAAATAATTATATCACATACACCCCATTACCTTTTGTCCCCCATGCTTAACATAGAGAATTACAAAATATACAATTCCTAAACTACCCCTCCGACCTTATTGCAATTATCATTTTACCCCTGAATATACTGCAATTTACCAAACTACCCCCATCAGCTATAACCAATCAATTAATCAAACTCAACCAAAATATAGCCAATATGACCAATTTCTACACAAATTCAAACAACAAATCACATGAACACGATTTCTGAACCAATTCAACACCAATATCACATGAACACAAATTGAACAATAAAAAACAACTAAAATTTTGATTGAACAATATTTTTAGCAACAAACAAACCTACTTTCAGATTCAATCAACAATAACAAACAAGTATATTCAGATTTCTAAATTCAATAATCATTTGGACTTAAAATCAACTCTAACAACATTACAACCAACAATTCCTATATTAAACTTAAACAAGATTATGAGACAAACTCAAGAAATAATCATAAATGATGAACAATAAACAAGAAAAATCAAGCTTATACTAATTTCGGATTCAAGAACAATCAAACAAAGTATGAACATAAATGAAAAGATTCAACAACAATAACAAGCAAGTTTTATTCAAATTCGAATTAAACTTGTATTAAGCTTAAACAAAACAAATAAACTTATTCAAATCACTAAACTTCAAATAATCAATTGATCTTTTAAAATTAAATCCAACAAAATTATAACAAAGATACATGATTCCAAAAAATTAAAACATAACTTCACATTAAATCACTGAATTAAAAACGAACTTCAAACAAAGATGAACATGAATTGAATCTATTTTTAAACAACAAAACATGACGGATTCACATGATTAAACCAACATACTCCCCGACTACAACTAAATTCTTTTTAGACAAATAACAAGATCGAACAAGAACTAATTATGAGCTTAAACTTGAATCTAACAATATTAACAATTTCTGAAAAATACATAAAATACATGAAACAAATTGAAGAAATAATTAATTAAATTTTCAATTTGAATCTAACAAACATTAAACTAACAATTCCTTTTTACAAAAATAAATAAAATTAACATGGAATAAACATGAAAAACAATTAATTTAATTTCCATTTGAATCTGAAAATTAAATCAACAAAACACATGAACAAACTAAAAATATTAATTCAACGATGAACAAAACAAGAATCGAACATTTATCAATTTTAGATCCGAGAATATCAAAACAAAATACGGACAAAAATAAAACTCAAAATCTACTAACCGGATTGAAACGACGAACAACGACTAACCAACGACGAACTCGTATGGACTGTTTTGACGACGCCAACCAAAACTCGAACGAACGACGACTAAGACGAATTTAAAAAGCAACTGCAACAGCGATGAAGCAGAAACAAAAGCAGCTGGGGTGTGTTTGGTTTGTTTGTACGAAGAAGATGAAAGCAGCCACAGCAGCGTGGTCTGCTTGGTTGACGACGAAGTAGCGGCGACGGGGGGGCTTCGAACCAACTGCTCGACGGGCAGAAGCATTAGAAGCGTCTGGTCGTTTGGACGTGAGGTTGAGGACTGGCTCAACAGTGGACTGGCTCAACAGTGGACTGTCTTGGGATGTGAGGTTGAGGACTGGCTCAGCAGTAGAAGCGACGGGGAGATTTTCGGCCTTGGGAGCTCAACAGTGGACTGGCTCGTTAGAAACGCTATGGAACAGTGGACTGGCTCATTAGCTGCTATGGAGAAGATGGAGCAGACGGATCGTTCATGGTGGTATGGTGGAGCTCGACGTGAAGCAAATGCTCGACGAGCAGAAACACAGAAACACTGTTGCTCGTCAATGGCGGGCAGTGGAGGGGTCGTTTGAGAAGGTGAAACAGCCGCGATGGCGAAGCTTGAAGGAGGGCAGTCATGGATGTTTCATTTGAAGCCAAGGTTTGGAGGAGTAGAAGAAGAAGAAAACGCATCAAAGGGGGTGGTCGTTTGGACGCGAGGGTGGTGGAGCTTGTGTGTGTGTCGACAAAGAAGACGCGGAGGGCAGCCATGAATGAGCTTGGAGACTGTGTGTGGTTGAAGATGATGGAGGGGGCAACCATGGATGTGTGTTTTGGAGTTTGGAGAAGAAGTGCAAGAGAGGGGGCGGGTGGTTTTTTTTCAACAGTGAATATTTTAGGGTTTTGTTAAATGAAAGATAGGGAAATAGGGGTGTTGGTCTTTGGGGTTATGGAC
Organism: Nicotiana tabacum; assembly: GCF_000715075.1. Classification (NCBI taxonomy): domain Eukaryota; kingdom Viridiplantae; phylum Streptophyta; class Magnoliopsida; order Solanales; family Solanaceae; genus Nicotiana; species Nicotiana tabacum. The sequence continues at coordinate 13,734,139 of NC_134095.1, forward strand.
TGGGTCGACCCGGTTTGAAATGGACCGGGTCGTTTGGGAAGATTGGATAATTTTTTGGGCCTTTGGCTTACAATTGAAGAAGAGGCCTTATTCCGATTTTCTTTGTATTTTTTGCTCTCTTTTCTTCTTTTATTTTTCTAAAACTAAATTATAAAAATACTTAAATTATTATTAAGAACTAAATTAAGTTATAAAAGCGCAAATTAACTCCCAATAACAATTAACGCACAATTAAGTAATAATTAAGCATAAAATTGTATATTTGGACATTAAATGCTAAAAATGCAGAAGATGCCTATTTTTTGTAATTTTTAATTTTTGTAAAACAAACTAAATTACTAACAATTGTATAATTAAATCCTACATGCAAAATACGACATATTTTTGTATTTTTATTAATTTAACAAATAAACATGCACAGACAAATACAAATAATTATTCAAAAATATCACAAAATTGCACACCAAGGAAAATCATTTTATTTTTGAATTTTTTGGGAGTAATTCTCATATAGGGCAAAAATCACGTGCTTACACTTCCACTTCTAAAAAAAGACGTCGCTCGAGTCATACTCTTTTTCCCTCATCCGGGTTTTGTACCAATCGGGTTTTCTCGGCGAGGTTTTTAATGAGGTGATGAGGGGGACGTCTCAAGGTTCGAAGTATTGTTCATTTCCCCACCTACCAATTACATCTCCAGGGCGAGCAATGAAGGGACTAGATATAAAAAGTCTCTATTGTATGTACGAAATCGACATGTATATCCGACATATGAATAAAATCACTCTATTATGTATACGAAATCAACAAGCATCTCCAATGAATGAATGAAACAGGCATCCACGACATTCCAACAAATAAAATAGAACGCCACCCTCATGATGGGATATTACTTTGGCGCCAGCTGAAATTAACATCCCAATGGCTAAGGCCATCGCCAAAACGAGTTCGACATCACTCGAACTATGATGAGACATTACTTTGGCGCCAGCTCGAAAGTAACATCCCAATGGCTAAGGCCATCGACAAAACGAGCTCGACGTCACTTGAACTACGACGGGATATTACTTCGGCGCTAACTCGAAAGTAACATCCCAATGGCTAAGGCCATCAACAAAAATGAGTTCGACGTCACTGGAACTACGACGGGATATTACTTCGGCACCAGCTCGAAAGCAATATCCCAATGGCTAAGGCCATCGACAAAAATAAGTTCGACGTCACTCGAACTACAATGGAATATTACTTCGGCGCCAGCTCGAAAGTAACATCCCAATGGCTAAGGCCATCGACAAAAATGAGTTCGACATCACTCGAACTACGATGGGATATTACTTCGGCGCCAGCTCGAAAGTAACATCCCAATGGCTAAGGCCATCGACAAAAACGAGTTCCACGTCACTCGAACTACGATGGAATATTACTTCAGTGCCAGCTCGAAAGTAACATCCGAATGGCTAAGGCCATCGACAAAAACAAGTTTGACATCACTCGAACTACGACGGGATATTACTTCGGCGCCAGCTCAAAAGTAACATCCCAATGGCTAAGGCCATCGACAAAAATGAGTTCGACGTCACTCGAAGTACAACGGGATATTACTTCGGCGTCAGCTCGAAAGCAACATCCCAATAGCTAAGGCCATCGACAAAAACGAGTTCGAAGTCACTCGAACTACGATGGGATATTAATTTGGTGCCAACTCAAAAGTAACATCCCAATGGCTAAGGCCATCGACAAAAACGAGTTCGACATCACTCGAACTACGACGGGATATTACTTCGGTGCCAGCTCAAAAGTAACATCCCAATGGCTAAGGCCATCGACAAAAATGAGTTCGACGTCACTCGAACTACGATGGGATATTACTTCGGTGCCAGCTCGAAAGTAACATCCCAATGACTAAGGGCATCGATAAAAACGAGTTCGACATCACTCGAACTACGACGGGATATTACTTCGGTGCCAGCTCGAAAGTAACATCCTAATGGCTAAGGCCATCGACAAAAATGAGTTCGACATCACTCAAACTACGACGGGATATTACTTTGGCACCAGCTCGAAAGTAACATCCCAATGGCTAAGTCCCTCAACAAAAACGAGTTCGACGTCACTCGAACTACGATGGGATATTACTTCGGCGCCAGCTCGAAAGTAACATCCTAATGGCTAAGGCCATCGACAAAAATGAGTTCGACATCACTCGAACTATGACGGGATATTACTTTGGTGCCAACTCGAAAGTAACATCCCAATGGCGAAGTCCATCGACACAAACGAATTCGACGTCACTCGAACTACGATGGGATATTACTTCGGCGCCAGCTCGAAAGTAATATCCCAATGGCTAAGGCCATCAACAAAAATGAATTCGACATCACTCGAACTATGATGGGATATTACGTCGGTGCTAGCTCGAAAGTAACATCCCAATGGCTAATGCCATCAACAAAAACGAGTTCGACGTCACTCGAACTATGACGGGATATTACTTCGGCGCCAGCTCGAAAGTAACATCCCAATGGCTAAGACCATCGACAAAAATAGTTTGACATCACTCGAACCACGATGGGGTATTACTTCGACACCAGCTCGAAAGTAACATCCCAATGGCTAAGGCCATCGTCGAAGTAAAGGGTTCGACCTCATTCGAAGCAAAATGGGCTTAATATTTCGACAAAGGCCCGGAATATCATAAATGCAACAAAGGTTACCACCGAATCGACAAAATAATTTTTCATTACAACAAAAATCTTACAAGCACCTGTCTTTCCAGAGGGCTCAAAGACGCCCTTACAAAAATCGCGAAACAAAAAGTAAGTACAAAACAAATACTACACATCATTCCCGATGGCATACACGTCTTCGTACCAAAAGTCAGAGGCGAGTCTATTCGCATCATCTGAATAGATATCATTTCCGTCAGGCGTAAGAGGATCATACCTGCATCCCTCACGAGCTGCATGAGACTTGATACGTATATCCTGAAGCTCCACTTCAGACGCCCTCCCATCAACATGAAGAGCCTTGTACACATCGAGCTGAGCCTCGGCGTGAACCCACAACTTATATAGACATCGAGTCACGACAGGATCAGCTGGAGCATAAGATGTAGAAGGATGCGACTGTAGTCGTGTGTCCTTCGCTTTCAAAGAATCCATTTGCTTGTTCAATGCGGACAGTTCCGCCTCCAACCTTTGAACACGCCCTTCAAGCCCCGCTATCTTAAGTGCGAACGCCTCCTTCTCCTTGGTCCGCTCTGACCTACAAACACAGAGGACATCTTCAAAAACCGCCACCTCAGAGACAACAGTCACCAATCTATCGGCACTCACGCCCAGCTCACTTTTAAGCTCATTGATCTCCGTCGTATTCATATCCAGTTCGGCAGTTAAATTGGCCACCTTTGCTTGGAGGTCGACATTCTCGGCCATTACCCCCTACTTAGCTCAAGCTCATCTTCCTTCACTTTAAGGGATGCCTCAAGCTCACTCTTACGGGCGATGGACTTCATAAGGTCCTCGTCTCGTTCCCTCAAATCCTCGACCTTACGCGCCAATTGATCCTCCCTCTACTTGAGCCCTTCGCGGAATAGTTGGAAGTAGGATCCTGATTGTAGTTGTCGGCCATCGCATGATGCTTGGTGCGATATTCTTGATATTTAGAAGACATATTTCCATAGAGGGGTGTCCTCCTCTTTTCCTGACGCTCGCGCTCGATCTCCATGATAAAGGTCTGGCACAAAAGTAAAGTTAAAACAAAAAGACAGACCAAAAACAATAACACGAACCCAACGACGAAATAAAAAGAAAGATATCTACCCGTAGGGCCATGCCAGAGATGCTCCGGGATAGCTCCATATTGCTCATCGTTCTAAGTGCCTCATTCTCAGGGGCAACACATAAAGGAGCTAAAGCAGATGCCACCTGATCACAGTCCGACAACAAGTTGTAATCCCTAGGGACAACTACGTGTCGATCAGAACCCTCCACTTTGACCTCTACTTGAGTGTGACACTCTAAAAGCTCACGAACATCCCCCGTGTTGACATCCGAGCCCGAGCCTTCGCCCTCGATGCGTAGGCCCCCTCCGACGTTAAACGATGCGCTACCCTCAGCGGAGCGCACAGAACCACCTCCTTGGTAAACCCCTTCTGTTTGAGGAGACCTCCCCGCCAAGATGGCATCGGCTATAAACGTGGGTACCGGTGTTGTCTCCGATGCACCCGTCCTACTCTTACCGGTATCAACGTCCACGCTCTTCCCAAGCTCTATCCTTCTCTTCTTTCTCAACAAAGATTCATCCCCATTAGAGGACTCATCCACGAGGTGATGGACTGGTAAAAAAGGGATCTCTCCCCTCACGACCATATCACGAGAGGTTTCCCTCGCCTGTACCAACTGAACATGACCCTTTCGGGCGGACTCATCCAAAGTGAATTGCATTCCTGCGGAGGCGACAACTTGACGAAATGCAGGGACTAGGGCCCTCCACCTAGAAGCTCCACGACCTATCATCATAAAGAGTCATATCAATAGACGACGGTATATAGTCGTAGAGAGATACAAAGGAGGATACTTACCAAATGAAACTTTCGGCCCAAAGCGCATCACGAAAACATGCCAGTCTCTAGTCTCCACTGCATGGGACAACAGACGGGCTACCCAATCCCTTATACCTGCAATAGGGTGAGGTGGGCACCCCATAGCTGCAAACGAGAAACAAATAAACACTAAGGTAAATGAAGAAGAAAAGAAAGAGTAAACAAGTGGCGACACTTACGATTCTCATTCCACCGCTCCGAAAATCTAGCGGGGTCAGACACGATGTGCTCAGTTCTGACGAAGAAGTACTTATGCTAAAATTTGTGACTCGCCCGATCATCGGTTCCGACCACCAACCCTTTTATCCCACGGTGCCTCAGATGTACCATAGTACCCCTATGAAATCTGGGAGAAAACAAGTGTAGAAGGTGGTGAACGGTAACCTCGCACCCTGCCAACTCAGCGTATTTTGTCAACAACAGGAGTATTTTGAGCGTGTACGGGGAAAGTTGCGCTGGGAAAACTTGATAAAATCGGCAGAATTCTTCCGCTAACGGGAGAAGGGGGAAGGAATGACCAATCACGAATGGGTACTCATAAAAAGCACAGTACCAAGGCCTATGAACTTCCACGAAGCCCCTTCTCGCTGGAACCATCTCAATATGAGCGGGAATGTTATATTTTGCAAGGAGAGCATCGATATGGACTTGCTCAGTTTCAGAGAGTATGGGGGCAGGAGTAGGAGGAGGATCCTTAAGAAAGTCGCTTCGAGACATAGGGTGTCTCGGCAATAACTTCTCCACGGTAGGAAAGCTATCCCCTTCCTCCATCGTCATGTCCTCACCATCGGGAGAGGGGGGTGGGGCGCCATGGACAATGGGGTGGCGTTGGAAACCCCCTCACAAGATCGATGTGTTCTAGGCATCTCTACGACGGAAAATGTGTTAATGTAATAGAAAAAAAAAGCTAAGAACGGAGATTGGAAGAAAGGAAGCAGAGGAATCGTTGGAGAAAACATGAGAGAGATAAGAAAGAATAACCAGAGACGAAATGACCAAGATTTTTTGAAAAAACAAACCCTCCCCCTATTTATAGGATTGGGTGGCGCCAGAATCGAAGCGGAAGGCTGTAGAATGGCACCGAAATCGAAGCGACAAGCCCTCCACCCCTGTCTCGAAAACACGCATAATGATGACGCACGTGGAAGTGACGTCATTTCCCGATAAGACACACCACCAGGGGTATCGTTGATCATGCTAACCTTTCGTTGTTGGCCAAGTCATGGTGTTTCATAAAACCAAATTTCTCCATAGGTATGGGCGATGTCCGCTTATCGAGGACGCACCAAGCCGCAACCTCGACAAGCGGATGGACTAACTGTATGGGTCCAAATTTGGACGACCATGGCTACTGACCAATATGACAAAAGATGAGATCTTTACAACACGACGTCCTGTGGAAGACGATGACGACCAACAAGCGGATAGATGACGCATGACTTTCGCAGTAATGTAGGTCTAACAGGAGGCTTAAGGAATATACTTCGAATATTCCCTATGATATGTTTCCTAGGGTTCAGAACGGGGTTGTCCCTTATATATAGTGAGGAAAAAAAACCTTGTAAGGGGAAGAAACTTTCGACTAAGAGCATCCATTACAGTATTTATTCTACATTCTTGGTGATTGTTCTTTTACGCTTAATCATTCAGTTTCACGAGATCAATAAATATTATTTACCTTGTTCATCCCTTATGTTTCTCATTCTAGAGTTTATTATACTTGAGATTTACTCTTTTATCTTATTTAATTAATTTAATCAAAAAGGTTTCAAAATCTTTTGGGTCAAACAACATGCATGAATATAGTTGAATACTTTTTTTTTTGGCTCTTATACTAGTCCTAATAGGAAGTAGAAATACTAACTAGATATTGAAGATCTCGTGATCAGTGACCAAGAATTTAATTAAGAGTATTTAAGATCTAATATATATGTAAAAAGTATTTTAACAAAACGTATATTGTATAATTTTTTAATGAATAATATAATTATTATCCTTGAACTTATGTGGGTCCACAACTGCTAGGCTATAGAATTTTTATGGTAGACATATAGACATGTAAAAAATATAATAAAAGAAAAATATAAAATATTAGAAGCCGAATGAAAACAACATCTACCTAGTAATCGTACACAGGATTCCAAATCACGTGGCCTTGCGCTGTGTTGCACCTTTCTTTTCTACCATTTTCTGGGATTCTATTCTATTAGAACGCTGTCCTTCTTTTTAGACGTGATACATACTTGTATATTGGCCATGAAATAGTTTAAAATTAAAAAGAAAAATCAAGAGGAAATAGAAGAAAGAGAAAAGGGGCAAAAGTGTAAATAGAATAACGACCAAAAGTAGAAGGGACAACTGTTTTTGACGGGAAATCAGTAAGAAGCCGTTGCAAAGTCGCGAAAGCCGCCAAGGGCATTTTCGGAAAGAGTGATTCTTAAGTCTTCTCTTCTGACATGTTAAGCATTGGAAGCCATTACTCCTTCCTGACTAACCGTCTGGGCTTCTGTGCATTATTTGTAGTGAAGACCAAGACAACTAAAAAAGAAGAGAAAAATAAAATTCAATTTTTCTTAAAAAATTCATATATATCATTAAAAATTATTTTATATATATATATGAATATTATTTTACTTAAAAATTATGCCGTCACATGTTGTAGTAATAAAAAAAATTATATTATCAGATTAAGTTGTCTATTGAATTTTGACCTATAATATAATAAGAGGAAACTCTCCATATCAAGACCAAATTATAATCTAAAACTGGAGTAATAATCAATTAGATTGTATTGATAATCGTAACATATTTTTTTTAATTTTCTATTTTGGTGTCAGGTATCCGAAACTAATCAATTCGTATTTGCACCATTAAACATGAAATCACTCTATTTAATGATAAATGAATCTTATACTTTCCATCATAAATCATAATCTTTAATGATTATTATCTGTGTATAATAAGTGTGTGTTATTACTTGGCAAAATGTTATGTAATCTGTACAACTGCTATAGATACGCAACAAGTGAAAATTTTGCATTATTGTAATTGGTATGGAGTACTTTCTATAATTAAGCTAAAAATAAAACAACAAAAAGGGAAAAAATGAAAAGAAAAAGAAAATAGAAAGAAGATGTTATGTAAGTGGTAGTTGTCATAGTTGTTACACTACTAACACACACGCACACATACTCAACCAGTGTCACAATCTCCATCTTCTGAAATACTCCTCCATACACCCATTTTCATTTCTCTATTCCCTCAACTACCCTTTTCTCAATCTTCTTACATTTTTTTTCCCAAGTGTGAATAACTAGCTTTCTTTCTTCCTCACCGACTCAATTAGCTGCTGTTGTTGTATCATTTTCTGGTCTCTTAATACTTCCTTTCCAATTCCGTGAAAAAACAATCTTCTCTTCTTCTAACTGTTTTTCCCACTTCCATTTCTTTGACTGTATTATTTTCTTTTCTTGAGAATTTTCTTATGGAAGCAGCTAATGGGGAGGATTGTTGTGTTAAAGTGGCAGTTCATATTAGGCCACTCATTGGAGATGAGAAACTTCAGGGTTGTAAAGATTGTGTCTCTGTCGTCCCTAACAAGCCTCAGGTACTCTAATGTGATTCTTCAGATTTAGCATTTTTGGACTGAATTGGAGATTTTTTGGAGATCTGGATCTTATTGTGATACTCAAGCTCTAAAAAATTTATGCTTAATTGCTTTTTATGGACCTTATGGGTTCTGCATGTTTTAGTTTAAACCTAGTGTTTCTGTAATTGGAGTTTTTACTCTGATAGTTTGTGACGAAAAATGTCGAAGAATCTAACATTCCATCTGCCTGATTGAAGAATGCTAATCCAATTTTCTTTGATTTCTTTCTTCTTAATACATTTTGGGTGGGGTGAGGAGAGGGAAGGTGAAAAGGACTTGACTCTAAGGATTTAATTTTTGTTTGAATGTTTCAAGTGTGGCTCTAAATTGGGGAAAATGAACTTTTATTTTTTTTGGTGCTATCAGGGTTTCATACATGGACTAAAATCCTATTTCCTTAAACTTTTTTTGTTTGTTTCATTTGGATCTGCAATTGACTTTTCTTCTTGAGTTTTGTAGTTTTCTATTGTATAGGAACTGCAATACAACTCACCTGGGTAAAGATTAAGGCTTTCCAAAAGAATCATGCATGTGAACTAATTCCCTTATGCCACTATTTTTGTTTATGTAAAAAGCTTAAACTTCATAGATTGGACTGAGTTCTTTCTCCATATTGATAATTAATAATTACCACTTTTCAGTCTCTTTTATCCTAATTAATTTAATATGCTGCTGCTTTCTAATGACCTTCACTTCTGATAATTGGTTGGGCTTGCAGGTGCAAATTGGAACACATTCCTTTACTTTTGATCATGTTTACGGGAGCACTGCTTCTCCCTCAGCTGCCATGTATGAGGAGTGTGTGGCTCCTCTTGTTGATGGTTTGTTCCAAGGTTATAATGCCACCGTTCTTGCTTACGGCCAGGTAAATCATTTTGGTATACCAGAAGTGTAGGTCTGTAATAGAAGCTATAGTTAAATTCAGGCTTTTTTTTTCCATATTCTTTCAATTTACATTTCAATACAATGCAGACAGGTTCGGGGAAAACATACACAATGGGCACCGGTTTCAAAGATGGTTTCCAAACTGGACTAATTCCCCAAGTTATGAACTCTTTGTTCAACAAGGTTGAGGCTTTGAAGCATCAGGCAGAATTCCAGTTGCATGTGTCTTTTATCGAGGTTTAGTAACTCATTTCTTTTCTTTTGTTTTATTTTAAGTTCACTGAACCTACACATGCCCTTAAAATTTTTCCTGTGATTCCTTTTTCATTTTGTTGATGCTTTAAGCATTTCAGTTCCTGGCGAGTATTTGTCCGAGCAAACTGCTTTTGAAACCGAAGCATCCTCAATGTTCTAGTAGATAGCTCTTATGTTCCCTAAACTGATGCACTTATTTCTTTTGGTGTAGTTAAGATCACTTAAGAACTAATTGATAAGAAAGCTGAGGGACTTTGTTAATTGAGGGCGTAGGCTTCTATTAGGATTTAGCCATAGTAGGGTTATACTTCCATGATGGACTCAAAGTGTACATCAAGTCCAAATTCATGCTGCATTTGGCAACTCTGCACAGGATCGACTTTGCTCATGGATTATGCATTTTCCCGATTTCTTTTAGTTAGATGATATTGGATTTTGTGTTAATTGTTCAAATATGTAGTTTCTTGTCAATGCAGCATCATACAATAGTCTGCTTTCAATTCTCTTTACTTGGAACCTATAGACTGATCAAACATCATTTCTAGAAGCTAACTTTTTCCCCCTATCATCTTGTTCTTTGTATAGACCAGATATATTTTTTATTTGAGTGATGTTACACATACTTTGTGACAGTACTTATGCAGCATTTTTACTAAGATAATTCTTTTTCCAGATACACAAAGAAGAAGTACGAGATTTGCTGGATGCTATTTCTGTTAACAGATCAGAGACAACAAATGGACACAATGGAAAAGTTGCTATTCCTGGGAAACCCCCAATACAAATTCGTGAATCTTCAAATGGTGTTATTACATTGGCAGGATCCACCGAACGCAGTGTGAGAACACTCAAAGAAATGGCTGATTGCCTGGAGCAAGGATCTCTTAGCAGGGCCACAGGCAGTACAAACATGAATAACCAATCAAGGTTGGAACCTAGTTAATTGTATAGTGTACTCTCTCCTCCTTTGCTTATTTTGGTCTGAAACATGATATACTCTCATCCATCTCAAAAAAAAAATGATATACTTTCACATGAAACTCCTAAATTCAAAAAGAAAAAAACTGACATTAATTTTTTTCTTTTTAATTTTCTTTTTTTGGGGGGTTGGGTGGAAGTGTCGGTGAACTTTTGTGCATATAAATGACGATATGAGTTGAGCTTAAATGAAGAAGTGAGGATTCATGTAGCGGACCCCAACTTTTTTGAGACTGAAGCATAGTTATAATGTTCTGATAATTTACAAATGAACTTGGTCCTTTGTTAAGAAAGAAATTATTTAAACGCGTAAGACTTTGACACATGAATTTATTAACACGAATGAAAGAATACAAGCAAACTAATAGGGAGAGTTCTTAAATCCAGTTTTTGTTGCTTGTGTCCTGAAGGACCGAGTATTGACTCGTGAAAGATGCATTCTTTCTGTTAAATTATTTGTAAATATTTATCCCCTTTTTGTTTTCACTTTTTCAGTCGCTCTCATGCCATATTCACCATTACAGTGGAGCAGATGCGCAAGACTAGTTCTAATGACGGCCACAGCAATGAATGCATGACTGAAGAATATCTTTGTGCCAAGCTGCATTTGGTAGATCTTGCTGGTTCAGAGCGAGCAAAACGAACGGGATCAGATGGTCTCCGTTTCAAAGAAGGTTCTTGTTTTAACATTCTTCCTGTCTTTGAAAGTGTCTCTTTCATGTCGGTTATTGACCTACTTGTCCACCACAGGAGTTCACATTAATAAAGGCCTTCTTGCACTTGGAAATGTTATTAGTGCACTTGGGGATGAGAAAAAGCGGAAAGAAGGTGTCCATGTTCCTTATCGAGACAGTAAACTCACCCGGCTATTGCAGGTTTGACATGGTTCCATGTTTTAGGTTGTTCCAATACTTCATCAAGTCACTAAAATATTAAACACAAGGAGAACCAGATCTAAGAATTGGGAAAAACATTTCATATTTCTGTCTGAGCATCTCCTCATTTGTGTGCTATATGTTGGAGCTCTGAACGAACGGGTGTGAAGAGAACTCATTTGATCAAAGTAATCCAAAAGCAGCTTTTGCCTCATTTGGTCAAATGAGTTATCTTTGCTCCTGTTTGTTCTTAAAATGGTCATTGACATCAGGGGCACCTCATGCTTCCCAATTTGTTGATAGTTATGATGCAATCTTGATAATAAATAGTTTCCTGAATATCTTTCCAACATCCAATCTGAATAAGTCCAATCCTTTTCCTGTGATGTAATCAGATTTCTAATATTGAAAGGTTCCCCGAAATCCTTGCTCCTTGGTACTCTTTATTGTAATAGTAAAATGTCAGCTGGCCTTAGTTATAAGTTTTTCTCACTGGAGAATTTATCACATAAAAGAAGAAGTCATCTCGTTGGAAAGGAATTAAATTGGAAAATGAACACTGCGAAAATTGTGGGCTGAGTTTGGCAATAATACAATATTAGGGCGCCTTGTTATTTTAGGATTTGGTAATATCATCATCTTTTAAAGTTGATTTTTTTTTTTTGGACTTTTTGTTTCTCCCTTGTTGATTTTATAGTCTATTTATTTAGTTATTTGTTTATTTTTTCTAATGAAGTGTTTTTGGCAAATGACAGGATTCACTTGGTGGTAACAGTCGGACAGTCATGATTGGTAATTCCAGTTTTAACCCCTTATTCTTTCTAGTTTGAATGGTTTGTGAATAGCATAGTGCATAACCTATTATGTGTGTCAGTCTTGCTGAACTTTTCTACACTTAAGTCTTGCCAAAGAAAGCATTGTGACCGTGACTTAGTGATATTAACTATATACTTTCTTCTGGACCTAGAATAAACCATGCTAAACTGCCAAACAGATTTTCTAATAAGTAGTTTGTCACTCTCGAAATGAACGCTCTAGTTGATTTCTTTGATCATGAATGCACGTCACAGTTTTAGCATTTAAGCAGCAGTTGATTACACTAAATTGTTTCTGTTCACTGGATAATGAAGTGGCTCTTCAGAGATCTTTTGCTTCGGAGACTGCAAAGCTTGCATTTTCTAATGACTTGCACAAGCTTGGTTTCTCTTTAGATTTAGGTGAAAGCCTCTTCTTTATTCTTCTAGGTAAATTATGATATTGAACACAGACCTTGACATCAGTTTAACTTCTTTCCAAATTGGTTGTTTAATTCCCCTCATTGCTTTCAAGCCATCTATTGTTCTTTTCATCTTCTTGAGATGAGCCGAGGGTCTATCAGAAACAACTTCTCTACCCCAGGGTAGGGGTAAAGTCTACGTACACACTACCCTCCCTAGAGCCCAGCTCTACTGGGTTGTTGTTGTTGTTCTTTTTGTTGTTGTTGTTGTATTGCTTTCAAGCCTGTTAGCTGTGGGTGATATGTGTATGGTTACAATAAGGAATCACGTGCGTTTGGCACACCTCATGAGGTGTATTTATCTGGCTCATGATAACACAATTTTATGAAGACATCTTACCTTATCAATTAAAAGGAGAAAAAATCTAAGGAAATAAAAGTGGTCTTTGGAAGAATGAACTAAAGCTTATCTAAAGTAACAATCAGTAGTTGTATCTTATTTAATTAGAGTTGTTATCCTTCTTTCTTGCCAGCCTTTGAGATGTTTCCATGCCTTGTCCTGCGACAAGCAGATTCCTTTTGTATTCTTGCTTATGGTTTATGTATTTTCCAGCATGCATTAGTCCTGCTGATATAAATGCTGAAGAAACTTTGAACACTCTTAAATATGCAAATCGGGCTCGCAATATTCAGAACAAGCCAGTTGTAAGTCTAGTGACAAACCTTATTTCATGAATCTTCTTATCATTTCTGGATCAAGAATTAAGTAGTTTTCCTTAAATTATGTCCAGATCAATCGAGATCCTGTATCTAGTGAGATGCTGAAGATGCGGCAACAACTAGAGTATTTGCAGGCAGAACTCTGTGCCCGTGGGGGAGGTGCTTCATCTGAGATTCAGGTAAATTTTTGTTGTGCTCGGGTGTAGATGTCAGCATACTACCTTTTTAATTAAATATTAAATAAAGCTCTGGATCATCTTCAGTCTTCACTAAATGACAATGGAGATCTCAATTTGAAATTTCATGTCTAGGTACTCAAGGATAGGATTTCATGGCTTGAAGCTAGTAATGAGGAGCTAAGCAGAGAACTGCATGAGTACCGCAGAAGAGGCTCTGGCACTGAGCAATGTGGAACTGAAGTGAAGGTATACATTGAGCTCCCCTCACTTGTAGAAGCCATTTTAAGCCCCCAGGGCTTTGGTCTAGTGGCAGGAATGCAACTTGTGATGTGTGGCTTAGTAGGCGGCTAGGCGCACGTCACGGGTTCGAACGCTACCACAGACAAAAAGTCTGGTAACTGGTATTTAAGCGAAGAAGGGTAGTGGGGCGGGCCCATTATCCACCGAGTTTCGAACAATGAGTCACTGGTCCCCGGGGTTGTCTCGGTTATCAAAAAAAAAAAGAAAAAAAAAAGAAGAGGAATTCTCATCCAACTTAGTTGCTTAACAAATTCTTCATCTCTATTTCAGGCTAATGGTGTCTTTTCAGTAAAAAGCGAAGGCCTCAAAAGGGGCTTGCAAAGTATAGAGTCATCTGACTATCCAATGAATGAAAATGGTGCGTCACTCTCAACTTTTTGTACTAGGTTACGAGGTATATATTCCGATGACTATGTTTGAACTGGGATGTTTTCAGGAAGAAAAGCAATTTTCATTGTCTTAAGAATTTAAAATCTAAATGTTGAAGTGGTTTCAGTATTCTTATTTGGAGCCAGTCTCTGTACTGCCAGGTGATTCAGGAGATATGGATGAAGAAGCAGCAAAGGAGTGGGAACATACCCTCCTGCAAGACACAATGGACAAAGAATTGAATGAGTTAAATAGGCGCTTAGAGCAGAAAGAGGTAAGGCAGACTCTTGAAAGCAAAGTAGATGTTCTTAACATTAAACCAATTTGTTATCGTTTAAAATTGTCTGTTCCTGTGCATATTTTTTTGGGGGGGATTAACCTATTAAAGGGAAGTGCTAGCATTCATTAAAGACGCCCATCATTAATCAGTGTGGTTAAGAACAATATCCATTAGGAGCAGCAAAGCTAAAATTGGGCTAATACATAGTGATTTTGGGAAGTTCTTACAGCTTTTCAAGTGCTTTGAAGTTAGCTACTGTCCCCCCCCCCCTTCTCACATGGACCAGGGAGGCTACTAGGGATTCCACGTCCTTTACTTGATTTTCGCATTTGCAATAGCGACTTTAAACTTCTATTATTAATGCTTTGGCTTTTGCTGTTAGTAAACTCGTGTTTAGATGTTTCTTCTTTGGTATGCCTTGCAGTTAATTGTGAAATAGTTATTCATCAAAAATATTAATTGCGAATATAGAATTTAAACATGGGATAGTGCTCTTGGCTGTGCAGTTCTCTTAGATGGTAACCTTCTATGGTTGCTCATTTTCCTATCTTTGATGCATGTGGTGATTTGACATATATATCTGTGCAACAATAATTCAGTCTGAAATGAAACTTTATGGAGGCTTGGACACCATGGCACTGAAGCAACATTTTGGAAAGAAACTTTTGGAACTTGAAGAGGAGAAAAGAGCGGTGCAGGTAATAGAAAAGCAATGAAAATGTGATCGCACGTTGTCATTTTGAGCTTGTCAAACTGATGTTCCCTTTTTCAATTGACCTGCTGATGCAGCAAGAGAGAGATAGATTATTAGCTGAGGTTGAAAACCTTGCAGCCAACAATGATGGACAAGCACTAAAATTGCAAGACACGCATTCCCAGAAACTAAAGTCCCTTGAAGCACAGGTCTGCCCAATTGTACCATGTTCCATTGTATAGCCATGAGTATCATGCTTAACTCTAATATCTTAAACATGTTTGCCGACCAGATACAAGATCTTAAGAAAAAACAAGAGAACCAGGTTCAGCTTTTAAAGCAAAAACAGAAGAGTGATGACGCAGCAAAGCGCTTGCAAGATGAAATACAATCAATCAAGGCACAAAAGGTTGGTTTACATTTCTCGTTTGCTTAACACCCTTTCTACCACTTATATGCAACTTATGTTCTTTCCTTTTATAGGTACAATTGCAGCATAAGATTAAACAAGAGGCTGAACAATTTCGTCAATGGAAGGCATCTCGGGAGAAAGAGTTAATGCAGGTAGTTTGCTGCTATTACTTTTTCCCCATACGTTCTTCGTCTTGTAACATGTTGGGGGGTCATTATTTGAAAGTGTTGAAAGGGATGACTTTTCTGCTATTTCAGTACTATAAATATTTTCATAAGAGTATTATATTCATGCATTAGTGTTGAGGCAAGTTCAATTAATTCTGGTTGAAATTCTACTTTATGTTGTTAACCAACAATAATTTCCTTGGACCTTATCAAAAAAGATTTCCTTTAAATGCAGTTAAGGAAGGAAGGGAGAAGGAATGAGTATGAGAGACATAAATTGCTATTTCAGTACTATAAATATTTTCATAAGAGTATTATATTCATGCATTAGTGTTGAAAGGGATGACTTTTCTGCTATTTCAGTACTATTAAATATTTTCATAAGAGTATTATATTCATGCATTAGTGTTGAGGCAAGTTCAATTAATTCTGGTTGAAATTCTACTTTATGTTGTTAACCATTACTGTTGAGGCAAGTTCAATTAATTCTGGTTGAAATTCTACTTTATGTTGTTAACCAACAATAATTTCCTTGGACCTTATCAAAAAAGATTTCCTTGAAATGCAGTTAAGGAAGGAAGGGAGAAGGAATGAGTATGAGAGACATAAATTGCTATTTCAGTACTATAAATATTTTCATAAGAGTATTATATTCATGCATTAGTGTTGAAAGGGATGACTTTTCTGCTATTTCAGTACTATAAATATTTTCATAAGAGTATTATATTCATGCATTAGTGTTGAGGCAAGTTCAATTAATTCTGGTTGAAATTCTACTTTATGTTGTTAACCATTACTGTTGAGGCAAGTTCAATTAATTCTGGTTGAAATTCTACTTTATGTTGTTAACCAACAATAATTTCCTTGGACCTTATCAAAAAAGATTTCCTTGAAATGCAGTTAAGGAAGGAAGGGAGAAGGAATGAGTATGAGAGACATAAATTGCAAGCTTTAAATCAGCGACAAAAGATGGTGAGCATTTTACTTTCCTCTTTGTCTTTGCATCGCCTTTCATTTTTCTACAGCAGTTTTAATCTGCTGGCCAAAGTCTAATTTAAAAATCTTCAATCGTACTTCATGAAATGGATGTGTAAGCAGAGGCGGATCCAGGACTTGGAAGTTCCGGGTGCCACACTATGTTGAACGTAAACATATTGCTATTTACACGGTCCAATAAATAGGGTAAAATTTGGCCGGTTTGATCCATTTTGAGCTTCGATTCGGATTATTCATCGTTTTTGTTCAAATTAAAAAAAAATGTATCATTATGAGAACTTGGAACAAATCATAAGAATATCAAAAGTATTACTAATGTTATAAATCTTTCAATTACAATTATCTTCAAGTTTTTATATTCTGAAGACGTTCGATGATGACATCATTATTTACATTTGCAAATACTCCATGTTTTCTTAGTGAAATATCAAAATAACCACACAAATTTAAAAGAGTACTATAATATAGTCAACTTTCATCATTTTCTAAAATCTAAACCTTTTTTTATTATTTTATAGTTTACTATCTAAAACCATTTTATTAATATTTATGTCATTTGTTAAAATTGTATAGTACTTATTAATATGGAGGTTGCACTTGCACATACCCAGGACTAATACTTAAAGAAAAAGAGAAAAAGTCAAGAATTAATTAAACAGAAAAAGATTTAACTAAGATTAATTTAGAATAGCAAATCAGGATATTTTTTTTTAAAAAAAGGTATATTTGCAGCAAGGCAAAAGAGCAAAATATATATAAAAATGTGTATTTTCCGTTAAAAAAAGGGAGAAATACACAGAAAAATATGAATTAAAAACAATTACCAAAAAGAAAAATATGAAATAAAAGAAGTGCATTTCCTTCAAGCCAAAAAGAGCAAAACCAAGGCAGAACACACAAACGTCCCAGGTGGAATTCGAACTCCCATCATTTAGGCGGAATCCTTAACCCTTTGCCAGTGGCATCATGCTACGTTTTATTACTGCGGGTGCCACATTAAATATATAGACATATTCATATATGTATATACAACATAAACACTGTCTCGACCGAAGCTTGCGGGTGGCGTGCCACCCCTCTCTACAACGTAGATCCGCCCCTGTGTGTAAGTGGCAATTTTTGTTATCCTTTACGAAAAAATTCAGCCACTTGAACATCTATCTGTACCCCTCCTGCTCATATTGTGGCTATAGTACATTTGACAGCATTGATTTAGTGGGTAACATAAGTTGGTGGCTTTACTAGAATAATGTGGACAAGAGTCAAGCTCGTGTAAGGAGGTGATCACAGTAAATATCTGAATTGTATATGACATCATGGATTTATTTCAGGTTCTTCAAAGAAAGACAGAGGAGGCTGCAATGGCAACCAAGAGACTGAAAGAATTGCTAGAAGCACGTAAATCTTCAGGTCGTGAAAACTCAGGTTTGCACTGCATTGAGCTTTATCTGATGCCTTTGTTGTGGATCACTGTGCATTTCTGTTTCTAATTATAATAAAGGGTATCAAGAAATTTGCTCTCATATAAAGTTCCATTGAAGTTCTACTAAGTTCTGAACTTTTAACTGTTCATTTTTACATATGTTGTGTTTAACATGCAGTTACTAGCAATGGCCACATTACTAGCAATGGCCACATAGCAAATGGACAGGTACTAATCTAGCTCTCTTTTGGACTCTAATGGATTTTGTTTCTGTACCTGTTCGATCGAAGAATTTACTCAAGTATCTTTTGCATTCAGAGCAATGAGAAATCATTGCAACGTTGGCTTGATCATGAGCTTGAAGTGATGGTGAATGTTCATGAAGTTCGTCACGAGTATGAGAAGCAAAGTCAAGTGTATGTAATAAACTTTAGTTTACCTAAAGAAATCTTCTCTTAATGTGTACACACTCAACAATTCATGTTCTTTGAATTTCTTAAAATTGATTCTTTTCATCTCAGACGAGCTGCACTGGGTGAAGAGCTAGCAGTGTTGAGACAAGTTGATGAATTTGCCTCAAAAGGACTGAGTCCTCCAAGGGGTAAAAATGGTTTCTCTAGGTGTGTATACTAAACTCTTCTTATCTTTCAGCCAATAGTGGATTCTTTAATTCTCCAAAATGCAGCTGGAAGAGCATTAACTACATTAAACTACTAAAGCAAGTTCGGTGTAATGGATTTCTATTCATGGTTATCTGTTCAGGGCATCTTCAATGTCGCCAAATGCTAGAACGGCACGAATTGCTTCCCTTGAGAATATGTTAAGCATTTCATCCAATTCTCTAGTTGCCATGGCTTCACAACTTTCAGAAGCAGAAGAACGAGAGCGTGCCTTCAGCAATCGTGGGCGTTGGAACCAGCTCCGCTCAATGGGGGATGCAAAAAGTTTACTCCAATATATGTTCAATTCTCTTGCTGATGCAAGGTATCTGCTGATGTGTTTTGCATCTTGTAGTATGAGTTGTTATTATCTGAAGCTTGATAAGTAGAAATAACTAGAATCTTTATGCTCTGTATTAAAGAAGGAATTGCGAAAGGAAATAGAGAAACTGAAGGTCTACTGCAACTAAAACTATCTGAAACACTAGATAGGTCTTTTGAGCTTAGCTGTGGAATGTGGATTAGGAGCATACTGCTTAGGTCCAGTAGTGAGAGTTTTCAACCCAAAAAGATTTTGTATCTTGGTAAGCTAGGGACGTCAAAAGGTTATGAAAGCGGGTTCCAAAAGGGTAAGCAGGTCTTGTCTTTACCTTAGAGAGTTCATTTAGTCTCCATATGTTTACACAAGTGTAAAATTCCACATCATCCCAGTCAAAAAAGTTCCACTCAAAAAAAAAAAAAAGGAAGGAAGACAGAACCTTGGAAGATTTCCTTAGGAATGAGTGCATACGATACCCTAACTGAACACTATCTCATATGGTACTTGGGGTCTAAGTTGCTCCGACACGGCAGTTTAGGACCTTAGGAATGCTTCACACTTGTGCTACACGAAACTAGTATGGGTGTGGGTATGGGATCCGTACCGGATGTGGTCAAACAATTTTGGGTACTTTGACCATGACAGACGGAAAAATTCGAGACGAGATACAATTTGATTCCCGAAATCAGAACCAAATCTAGGGTAAATTTGAAGAAAATAGCATACCTTATCTAGGAAATCAATCATTTACTTATCTATAACTTGAGAATAAAAAAAAATCCACACTTTACAAGATATTCGTAAATATTCCACAAAATTTTCATAATTTAGAGATATTTTTATGTTTTTTATTTTTTCAATTATTTTTAGACGTATCCCTGCACCCGTATCCGTACTAGGATCTGTATCCCCGAAATTTAGAATTTACATCTTGAAGGATCCAATCTCTAGATCTGCGCCCGTGTCGGACACCCGCAACCGTATCCGAGCAACATAGCTTGGGATAACTGTCTCTACCTCAAAGTGCATATGAATTCTGGATGATTTCTGACATGACGTCCAGCTATTAACTAAAAACAAATTTGAAGAAGCAACATCTCATTTAGTTCTATTTGCGGCAGCCCGCGGGATTTTTTTTGCTTTAACCCCTCATTATGTCATCCAGATGCCAACTTTGGGAGAAGGAACTTGAGACCAAGGAAATGAAAGAGCAGATGAAAGAACTCATTGGTCTATTGCGGCAGAGTGAAATCAGGAGAAAGGAAGTTGAAAAGGAGCTTAAGCAAGCTGTTCAAGATGCATTGGCTTCCCCAGCTTCGGTAGGATTTTACTTTCTTTAGTCCCAGATTATATATCAAGTGTTTTAGATCTTATTTTAAGGGAAACATGCAAGGCTTTTAGATAGTAATATTTTTGAGTTTTGAAAGAAATGCCTGATTGAGTCTGCGTGCTATATGGTTAAGTGCATCATGTTTATGCATACTGTTGAACTGTAGTTACAAGATCAGAATGGATTACATTCTTATGTTTTACATTTTCCCTATACTGATGATGTTGCCATGAGAAACAGGTTATCTCTAACAAGCAATTTGTTGATGAGATGAGCGGTCCACCGTCTCCAATCCCTGTACCAGCACAAAAACAGCTCAAATATTCAGCTGGCATTGCTAATGCGTCAGTCAGAGAGGCAGCAGCCTTTATAGATCAAACACGAAAGGTTGCTCTAATGTTTTTTTTCCTACCTCTTTGACAGTTGCCGAACTCAAGTTTACCATTATTAACAAAAATGGCTGATAATAAGCTCTAATGATGCAGATGGTGCCACTAGGCCAATTGACGATGAAGAAATTAACAGGAGCAGGACAAGGTGGGAAGCTGTGGAGGTGGAAGAGAAGTCATCATCAGTGGCTATTACAGTTCAAATGGAAGTGGCAAAAACCTTGGAAACTCTCTGAGTGGATTAGACACAGTGATGAAACAATTATGAGATCACGGCCCCGTACCCAGGCTCTGCCAGATATTATGTGCAGAAATGGTCACTAGCTTATTCATGCCAACTGTATATTCTATTCTGATCTCTTTTGACCCCAACACATGGTACAGGAAGAAGCTGGAAATAAGTGCTGGTAAGTCTATTTTTTTAATTATACTGTGATTTGTCTCTTATTTTCTGAGATTTTAACTGCCTTTGCCTCCATAAAATTGATAAATGAACACTCGTTTGACTGATTTCACATGGTTCCATATTTTGGTAATGGAAGCATTTCGTCCTCGTTATGGACAAAAAAAAAATTATTCAAGGAATAAATTACAGTAGGAGTGTCCGACGCGTGGCCACACTTATGCTTAACTTGGATAACTAACATTGCAACATAAACAGTGAATTGGGAGCTATATTATGGTTTATCAAGAAGCATAAAATTCTGTCGTTTCTTACTTGAAGGGAAAATGTAAAAAACGAGAAGCATTGACATAAAGGTCAAATTGCCTAGTCATAGACGCACTTCAATTTGCTATATCTATTGAGCCTTTATCTATTTATTAGGTAGTAACTTATTTTCAAGAACATGGGTTAATGCCATTTGCAATACAGGTATTATATGTGCAGGTTGCAGTTCAAGTGGTCGAGCCGTGGAGGGGATTTTGGTATTAGGGTGTTCTTAAAGGAGTGGTTTAGTTGGAGTTGCTAGATCTTTGAATTTTTAAACTGTGGTTATTCATCAGCAGCATCTTGTGAATATATTGAAGCTACATTAGGATTGCCTCAGTAATTACTGAACAATACTTAGAAAGTGGATGGTGAAGTTGCCAGTAGATTTTAGTTATAGGAGATTTGTGTATACATTTTGGCAAATAACATAAACTTGAAGGAATTCCTCCGTCAGGTCACAGAAGCATGTCAAAAGATCCTATTGTTTGAATTTGTTTTGGTCATTCTTGATAAATTTGTGTAATGTACATTGTGTAAGCACAACATTGATTTTGGTTAAAGTATAATGAAATATGCAGCATTTTCTATAGCAGCTGGACTTACTTCTTTTGGTCCCTTTTTCTTGTTGTATCAAAATGGTAGTGTAATAACATTTCACTTTATGTATTTATGGAGAACATAGCTTATAGAGCCTCCCCCCCCCCCTCTTTTGTCTCTTCACCTGAACCAAGCTAGTTAAACTAGCAACCAGTTGCAGTGTACGTGAGTGCATTTGCAATGGAATGCTATGTTAGAGTGAGGGTATTTTTTGCATTTCTTTTGGTGATATGTTCTGGAAGTTGGGGGTCATGCTACTTATACCAGCATAGCAGCCTCATTTGTTTCCACTTAATGGAGGTCTGAATCTTAATCATTCAGATCTCAGACATTTAAGTGCATTTGTTTTTCTGAATCTTAATTATTCAGATCTTAATCATTAAATGTGTTTGTTTTTTTTACTTCACAACCACTTAATGGGTTCGAATAGGTTGTATGATTAAGATTCATAACAAAGATTTAATTTCATTAAGTGCTATCATCCATGTCCATTGTTAATTGTCGCCATCGCCTACCATTATCAACTACCACCATTCTACCATCACCGCCACCATACTCAACCACCACCACCATCATTCTCAATCATAGCCGCCACCATAATCGATTACCACTACCTATCATCCGCACCATTCCCACCGTCATCATTCTCAAACACAAACAACACTCATTCACCTCAACTACCACAACTAACTACCCCATCACCATCAACAACCATAACCTACACTGCACATCATTATTAACTACCACTACCCACCACCATTTTCTTCAATCACATCTACTACCACCTTCCGCCACTATTAACTATCATCACTCACCACCACCATCCTCAATCATAATCGTCACCACTAGCTACTACCCTGAACCACAATCATCAACCAAACCTACCACCAACCACCGGCTATAGTCGACATTCATAAACACCATCGTTAGCCATCGCCACCAGCAACTGCCATATTTTAAATTTTTTTTATATATTTTATTGATAGAATATTAGATTAATTAATATTTCATTTGAATTTTATGTTCATTAATTTTCAAATAAAGATAAAGTTTATACATTCAGATATTAAAAATCAAATAATCGTAATCATTTAGTATTCAGATCTTAATACATATCTTAATATTCATATGTATATTCAGATTCAGATGTCTTAATCTTAAAAAAACAAATGAGGCCAGTATGCTAATCTTCAGATGTGAAAAGATTGTTAAGCACAAGTTTGACTATGGGTGTTTAACGGGTCAGGTTGACCTGTTTCCGGACCGGCCCAAACCGGTATTAACCTAGACCGGTAGTAGGGGGCCGAGTAGCGCTGGGTTTGGGGGGTTAGGGGGTTGGGACGTTTACATTTTTCTTCACGGTAAACCAGACCGGTCAACTCCGACCAAGGGAAAACACTATTGAACCAGTTAACCGGACCAGCCTGAATAATTTCAACGGTTATTTTCTGAATATTTTTTAAATCCATTTGACCGTTGGCAACCGTCAGCTTCAAATTTGACCAATGGCCAACAGATATTTTGCAAGAATAGCTCGTTTTTGGGTAATTTTTTTTTTAAAAAATAACACTTTAAGTAATTACTAATTTAGCCCTTTGAAAAATTATAAATACACCCCATCTTTCTCATTTCTTCACTCATCTCTCATTTCTCAAACTTAAATTCTCAATTCAAGTTAAATCATGCCCCGTGATTCTAGAGTGTGCTCATATGTTTGGGAACACTTTGAGGTGGTAGAAGAAAATGAAGAAGTTCACAAAGTAAAGTACAAGAACTGTGGTCAAGTCTTAAATCTTCGTCTAAAGTGGGTGGGCACGAGCTGTTTAAGGAGGCATATGAAGAGTTGTCTTGAGTGTCCTTCATAAATTCGTATTTAAGTTGATTTGAGACAATTTGTGTTATTTTAAAATTATTAGACGTATTTATGCTTAATGTTTTAGTTTGTTAGATTAATTTAAAATATTATTATGCAATGAAAATTTGAAATGGAACTATGAAAGCCTTTGAAGTTTTATCCTTATATATCAAGTTATTATAGCGCTTAAGTATCCAATATAAGATTTATACTATAAGTTATATTTTTTTCATGTTCATTGTATTATCTTAAATTCCTAATGAATATTTCAAATATAAGAGTTTTAAAGTCTTTGAAATTTATTCAAACACTCTTTTTATAAAATTATTTTTTTGTTTTATATTTTTACTTTATATTAATATAAATTACGATAGTTATACAAAATACAAAAAAAAAAATTTAAATAAACCCAATTCCGGTTCAATATTTAACCGGATGGGCCCGAACCCATTAAACCCGGTATGGAAAAACCAGTAACTGGCCCGGATTGGTGACCGGACGGTCACTTTTTTTTCCGACCGGGCCCGGCCCACCCCTTTGACACCTTTAAGTTTGACACAACCATAACTTACAAGCTCACACAAGGGACATGCGTATTATTTGAAAACATCTTAAACAGCACAAATGTGCACAAACACACTCCTAGAACCGAATACATTTGCTGTAACCAATATCTAACCATATGACGTTAAGTAATGAGTACTACCTCAGGCATTCATAACTTCAGCCACCAAATTGGCCATGTAACGCTTACAGCAACATGCCTTTAAGGAGAGTACATCTGGAACCAAGAGCAGGTTATGTATATAGTAGAAACTACCACCTATGGTGCACAAGCACCATGCACGAGATATAAGCCTCTCATGATGAGTAATGACATGAAAAATGTAGCACTCAGTCCAAGACCGAGCAAGGAGATGTAACCCAATCAAGTAGCAAACTATGTCACATTTTGCAACACCAGAATGAGTAGTGCTCATCTTTGCGGTGCGTGCTAACTAGACCCCCACAGTGTAAGCAGACAAAGCTGGTTCCATCAGAGAATGCATCAAGCATTATCTGTTTTCTGCCAGTTTCAGCTAGTATTGACATTCCATCAACATCTACTTCAATTGGTTTATCCACTGTATTATGTTCAGACGGTTGGGATACAGGAGGCATGGCCTCAGCAATGGCACACTCAGCAAATAAAGAAGCCAGCTCATCTGCAGCCACACTTGCCTGTACTTTATTTCTGTACAGTTCCTGAGCACGATTCAGGGCTTGAAATACAGCTTGCTCACCGCCTTTGGTTCTCATGGCCATCACCACCTGTTACCGCATTTAATTAATACCAAGATTAACATGAACACAAAAGGAAAATGAGAATTTTTCATAACACTATAATGTCAGTGAAAAATCTGAATATATATATGGTACAGAACTAATTGTTTTTGGGCGTATACCCCACTAATTTTTGCAACTCAGAGTCATGAGGTCCATTTAACTGCTAAAAGCACCTTAACATCAATCTCTATCTTGCCAAGTGTAAGCGGTCCTTTAGCCATTTGTTCAAGGCCATTAACAACCTAGAATAGATCTTACGCATGGATGCTACATTTCTATGCACAAGCCATTTGTCCCAAATCTTTTGAAATATCTCTAAATTACCAATATTTCAAAAGATTGTAGTCCGGACAAGGCTGCGCCACAATAGACCTTTGTAGTCCGGCCCTTCAAGTATGTTATGGACAAGTGACTTCATGGCCTATGACACTCGTCATGCCAAGGGACCATTTTACATCCTATAATTAGCTAATCATAACTACATTATTTGCAATCACACGCACTCATAAGCCTTCCTTCAACAGCTCTCTCATGCCCAGTTTTTCAAATGTAAAAGATGTTTGACAAGCGCTTGAAGGTGAATCTACGCATAAGCTATTTGTTTAAGTGGAAAATGTATATGGATGAGTGACTTCATGTTTTGCTAAGTGGCAAGTGGACATAATCAAGTGTCTTGCCACTTAACATGTAACCATAACAAATGGCATGGTTAGAAACATCTCCTCTTCCTATAAATACCCCATTTTTACTCCTTCATGAACATACAAAAAATTGGCCTAATTATGGCTTCCTCGTGCATCAGAATTATTACTTTATCCTAATATCTACTCTCTTTAGCCTTATTTTCTATACAATTAATCTCCATACAAATGCTTAGCTACTATATCTTTTCTTCTTTTCCACTCATAAGTTGTTGGCTGTTATTTAAATTTTGATGTTCGGGTACTCCTTTTTCCATAAGAGGAAGGCTACTTTAATCCTGAGAGAAGTTTCATACTGCTGAAATAAGTAAGTGATAAATAATGACACTAAAATAGTTATTTATTTATGAGGAGATAACAAGGAGCTTGAGTCATACTAGACATCGTCCTGTTTTAGGACAGTGTCTAACACGACACAAACTCCACATATATCTGCTCATATATAAATAGCAATAACAAAACCAACAATTACGCCTTAGTCCCAAACAAAGTTGGGGTTGACGGTATGAATCCTCATATATAAATATTGTCAATATTTTTCCTTGCTTTCAACAATCAAAGAAACTATTTCATCCCGGATTAAACAAGTTTGCCTCTATGAGGCAGTAGGAGCAACAAAATTTAAATAACAATTCAGCAAGTCAGAAAAGAGGAATAACAACAGGAACAGTTAATAGTTTGTTGAAGAAAAAAATCACAGGAAGAAACACCAGGCGTACAAGAGTTGTTGAAGGACGCTTATGATTGCAGAATAATAGGATTTCGACTAGTTATTTATTAGCTGTGAAACGGCCTCTTATCATAACAAATGCCATATGTTATGAAGCCACTTGTCTGTAACCCCATGCATGAAGCCAATTCGCTAATCTCTTTAGCCACTTGTCCATAACTCTCATGCGTGAAGCCATTTGTAAAAAATCGTTTGAAATGTTGTCAACGATATTGTCAATTAAGAGATACTTCAAAGGATTTGGCAAAAGTGGCTTGTGCATGAAATGTGACATCCATGCACAAAATCTATGTGAGGTAGCTAATGGACTTGAACAGTAAAATGCAGAATAATTAATAGTAACACTTATCAAAAAGTTTTAGATCATACCAATTAGGCCTCAAACCTAAGGAGGTTTATGAGGTGACAATAACACCACTAGAGTATCTTTTTTACAATAACACCACTACAAAAACTTTTTGTTTCTTAAATCTTAGGCAGTGAAACAGAGAGTCTACTACAGAATCGTATATCATCACAGTATGGAATAGCAGATTGCTACTTCAGTTATACTGGAACTGTTTGAGACATCCCAATAAAAAAGCTCACACTGCCGGCACTAAAATATTTAATGATATCTTAGCATGTTAACTACGTTACATTTCTCCACTAATCATGTACTCACCCTTCATTGACATAAGCAACAGAGTTGACAGGCAATAAGAATTCAGCTAAGCTCTTAGAAGTTGTCCATGAAGTGTCAATTCTAGCACGTCTAACAATCTATTTATCCATCAACGGAGACTCTCTTAGTGAATCTTCGCTGACAATGATTACAGGATAGTGTATCTCACATTCCACAATAGGTAGGTATGAATATCTTTCTTACATATTTCAAAAATACTCTTGTAAAATCTACACAACTTCATAACGCCAATCCTATGAGACACCTGAATGTCAGGATGTGTAGCCTAGAATTGTCAGCTAAATCCAAGTTATTACAGTGTACTTCGTCTGTCTGGTTTAAATTATACAAGTATCTGAGATTATTTAGATTGCTGATTATTAAAGAAAAAATTGATTAGATTAAATCAGCTTATAGTTGGTTATTAGATAAAGAATAAATTTTCTGTCAAAATAACCTAATAGTGAATATGATCATGAAAATTAGTATAAACCAAAAAGTGAAATTAAGTCTGTTAAAAATGGCCACACAAAAAACAACACTAGCATTTACATAAAAACTCACCGCTCACTCAATAGTTAAATTAAGAGACAGTTAGCATTCATTTTCAGTCAAATAAAGAATTTAAAATCATATAAAATTTCAGAAGACGAGGCTAAAGGTAGGGAGAAATGAGATTACCGCTTGGAGAGCCTGAGAAGGCTTGCCTTGATCGATAAGCTGGCGAGCAGTAGTGAGCATGCCTCTAACGACGTCGTGTTTGCCCGAACTGGAATGCAGTTGTGACCGTGGAGGTTGCGGTGGCGCCGCCGCGGACTCCGCCTCCATCATGTCAGTGTCCGTACTGTCCATGGCATTTCAGTTGCAATTTGCGATCTGCACTTTTGTCGCTGAAGAGTATTTTATTTCTGACTCTTATTGTACTGAAGGGTTGGTATTTGATTGAAGGTATTAGTAAAAAGAGATGAAGATAAGAGAAATGGCGAAGAGACAAGCAGATGTTTCTAGCAATTTCTGGAATATTTGCCCCTTCCCACCCCCCAACACTCATCTTTCCTCCTCGGCTCTTCTATCATCATCCCCTCGGCTGATTGTTCTCTTATTGGGCCTTTTATTTTATGGGCTTTTCACGCCTAGGCCCAATTAAACTACAGTCCAGTGACGCATTAATTCATTTCTTTGTGCCTAAAAATTAGGAAATTTTACCTCCTATAGCAAAATTTTACACCTTATTTATTATAAATAAATATTCTTTTAAAATATTATTTTCTATAGCTACCTTTTAGGTTTTATAGCAAAATATGTATTTATGGTCACTCCCTACCGTTTAGCCATTAAATACGCTGAGTAATATTTTTCTCTCTCCTACTTTATGTTCTTTCTCTCACAAGACCACCGTATAGTATATAATTTCAGAAACCATGATCTCTCTCTCTCAAATTATCTCGCAAAATTTTCAAATTTTTTTGCTCCAAAAAGTTGTGATAAGTGTTAAAGTTGTTAGATTTTCGCTAGTACATTGCTTCTTCTGTTTCCCTTTACTAATTTTTTAGAAATAATCACCATTGTTATGCTTTTACCAGAAAACTCAAAATTTCATCTCCAATAGCTGATTCAACAACTCACAAGTGGGTTACCCGACATTGAAACAAGCCCAATTTGAGAAATCTTCGAAAGAATCAACACTTTCTGATGCGGAAAAGAGAAGAAAACATATGGATGATGATTCAGGGGTTAAGGGAAAAGATACTTTATTTTCATTGTATTCAATATATCTCGTCGTATTTCATGTATTTCATTGTATTCACTGTCTTTAGTTTTTTTCTACTTTTTTAATATATTCACTGTATTTAATTGTATTCAATGTAATTATATAATTTCAAAGCTTCACTTTGTTTCACTGTTTTGTGCAGCATTATATATTCAGTAGTCTGTATTCAATATATTGTAGAATGTATTCATATATTTTTTTAATTAATATAATTTATGTATTCATATGTATATATGTATTCAAATGTATCTGCAGTATGTATTCATATGTTTTGCACTATAGATAACCTGATATACTTCTCGCGAATACAGCTCGCGAATACATATGAATACAGTCTATGTTTAGCTGGACTTTCTTGTTTTCCGCCAAGTTTTGCTACTGTATTCATGAATACAGTAGCCTGAATACATCGAATACTCTCTATAACAAGTGAAAACATAGTTATAGGAAATAATTAAATAAATGATAGCTATAGCAAATTAATCGCCATTAAACAATAGTCATTTCTGAAAATTTCTCTAAAAATTACATGGTATAACTAATGTATACACTGTATTTATCATACATAAATACACTTTAAATAATTATAATTCGTAGCTATTTTTTGTATTTTGTAGCAAGGTAAATACAGTATATACGGTGCATGGAGTCACATACAATGTTACAGTAATTATGTGTATCACTGTATTAAACTCTAAACTGTATTGCTTTATAAAAATTCTTCCTATACTAAGGTAGGGAATTCGACAAAGAAAAAGTATATAAAGGTTGGGAAGTCTCACATCTAATATTGAGGCATTTAATTGATTAAAGTTATGTATTTTTTGCCACTCCTCGAGGTCAAGCAGGCATATATTAACCTGAAACGGACATGTGTGTTTAGTGGTTAGATCGAATTAATTGTGTATTTGTGTTGCTAACTCTTCTGCTACACGAAAAGTTTGAACAAGGCAAACAATGGTGAAGAGATTGCTAAATTCGAAGTCGTGACACTATTGTTTAAATTAATTATGATCTTTGGTGATCGAACTAGTGACTCGTTAATAGAGGTGTACAAAGAAAATCGATAAATCGCATCAAACGATAATTCGAGTTAAGCCGGTGAAAAAAAATCCGATTATGGTTTGGTTTGAGTTGATTTGGTATTGGAAAAGAAAACCCCGATCATAATTGGTTTGGTTTTAACTAAAAAAGTCGACCCGAAACCAAACCAACCCGATAATACATTTATATAGTTTTTAAAAATATTTTATACATATAAATATTTATTGTGCTGTAATTTATAAATATTTCTTAAACTTTTTCACAGTTTTATCTTTTAACATGTTATTTCAAGTTTGAACTTAACATTCTTGAATGGTAAATAAATTTTATAGCCCATAAATGTAGTTACTCTAACAAAGTTCAAATCAATGCTAATGCTAACAAAAGAAATTCAATGCAATACTGAGAATGACAATAATGTTGGATATCTATTTTTTAGTTTTACATTGATTTATAATAAAAATGCATAACTTAGTTTATCTTTTTCTTTAATGCTTAGTTATGTATTTAATAGTAGTATTTATTAGCTATACTTATTTTAGAATGACCTATATAGTATTTTTAAATTGTGTTAATTTTTATTATGGCTTATTAATTATAAGCAATATTTATTTTATGCAATTTTATTATTTTTATTATTGACTATTTTAGTATAATGCTATGACTTAGCTCATAATATTGTGTTATTTTCTTAGAAAATATATTATATAGTTGTATCTTACTAAGACTAAAGAAATATTTGGAGCACAACTTACATATTTTGTGTTAAGAAGACTTTATCGGAAATAAACCCGAAAAAATCCGAAAAATTGGAGAAAAACCGAGATTGAAAAACCCGACTTTGTTAGTTTGGTTTGGTTTATAGTATAAATTTAAAAATCAGACACCATTGATTTGACTTGGTAATTAAAAAATCTGAACTAACCCGACCTATGCATATCCCTACCAATTACTCACTTACATAATATTTACATTTTCCGTGAAAACTAATATATGGTACCAAAGTTTATTGACTCGCACAATTTAGGAATCAACAATGATAAACAAGCAGAGGACTTTGTTTCCAACTTTAAGCAGATGAATAGGTAGTTCGGCAAGGTTGGGAAATGGTCTTATCGGGTATATGTAGTCCATGATTATTTCTCATTTGGGCAAATGGATGGAATGACTAGATTGCGATTGTTATTTGCTCATAGGTATACATCAAAATCAATTCAAGTAAGCTAAAGCAAAAGTGCGCCATGGAATAGTTAGTAATTTTGGTTAAGACATACATAGTGAAGGTACATGGCAAAGGGACCGTTGAAAAGGGAAAAAGTTTCTTTCCTTTCAATTGTTATGTTGATCGGTGAAGTATACGTTTCATCACATGTCATGAAGCATAACATTACGTGTGTTTGATCAAAGAGTTTTAAGCTTTTTTTTGTTAAATTAATTTAATAAATTGACAAAGGATGAATCCAAGTTAAAAGTAATAAATTCCAGATCTAAAGTTCTACAACTTGGAAAGTACGTAATCGTGCTCAAGTCAACAAATGTCAAGTTAATGCCCGATGACTGTCAATAAATATAAGGATAAAAATATGCAATAAATGTGACAAATGACATTAAATGTAATAAGAAGGAATTTGTCACCCAAATGTTGAATGAGATGGATGATTCCTTCTTCTGACTATAGCGTGTGACAGCAGACTATGGAAGTAAACAACATGTTCTTGGATCTTGTGAATAAAGGAGGAATGTTATGTAATGGAATCAAACAGAGGAGACAAGACAAACTTTTTGTATACTTTTGATAGTCAACTGTTTACAAAATATTTTTTATAAAAGTTCTGAATCCCCTTTTTGTTTCCTCTATCTTCATATTTATAAGGGATATCCCTAGAAAACCCTAAAAAGGTACAGTATATGGGGGAATATTCAATGGAATATTCCTATTCATAATCCTAGGAATATTCTAACAGTTGCAACCGTTTGTTCTCTACTCGACCTCGGCACTGGTCTCTCTTTCTCTCTCTGAGCGACTCCTCGCCACTGGGTCGTGCTTGGTTTCGACCTCGGCCTCAGATCGTCCGTCTTTATTAGCTACACTAGACTTAATTTTGACCCATACAATTAGTCCCTCTGCTTATTGTGGTCATCCTCTTGGGAGTCCTCGATGAGCGGATTTTATCTATATCTAATCATAAAACATTTCGCCGTTGGTTGATGTCGCATTAATGGCGGATCGGCTCAAAGGTTGTGGTTAGCGTGGCTAACATAGGATGATGTCATGGCCACGTGCGTCATTATTACGTATCATCCCGATTCAATGCGTCGATTCCAGTGCCTATCTTGCTTCTATTTTAGTGTCCATGGCAGTTTCTTGCATCGATCTAGGCGCCTCAATATCTTATAAATAGGAGAAGGGAGATTCAAAAATGAAACTTTTCGCACTTTTTCTGCTTCTTCTCTAACCCTTGCTTCCGATTTCCTTCTGCTTTTCAACTCTAGCTTACGGTTTCTTTTCCCGTTGATACTCTCCTTCCGGCTCTACTGTATACATGTTACTGCAGAAATGACAAATTCCTCTCACACTTCTGACATAGTCTCCGATGCCACCCCTTTGTCGGTAGCCATGCTTTCCCGTAGCGGTGAACCCACGATTACGGACGAAAGTTTTCCCACCATGGAGGAGATAATTCCTCGGAACCCGTCAGTCAGAAATGACTTCCCGAAAGAACCTGCCCCTGGTCCTAAGCATGTGCTATAAGTCATGGGGTCAAAACAAATATCTGACATACGGTCTAAATTCTGTATTCCTGCTCATGTCGATATTGTTCCGGTGGGGAATGATGCAATACAAGTTTGCCGACCTGGGTATTGCGCTTTTTACGCTTACCCGTTTTTGGTAGGTTACTCTCTTCCTCTTCCCCACTAGCTGAGGAGTTCTGCCCGACACACCTTTCCCATTACCTATACAAAGTCTTTTATATGCTGGCGAAGTTCGTAGAGTTGGCCGGCTACGAAGACTCCATCCGTCATCTGGTGCATCTCTTCTCGCCTAGATTCTACCGAGGCACGCTGATTTATCTCCGCCATCGTGGGACCAAAGGATTGGTGACGGGGATGGATGACAAGGCGAACTGCCGGTTCTGGTGCAATTACTTCTTTGTCAAGACTAAAGGTGTCCAACGGGCCAGGTTGACCCATTTTCCGGACCGGCCCAGACCAGTTAAAATCCGGACCAGCCCGGACCGGTACTTAGTGGGCCGGGTGTGCTGGGTTACTAGGATATTAGTGGTTGGTCCGTTCACATAAATTGATCCGGTTAACCGGACCGGTCAAATCCGGTCAACCAAAATTTCTGTAGAACCGGTTAACCTGCTCGACCCGACCCGGCCCGAATCGGTTTAATGGCTAGATTTCTAAAATTATATATTTTTTTAAAGGTTTTAGACTGTTGGCAATGGTCAGTTGGATTTTGGCCGTTGCCTATTGGATGGATTGCACAAATAGCCCTTTTGGGCAATTTTAAAAAAACAACAACACTTTTTGTAATTATTAATTTAGCCCTTTGAAAAACTATAAATACACCCTCCCTCTTCTTTATTTCTTCACTCATCTCTCATTTCTCAAACTCATATTCTCAATTATCATTCTCTCATTCTTCACCTAAAGTGCAATCAAGTATTTGGCTCTCATTTTTTTGGAATTTAATTTATCGGATTATTTATTATTTGAAGTTTGAACAATTGAACTTCAAAATTTTAATAATTGACGTTTCTTCGTGGTAACACTGGAGTTGCCAAATCATCAAGTGTTTTATTGCCGAATTCGGTGCACTCCCTCCAACTCTTTCTCTTATTTACTACTCCCTATGTTTCATATTAGATGAGGTAGTTTGACTCGACATGGAGTTTAAGAAAAAAAAAAGAAGACTTTTGAAACTTGTGGTCTTAAAAGCTTAAGGGGTAAAAGGTTTGTGGGACAATGACATTTGTGTGGCTATAAAAGCTTCTCTTTAAAGGTAAAAGGGTAAAATGAAAGAGTTTAAAGTTGAATCCAAATTTAGAATTGTGTCATTTATTTTGGAACAAACTAAAAAGGAAAGTACCTCATTTAATATGAAACGGATGGAGTATTTTATTTGCATATTTAATTTTTGCTAGTAGTTATGTAATGACCTGATCGGTCATTTTGAGCTCTAGTGCATCGTTCAACAGTTTGAAGCCTTGAGTAGCTTCACTTCAGGTATTATGACTTGTACGCATGGTCGGAATTGAGTTCTGGGAAGTTCGGAGTTGATTTGGAGAGAGAATTCTCATTTCGGAAGCTTTAAGTTGAAAGAATTGACTAAGATTGGATTTTTGAGTAAACTACCTCGGAATCGGGATTCAAAGGTTCTAGCAGGTTCGTATGATGATTTCGAACTTGGGCGTATGTCCGGATCGAGTTTTGGAAGACCCAGAGACGTTTTGGCACCTATAGTGGAAGTTAGCATTTTTGGAAGAATTTCATAAGTTTGGGTTGAAGTGCATTTTAATGTTATCGATATTTGCTTGGGATTTCGAGTCTCGGAATAGCTCCGTATGGTGATTCTGGTGTTGGGAGCGCGATCGGAAGTGAATTCGGAGGTCCGGGGGTCATTTTAGAGTCATTTGACTAAAAATAGAAATTTGAAGGTTTTTAAGGAATTTATCCGGAAGTGGACTTTTTAATATCGGGGTCGGAATCCAATTCCGGAAGTTGGAGTAGGCCCGTAACGTCGAATACGACTTGTATGCAAAATTTGAGGTCAATCAAACGTGATCTAATAGGTTTCAACATCGAATGTAGAAGTTTGAAATTCTTAAGTTCATTAAGCTTAAATTGGAGTGTGATTCATGTTTTAGTGTTGTTCAATGTAATTTGAGGCATCTACTAAGTTCATGTCATGTTATGGGACTTGTTAGTATACTTGGTTGGGATCCCATGGGGCTCGAATGAGTTTTGGAGGAGTTTTTGGAAGAGTTTGGCATTTTGAGCGTAAGCATGTAATGATCCAAAGGTCCATTTTTAGTTCTAAAGATCGAAACTTGATTTCGAGACTTCCAAGAGTTTGATAATGAATTATAGGAGTGATCTGGAAAGTTTGGTCTACTTTCATCAAGTTGCGATTGAGTTTTTAGCGCAAAATATGAGTTAATTGTTTAACGAACGAAATTGGTATCGCATTGGTAAATGAGATCCTAATTAAGTTTCGATAAAAGGAATATGTTCATATTATTATTTGTGACTCATAGGAGCAAGAATCGTCGAATTCTGAGTTCGTATGATAGAGTTAGATCATTTTTAGTGAAATTAAAAGCGGCTGAAATTTATGGGCAACTGCTGTGTTTTTCGCAGGTGCGTGAATAGTAACCGTAGGTGCATGAACAGTAACTGCAGGTGAGTGAACAGTACCTCACCTGCGTGAATAGTAACCGAGGTGCAAAAATGCTGGACAGTGTATAAATCGAGCAGTCCGAGATTTTTACTCATTTTTTGGAGCTATGAAGCTCAGATTAAAGCGATTTTTAGGCGATTTTCACCATATGGATTGGGGTAAGTATTCTATATCCAAAAGTGATTATATTTAATGATTCCATGGTTATTTTCATCAAGTATAAGTGAATCAAATGGAAAAACTTGGAGAAAATCTGCAAACTTTTCAAAAACAAAAATTCTAGATTTGGAGGTCGATTCGTTATCGGAAGTTGATAAAATTGGTATGGTTGAACTCGTATTGGAATGGGTTATCGGATATTGTGAATTTTTTTGGAATCCGGGCACGTGGGCCTGAGGGCAATTTTGTCAACTCTTCGAGCGGAGTTAGGAATTTATCTAAATTGAATTGTTGTGACTATTAGAGCCTATATTTATGGATTTTCTCATTTTTTGGCTAATTTTGGAGCGTTGCGCATTGATTTGAGTCGTCGGAAGGGCTTGGAAGCCGGTTATGGAACCTCGGAGCGAGGAGAGTCTCATTTCTAGCCTTGTAAGAGGGAATTGTCCCCAAAGGTGAATTAATTGTATTTGTGCTCCTATTTATGGGGGCTAGGTACGCGCGAGGTGAAGATAGCCCGTGCGTAGCTACTATTATATTTTAGTCCGGGTAGTCTAGGACCCAAAAACATGCTATACTTGGAATATTTGTAATCTTATTGACAGGTGAATTGCTTAAATCCTATCGAATTGGTAAATGAATTTCTAAATGGATTAAACTTCATTTTATAAAATTGTTATAAGAGAATTGGCTTTTATTTGGATAATTGTTCCCTGTTAACTTCTTGATTGACTATATGTATGTGTTTATTTTTGAAACTATTCGAACGTCTCGGTAGATTAAATAGATGCATTTATGATTCGCGTCATTCGACCCTCTGGCAGTGCACAGTTTAAATATTGGTGGATCGAGCCGTACGACCTCGGCATGATATGCGTATGCTTGTATTGCTTGCTTGAGAATTTTAAATATTGATAATTGCCCCTTCCTTTCCAGAGATAAATTGATAAAGATAATGAAAAGTAAACCTTTGGAAATCCTTTATTATTTGAGAAGTTGTTTACCTGCTTTCCGGTTTTATGAGTTAAATTTTGCTTTATGAAATCCATGAATTCCTCACATTTTTTCTATATTATCATTGGACCATTAGTAAGTGTCGAAGTTGACCTCTCATCTATACTTCTTCGACATTAGACGGGATACTCATTAGGTACATGTTGTTTTCATACTCATACTACACTTGCTGGGCATTTTTGTTGCACAGGTTCAAGTGTGGCTAGTGGGTTAGTGGCATAGTGGCATGGTTGATACGGAGACTTAGGTGAGCTGCATTTATCGAGATGACCCGCAGCCAGCAGAGTCCTCTTTAGAGTATTTTACTGTGTTTTTCATTTCTGTCCACTTGTATTTCGGACAGTTACTGTATTTTATTGCATTCTCTAGTAAATGCTCATACACTTGTGACACCGGATTCTGAGATGATTATGAGGTATCTTGTATTAAATTTTTAACATTTATATTTAATTTGAAATGATTACCTTTTACCAGTAAAATTGAAGGAAAATCGTAGTATTCAAAAATTATTAAAACGAGAATTTAATTGAGTATTTTGGTTGGCTTGCCTGACAGCGGTGTCCGACGCCATCACGATCCTTAGTGGATTTTGGGTTGTGATAATATGGTATCAGAGCACTAGGTTCCCTTAGGTCTCACGAGTCGTGATCAAGTCTAGTAAAGTTTCGCGAATTGGTACGGAGACGTCTGTACTTATCTTTGGGAGGCTACAGGGGTGTTAGGAGCACTTCCCTTCTTGATTTCCTCATCGTGTGATTTGATTCCTTTGAGGCTTATGCCTTTATTTTCTTCCTATTCAATCTTATGCAACGTGGAGCGCTTATTATAAATCAGGAATTGAGAAATTTTAAAAGTACTACAGAGGTGGTACGGGATGTTTCTCCTGGCGTAGTTGATTTGACTATTGTCGTCGCCTTGTGGAAGGATATTCTGTCATTTCAGCTCAGTAGTTGTACTTCTGAGAGCTTTGAGGCTAGGCACAGGTTGCCATGATAGTTATGAACGATTATCGCGTAGTATTAATGTGATGGTAGAATGCTTGCCTATGTGTCGGGGTAGTGAACGATTTGAAAGGAGGTTTACTCAGTGCATGATTTAGAGATCCAATATTTTATTCCCGGCGGGGGAAAGGCAATCGGGCTAAGGATGTTCAGATTTGGGTTGATGGAATAGCGAGGCTTGGTATTTGCGAGCGTGGTAGAATTTTCACCTGTGATGAGGTGTTGTTGTCCTTGTTGAATGTACTAAGCCGGTGTTAAGACCTTCAATAATTCATCTTTTAGGCAGGATATTGTAATATAGTATTTGAGAAGCGACTGTCAAAGATCACGGGGTGCGGTGGTTCAGGATTTAATGTGTATTTCTAATACTGACGGCTCGAGAAAGATGATCTTCGGAAAGGTTTAAAGGTTAGTAGCGATCTATTGGTTCAAGTGATACCGAATTAGACTTTGATCTAAGGCATCGGCTGAGCAGCAAAGGATGAGGAAGGACATGTGGGAAGTGTCAGGAGGTGGTTAAATTTCTAGAAGGCCAAGTGTAAGAAGCGGAAGTCGAATAGTTGCTTAAAGAAGAGGGTCCATCCAAAGCAGGAGAGTGGCAGAGCAGCACATGGATTCAGTGGCAGGATAACTACACCCTTGAGGAAAGTTGAAGTGATTTGGGAATTTTTAGTAGACGATGATTGGGTCTACGAGCTTATTTTGAAATATTGGCTAGCATAACGGCGGGAGATTTGATATGACGGAAAGGAGTTGCTTGATATGAAGAAGGATACAACATAACTTTGAATTGGAAGATATTGTCGCACATTTGGTTAATGTCCCTAAGAAGTGTAGTACAATTGGCGAATGAGCACGTGTTCATGATATGTTATGAATGGCGTAGTGATGGTGCCTTGTGCAGCGGCACTGAAAGATGTCGGCGTGTAATCTCCACATGTGGGTTATTTCCTGTGGGCAGATCAGCAGTCGCGTGGTTGGCGAATCTTCTGCGAAGAATCCTTCTGGCTATCTGGTAAGGAGGTTGAACATGTGAATGTGGTTAATGATTCAGAGAATTCATAAATAGTTTATAGAAAGATTTCGACAAGTTTGGCGGGTTGGTTGTGCTAGATCATGTCAACAATGAAGAAAGGATCTTGTTGGATTCCAGAGTAGCGTAATGGCAGCTTCAAGCTAAGTGGGAGAGTCCCACCGCCTACAATTGGGTTGTATGATTATCTTCTTGTGAGGTTTTTGGTTATCGGCGTATTGGTAAGTTGTTTCGGCTAAGAAAAAAAAGAACATCGGTAGTAATTTCAGAAAAGGAATTGAAGAATGTGTTCTATAATTGGCATCATCGATTCATGTTCAGGCTTTGGGAAGACTCGTGAGTTATGCTTCGCGTAGAAGTGAATTGCAAGGAAGGTGATTCGACCGGGTGTTTCTTTGAGAGGGTAGTCATGTGCTAGCTGGGCCTTGCAGGTGATTATTTTCGGGACCATGTCAGAGTGGGTGACTCTCAATAACGATCCTAGTAAATTCAAGGGTCAAAAATTGGTGCCTAAGGGTTTAAGCCTGCAGTATGGTTAAGAATCAAGCTTTTTGTATTAGCTTATGGTAAGAGGCTCAGAACGTTATATGATGTTTTGACTTGCAGTGTAGCATTGGGAGGAAAAGGAGGAAAAGACTTTGGAATCGTAGAAGAATTATCAGAATGGATGTACTAGTCAAGATGCGAATATGCGCACAAGGAAGGTATGGGGTGGTTCGTGGGATTCGAGACAGCATGGTCTCGTGTTACAAGGCCATTTGGGTTGAGCGCATTATGTTTTGAATGAAGTTATTATTATTCTAAGGCAATTAAGAATAAATTGGAAGAGGTTTGATTGGTCAGTCATGGTTGAATTGGCATGCTGGTGGCAGTGATCAGTTCTTTCAACGTGATTAAGTTATGCTAGTGATTTGCGATAGTACGTGTGAGGCTTGTCAGCCACCGTAATTGATTTTATTCGAAAGTATTCAAGTGTTATGGCCTGTGATGTGGAGGCGGATCCTGGAAGGGTTGTGGTGGTTTAGGCCACTACTTGAAAATTTGAATGTTCTACGGTTATGAGAATTCACTCGTATGTTGCTATGGTTTTCTTGTAATGAGTTAAGTAAAAAGTTTCTATGTGAGGAAGTGTTTACCATGTTAGTTGTTTATGAGTTGTGATGAAATTCTAGTACTATCGCATGTTGACATGTTAGGTGCAGTGAGTGTATGGAATTTGAAGGTGAGGATCAAGGTTGCGGTTTGGTGTTGACGAGGATGTCACGAGCTCGGATGAGCGTGAAAGGGATTTGAATGATTAGAGTAAGCTGGCATTGTCTTTAGTGTCACCTGAGATTGGTACTTTGTGAAAGAGGTTTTGCATCCTGGTTACAGATTCTTGAATTACTTTACAACATTTGTGTGGCCGGTGGTATGGAAGTGCATACTTGCTACCTGGTGCACGAGATCGTGGAAGCGTATCTCACAGGAATATTGTATGAGTGTGACGTGTAGTCACTTGATTGATTAAAGATTTAAACCGAGCATGAAGATTGTGATAATATCACTAATTTGAGAATTTATATCTGGAGGGCACTTGGTTTATTAGGTTGTGGACTGTGGAGGTTTGCTCCGGATATAACGATTGCTATTATGGACCCAGAAAGATTATTGGCCTAGTTCGGTACGATCAGAATCAGCTTGAGGCATGTGGATGGATTTAAATGTGAATATGGGCTTTATATCAGGCCGAATGTGTTTAGTTCAACATAGCTCTCCTTACGGAGGAGTATTCGGACATTGGATGTTATTTCGTCACCGACTATTTCATGTAATGCTATATTGTGCCGTGTGAGTTGCGAAACGGCTTGGTAAATTTCTTATGTGCTAAGGTTCCGCGTAGTGATGGTGTTATGTGAGCATGATGGCTCTTTAGTTTCAGAACATATATCGCACCTCAGTTATGCTTGAGTTTGTTAATTTATGGTGTTGCATGTTCCTTCAGGGATGGTATTATGCACTTAGCGTGTTTGTGGCCGATATTTGGTATTGTATTATAATGAGCAATTTGGCTCAATGTGTATCTCTTTATGTGAATTTTATGTGTGGATTGGGCGAGTGTGATGATGATT
This sequence comes from Nicotiana tabacum, assembly GCF_000715075.1. Classification (NCBI taxonomy): domain Eukaryota; kingdom Viridiplantae; phylum Streptophyta; class Magnoliopsida; order Solanales; family Solanaceae; genus Nicotiana; species Nicotiana tabacum. The sequence continues at coordinate 13,774,961 of NC_134095.1, forward strand.
ACAGTCCCTTATATTTTATTCTGTGTGTTTTGTTTCCATTTTCTGAGGAAAGTTCATATTAGCTGCGTGAGTGGGGTAGTCACTTCCAGGTCTCGGCTTTCTTATGTATCAAGTTTGAGTTGGTAGCCTATTGGCACATTGTGGCATCATATGAGACTTTTGGTCATGTCTGGGTGGCTTGTTGCTTGAGCCGTTCGTACCGAGTGAGGCAAGGTTATTGGATCTAGGATCAGTGCAATCGGATTGTATGAAGTATATTAAAGAGCAAGGATTATTATTTGGTTCAGAATGAGGTAATGTTCTTGTCAGAATTATAAACTTAATGATTGTTGACCCGACAGTTGGTTATGAATTTCTACATGTCTCTTCCGTCGTGGCAGTATTGTAGGAGTTGGGTCAAGACTTATACATGTCATGTGGGGCATTGTGAGCATTAGACTCGAGGAATGTCGGTTGTTATGATCAGAGAATGTTATTATGTTCCTGCGTATGACGTGGTGCATGGTGAGAATTCAGCAAAGGTATGCAATCATGTTCTGGTACCTCGTGAAGTGATTGATACAGTGCTCATTGAAGTAGGCCTGACGGAGAATTTCGGGTGTTGGAATTGGGTTCTAAGCTTAATTGTTTGAATAAAAGAGAATATCTTCATATTTGATCGAATTATTGTGCTCAACTAAGCTGTGGTAGCACGGGTAGGTGCTCAAGGTGTTAAACAGTGATTTCGGACCACTCCGGTGTAGTTCTCAACATGTTCGAGGACGAACGTATGTTTAAGTGGGAGAGAATGTAATGACCCGACAGGTCGTTTTGAGCTCTAACGCATTGCTCAGCGGTTTGAAGCCCTGAGTAGCTTCACTTCAGGTATTGTGACTTGTACGCATGGTCGGAATTGAGTTCTGGGAAATTCAGAGTTGATTTGGAGAGAGAATTCTCATTTCGGAAGCTTTAAGTTGAAAGAATTGACTAAGATTGGATTTTTGAGTAAACGACCTCGGAATCGGGATTCGAATGTTCCAGCAGGTTCGTATGATGATTTCGGACTTGGGCCGGCGCCTATAGTGGAAGTTAGCATTTTTTGAAGAATTTCATAAGTTTGGGTTGAAGTGCATTTTAATGTTATCGATATTTTCTTGGGATTTCAAGTCTAGTAATAGCTCCGTATGGTGATTCTGGTATTAGGAGCGCGATCGGAAGTGAATTCGGAGGTCCGGGGGTCATTTTGGAGTCATTTGACTAAAGATAGAAATTTGAAGGTTTTTAAGGAGTTTGACCGGAAGAGGACTTTTTGATATCGGGGGTCGGATTCCAATTCCAGAAGTTGGAGTAGGTCCATAACGTTGAATGCGACTTGTATGCATAATTTGAGGTCAATCAGACGTGATCTAATAAGTTTCAACATCGAATGTAGAAGTTTGAAATTCTAAAGTTCATTAAGCTTGAATTGGAGTGCGATTCTGAGGCATCGACTAAGTTCGTGTCATGTTATGGGACTTGTTAGTATACTTGGTTGGGATCCCATGGGGCTCGGATGAGTTTTGGAGGAATTTTTGGAAGAGTTTGGCGTTTTGAGCATAAGCATGTAATGGCTCCATTTTTAGTTCTAGAGATTGAAACTTGATTTCGAGACTTCGGGGATTTTGATAATTAATTATAGGAATGATCTGGAAAGTTTGGTCTAATTTCATCAAGTCGCGATTGAGTTTTTAGCGCAAAATATGAGTTAATTGTTTAACGAGCAAAATTGGTATCGCATTGAGTAGATGAGATCCGAATTGAGTTTCGATTAAAGGAATAGGTTCGTATTATTATTTGTGACGCATAGGAATAAGAATCGTCGAATTCCGAGTTCGTATAATGGAGTTAGGGCATTTTTAGTGAAATTAAAAACTACTTAAATTTCTGGGCAACTGCTGTGTTTTTCGCAGGTGCGTGAACAATAACCGCAGGTGCGAAAATGCTGGACAATGTATAAATCGAGCAGTCCGAGATTTTTACTCATTTTTGGAGCTATGAAGCTCGGATTAAAGCGATTTTTGAGGCAATTTTCACCATATGGATTGATGTAAGTGTTTTATATCCCAAAGTAATTATATTTAATGATTCCATGGTTATTTTCATCAAGTATTAGTGAATCAAATGGAAGAAATTGGAGAAAATTTGTAAACTTTTCAAAAACAAAAATTCTAGATTTGGAGGTCGATTTGTTATCGGAATTTGATAAAATTGGTATGGTTGAACTCGTATCGGAATGGGTTGTCAGATTTGTGAGTTTTTTTGAAATTCGGGCATGTGGGCCCGAGGGCGATTTTGTCAACTCTTCGAGCGGAATTAGGAATTTATCTAAATTGAATTGTTGTGAGTATTAGAGCCTGTATTTATGGATTTTCTCATTTCTTGGCTAGTTTTAGAGCGTTGCGCATCGATTTGAGTCGTCAAAAAGGCTTGGAAGCCGGTTATGGAACCTCAGAGCGAGGTGAGTCTCGTTTCTAACCTTGTAAGAGGAAATTGTCCCCATAGATGAATTAATTGGATTTGTGCTCCTATTTGTGGGGGCTACGTACGCGCGAGGTGACGAGAGCCCGTGCGTAGCTACTATTATGTTTAAGTTCGGGTAGTCTAGGACCCAAAACCATGCTATACTTGGAATATTTGTAATCTTATTGACAGTTGAATTGCTTAAAAGGATTAAACTTCATTTTATAAAATTGTTAAAAGAGAATTGGCTTTTCTTTGGATAATTGTTGCCTGTTGACTTCTTGATTGACTGTCTGTATGTGTTTAATTTCGGAACGGGTCAAACGCCTCGGTAGATTAAATAGATGTATCTATGGTACGCGCCATTCGACCCTCTGGCAGTGCACAGTTTAAATATTGTTGGATCGGGTTGTACGACCTCGACATGATATGCACATGCCTGTATTGCTTGCTGGAGAATTTTAAATGTTGATAATTGCTCCTTTCTTTCTAGGGATAAATTGATAAAGATAATGAAAAGTAAACCTTTGGAAATCATTTATTATTTGAGAAGTTGTTTACCTGCTTTCCGGCTTTATGAGTTAAATTTTGCTTTATGAAATCCATGAATTCCTCACATTTTTTCTATATTATCATTGGACCATTAGTAAGTGTAGAAGTCGACCTCTCGTCTCTACTTCTTCGAGATTAGACGGGATACTCATTGGGTACACGTTGTTTTCGTACTCATACTGCACTTGCTGTGCATTTTTGTTGCACAGGTTTATGTGTAGCTAGTGGATTAGTGGCATATCGGCATGGTTGATACAGAGACTTAGGTGAGATGCATTTATCGAGATGACCCGCAGCCAGCAGAGTCCCCTTTAGAGTATTTTACTGTATTTTCTATTTCTGTCCACTTGTATTCCGGACAGTTACTATATTTTATTGCATTCTCTAGTAAATGTTCATGCACTTGTGACACCGAGTTCTGGGATGATTATGGGGTATCTTGTATTAACTTCTTAACATTTATATTTAATTTGAAATGATTACCTTTTACTAGTAAAATTGAAGGAAAATCATAGTTTTCAAAAATTATTAAAATGAGAATTTAATTGAGTATTTTGGTTGGCTTGCCTGACATCGGTGTCCAGCGCCATCACGCCCCTTAGTAGATTTTGGGTTGTAACAAGTTAAATTTTCACAATATGTTTAATACTGGAAAAAAAGTTTGTAATAAGGTTACTAATCATAGTAATCAGGGAAATAGGAAAAGAGGTACTACTTCAACATGTGGTAGTAATTTAAGTGGCTCTACACATATTTCTGAAATATTACCTGATAATAATATAGATTATGAATAATCACAGGAAGATTTTGGTATAGAAGATAATGAATTAGAAATTAAAGATGAGACACCACTTACACCTAGTAGTGTTGGAGTTGATAGCAGGGGTGATGGTCGTGGTGCTAGTAGTAGACTACATGTGGTCCCGATTACTAATCGGAGAAAAAGAAGTAAGGTTTGAATTTTTTTTTATAAAATAGTAGGTATTGATAGAGTTAAATGCAGACTTTGTAATGATGATTTTAAATATAAGACTAGAGGACAATTAGGGAGACTGGGATACTTAGTAGACATATGAGAATTGAGCATCCTATAAAATGGGGCTCTGATTTAGATCAAAATCAAGCAACTCTAAACCCTACTACTAGAGAACTTATGAAATATGATAAAATGAAGGATCGTGAGGAGTTAGCAAAAATGATTGCTTTGCGTTGTCTACCTTTTTCTTTTACTTTTTCATCATATCTTAATATGTATATTCAAAGGATTTAATAATCCTTTATTTAAAGGCATCCCTAGAAGTACTTGTAGATCTGATATCTTTAGACTTTATGGATAATATCAAACATACATACGTTATTTGTTTGACCACCTTCCTTGTAGAGTTTCTCTAACTTCTGATATTGGTCATGCTGTTAATGGAAATGATTATTTGACAATTACATGTCACTGGATAGATGATAATTATTATATGCAAAAATGTATTATCATTTTTAAATATGATGAAGATCAGAGTCATACTGTTGTGTTTATAAGTACTACTATTTGCAAAGTTATTGAATTTTATAATCTTAAAAAAATAGTATTGTGTATGTCTTTTGATAGTGCTTCTAACAATAATGCCGCAATTTCAATATTAAAACTGCATTTGCAACCACCACTTGATAGGTGTGCATGTCATGTTTATAATTTAATTGTTAAAAGTGGCCTTGATTTATTTTCAAATGAGATTACTCATGCTAGAAGAGCAGTTGGTGTTATTCAAGGAAATAATAGACAATCTAGAATTAGGGAATATAAGAATAAGTGTACCAAGCATAACCTTAAGCCCAGATTCATGCCAGACGAAATTGTTACTAGATGGAATTATACATATATATTTTTAAAATGTTGCTAAAAATGTAGATTGTCAATAACTGAAGTTGATAATGCGCATTGTACTGATCCAAACCGTATGTTAACAACTACTACTTGGGAGGCCATTAATGATGTTGTTAAATTTTTACATAAATTTTATACAGCTACTGTTGAATTTTCTAGAGCGTATTACCCTACTGTTACTATGGTCATATAGCTGAAATTTCTTTTCTACACTCTAAATTTAAGAAGAAAGAAAAATACAAGGATGTTGTTGAAAAAATACAAGCAAAATTCAAAAAATATTTCTTTCCAATTCCTCCGATTTACTTAATTGGTGTTGTTTTAAATCCTTCTATTAAGATGTCTGATTGTCACCAATTAATCAATGCTTTATATACTTATATAGAGATTGGACCAACTGAAACCCCATATATATATATATATGTGTGTGTGTGTGTATGTGTTTGTATGAACAAGCTAAATGATTATTTACAATAATTATATAATTATACAAATATATTTGATGATTATGCTCTTAATATAGGCAATGTTAATCCCACTATGTATTGTACCACTTCTACTACTATGGATGATGATGAAGGCCTTGATAGTTTTAATATTTTTTCTATATTTTCTAACATTCAAACCAGTAGCAGGAACATTGATGAACTTCAATTCTACTTGCAAAAACAAAAAGAGCCTCGCACAAAGGAATTTTAACCGTTAAGATGGTGACATGAGAATGAAAAGCAATTTCCTGTTCTTTCCGCTATGGCTCAGGACGTGCTGAATGTGCCAATTTCAACTGTTGCATCAGAGAGTGCATTTAGTCAAGAAAGACAACAACTTGGAGACACCCGTCACTCATTGGAAAGCAATGTTTTGGAAGTTTTAGTATGTTTCAGAGATTAGATTAGATCGGAACGAAGAAATTAGGGACGTGAAGATGTTGATAGCCCAAAAGACGAGGAACTTTGAAATATATTAACACATGGTAATCCATCTGAATTTAACACTTCAGAAGATGGCCAAGAAGTTCATATTGATTATGAAGAACTTACTAAGGTAATGCATAAACTTTGAATTTACTCTTTTTTCGTTAATTTACTTGTTGTTAAATGTAAACTTCAATTTGTAAGTTTGGAGTTTGAAATAAAAAAGCACTTGCAATTTATAACTGCAAATTTTTTCCATCTTCATTGTATTCTTTATATTTTTACTTTATATTAATATAAATTACAATAGTTATACAAAATACAAACAAAAACACTAACCCGACCCGGCCCACCCCCTTACACTCGTAACCCTTACGGTTCATTTTTTACCCGGATGGACCCGGATGGACCCGGACACGTTAAACCCGATTAAGACTAACCCGTAACCGTCCCAGATTGGAAACCAGCAGGTTTCATTTTTTTCCAACCCGGATCGGCCCGGCCCACCCGTTTAACACCCTTAGTCAGGACTGAACACGTATTTGCGTACCCAGCCGGATTTCCCGAGTAGTGGAACTTCAACCATAAGGGTCTTTTACCGTCTCATATATTTTGTTTATCCCTCCTCTTTTTGTTCTGACTTGCTTATGTCTTTCTACTTTCAGTTGGTAGGCGTCCACCTTCCTTGGTACTTGATATCGAAGATTGGGAAACTCACGTCTTACCTCATACTGTGGGAATTCGCGACTAGACGTCCTTTAACAAGCGGTTCGGGCCCAAGCCTTCGACTAGTGAGTCTGATTCTCATTTTCCTGACCCTTTCGTTTTCGTTATAGCTTACCACCATCTTGTCATCATTTTTTTGTTAAACATGATTTTCTTTTTGCGCCATGTCGGCGAGCTTCCAAGAAGGCGAAGGCTCTGGTGTCCGTATTCTGCCAGGCAATTGCTTCGGCTGGAATACAATTCGTACTGGCTGAATCTATATGAGAGGGTCAAACTCTAGCTCCACCGTTGGTTGATTCCGCCCTACATGCAGCCATTATGTTAGCTGAGACCTCCGGTCACCGTGTGCTGCACCTAATTAACGAGTCATCTTATGATGAGGGGGAGGCGGTACCGAGTAAAAGGCAAAGGGTGGAGACTAGAAAGGTTGGTGATGCTGATACCGAGTCGAAAAGGCCCAATGTTTTGGATGCGGAGGCGGCGCCTTTACTAGGCATTGAGGTTTCTCCCACGCCGGCTATTATCACAAAGGAAAGGCCGTCAGAAGTTGAAAGGACCTTTGATAGATGGGAACCTTCATGAATAGTCGGGGTCAGCTCATCATCAACGGATAGAAGGGATAAAATCGTCCTCATAAAAGATGATGGATCGGGCTCCGATGTCGACCCTGAGGAGGTGCGGACTTTTGAGAGAGGTTCACCCGAGTGGAGATAAGGACAGAGGGGCCTGATCGGCACATAGTCATCCCCGTAGATTATGACCTCTTGGCCAATTCAGAATAGACGGTGTCGGCCTTCGCTCCTCTATGTACGGATTCTGAAAAGAGGATGCTACAAATACTGAAGGACGTGGATCTGTCATTGGGTATATCTGGCATGGCCTTGCGAGTAAGTTTGCTTTTCCCATGTTAGGTTAGTTTATTTTGTATGTGTAATTTCCTTCTGCTGACCTGTCTTTTTTTTGCTTGTCAGACCCTCATTATGGATATTGAGCATGATCGGTGGGAAAAGTGTAGGACGACTCTCTTTAAGAAGATTGTATCCAAGTACATAGAGTACCGTTCTAAGCACCGAACGCTAGTCGACTTACTTAGCCAGGACAACCAGTTTCAGACGCTTCGCGACGGGCTCAAGTAGAAGGATGGGGAGCTAAGGGAGAAGGATGAGGATCTTATGAGGGACATCGGTAGGTGCAGTGTGCTTGAGGGGAGCGGAGGGCTAAGGAAGATGAGCTCGAGGTTGAGCAAGGGAGTGATGGCCCAAAATACTGACCTTCAGGCACATATGGCGTCTTTAGGGGTCAAGCTCGAGTACAGCGAAGCAAGAGAAGTCAACTTGAGAGGTGAGTTGAGCACCAGGGTCGAAGAGCTGGGTCGAGCTGAGAAAGCAAGAATGACTGCTTGTAGTGGAGGCGGCAGCCCTAGGGGGCGCCCTCCATGTTTGCAGGTCTGAGCGAACTACTGAGGCGGAGACTTCGGCGCTCATGGAGGCAAGGTTTGAGGAGCGGATTGGGAGTTTGGAGGCGAAGCTATCTGAGCTGAATGAGCAGGTTCTCGCTATAAGAGCCGAGAAGGCATAACAACAGGCCAAGCTGTCTATTTCTCATACTTCTGTTTCTCCCGGTGTGTCACGGAAGTTGTATGAAATGTGGGTTCATGCTGAGGCCCAACTTGACATATATAGGTCTCTGAAGACGGTTGGGAAGATTTCCGAGGCAAAATTTAAGGATATTCGTGTCAAGGCACGTGCAGCTCGTGACGCCTGTAGTTATGATCCTGGTACGCCCAGAGGGGAGGATGATAAAGATGCCTTAGATGGGATTACCTCCGACCCTTGGTACGACGATGAGTATGTCAGTGACGTTAGTGATTGGGGGGATGATGCGGCATGAAGTCTTTGTACTTGGTTTTTGCTTTTTTGTGTTTTACTTTTTTTTGTGAGGGCGTCTTTCCAGCCCTTTGTAAAAATGTATTGGAATGGAATGAATGAAATGGAACAGTTGTCTTTTGTTGTGTATTTCTAGCTCTTCTTTATTTTTTCTTTCGTAAGTGTTCTTTTGTGAAAAAGTCCCTGACTTTTGGTCGGTTGAATGTAAGTTGATTCGAACGAGATTGAATGTAGATCGATTCGAACGAGGTTGGATGTAGATCAATTTAAACGAGGTCAAATGTATATTGATTCGAACGAGGTCGAATGTGAGTTAATTCGAGTGAGGTCGAATGTAGATCGATTCGAACGAGGTTGGATGTAGATCAATTTGAACGAGATCGAATGTAGATCAATTCGAATGAGGTCGAACGTATATCGATTCGAACGAGGTCGAATGTAAGTTAATTCGAGTGATGTCGATTGTAAATTGATTCGAATGAGGTCGAATGTAGATCGATCCGAACGAGGTCGAAGTATATCGATTCGAGCGAGGTTGAATGTATATCGATCTGAACAAGGTTGAATTTAGATCGATTCGAACGAGGCCGAATGTATATCGATTCGAACAAGGTCGAATGTAAGTTAATTCGAGTGAGGTCGAATGTACATTTCTTTTGTGTTGGCGTGATGTGTAAATTTGGTGGAGTTGTGTAAGAATGTCATATACTGCTTTGTTTATTCATTGGAGAATATTACATATTTATGTTCAGTCTGTACATATAATTGAGGAGTCCTAGTCTATCTAGTCCCTTCATCGCTTGGCCTAGAGAAGTAGTCGATAGGCAGAGAGGTGAACTGAATACCTAAACTTCGAGACACCCCCTTCGTCGCCTCATTAAAAACCTCCCCAAGAAAACCCAATTGGGACAAAACTCGGGTGAGGGAAGAAGAGTACGACTTGGAGGACGTCCATCTTTAGAAGTTGAAGTATTTGAGGTGGGCGACGTTCCAATTGTTTTGAAGTAGCTTTCCCTCAATTGTTTCTAGTTGGAATGACCCTTTGTTTGCTGTTTCCGTGATTTTGTGTGGTCTGTCCCAATTGGTTCCCAGTTTACCTTCCCGTGGGTCTTTGTTCGCTTGTGTTTTGACTTTGAGTACATAGTCCCCTACCTTGAGTGGTCTGACTTTGGCTTTTTTGTTGTAGTACCATTTTGCTTGCTGTTTTTGAGCTATCATTCTTACGTAGGCCATGTCTCTATGCTCATTTGTTTCGTCGAGGTCTTGCCTTTTGCTTTCATCGTTACTTGGTCCTCTCTCATTGGAGTATCTCAAACTTGGTTCCCCGACTTCGACTCGTATCACTGCATCAGTCCCATATACTAGCGAATATGGCGTTTCTCAAGTGCTTGTTTTTGGCTTGGTGCGATATGCCCATAGCACTTCCGGCCACAGTCCTTTGGCGTCCTCAAGATTCTTCTTCATGATGTTCAATATTTGTTTTGTTGGAGGACTCCGCCTAACCGTTTCCTGTGGGATGATATGTTATGGAGAGTATTCGCTTGATGTGCCATTTCTCGAAGAATTCGGCGGTCTTTTTTCTGGTGAATTGGGGTCCGTTGTCACAACTAATTTCTTTGGGAATACTGAAGCGTCATATGATATTCCTCCATATGAATGTGATAACTTCATGTTCGTGTATTTGGGCAAATGCACCTGCTTCTACCCACTTGGAAAAATAGTCAGTTAAAACTAAAAGAAATCGTATATTACCTCGTCCTGCTGGAAGGGATGTCCATCCTCCATTTGATGAATGGACAAGGCGATGTGACTGGGTGGAGATGCTCTCCCGCTTGGTGGATCATTGGGGCGTATTTTTGGCATTGCTCGCACTTTCTAACGAAGTTGGCGACTTTCTTTTTCATAGTGGGCCAGTAATAGCCAGCCCGTATGAGGCATCTAACCAAGGTTCAATTGCCGGTATGGGCTCCACACTGGCCTTCATGTACTTCTTCGAGGACGCGCCTAGTTTAGTTTGGTCCTAGGCACTTCGTCAAGGGAGCGCCAAATGTTCTTTTGTACAGGTCATGGTTGATGATTATATCTAGCCGTCAGCATTCGAAGCTTCTAGGCTTCTTTTTTGTCGGGTGAGAGCAATCCCTCCTACAAATATGACATAATACGGTTGCGCCAGTCACAAGTCAGGTTTATAGTGTGTACCTCAATTTGGTCTATCGACGAACGAAGGAGGGTGACCACGTTTTTTTTACGCTTATGTTCTTGGTGGCCGCTGCTTATTTGGCAAGGCCGTATGCTTTGATGTTTTGTGCTCGGGGTATCTGGTAGAGTTGGAACTCGTCGAAATCGGGTAGTAGCTTATGAATTTCTGTGTGATATTTCTGTAACCTTTGTTCTTTGATTTGGAAAGTCCCTGTGACTTGGTTGACGACGCATTGTGAGTCACATCGGAGGATGACTCGCCGTGCTCCATACTTGAGAGCTAGTTTCAGTCCGACAATTACGGCCTCATACTCGGCCTCATTGTTAGTCATGTCGGGACACTGTATGGACTGGCGGATGACTTCGCCTGTTGGGACCTCGAGCACGAGTCCCAGTCCAAATCCTGGCGCATTGGAGGCATCATCGATGTACATGACCCATAGGTCGGATAATTTGGGGGAGGTACGGGCAACTTTATGGTCGGCCTTAGGCAATATTTTGGCGTTGAAGTGAGCGACAAAGTCGGCAAGTACTTGCGACTTTATCGCTGTTCACAGTTGATATGTTATATCATGCTCGCTTAATTCGATGGCCCACTTGGCCAATCTACCCGACAACTCAGATTTATGTACGATGCTTCTTAGGGGTAAGGTCGTGGCCACCGAGATGGGGGTGGCATTGAAAATAGGGTTTCAGCTTTCGTGAAGATACGACTAATGCCAGGGTCAGTTTGTCGAGGTAGGGATACCTCATTTCGGCATCGACCAGGTCTTTGCTAATGTAATAGATTAGAGATTGCGTACCTTTATTTTCATAGACCAAGACTGCACTTACTGCAACGTCAGATATGACCAGGTAGATTAAGAGACGTTCGCCTGGTTCTGCCTTGGCGAGTAGTAGGGGCGAGGACAAGTATGCCTTTAATTCTCTTAGGGCGTTGATGCATTCGGAATTCCACTAGAATATGTTGTCCTTTTTGAGTACGTTGAAGAATTTGTGGCATCTGTCAGAGGATCGTGAGATGAACCTCGACACGACGGCTATACAATCGGTCAGCTTCTACACCTGTTTCTTCCTAGTCAAAATTTCAGGTATTCCCTCTATGGCCTTGATTTGGTCAGGATTGACCTCAATGCCTCTCTACGATACCAAAAAGCCGAGGAACTTTCCCTAGGTGACTTCAAAAGCACACTTCTCAGGGTTCATCTTCATGTCATATCGTCTAAGTATGTCGAAGGCTTCCCTCAGATGGTCGATGTGGTCCTCTTTTCTTTTTGATTTGACTAACATGTCGTCTATATAGACTTCCATCGTTTTGCTGAGTTGCTCTTTGAACATCTTGGCGACCATCCTCGGATAGGTCGCCCCTGCATTTTTCAACCCGAATGGCATGACTCTATAGTAATACGTCCCTTGATGGGTGATGAATGTGCTTTTTTCCTAGTCCTCTTCCTCTATGAGGATTTGGTTGTAGCCTGAGTAGGCATTCAAGAAGCTTAATAACTCGTGCCCTGTTGTTGCATTGATGAGGTGATCGATGTAAGGCAACGTGAAGGATTCTTTTGGGCAGGCTTTGTTTATGTCCGTGAAGTCTACGCACATGCGCCATTTCCCGTTTTTCTTTTTCACCATGAGCACGTTAGCGACCCATTGGGGGTACTTTGATTCTCGAATGGAACCGTTAGAGAGCAATTTTTCTACCTCTTGGTGGATGGCCTCATTGATTGTTGTATTGAACTTTCTTCTGATTTATCGTACCAACGGGTAGGGTGGAGCGACGTTCAGCTTGTGTGTTGCAATATCTTTCGGGATACCTGGCATATCTATATGGGAGAAAGCAAACAGATCGGCATTGTTAGTTAAAAATTTATGGAATTTACTTAGTTTTGTGAGTTTGTAGTCGATGTAGGCTTTTTTGTTGGGGTCGCTTTCGTTCAGCTAGATGGGATCAAGTTCTTCCACTATTGACCTTGTGGCTTCTACGACATCGGGGTCTCTGAAAATGTTTGTTTGTTCGTCGGACTCAACCCCCGACTTCGGTAATTGCTATGCTCCTAAGCCCTCCTCTCTTAACTATTGGGTGTATGTGAAATCTTGGGCGATGTGGTAGCATTGTTGAGTTGTGCGCTATTCACCGCAGATGCTGAATATTCCCCATAGGGTAGGGAACTTGATGACCTGATATAAACTGGACGGGATGGCCCTCATGACGTGTATCCAGGGTCGCCCTATAATGGTGTTGTAGGAAGTGTCTTGGTTCATGAAATGGAATGGTTTTTCCAGGGTGATTCCCCCGGCCAGAACGGGAAATGTTATCTCTCCGGAGGTTTGTTCAACTGCATTGTTAAAACCTGTTAGAGTTATGCAGCATAGTACTATCTAATCCTCGAGTCTCATTTGTGTAAGAACTCTAGGGTGGATAATACATGCGCCCCTCTTGTCGTCTACCATGATTCTTTTTACATCGCTATTTGAAATTTGTAAAGTAATGACAAGAGCGTCGAAATAAGGAAAGGTCAAACCGTGGGTATCTGACTTATCAAAGATGATACTGTCTTCGAGGTCATCATACCGTTCATAGGTGATCGACCGTTTCAATTTGTGTGTGGTGGTGAACTTCACATGGTTAATTGTTGCTTCGTCACCTCCGCCGGTGATCATTTGGATGGTGCAGGCGGGGAAAGTTGGCTTTGGGGGGCCTTGATGTGGTTCTCTTCCACGGGCAAAATTTGCTCTCCCTCAATCGCTCATAAGCTCTTTTAAATGTCCTTGGTGGAGCATGTTCACTACTTCTTGTAGTAGGACTCACAGAGGGCATTCGACTTTCTAGAATTTGGGTCCGACTTCATCTTTTGTGGCCATTTCACCTTGGGACCGAGCTTCTCTAGGGCGTAAACTATTTCTGAAGGAGAAACACAAAAATTGTGAGCAGATAAATGTGGAGGCATACCTCTTTCATTTCGGTGAATTCTTGTTTGTGGCCTGAACGCCCCTTCGGCTTAGCAGGGAGGTAGTGGGATGGTCGCTCTGATGTATGGTTGGTGCCTTTCCCCATTGAGGCGTGGACCTGCGTGATCTCTTCGGCTGTCATTCCGACGATCTTTCCTTGATTCCATTTGGACTGTTGTTAGCCGTTGGATTGGACCATTGAGTTCGTCTTCATCTGCTCTCACCTCGGCACAGTAAGCGTTGTGAATTTCTTCCCGAGTGGTGCGAAGGGTATTTCATGAGTCCGCTTAATATTTTTCTAATCTCCCTCGACCCGTTCCTATTTAACCCGTTTTGAAAGGCCACTACCGACATCCCTTATGACACGTTTGGCATGTTCATTCTTACTCTATTGAACCGGACGAGGAAGTCCCTGAGTCCTTCGCCAGGTGATTGTTTGATGGTGAATATGTCATTCACTCTGGCTTCTGCTTTCTTGGCCCCGGCATCGGTGGTGACGAATTTGTCGGCCATTTCCTCGAACGTCATTATGGAGTGTGCTGGTAATTACGAGTACTATGTTAAGGCTTCTCCTGTTAGGGTTTCACCGAACTTCTTCAGCAGCATCGACGATACCTACTCTTTCGAGAGGTCGTTGCCTTTTACCACCGTGGCGTAGTGAATGATATGGTCTTCAGGGTACGTTGTGCCGTCATATATAGATATGGTGGCATTGTGAAGGTTTTGGGTATGGCATGTAGGACTGCCTCCTCGCTGTATGGTTGTTCCACGAACCAACCGACATCCCATTTTGGCAGGAGTTTTGGGGTGCCTGGTATCTTATCAACTCTTTTTTGGTGCTCCCTCATTTGGTCGCGGAGCGCTTTATTCTCATTCTCCATTTCTTCCATTTTCTTTAGAACAGCTATGAGGGCATCGTTACCTGCATCAACAATGGTGTGAGTGTTACCTGTTGGGGGATGGCGTGTTGCTCGTTGATGGTTATTTGGGTGTCAACTCGTGCGGTGTTCCTACTCGCCCCTTGAACGGGTTTGTCGAGTATACTGCTTAGGGTACTTGTCAGCCATGCCTCCAATAACTTTTTCACTGCGGGCGGCGCTTCTTCCATCATGGACGTGGAGGCTTCCTTTTCATGTGAAGCGGTTACACTCCCATGATGGGGAGGTGAATCACTTTGCTTGGGTGAGGCGCTCGGCGTCAAATTCTCCTCGTCTTCCCTGTCCATCTCGTTGATGGTGCCTAGGAGATTAGTGGTGACACCCATCATTGCTTTCAGTCTTTCCTCTCCTTTTCCTGTCATTGTTAGCTTGTGCAAACAAGAAAAATGGAGCTTTTGTTGTGTGTTTTTTTCAGATCTAGAAGAAACTAAACTTTTTAACTAGGACTTCCCCACAGACGGAGCCAAATTGTTTGACCAAAAAATTTTAAGACATGTTTGTTAAACCAATTTAATAAATTGACAAAGAGTGAATCCAAGCTAAAAGTAATAAATCCCAGATCTAAAGTTGAAGGTACGTAATCGTGCTCAAGTCAACAAATGCCAAGTTAATGCTCGATGACTGTCAATAAATATAAGGATAAAAACATGCAATAAATATGACAAATGGCATTAAATGTAATAAGAAGGAATTTATCACCCAAATGTTGAATGGGATGGATGATTCATTTTTCTGACTATAGCGTGTGACATCAGATTATGGAAGTAAACAACGTGTTCTTGGATCTTGTGAATAAAAGAGGAATGTTATGTAATGGAATCAAACAGAGGAGACAAGACAAGCTTTTTGTATACTTTTGATAATCAACTCTTTACAAGATGTTCTTTCATAAAAGTTCCGAATCCACTTTTTGTTTCCTCTCTCTTCCTATTTATAAGGGATATCTCTAGAAAACCCTAAAAAACACAATATAGGGGAATATTCAATGGAATATTCCTATTCATAATCCTAGGAATATTCTAACAGTTGTAGCCGTTTGTTCTCTACTCGACCTCGGCACTGGTCTCTCTCTCTCTCTGAGTGACTCCTCGCCACTGGGTCGTGCTTGGTTTCGACCTCGGCCTCAGCTCGTCTGTCTGTATTTGCTAAACTAGACTTAATTTTGACCCATACAATTTGCTATAAAAAAATACACCATGGCCAGTTTTGTTCATTGCCCTTCTCATGGAGCTCATAGGATTCAATTATGTTGTGCGGACTTTTTAAAATGCTACTGCACCTTTGTTGGATCCTCCAAAAATACATTACTTTTAAAGGATTCGACGCACATTCGGTGATATTTCCGAAGAGTCTGTGCAACTTAGAAACTAAAAATTCCCAAATCTAAATCCACTCTTCATATTTATTAGTGTATCATTCACGTTTAATGAAGTGTATCATACTTGGAACAAAAAACAAAGAGATAGAGGGAAAAACAAAGAGATAGAGGGCTTTAGCGGGACATGAATACGAGCATCCAGCTGTGCAGAGCAACAACATGCTTGCTAGGATTATATTGACAACTTAAGATGGTTTCACTGGTTCAATTTTCCATTGCAGGAACCAAAAAGAAAAGGGGAAGGAGTTAAATGGAAGCTCAATTCGAGTGGAAAATACTGTGTGGTAGATCAGGTTGTGCACACCATATTAATTGAGAAGTTTTATTTTGTGCATCATACAACTTACATTAGTTGTATGAGGCTCATTTTTGTCTCACAAATTTACGGACCCCAATCTTCCATTTTTGGGTCCACAAAACTGTAAGACAAAAAGTTATCTCATACAACTAGTGTCAGTTGTACGAGACACAAAATAAAATTTTCCATATTAATTTGTTCATGGGTGAATATATTCATTTGTCCAGCTAATACAATTGAGTTTTACGTCATCTCTTTAATATAGACACGTACTCACCTCTATTAAGCCACAAAAAAATATTGCCAGTCTGAAGAATGTGTACGGCCTTCAACAATAATTATTTTACAAACTCAACCTTCCAAGTAGTGAAAGAGAAGTAGCTCCAACAACCAACTAGATGGCAAGCTGTATTTTTTTCTTGAAGATGTACATTAAATATTCTACCACTTTTTACTGGAAGCGGCTAAACTTGCTACCTTTTTCCCTAAAATTATTAAGACTCCCATCTACTACCAAGATTCAATTTATAACATCATAAAGTTTTTAAAAAGGGTATAGAGAAAATAAATCAACTTAGACTCTTGAGAAAAGAAATGGGCCGGGGAATACCCAATTTGAAATAAGGGGATAGTAATTTAAAGGCAAAATACATTAAATTACCCCTAAACTTGACTTAAATTATTAGTATCATCCCTGAATTATGTCCAGTCTTAATTACCCCCCTTAATTTGGCCTTTTGAGAGTCATTACCTCCCTAGATGCTGATGTGGCAAAAAGTGTGGGTGCACTCACCTGCCACGTGGATTTTTCTGTCTATGTGGCATTTTTTTGAAAAATAAAATATTTTTTTTTTACCTTTTTAAGAATATTATTTTGTAGATATTTTTTTCGAATATAATTTATAATAAAACCTGGATATAACTACATTATTTAGGTTAAATATTTTTACTTGGCCAAAAATAATAATGTTTTAGTTAATCTTTTTTTGACTTTGACCTGAAAATAAAGATTTATACAATTGAAATAAATAGTCAAGGCATTTAAAAAGATATAAAAAATACATAGTTTGAAATTAATTATTTTGGCTATAATTTTTTATATAGCTCTAAATTACGGTGCTCTAATTTTATTTTTATTTTATTTTTATAGATTTTACTTAAAAAAGTAAAAATACACCGTTGAAATAAATAGTCTTGCAATTGTACACTCTTTTTATTTCTTCTTTTGGTGCAATGACTATTATTTCAACTATGTATTTTTTATAACTTTTTAGATGTTTTGACTATTTATTTCAATTGTATAAATCTTTATTTTCAGGTCAAATTCAAAAAAAGATTAACTAAAACTTTATTATTGTGGCCAAACAAAAATATTTAGCCTAAATAATGTAGTTATATCCAAGTTTTATTATAAATTTTATTCGAAAGGGTAAAAAAATATTTTATTTTTCAAAAAAATACCACAGACAGAAAAATCCACGTGGCAGGGGAGTGTACCCACACTTTTTGCCACATCAGCGTCTAGGGGGTATTGGCCCTCAAAAGGCCAAGTTGAGGGGGGTAATTAAGATCGGGCATAGTTCGGGAAGGATACTAATAATCTGAGCCAAATTTAGGGGTGGTTTAAGGTATTTTGCCTAATTTAAATAAGACGAGCTACTTATGAACATGCTAA
This sequence comes from Nicotiana tabacum, assembly GCF_000715075.1. Taxonomy (NCBI): domain Eukaryota; kingdom Viridiplantae; phylum Streptophyta; class Magnoliopsida; order Solanales; family Solanaceae; genus Nicotiana; species Nicotiana tabacum. The sequence continues at coordinate 13,792,833 of NC_134095.1, forward strand.
CAAAGGTATAGTCTTTAATTTCCCCCAACTAAGAGCCCCAAAAACTTAAGCAAATGAAAATCCGTATATAGTCTAGATGTTTCTGCCTTTTTAGTTTCCCCTTTTTTATCTTTTCTTTTCCAATGAACAATAAAAGGTATTTAGAATATAATACAGATTTAACTTTATAACTAAGATTTAGTAACTAGCAAGAACTAGGAGGTGCCAGTGAGGAGGTCCATATCACGACTATCTTCCATTATTACAGATTCTTTGATCTCTTGTATCATCTTTAACACTTGCCACATTGTTGGTCTTTGCTCTGGTGATGTCACTCTACAAGCCATAGCTACTTCAAGAAGCATTTCCAACTTATTATCTTCTCCACTTCCCTCATGATCTTCTCTAGTAGATTTCACCCAATGGATCATATCATCTGGCATTAAATATGGATGTTCTGAGGGATGTTTTCCTGTTAGAAGCTCAAGTAAAAGAATGCCAAATGAATAAACATCGGATTTTGCACTGGCTTGGCGGTGGTGGTGGTGGTTGTGACTCAACTTTCGGATTTCTGGAGCCTTGTAGGCTGCAGAATCAGGGTCCTCGTCGTCCGAGGGGACAGCGAGGATCGAGAGGCAATAGTCGGCTATGCACGCCTCGAAATCGGAGCCGAGGAGGACGTTAGAGGACTTGAGATTGCCATGAACAAGCCTCCATGCTTGGTGAATGTAGGAAAGTCCTTGAGCTACGTCCTCTGCTATTTTCAAGCATGAAGTCCAGTGAAGTGGCTTTGCTCTTGATGACTTGGAACCTGAACACGTGGCACATTGACCAGTCAAAGTATGTTTCGGATGCCACGTCAGATCGACCAAGTTTGATAAAACTAACTAAATTCAATAAAGAATAATTATAAGGCTTTGTATTAAATATGCGACGGTGGTACTGAACATGCAATAACAGTATTCTTTATTACTTGAGCAATGCCGAGAGCTGACACCCACAATACTATTAACTTCAAGTTACGCAATCACACGTGAAACAAAATTAAAGTTATATTCTTAAATCAGATTAAATAAGTTTAATAACACTACTACCTATGATTAGGACACTAAACAAACATAAAAATATTTTACGAAGATAGAAATCGGTTTCCAATGTCGTCAGGGTCAGCTGCAAGATGCTCTGTGTCTGTGAAAACCTTGGGGTTGAGGAAGGGCGGAGGCAGAAACTGAGTGTTATTTTTATCCATATAGGTACAATAATAATATTAATGGCGATATAATTAACTTTAGAATAACTTGTTTCCGACCAAAAGACCCTCAATTCTATCATAACCAAGCCCTTTCCAAGAACAATTTAAAACCAAAAACAAAAATGACGAAGAAGAAAAGAAGAAAATCTAAGATATTGTCCCTACATTACATATAGCGTAGGCATTTTATTCCGACAAATTAAGTTAGACTAATTACAGCGAAACCAATAATAGTTCTGATATCCCAATCTATCCATTTCAATTCTTTTTCTCATTCACATTAATGTCATGTTCTCTTTACGTTCATTTATTGAAGATTAAGAATAAACAGAAGTAGGCTCAAATCCGGCGAAAGCAAAATATTGGATCATTTCTTTTCATCTATTTAAGCTTTGAAGGATAGAATTATTTAATACCAATGCTGGTGAATTACTCCAGTAAGCGTATTAGAAAAAAAAGGAATAAGAACAAATAGAAAAGGAACGTACCATGAACAAGAGAGAACAAGCTACCATTGGGCTGATAATCATAGACCAAAAGCCTTTCTTCCCTTGCCTGAAAATACGCCCGAAGTGGAACCAAATTCGGGTGCCTAAGCCCGCCCACTGATTCCATATGCTGCTCAAACTCTTCCTTACTTGTACCCGCTAATCTCCCACCATCCAATCTCTTCACACAAACAATCAAACGGTTATCAAGCACTGCTTTATAAGTGGTCCCCATTGTCCCTCTACCCAAAAGCTCAGCAGAAGCTCTCATCAGCTGCTCCAGCGTATACACCTGCACCTCACCTGCACAGAACATTAAGCTCCCACTTTTCCCAATCACTTGCTGCATTCCTTGTTGCACTCTTTTCACCTTCTCTTCTAACTCATTATTGTCTTCTTCAATCCTCATTACTGCTTCTGCATTGCCACTAACACTTGGATCAAATGCACCTTTCTGAGTTTTTTCGCCCAATTTTTTCGAGTTCTTGTGCTTTTTCGTCGCTAATGCTAATAATATTACTGAACATATAAGGACTAAACAAGCTGTGGAAACCCCAATAATGAGTAAATATCTTTTATGGGTTTTGTTTTCTTTACTTTTTAAAGCAACCCCATTTTGTAAATCCTCGTTTTGGCCGAGTTCTGCTGGAGTTTTTGGTGGCGGCGGTTTAATTTTGGTAGCGGCGTCAGTAGACGGGCTGAAAAAGGGTTGTATTGGACGGCATTCTTTGTGTATGATTTCGCCACAAAGTCCTTTATTATCTGAGAACGATGCCGTTTTAAACCGGGATAGTGTTTTAGTTACTGGAATAGGACCGGAGAGGGTATTGTGAGAAATGTTAAAGATTTGAAGTGAAGATTGGTTCAGCGGTGGAACTGAACCGTTTATCCGGTTCGAGTCAAGCCGGAGATAGTACAACCGGTTCAAGTTGTTGACTGAAATGGGTAATGAACCGGTGAGATTGTTGTAGGACAGATCAAGAGTTTTGAGCCTGTGAAGAGTAAATATAGAAAGTGGTATTGAACCAGTGAATAAATTATGGTCAAGGAAAAGAACTTTGAGATTAACAAGGGAAGAAAGATCAGGAATGGGACCAGTAAGTGAGTTATTTTGAAGACTCAAAACACGTAGTTGATCAAGTTTAGACAATGTATTAGGAGGAAATATACCACCTAAGCTTAAACCTTCAAATGTAACACGAACCACTTTCTTTTCTGCACATTGTACACCTTTCCATTTGCAGAATCTGAAGCTTTTATTAGCAGAAAACTCAAGTTTGTTTCCTAAGTCAGCTTTGTATTTGAATGCTAACAATGCTGAAGCATCTGAAGGAACTAACAAACTAGTGGAAGGGGATTGTAAATGAGAAGAACCAGTGGCTAAAGAAGATAAACATAAGAGATTAACAACTACTACTAAGAGTTGATGTATTTTCATCTTCTCTCAGTGCGAGAAGGGAAAAGAGTTGTTGGGGGTTCAAAGATTGAATTTTTACGACCCTTTTTTTGGTTTTCTTTTCTTTGCTAGCTCTATAATGTAGCAATGGTCTTACATTATGCAGAGAGGTTTAGAGGTGCAATACGTGACAAAAGAGGTGAAAGACTGAAGAGAGGATATGGCAAAGGCACAGTCAGATTCACGTGAAGATATATGGGAAAGAAAAAGAGAAATGAAAGTGAAAAAAAGGAGGGTGGGGACTTCCAATATTAGCCTGGCTACTTCTCTCTCTGTTTCTGTGTCAGCCATGGCCATCTGTGAAAATTATTATAGTAGTACTACACTACTCAGTAGCTTCTGTTGTTTTTGGAGTCGTATTTGATACGTTGTCAACTGAAATAGTATCTGGTCCATCACAAAATCGGTCGTTTTATGGGTACTCTATTATGTTAACCAAATTGATTAGGAAAATTCTTTAGTGGGCCATCTCATATTTTAGTGTAAAAATTGCGTGGAACGCCCCTTTTTAATCTGTAGCCGCTTTATTTTTCTATTTGTATTTGTACCTGTTTTTTTATTAAAAGCCTTTTAAAAAGACTATTTTGCCCTTTTTTATTAAAAGACTACTTTCTCTTCAAGTATATGCTAGTCATCTACTGTCTTTGTCTCTCTCTCCCGTTATTCGCGTTTTTTGATTTGTTCTTCTCTGAAATCAAACGGTTTTCGTCGTTGTTTTTTATTTTTCAACTGCTAGTCGTCGTTGTTCCCAACATTACGATTTAATCACAGGTACATTGCATTAACTTTCTGGGTTTTATTTTAGTATTAATCTTTACGATTTAATTTCTAGTTTTAGTTTTGATAGTCATGTATTTATGATAAAATAGTTTCTTAGGGTTTATTTGATAAGTGCATTAGTTTTACTTTTACGATTGTGTTTTTAGGTTTTTTGAACGAGTGTTTGTGTCATTGATGAAAATTCTATAAATTCTTCAGTGATTAGACGTCAAAACTTTTAAAAATTTTGAGAGTTAAATAGATGATACTATTAAAGTGTGAAGTTTATAATAGTTCAATGATACCTTAGATATGAGCTGAAATTTTTTCATGTTTTGGCATTATTTTTGGATTTGAATTTGTGTTTTGTGTTTTGTAAAAACTACATCATGTTTTTTTGCTGAATGTTTTGTTTTGTAACTGGTGAACTTCAGCTCTAGAGCTGAAGTTTTTGTTTTTGTAATGTCGAACTTCAGCTCTAGAGCTGAAGTTTTTGTTTTGTAACTGTGGAACTTCAGCCTTCTTAGAGATTGAAGTTTTAACTGATCTTTTTGATAATGTCTTGATATTATTTTTTGTAACTTTTACTCTTTTTTTTAACAGATGGCACCTAAAGCATCTAAAGATCCTAATGCATCTAACTAAATCGATAATTATTTTGTTTTCAAGTTAGTTGATGCTGATTATATGAATTTTATTATCTTTATTTAAATTATTTAAATTTAATAATCAATATTTGAGGTTTTCTAAGATAATTCTAACTGGTCGGCACCGTTTATACAAATATTTTGCTTCATACTATATTTAAATATGTAATGTAAATATATATATATATATATATATATATATAAAGTTGGGAAATGGTCAGCTGATGTGGCATCCCTGAATGGTCAGCTTTCATATTTTTCTTTTTCCTGATTTTTTTGAATTTTTTCTGTTATTTCACTCCTTTTCTCCATTTATTTCTAATAGTACTTTATTAGCCCACTACTCCAAATAATAACTGCTATTAAAATGCTACTAAACATCCCAAACATTAAGCCCACTAACCGTTTTGTTTTACCCTTTCACGATAAAATTCTAATTTGCCCTTTTTTTGTTTCCTCTTAACACACCCCACGTTTCACAGCTTCATGCCAAGGTAAAATCCCTTCTTCAGTTTATGGAATGTTGTAGTCGTTTGATTTTTTCTACTATCTTCTCCTAATAATTCTCCATTTATCCTCATAATTCCTAATTACAATGATATTTATTGTGTATTAATTTCTAATTATTAAATTGATGATTAATCTTCTGCCTATTGATACTCTTTTTTGATGGATTATATATAGATGGTGATGAATGTTATTCATACTGTAACTAGCTTGCTTTCTCTTGCTTTTCATTATTTTCTTAGAATGACATACTCTTTTCTTTCAGAGTTAGGTCTTCAATTAGTTGATAAGGGTTAGAATTTGCAGAATGTAGGATTCTTTTAATCTCAAGAAAATGGAGAGTTGATTGACTTGGATATGATATTTATTGACGAAAAGGTACCTTCATGATTCTTATACTTTTATACACAGATTCTCTTCGTGTCTTTTCATCTCAAAATATTTACGTCTTTTCTTTTATCAGGAAAATTTGATGCATGCTACAATCAACAAGAAATTAAATAACAAGTTCAACGATAAGTTGACCAAAGGTTCTTTGTTTGTTATCAAAAAGTTCAAAGTTGTTGAAAGTACTGGTGGATATAGGCCTGTTGAAAGTAATTTTAAAATTATTTTTTTACTTAAAACCGCTGTCAAAAGTCTAGAGGAAGATATTGTTAGTATTCTTGTAAATGGATTTCACTTTATCACACCAGATATGATTGACTCAAGGGTGAACAATAATACTGTGTTATCAAGTATATTTATTAAAAAATCTATATTTTTTTTAAATATTCATGTAATTCTAAAATAACAACTTTCTGCTCTTCATTTGTAGATGTGGTGCGTTGTTTGTGCGGAGTTGGAGACATGGAGACTGCTGGCTCGAGGTGGAAAAAAAGGGGCATCCATATTATTACTGATTAGTGAGTCGCTTCCCATTTTATGTTCCTTTAATTTGTAAATCTTCCAGAACTTTCATTTCCTATTATGTTTCAATGCCTCTTCCTCAAATGTGCGGTCTTGGTAGAGTAAAACCTTTCAAACAAATTTGTTAGTTTGGTTCGGGGAGTAAAACCTTTCAAACAAATCTGTTAATTTGGTTTGGAGAAAATAGGATTCCTGTCTATAGGAACCAATATTGCCTAAACTAAAAAAATTCACCTGCTCTTTTACCAATTATTCTATTGCATATATCTTTTGATTATATTTACATGAATCATATGAATTTTTCTTCTATTAGTGTCCGATCCATTATTTTGTTGTAGTTCTGTCAAATCAAAAATTACTTTATGGGAAGAACTTGGTGAGAAATTTGATCCTTATTTGTACAAGAGGGATTCTGACCCGTATATCGTGATAGTAACCGCTACAACAGTTAAAGAATTCAGTGGTAATTGTTTTAGATTTAATGATTAAAGTTATCTACTCTGATACATTGAACATTATAATGAAGCTATTAATTATTGCATTCATTGTCAATAGGTGAGGTTAGCTTCGCCACCAGCTACGCAAGCAAAATATATGTGAATCTCAATGTAGACTACATAACTTCTTTGATCCAAAAGTTTGCGACCATGTCTGCTGGAGTACAAACTATTGAACGCTCTAATGTTAACAACATTCCGATTGAGGAAGAGATGTTTTTGAACAGGATGAACATCAAGGAGTTGTTGGATTATGACTGGAGTCCTGAACTAGAGGTTATTTTCCTATTTTGCTTCTTAAGTTTTCTTTTTCTCAAAATTTTAAGATGCCGCTAATATATAGTCTTTTAAATGGTAGGAATACATTGTTATCATGAGGGGAGAGACTACAAAAATAGACAACCGTTTTGGTTGGTATTATATTTCATACAATGCGTGTTCAAAGAAGATCGAACCTGTTAATGGTGTCTATAATTGCTCGATTTGCAACAAAAAATGCAAGTTTCCCTTGGTGAAGTAAGGAACCAATTTGTAATGTGAATTTGATTCATGTTGTTATCTAAACTAACTTATTTTGTAAAATAAGGTATAAGATACACGTAAAAGTCAAAGACAAAACTGGGGAGAGCAGTGTTGTCCTATTTAATGTTGTTGCAGAGAAGCTACTTGATACATCAGCTCACAAGTTGTTCAGCAGGCTGTCATCATCGGATAACAATGATGTACCTGCCCAAATCCAAAGCCTTATCGGAAAAGATTTTATTTTCAAGCTAAAATTAAACAGTTACAATTTGCAAGAGGGGCTTGAAAATTTTACCGTATCAAAGATTTTCATTCTTGTTGAAAATTTGGAAATGCAATACCAATCGAGGAAAGATAAGAAGGTAGTGTTATCAGTTATGTACTTTATAAGAACTTTTAATCCATAATTGTATTGGACATGTATAAATATCTATAAATAAGCTTTATTTTTGTTGCTTTTGTAGGGAAAAAGCTTATTGGGGGATGAAAAAGAACCAGAGGAGCGACAGTCAAAAAGATTAATAAAAAAAAGGTAAGTTGATTTACAGTTTAATAGGTATCTGAATAACCTATCTTTTTCAGATTTAAAATTGGACATGTTTAATAGATATGTGAACTTTTCTTTTTAAGAACCAAACAGGCTGCCGATGTCTCATTGGATAACTTGGAACACTCTGGCAAAGATCAACATGTTAATGATGTTGTAAAGAATAGAAAGAGAAGAAACATAATCATAGATGACGATGAATTTAGCGATGGAGACACCAATATTTGCAAACAGAAGAGTCTTTAGCATTGCTTCTAGCATATTGTGTTAGCTTAAATAAAAGTGTTTGGACTTCTTTTACTTTTCTGTTTAGTGTCAACAGTAGATATGCATTAATGAATTTGTCTGTTATTGTCATTTAACTTTTATTAGAAGTGATGATATCCACACTTGTATGGTTTAACTTTCAATTAATCCTATTTGGTTAGCGAGTGTGGTTGTTTGTAATGCTGCGAAGAATCCTGTTAAAGTTGTTCTTGGAACAAAATTATAAAAGAAAATCTTTTGATGCAACAAAGATATAATAAAGAAGAATAGCAATAAAAGGATTAGAGAAACAGAAATGGAGAGAGCATCTTACTATGATAAGTCTAATATGCAACATGGTTGTGTAAGAATTGTTTATGCTATATCTAGCATTGCCAAACATTGCCAAGAAGCAAGGTTAAGGACAAGTGCATACACTGCATCCCAAAACTCCCAACTGTAGAAGTCGGGTGACACTAAATTAGCATGCAACCAAATGTAGGTTTCTCATGAGGTTACAGAGGTTTTCCATTCCATATTTTTTAAATTGTATTTTATTCTGTTGATTTGGACAAATTAATGAGTGCATTCAGATCTAAAGGATATAAAGGAGGAGAGGTTTCAACATGACAAAATAAGGATTTTAACGGGAAAAAAGTGGCAGTGCGGCCATAAAGGAGGCAGAGGTGATGGCAACAAAGGCAGAACTGTAGAGATGCGCCAATCGATCTTTTTCTTTTATGTGCTTTCTCTCTATGATTTTTTTTTATTTGTACGAAAGAGAAGGATTGTATCTTTTTATTTTCATTTTTAATTTTGTAACCTATTTTCCGTTTCAAACCGGTTACCAACGGTTGGCATCCTTTAAATTTTGAGCCAAAGCCTTGTATATGAATGTGGATTCTGATTAATGAGCGGAGGTTCTTACTCTTTCTCTTTTCTTTTCTTTCACAAAATTAATGATTAATTTTGTGACACTCCATACTTTGCTATTATTTAAATATGCCATGTACGTTTTAATTTGCTCTCATTTTTACCCAGCAGACCAGTCGGTTACGAATACTTTGAGATACTTTTATCACATTTTGCTTCGTAATACTAACTTCTTTGTGATTACTCTATTATGGCCACCTTTATTATTTTATTTTATTTTGTTATAATTTTTTTAGTCCATTTATTCTTCTAGATTGTAGTTGAGGACATTATGAGTAATAGCATATTTTTGCTTCAACAAAATTTCAAGAATATCTCATCATTTTTGAAATTTTATAGATGTATTTTAAGGCCGCGCGAAGCGCGGATCATTTCACTAGTTGAAAATAAAAAGAAGAGAAACAAGTGATTTGTTGTATTAGCCTTCAGCTTGTATTGCTAAAGTTTTTAGAGATTAACTAAAAAACTTCAGCACCTAATGCTGAAGTTTTTGTGCAATATGAAATTTTAATTTATTTTTTATTTTTTACCCAGTGTAGGAGGAAAATTTCAGCTCGTCTTGCTGAAGTTTTTAAAGATTAACTAAAAAACTTCAGTACCTAATGCTGAAGTTTTTGTGCAATATGAAATTTTAATTTATGTTTTATTTTTTACCCAGTGTAGGAGGAAAACTTTAGCTCGTCTTGCTGAAGTTTTTAAAGATTAACTAAAAAGCTTCAGCACCTATGCTGGAGTTTTTTGTGCAATATGTAATTTTAATTTATATTTTATTTTTTTTACCCAGTGTAGGAGGAAAACTCCAACTAGTATTGCTGAAGGTTTTAAAAGTTAATTAAAAAACTTCAGCACCTAATGCTGAAGTTTTTGTGCATTATGAAATTTTAATTTATGTTTTATTTTTTACTCAGTGCATGAGGAAAACCTCAGCTCGTCTTGCTGAAGTTTTTAAAGATTAACTAACAAACTTCAGCACCTATCCTGAAGTTTTGCTAAAGGTGTAAATACTTTAAAACTTCAGCTCGTTTTGCTGAATTTTTTAAATATGAACTAAATAACTTCCGCTTATTTAGCAAATAAACAAGACATATACTTCAGCATATGTAAAGGCTCAGCTTGTTTAGCAAATAAACCAAAAATTTCAGCATATTATGTAGTGGAAAACTTCAACATATTTAAATTTGTCGGATTAGAATGTTAATTCAACGTCAAACAGATTTAGAATGCAAATTCAGCATATCAGTGAAGTTCGTCAAACAACTTCAATCAATCAATCAGAAAACATATATCATGAAATCAACCAGTTTCAAAAACTCTTTTGAATTCTAAAGATGAATTTGAATACTTACAATATATTTTGTAATTTTGAATCTGGTTCAAATCTGGTTTGTGAGAGGCGATATGAGGAAATACGGAGGCGATCTGGAATTTAAATCTGGTATGCTTGATGCATCTTTTATATGTTTTGGAAGGGGTATAATGGTCATATTATTACAGATTTTTTGTTAGTTGGTTACAAAATTAATAATTTTTAAAAATAAGGTATAGGTTAAAAGGTGACATAAATATAGGGTATGACTGCAAATCACCCAATTTTAGTTGTATGAAGTTGAGGTCTGTTCTTCATGGGTAACATGGTCCAGTGATAAGATTATATACTTGACTGTTGGCCCATTCTTGATTGGGCTTGCCATTAATAATTGATCTAATTACGATTTTTGAGTAAAAATTGTGTGGGGTAGCCACTATTAAAGTTATATTTACTTTTTATTCATTATTTTTAATACTGAACAAAGGTAGCCACTAGTCTATTAAAATTAATATAAAAAGACTGAGTTACATTTTCCTTCCCAAACGAAATTACAGTGGATTGGAAAGACCGGGTGGGCGGAGCTAGACTTGGCGGCGATACAAGCAATAAGTAGAAGTCTCTTTTTCAGTATTTGAAGAAGAAAAGAAAAGAGATTAACAAAATTGTCAAATCAAATACCGGAAAAGAGACTTCTACCAATTTGTTAATCTCTTTTTCTTCTTTAATACTCCTACTAATTAACGTTGACCTTAGTCTTTCAATTGTTATTGCCAGTAGCGAAGCCAGGAATTTTGTCAAGGATGTTCAAACTTGAAATAAGTAAAAAAAATAATGCGACAAAAGGTGTTCAATACATGTTATGTACCTCTAAAATCTAATAGTTTACCTATATAAGCAGCGCAATTTTCCGACAAAAGGTGGTCAGTTGACCACCCTAACCCAAGTGTGCCTTCGCCCCTGGTTATTGCACGGTGTTGAGCCAACTGAAGTTTCTTAGCCCCTTCTATGGCAAGAATGGGAGAATTTCTGTTCAAAAAGTTCTGTTTAAATTTCTCTCTGTTATTATCAGTTTAATTTGTGTTCTGAAGATTAGCCTTTTGGTTAGGCATCATAAAAAAAATTATAAAGAAGAAGGAAATCAAAAGTTAAGGACACTTAGTCCTGAACTTAAACTAACAAGCTCAAAAGTTAAAGGACAATAGGTCCTGAACTTACAGTTACAAGTTCAAAAGTTAAGGACAATAGGTCCTGAAGTCCTAAACTTAGACTAACAAGTTCAAAAGTTAAGGACAATAGGTCCTGAACTTAGGTTAAGAAGCCCAAAAGTTAAGGACAATAGGTCCTGAACTTAGACTAACAAGCTCAACAGTTAAGGACACTTGGTCCTGAACTTACAGTTACAAGTTCAAAAGTTAAGGACATGCAGTCCTTAAATTACAATTACAAGTTCAAAAGTTAAGGACAATAGGTCCTTAACTTTGATTTCTAAGTTCAAAAGTTAAGGACAGACAGTCCTTAACTTACAGTTACACGTTCAAAAGTTAAGGACAAGTAGTCATTAACTTACAGTTACAAGTTCAAAAGTTAAGGACAATAGGTCCTTAACTTTGACTTACAAGTTCAAAAGTTAAGGACGCTTGGTCCTGAAGTTTGAGTTCCAAGTTCAAAAGTTAAGGACATGTAGCCTTGAAGTCCTGAACCTAGAGTTTCAAGTTCAAAAGTTAAGGACATGTAGCCTTGAAGTCCTGAACTTAGAGTTACAAGTTCAAAAGTTAAGGACATGTAGTCCTGAAGTCCTGAACTTAGAGTTCCAAGTTCAAAAGTTAAGGACATGTAGTCCCGAAGTCTTGAAGTTAAGTACAAATGTTAAGGACATGAGCAGAAGGGTATTTTCGTCCGGGCAGTTAAAGTTTATTAAAGCAGTGACTAAAGGCTAAAGACATTTTAAACGGTGGCTTAAAAGTAAATACATGTGTTATTAGTGGCCACCCGTGCACTTCCCCCGATTTTTGAGATGGCCTAATTAATTAGATTTGAGTTAACCCCACAGCGATCGAAAGTATGCAATTCACAAATTACTAGCCAATTTATTTTTGAAGTAAAATGAGAATTGATAAATTCAGAACTTAGATGAAGTGTCATGATTAAATCAGAAATTAGATCAAATATATGTATTTTGACTTTGGAAAGCGAAACGTGACAATCCTTTGAGCCAAGATGGGTGTTACGAATGATAACGGAGTGCAACAAAACGTTACTTATGTGATCCCCCCTCGACAACTATTTTGGGCCTAGCCTGGCTTGTGGGACTTATGAATGATTTTTAAGCACGGAGGAATTACAGCATATACTGTTGACATGTCTTTCTTTTACGAAAATTTAAAAGGAAATATCATTCTATTAGTCATTATGCTGCTAAACATCTCCTCCACTGTTGTCAAGGAGAAAGGGGATCAAATGAATGAACTAGAAATGGCAATATTGATGATTCACTGCAGCTTCCTCTTTCATACCCTGCCTATTTCTAGCCAGAAATTTGCATGTGCAGCACTATATGTAACTTTCACCTAATAGTTCCCGGATTTGATAAGTCAATCCCAAGAGGTAAGAGCACTGTTCCAAACTACTTTATAAGATGATCTAGCTGGGGCTCTTCACTACTTTGAACTTCGGAAGCTTGTGATCTAAAAAAGTTTAAGATATCACAACCTGTCAGATGAACCACCATTAAAACCGTCATTTACCCGCGCGGGGCAGAGGAGGTGGTTGGGGTTTACTCATTATTAGTATGGATTTAAATTATACACTCGGATAATGTGAAAACCTGACATTATGCACCCTATTAAACGCCAATTTGAAGTGACTATCGATAGGAACGTAAAGTGGTTATGTAAAAAATAAGATAGTTACATGTTACAACTGAGCTAATTTCAATAGTGTGTAAAAAACTGATACAAGCTTAAATTCAACAATTCATGTGCATTGTGTGAAAGCTTGTAAACAAAGGTTAATAATGCTGTGATCTGCGTTTAAGAGATGAACTTCGATGAAAAGCGTTAAGTATGTTGGAAGAAAATGTTGTGCTTATCTATAACACAAAATAATAATATGTCTAGTTCCTGGAACAATTAATAAAGTTTACTTCTGTTCACTGAAGGAAAAAAAGAAGAAATAAACTTTATGAAATGAAGTGGATATATCACTACATATTCCGCAATGGTGTATGAGTTTGCCGGAGCCTAGGGTCTCTTACATCTCTTATTAGTCGCTTTCAATTCTGAATCCACCATGCATTATTATTGAGCTAGGAATCATCTTTACTTTATATGCAATGCAAGGGCCACTCAGACATCTCGGGTCTCTTACATCTCTTATCTAGCTGTTTGAGTACTGCTTGTCATTACACTTGCTAAAACTCTTGTTTCAAGATGATTTGGCTTGAGGTACTTGACATGTGATGAAAATACTGAGGAATTCATAGATTATGGCATGTGTAACTATATTATTTAAGTAATTACTCAAAGAGACCTCTGCTTCTGTCCATCTTAGCTATTTAAAAGAGCATCTACTCACTGACAAGTTAATTTTACATAAGCATTTACCCATCAGGGTTCAACTAAGTTTTGCACGAGTCATATATAGTCAGCATGTTTGTGCACTATAAGTGAGGGTGGCAAACAGGGCGGGGCCTTTAAGGTTACATAAGCATTTGACCCAAAAGGCATTTTATAGCCTATAAGTTTGTTTACATTTGACTTCCCATAATAGTTAACTAAAGCTACAGAGGCATACTCCAAAAAGACAGTCATCAGTCACTGCATCAACACATTGTTCATTAGTAAATTTATATTTGACTTTCCATAAGGCAGAATGGTCTGGGAGACACTTGTACTTGTTCCGGATTGTCCTCCCGGTCCCTATACTCCACAAAGTTTCTTCCAGACACCTCAACTTGATCAAAATAAGACTTTTAAACCCCTTCGGATTCGTGTGATGCTCACTTGCTTGATGTGGATGACAAATCAGCATCCACGTCAGATTCTATGCCAAAATAATAATTAAATTTTCATAATTTAACAAAATTCTAATTTCATAAATAAAAAAATAAAAGGAGAAAGCCAAACAATTAAAATTAAAGAAAACCCCCTCCTTTCTTCTTCAAACTCATCTTCTTTAAAGAATCACGCCACCTGCCATGGCTCCTCCGCCATGGGTACCACCACCTCCAATATCAATTCTTCTTACTTATAATCTCACCTTCACTCCTCTTTTAAAGAAAGTTATCCATCCATGAAAAATCCTCGTAAAATACATGAGCAGACAATTAATTCTTTTGAATTTTGACTTATTCCTCTACCCCAACTTGGAGGGATGTGAAAAAAATTGTAAGCTTAGTGTAACGACCTGGCTAGTTGTTTCGAGAGTTGTAGCCCTGTTACTCATTTTCTGCTCCTTTGTGCTCTACAGCTGTTATATGACTTACCGGGTTGGTTGGTTCGGGTCCGAAGAGATTTCAGAGTGAATTGAGACACTTAGTCTCATAATTGAAAGCTTAAGTTGGAAAAGTTGACCGGATGTTGACTTATGTGTAAACGACTCCAGAATGGAGTTTTGATGGTTCCGTTAGCTCTGTTAGGTGATTTTGGACTTAGGGGCGCGTTCGAATTGTGATTTGGAGGTTCATAATTAGGCTTGAAATGGCGAAAATAGGAATTTTTGGAAAGTTTGACCGGGAGTGAACTTTTTGATATCGGGGTTGGATTGCTCTTGGAATTGGAACAAATTCGGCAGCGGATCGCGAAATCTGATGGGGGAATTCTTACTATCCATGGAGATGCTGATAGGGAGACGACTTTCTTCGAGGTGAAGGATGACAAATTCTGGAAGTTGGAGTAGGTCCGTGGTGTCATTTGTAACTTGTGTGCAAAATTTGTAGTCAATCGGACGTGATTTGATAGGTTTCGACGTTGTTTGTCGAATTTGGACATTTCAAAGTTCATTAGGCTTGAATCCACGTGCAATTCGTGTTTTTGATGTTGTTTGAGGTGATTTGAGGGTTCGACTAAGTTGTATGATGTTTTGGAACTTGATGGTATGTTTGGTTGAGGTCTCGAGGGCCTCGGTGTGAGTTTCGGGTGGTTAACGGATCATTTCTGGACTTAGCTTGATGGCTGAAGATTGCTGGTGTAAATTTTTGGTTTCTTCTTACGCGTTCGCGAGAGAGGTCTCGCGTTCGCGAAACGCATCTATTGGCTGAGAAAGTTTTGTTCTTCGCGTTCGCGAAGAAGAGGACGTGAATGCGAAGGTTTGGACTGAGAGTGAATCGCGAACTCAAGGGGGCGAACGCGTTCGCGAAGAAGAAATGAGGCAGCTGGGGACCCCAAACTTTTGGCCTACGCATTCGCGAGGGTGAGGCCGTGTTCAGGATGAGAGGGGTCAGTAAAGCTACGCGTTCGCGAGTGGTTTAACGCGTTCGTGTAGAAGGATTTTGGTCAGAGGCAATATTGTGCTTCGCGAACGCGAGGGTTCTTCCGCGTTCGCGAAGGAGGCATACCGTGGGAATTATGACTTGGTCCCTTCCGTGGAACTGTAAAGTTGAATAACTTCTTGTTAGTTGTATGCTCTCCATGTGTTATAGAAATTTGACTGCAAATCATGTTAGAAATCATGTTTAGGCTATGTGTTGGTACTGTAGGGACCCACAGAGGCCGTGATACCTGTTGAATTACTTGCTAATTGCTACTTGTACTCAGTCGCAGTCTTACTTGCATATCTTACCTCAGTATCTGTTATTCCTTATTGATACGTTATATCACTTCTGTTTTGGGCTGATTTCCATGATTACTGAGAGCCCGTGAGACTAGAGAGGTTGATGACGGAGTGAGGCTGGGGGCCTGATCGTGAGATATTGATACCATAGCATGTGAGTTGTCTGTGTGGATCTAGATATTTATACTGTAGCACGTGAGTTGTCCATGCGGATCCTGATATGATATTATAGCGCGTGAGTTGTCCGTACGAAGATAACGCTTGGGTTGTAGGAGCCCCTTCGGAGTCTTTACACTCCCCGTGAGCGCAAGTATCTATTGAGTGCGAGTATTGAGGACTGAGTGCCGAGTGATGAACTATTGAGAAAGGCTGAGTGATTGTTGCCTTGACAGACTGTATTTACGTTCATTGCTGTTGCACACAACTGCTATATGTCACTGTTTTGAAACTTCTGGGAGATATTATATCCGATTTTTGCTTGAACTTGACATGAATAAACTGATTTGACTTAAATTGCCGAATTTGAAAGCATGCCTACTTTCTTTTATTGAGACTACTGAAAAATGAACTATAACTATGTAGCTCGTCACTATCTTCAGTTCTTTATTTAGTATTGTTACTTACTGAGTTGGTTGTACTCACGCAACACCCTGCACTTCGTGTGCAGATCCAGGTATTTCTGGACACGGTGGATGTTGATCTTTCGCACGGTTGATCGTCGGAGACTTCGAGGTAGCTGCCCGGCGTTCGCAGTCCTTGTTTCTCCTTCCTTATCATTTTCTTTTATTGTATTTTGATCCAGACTTCCATAGACATTTCTTTTCTAGACTGGTGATATATAGACGTTCATGAGCTTAGTGACACCCCGATTTGGGAGTTGTTTTCCGCATTTGTGTTTTGGGTTCTTACCCCGTTTTTATGAAAACTTTGGTTATTTAAAATTACTTGATTCATTTTCTGTTAAATGTTGGAAATGTCGGCTTGCCTAGTATCACGATAGGCACCATCACGACAGGTAGGATTTGGGTCGTGACACTTAGTCCATCGGAAAATATGGAAGAGCCACATAGAAGGGGAAGATGACATGATGGAAGAAAAAATACATACCAAGGAAAAAATCTAACGAAGAAGAATCACTCATTTAAAAGTCTTGTTTTGATCAAGTTGAGGTGTCTGGATGAAACTTTGTGGAGTATAGGGACCGGGATGACAATCTGGAACAACTACAAGGATTTCCCAGGCTATTGTGCCCTTTCCATAATAGTAAAGTAAACCTACTAAGCCATACTACAGAAAGACAGTCAGTGCGTTAACACATTGTTCTGCTTAAGATTTCCAAGTTTTAATATTAAGCAAGCACATGCGTGCTGACTTTAAGCCTCACCTGCAACCTAATTTAACCAATGTATCTATCTCTTTACCGTAGCATATTACATAATCAATAGCACTCAAATAATTCAAATAGAGGTAGCTCGGAGATCATACCAGATTAACATTTCCATCTTAAAAGATGACTTCTGCTCGAGGTGATGACCTTCCGAATTTCGTAACCTGTTTCATTATATCGATCAATGTTTGCTTAGATAATGTGCAAGTCTCAATAATCATTGTCTCCAACAACGGAGACTTGGCCAACAGAAGCTTGATCAATTCAATCTCAGGCTTTGTGCCACTAATTGCTTTCAGTTTAACTTTGGTAAGCTGATTCAGCTTTATGTCAGAATAGTATTCAGCTTCCAAAAATTCCTGAGCAGGAAGTTCATCTCCTTTGTCATTAAATGTCTGAAGAAAGATCACAAAATGAGGAAAAGAACACAATAAACTAGAACATACAGCGAGAGGAAACCAAAGGAAAAGGAGGAATTAAATCAAGTTAGTTGTTTCAAACCTCAATTTCAATTTCTTCTAAATATGGGGAACTTCTAATCAAGCAAAGAAGACAGCAAACTTCATCAAATCCACTTAGACAAATATCGAACAGGTAAAACTGTCGAAGAGAGAGAAGAGGCATGGGAAGCCTTACTGGGATTTCATCTAGTCCTGCTATCATGGCCTTCCAAAGAAAATACTAAAGTCAGGGCAGCAGAGACATGGTGTGTGAAAGAACATGATAAATATTATTAGTTCCATTCACTTTTACCTTGATAATACATATATCCAAGCGGAGATCCTTAACAGCAGGCAAGGAACCAAAAAACTCGGCAAAATCACATTTTCCTCTCTCCACAGAAGATCCATGATCTAAAGGATGTCCCATTGCTATTGCAACATCAGCAAGAAGAGTGGTATTCTTGAAACATAAAGAATTTATTTTGCTTCCAAAGTAAAAGTATCTTAATTGAGGAGCATTGACTTCGATAAAGTTCAAGGGGTCTAAGATTTCCAGCTCCAGACACTCGAGAAGTGGGCAACAAGAGATTAAATTCTCAAGCGATTTGGCAGAAATAGCGACGTTAAACAATTTCAGACAAAGTAGCCTACTAAATTCTTCAAAGGAAGGTGGTGGATTGATTTGACAATGGTGCAGAACCAAATACCTCACCTTTGAACACGTGAAAATTGCAGGGGGCAATTTGTATTTTTCACCTCCGGAAGTTCAAGAACGAGAGACTCGACCCCATTCTTTTACAGGAAAAACATAAAGTTGTCAATCTCAGGGCAATCTTTCAGATCAGGAATGGAGAGTATACACTTAGTAATTGGTCCTTGATGAAGTGACAAGAGCTGATAGAGAATCACTGCAAATTTAACTCTAGTAGTTGATATGTTTTGCTTGGTTTCTTTCCACAGTGTGTGATCAAGTGTTAGTTTTGGAAGTTTGACCCAGTTATACCGCCATTTCCTCGACAAGATACTAGTCCTAACAGCATCTCGCAGGGGCAAACACATTAAAATGGCATTAATCACATCGCCTGGAAGGTTGCTAATTATATCAGAAGATTTTCGGCGTGACACTTCTGTGATTTTTGATTCCATCATTCTTGGGAATCAATAGAGGAATCTGGGGACAATAGAAGCAATAATTATAAAGCAAGGAACTTGCAAACCATACTGGAATAACATGTTGCAACTTTGAGAAGCAAAACCAGGGTAGCAACCAATAGATATTATTTCCATTCCTAAATATAGTTATAACAATGACACTACTCATTTCTTTTAATTAAGCACATACATGAACCTATCCATAAATGTTTTTCAGACCAGTTGGATCAAATGATTAGTGGCCCGGATTAACAAAGAAAATAAATATTGACTACATCATATAATGTTTTCCAGATGACAAACTAGCATATTTTACTAATAAATCTGCGCCAAATTTTTACACATACATGGAGCAAAGAACTGAGTCAAAAATTGAATTACAATACCAAGCTAAAGAATTTGCTATAAGAGAATTTTGTTCATGTTTAGGTGCTTTTATCTAAATAGATTGCTAATACACAATTCATATACCACTATAACATAAATAATACATACATTACTGCATAAAGTTTATACTGAAACTCATACATCAAATCAAACGAGCCCTCATTAGCCTAAAACATAGTACCTTAGACCTTAAAATGCAAAATTCAATTCCAAGCTAATACAGATTGTCGACCTAATAAAACTGAAAATTCTATCATACCAATACTTAAAAAAATTAAAAATTGAACGGTATTCACAGAGAGAATCACTTTCAAACTCTGTTAGACCATGAATTGAAAAATTTGAAAAGAAAAGACGAAAAAAAATTACACCAGAAGCCTTATGTTCACAATTGTAAACTTGAAATTCTACGAATGGAAACCAGACAGAGAGGAAAATATCTGAACGCAAGGGAAAAGTAGAACATACCGATTTTGATTCTGTCCGAGAGGGAACTTGAGGAGTTCGCTATAACGCCATCTCCAACCTTACCCCATCCCCATAATGGAAAACTTTCGGGGAATTTAGCTTACAACCCTCCTCCATTTTTATAATAGTGTTCCATCAAATATGCTACAGTATTCATCTCTCCGTTACTATTCATTAATTATTTTTTATTATTTTATTATTTAATTTATCTCTTTATATATACCTAATTATGTTTATGTAATATCTTTATAATATTAATACTATATCTTAACTTTGGTGTATAATTTTGATAAATTAATTTTCGTGCATTTATTATTTTTTTATAAAATTTAAGTGAGAATTGGCGCTCATTTGCTTGTTTACCTTCCAATACGCTACAAATTAAGTTGGGCTTAGGCCCAAGTTTTTACATTTAAATGAGTGCTGGATTTGCAGGAATAGTGTAGTTTCACGCCAGTATTTCTTGACTGGGCCTGTGATCTTATTTTGCCTGGTGATTTGCAAGAACGGCCTTCGAAGCAGGTGATCTTGATTTTTTAACCGGCCGAACTTCAACTTTAACAAGTGTTGCCCTTCGAAGCAGTCAAACTTCTCTATAACAGGCTCGTTTGTTCCGAATATTTTTGGATGTTATAGCGAATTACTGTTATAGAAAACATATATTATAATAGAGCAAGAGATTTGGTTCCAAAAAAAATTGGTTTTTATAGAGAAGTGTTGTTATATAAGTATGTTATTATAGAGAGGTCTGTACTTTTGACTTATGACCTTAATGATTTGCCCATGGGGCAAGTGAGGATCAAAATATTAAGACCATCAATTTTTAAGGTCATCAGGTGTTATGTCCTGTATTTGGCCAGGCATCTTCTAAGGCGAGGGGGTAGGGAGGTATATATCCTCTATTACCGAAGATATACTCCCCACGGTCCGGGTGGACTGCAACTGGGAGGGAAAGGAGGTGGCTCTTTCTGGGTCCGATGAGGACATCACCACTCAGGTGGAGAGGTATTTAAGTGTTTACACTTATCTGTTCACGCTCACCCCGGTGGACCCTATAATTCTTGGCTTGTGTAGAAGGTACAAGTTCTTCCTTGGGCAGATTCACCTAGCCCTCCTCATATCCTCGCCTATTTGAATTCTAGCCAGAACTTCGCATGTACAAGACAAGCATTATATCAGTTGGATGTATCATCATTACATATTCCGCAATGTGTACGACAGTATGAGTTTGTCGGAGCCTCGGCTCTCTTACGCATCTATTATCAGTCGCTTTCAATCTGAATCCACTTAAACACAACATGCCTCCCTCTGATCAAATTTTCCTCGAAATTCGTTATTAATAACTTTTAGTCTAAGATGCACTTGAATACTAATGCTACTGATATATATTCCCCCCTATTTTTAAAATATTGACATTATTACTATTTGCAAAGTCTACGAGATTGCTATTTGACCACGTTTTCTTATATATGTATGGGTCAAAATTATATCATAGAAATTCGGTATGCGGAGATATAAGGTCGAGATCGGATAGGTCGAGGTCGGACAATTGTCAATAATCGAGGACGGACAAGCCGAGGTCGGACAGTCATTACTAAGGTCGAGGTCGGACAGTGATGAAATAACTAGTTTGCTTTGGAATCCTCAAAGAGAATATTCTACTAAATATTCCCTCTAATGTACTTATTTAGGATTTTCTATGGATACCCCTTATAAATAGGAAGAGAGGACCTCTAATTGTACTCGACTATGTTTTTCTATTCATATTATTCATCTCGGATCAAGAGTTAATTATCTTTAACTAGGATTTACTCTTTCATTTTCTTTGATTGATTTGTTTAAAAAAGTTTTAGTATCTTTTGAGTCAAACAATTTGGCTCTGTCTGTGGGAATTTTCTAGTTAAAACTTTAGTTTCCTCTAGATCTAGAATTCAATTCTAGTTCCACGTTCTGTTCATGGTAGATATTTCCTAGTACAACTGTCTACCATAACATGGAAAGAAGGAATCGTGATTTCAAGAAATCGTTTTTGCTACACAATGAGTACTTTCCTTGATTCTCAGCTTTTTATCTTGATTTGCAACTTGTGTTAGTTCCGTTAAGAAACTCTTTTGTGGTTTGGGTTTTTCCAATATTTTCCCTCGATTATCAAGTGGCACTGTAATTTCAGAAAGCCATTTATTAAGTAAAATTTAGTAGAAAGCTCCACAGGAAAAATGGACCAAAACATTATTAGTCTAAAGAAGGATATACTGGTTGGACCTACATATCTTAACTTGGTAACAGAATTTTTGTTGGTTGACATTATCCTTGAACTACTACACCATCCACGCGATGAAATATGCATTATCCAAGGATCCTTAGTTGACAAACGACAAGCGTCAGTAAGCCTTGTGAGACGGAGAACCAAACACCAAAAATGGAACCTCTCTGCCCATATCTCACAGACCCATCTGAGCTGCCATACCAAGTTACAGTTTATTCAACTCAATGGAAACATATGTTTCATCTTCCGGAGAAGATAAAATCTTCATAGCCTCTACAACAAACCCAATAGTAGACATAAAACTTTACTAAAGTAGACAGCCACGCCAAATTGGTAGCGGCCACTGAAAACATAACCGGAGGAGGGAATGCGGTCACTCCTCTCCACTCGTCGACCGATCAAATCGAGGTAACGAACGCTTTAATTTGTTTTAACTGACTATTTCTCTAAGTGGAATAAAAGCAGGAGCAATCACCCAGGAAACGCATTGTACTCTCCAATGCAAGCAAAATTTAGCCAACTGGGACTCACCCAAGAAACGCAGCAGCTAAGCAAACTGACTCCCCCAGGAAATGCATCATATTCTCCAGCGCAAGCAAAATTAAGCAAATTGGGACTCCCCCAGGAAATACATCATATTCTCCAGCGCAAGCAAAATTAAGCAAACTGGGACTCCCCCAGGAAATGCATCATATTCTTCAATTAAAGCAAAATTAAGCAAATTGGGACTCCCCCAGGGAACACCCTTTAAGGCCAAGGGCCATCGCCAAAAAAGAGAAGGTCGACCCCTACGGCCAAGAGCCATCGCCAAAAAATAAGAGGTCAACCCTTACGGCCAACGGCCATTAACAAAAAAGAGGAGGTCGACCCCTTACAGCTAAGAGCCATCGCCAAAAAAGAGGAGGTCGACCCCTACGGCCAAGAGCCATCACCAAAAAAGAGGAGGTCGACCTCGTACGGCCAAGGGCCATCGCCAAAAAAGAGGAGGTCGACCCCTATGGCCAAGAGCCATCGCCAAAAAAGAGGAGGTCGACCCCTTACGGCCAAGGGCCATCGCCAAAAAAGAGGAGGTCGACCCCTTACGGCCAAGAGTCATCGCCAAAAAAGAGGAGGTCGACCCCTACAGCCAAGGGCCATCGCCAAAAAGAGAAGGTCGACCCCATTCGAACCACAACGGGTTAACATTTCGACAAGCTCGAAATAACACCCCGTACGGCCAAGAGCCATCGCAAAAAAAGATGAGGTCAACCACGTACGGCCAAGGGCCATCGCCAAAAAAAAGGAGGTCGACCCCTTACGGCCAAGGGCCATCGCCAAAAAAGAGGAGGTCGACCCCTTACGGCCAAAAGCCATCGCCAAAAAAGAGGAGGTCGACCTTGTACGGCCAAGGGCCATCGCCAAAAAAGAGGAGGTCGACCCCTACGGCCAAGAGTCATCGCCAAAAAGAGGAGGCCGACCCCTACGGCCAAGGGCCATAGCTAAAAAAGAGGAGGTCGACCCCTTACGACCAAAAGCCATCGCCAAAAAAGAGGAGGTCGACCCCTATGGCCAAGGGCCATCGCCAAAAAGAGGAAGTCAACCTCGTTTGAATCACGACGGGTAAACATTTCGACAAGCTCGAAATAACACTTCGTACGGTCAAGGGCCATCGCCAAAAAAGAGGAGGTCGACCCCTTACGGCCAAGGGCCATCGCCAAAAAAGAGGAGGTCGACCCTTTACGACCAAGAGCCATCGCCAAAAAAGAGGAGGTCAACCCCTACGGCAAAGGGCCATCCCCCAAAAGAGGAGATCGACCTCGTTCAAATCACGACGGGTTAACATTTCGACAAGCTCGAAATAAAACCTCGTACGGCTAAGGGACATCGCCAAAAAAGAGGAGGTCGACCACTACGACCAATAGCCATCGCCAAAAAAGAGGAGGTCGACCCCTACGGCTAAGGGCCATCGCCAAAAAGAGGAGGTCAACCCCTTACGGCCACGGGCCATCGCCAAAAAGAGGAGGTCGACCCCTTACGACCAAGAGTCATCGCCAAAAAAGATGAGGCTGACCCCTACGGCCAAGGGCCATTGCTAAAAAGAGGAGACCGACCTCGTTCGACCCACAACGGGTTAACATTTTGACAAGCTGGAAATAACACCTCGTACGGCCAAGGGCCATCGCCAAAAAAGACGAGGTCGGCCCCTACGGCCAAGAGCCATCGCCAAAAAAGAGGAGGTCGACCCCTACGGCCAAGGGCCATTACCAAAAAAGAGGAGGTCGACCCCTTACGGCCAAGGGCCATCGCCAAAAAATAGGAGGTCGACCCGTTACGGCCAAGAGCCATCGCCAAAAAAGAGGAGGTCGACCCCTACGGCCAAGGGCCATCGCCAAAAAGAGGAGGTCGACCTCGTTCGAACCACGACGGGTTAACATTTCTACAAGCTCGAAATAACACCCCTACGGCCAAAGGCCATTGCCAAAAAGAAGAATTCGGCCTCGTCCAAATCAATATTCGACCTCGACCAAACCAACCTTCGGCCTCGACCGAATCAACCTTCGACCTCGTCCGAATTCACATTCGGCGACCTTGCCCGAATTCTCATTCGGCCTACTCGCCCGTCCAGATCCGAGGACGCGAATAACCTCCTCCGATGCCACCATCCCGGCCTCGACGGCCTTCCCCAACTCTACCGTCTTCTCGATCGACTCATCACTCGAGTCATTGGCCCTGATTGAACTCTGCTAAAGTTCAGCCCGCGGGGATACCACTTTGACCTAAAGATCGGCACCCTCACCCGCGATCCACACTAGTCAACCTCCCCATCTGAATTTCTTGGAACTATGATTAATGAAGTCCACTCACCGAGCTTGACCACGAGACGACCTCAATAAGCGGAGGGACTAACTGTATGGGTCAAAATTAGATCAGAGAAATTCGGCACGTGGAGATATAAGGTCGAGGTCGGACAGTCGTCAATAGCCAAGGTCGGACAGGCCGAGGTCGGACAGTCATCACTAAGGCTGAGGTCGGACAGTGATGAAATAACTAGTTTGCTTTGGAATCCTCAAAGGGAATATTCTACTAAATATTCCCTCTAATTGTACTTTTTTAGGATTTTCTATGGATACCCCTTATAAATAGGAAGATAGGACCTCCATAAAGGGGGTCTCTCTCTCTCTCCCTCCCTCTAGAAAATATGTAAACACACCTCTCTGGAGGATCTGTGATCCCATACCTTCATCGGATCCAAAAAGGATCCTAAAGTTCTTGTATTTGTCTATCATTCATCTTTATCAAATAAAAGAAGATCCGTCTCACTCAAGATTGGGTGAATCTTTTCTTTTATTTATATTTTATTGCCACTTAATGTTACTTAAAGCATCTTTCTTTATGCTATTAAATCTGGCCATAATCACGGACAATATTTATACTCGGCTATGTTTTTCTATTCATATTATTCATCTCGGATCTAGAGTTAATTATCTTAAACTAGGATTTACCCTTTCATTTTCTTTGATTGATTTGTTCAAAAAGATTTTAATATCTTTTAAGTCAAACAATATATATATATATATATATATATATATATATATATATATATATATATATTAATATCTTTTAAGTCAAACAATATATATATATATATATATATATATATATATATATATATATATATATATATATATATATATTGTTTGACTTAAAAGATATTAATATATATATATATATATATATATATATATATATATTAATATCTTTTAAGTCAAACAATATATATATATATATATATATATATATATATATATATATATATATATATATATATATATATATATATATATATATATATATACTAGTCTTTCGGCACGCACGTTGCGCGTGTGCCGCAACTCAATAGATGTATTTTTCTTAGAAAATTAATTTTACACTCAAAACAATCATTTAATTATTTTTCTAGTTTTTTAGGACTTTAAAATTAGCAAAAAATTTACTTATTAACTTTTTTTATTTAAACTATATATAAAACTTAATATATAGAATCAACTGACGTGTAACATATTTATTAAATCAAAACTAACGTGACTTTGCCATTCAAATCAAAGCTAAACTGCTACATGAATTCAAAAGTTTTAAATATCATATGGATCATCAATGAAGAAGCATTTAATTAAGTTAGTTAAATATTTTTAAGTACATTAATCTGTCCCATAAGATACAAATATATAATAGTCATATCTTACTTAATAGTCTTGGTGTATGTTTTTTCTACTAATACGGTTGTACTGTTGTGACCATTGTTAGTATCAATTTAAATTAGTACTCTTTGATTCTTTAATCACAAGAACTTAACTAAATAGAATGAATGAAAGAATTACCAGAAGCAAAAAAGAATGACAAAAGGTGGGAATTTAGAATTACTTTAATCTCTAAAGTAGAATGTTTGCTTTTGGAGAATAGCCAAAATATAATTAAGGTTGTGCTTTCAGATTAACCAGCGGCTATTCCAAAATTCAATTGGGGTAGTTACTAAGAAGAAACACGCCCTTTAGTGAACTCACTTCAAATGATTCCTCTTTTCCTATTAAAATAAATATTAATATTAGATATCTTTCTGGTTTATATGAATTTATTACTATTATTAAATATAAATATATATTATTAAAAGGGTATTTTGGTTCTTTTTTACTTTTTCAAATATTTTCTTATTTAAATTCAAGAATTAACAATAAGTTCCTACAAGATGAAGAATCAATTCAGTATGTTTACAAATTATGTTTATATAATCCAGTTCATGATAATGTAATTAAAACAGTGATCATAAAAATTTAAGCATAATGCAATGCTAATAAAACAATTAAACCTAAAGTCATTTAATCCTTTTTAAACATAATGCTATACTTTTTTGGGTAACTTAATTTAATTCAAGCCTTTTTATTAATATGATTGTTAATTATAAACTTGCAGAAACTTTAATACTTTGTATTTGTTCAATAGTTGGTGATGTTTGACTATTTTCATCGAACACATCAAAATGATAAATTACATTAGTAACAATACAAATACCTAATCGCTAATTTTAAATATTTAAAGATGCTAATTACAAAGGTAAACATAATTTTTCTATTAACGATTGATAGAATTTTCGGAGAGGAAGTAATACCATTTATCATTTGTTGGTGATAATAAAGAAGCATCATATATTGTGTAAATATTAAAAAGAATATGTTTCTCACATACCTTCATAAAACCTCAACAGATCTCACTACTCCAATTGCCAGTACGAAGTAGTACTTCTACTGATAAAACCTACACACGCTCTAATTTCCAAACTTTTTCAAGTTTTTCGTTTTCTTCTTCATCCTCGATAACATGATTTTTTTTTACTTTTAATAAAGTCAAGGTTTGAATACATTTTAAAAAGTGACATTTAGTTAAATGAAAAGACACCACCTTTTAGAAAAGACACTTCAAAATAAATTAGTTTTTATTTTTTATTTTTATAAATAATTAATTTTTTAAAAGGATATTTTAGTAATTTAATTTTTTAGTTTAGAACTTTTCACTTTTAATATAGTATAAATATAGATATATATATTTGACTGATACATATAGTACTTCTCTGCTCTAGTTTTTAGAGCTAGAAAATATATAAACAAATATATATGGCCAATGCATGAACTTGGAATAGTGAATATACCCTCATGCACTCTCATGTGTACAATCTCCATACCTACTCCCATTTCCCCTCGTGCTCAAAAGCTATGCGGATACTCATATTTGGCCATATACCTTTGATTGTTTCGTTCCATTTTATATGATGCATTTTGATCAAGGACATTAGGAAAACTTTTAAAATTTATAATTGATAATGCATATTTATATAATTATAAATTATCACATTACAAATATGAAAGTTTAAAATTAAATTTAAATCATTTTCTCTTGTAGCAATCTTCAAGTTGTGGTAGACTAGTGCCTATCTCGTGGAGTGCTAATTGTGCTTATCAAGAAAGGATGTAAGCCAGTTGTATATAGTTGTCTCTATTGCGGAGCGAGAGTGTCGGTTACAGGTCCGGTCGTATCGAATAATTTTTGTTTAAATTTTATATTTATCTTTAAAAATTTATGGAATATACGTATTATTAATATAGAATACAATAACTTAAAAGAACTCCCGACTCCTAATTTATGTAAGGACATTAAAATAAGTTATTATATTCCACTTAATTTATTTTTTAATCTTAAAATTTTAAACTAGATGTTCATACGGCATCTTTTTGTTGTGATTTATTAGAAGTGACGTATGGCGAACTAATTCACAATCCTAAGTCCTTACAAAATTCACATGTGAACCCTAAATTTTGATTACACGGCCGGATATATGTCAATTTATGTAGTTGTTACTGTTTCGCGAGTCACACCTCCTTTTTACCACCCGAGAGGTACATAAGGGAGTTTTTTCAATTTAAGTGACATTATTCGAAATGAGATTATTTTATTTAATTAGAATCGCCACTTGGAATAGTTTATTTGGTGTCTCAAGTCACCGGTTTATTTTAAAATCCCAAATCATGGAAATTTCGACTTTACTTTATAAGTCTGCGAACCAGAAATTCTAGATAAGGAATTATGTTAATCCGGGAGAAGGTGTTAGGCATTCCCGGGTTTCGTGGTTCTAGCACGGTCGCTTAAACTATTAATAATTGACCTATTATCTGATTTACTATACATTTTAAACCTATTGTGCATTTTTAAACTTTATAACCACTTTTTAATAATTATTGTTACATATCGCGAATCATGTCACGGGAACCGTACCCACGATCTACAACATGTTTAAATTATTAAAGATTAAATTGTGGTCGGGTCACATAAATATACCTCCGGATTTTAGTAATTAAGCGTCCCGACTACGTCACGGGAACCGTACCCGTAGCTATGACAATTATTTAATTAACGCACCTAAAACAAACTACGAAAGTTCAAGGCATTTTCTATACTAATTTTTATTTATGTGAGGGCCATAGGTTATGGATTTTATTTATGGATGGCACACCTCAAATTATTTTAAAAGAAAAGATTTGTATTTCACTAAGGCAAGTTAAAGATACTTCTACTTTTATCTAATTTAAACTTAATTATCACAACCATGTCACGAGAATCGTACCCGTAGTTGTAATAATTTAATTGCGTGCCTAAAGCAAACTACGAGTGTTTAAAAGAGTGTTTTTCTATATTAAATTAATATTGATGTGAGGGCCATAGGTTATGAATTTTATTTATGGATGACACACCTCAAATTATTTCAAAGGGTTTTAATCAACTAAAACAAACTAAGGATGTTCATATTTAAAACTAATTTGAAATTTATTGCGAGGCAATGATAACGAATTTATGTGGAAAGAATGTAGTAAAATGGTCATAGAAAAAACGTTAGCTCTTGACTCTTCTTAGGCCGGGTTAAACTTTTCGGACCAAACCTTTAGTTCAAAATTGTTTCATGATTCAATCCAATTGAACCCAGCTGGATCATATACACAGATTATTGTCCAAACCTAAAACTTATATTGTTAGTCGTTACGGTCTTCGTGTAAATCATTTTAAAGTTTAACTCCTACATATTTACAGATTATGCAAGATTCAAGTGAAAATCACATACAATAGCAACATTAATGACAGGTAACATCGTTAACAATTCATTAAAGTTCTGTATGCCTCCCAAGATTATTACTACTTGTTAGTGAAAAATAACATCTTGCAAAATAAATTGTAAGTTACAATATCTTTTCTATAATTCCCAGATTCCATGTTCTCTAGCCAATAATTAGAGGCAGCAATAATTAACCAAATACTTTGAGGTACTGCAAGTCTTCAAAACTCATTGATTTTATAATGTGAAAACGCCCTCGATGATTTGATAAAAAAAAACGACATAATACATTATACTCCGCAATTTCCAACATCCTGCCTTCAATAAAATAAAACGGCAGAGTTAAGCATCATAATTACTACCCTCATTCAAGTGCACAAAGAGCTAGATTCTTTCAAAAATTGATATGCCCAAATAGCAGTTGAATTCGAAAAGCATACTACTCTTAAAATCGACTCAAAACATAGACTATTACTTAAACATGGTATAATCTCCAATCATGAAATAAATGTGCGAGCAGATATTAATGAATATTCGACTACTTCTTTTTTTTTTTTATTATAAAAAACACATAGTCAATATCACAAAACAAAAAGGAATCCAAATCATTTAAACAACCAGAATCATACCGAGTCTAAATGAACAAACACAAATATGGAACTCAATATCCAATTTCTCAGATTATATTTGAAAAGTAATTTTCGGCTGGATGTGTACACACCTAAGAGCCGAACAACAACGAAAATAACAAATGAAATTCTGGAATAGGAGAAGAAATTCAGCGACAGTAACAATAGCTCTGCAAATCAGCCAACCAAATCCAAATCGCAACCAAAATTTCGGACAGAAATCCACAGCGCCAAAATTCCGAACCCCAGCCACAAACCCCAACTTAAACTTTAATCCAAAACCATTCTTGAAAACCAGAGATCGAAGAGAAATGCTGAGATTTGTAATTTTTGATTCCTTTCGAAATGAAATAATACTTGAATCGAAAATCAAAACACAGACTATACTTTGAATATTTTTTTATTCATTTTTTCTGAAAAGATGCAGACTAAAATTTAAAAGAAAAGGCCTGAAGAAAAGGAAAACTCCAAGAACCCTAGAATTTTACTCTTCTAATTTTCTGAAAATTTCTTCCTCTTTTAACAAGAAAAGAACTCACCTTATATATAAACCTCAAAAGATCTCGAAGCTTCTGCCTAGAATCCGAAATCCTATCCTTTGTGAACGATTTTAGGAACAAATGGAAGGCATGGATTGATTTCCATCCATCCACGGTTCCCATTCATCCAGCAAATCGCCCAAGAGTATAAAAATCGTGCAAATTCAAAGGGAATATTCTTGTTTTCTGTCAGAAATCCGTTGGATTAAAGTGACGTGGAGGGATGGGACCCGTGTGTGAGTGAACTCCCCTGAGTTTCAGGCGAGTTGGGACTGAATCGGCGAAGGGGATGGTGAACAGTACATGGGGGATGGGGGGGGGGGGAGCCGTTTCCGAGTTTCTAGGTTTAGGGTTTGAATTGGGGGGAAATGATATAAGGATCTTATACATTAAGGGCAAACGGGCGGGTCAACAGGCAGATTCGGATCGTGTTTTGGGCTGGGGGAAAGTTGGGTCAGTTTTGAATTTTCAGCCCAAATGTATTAAATCCTTTTCAAAATCGTTTTTCTCTTCTTCTTTTTTTAATTAATGAAATCCTAAGATAAAAATCTTAAATTATCTAAATTGTAAAATTAGACTAATTATCTAATTAAAAAAAATTATAAAGGTTACTTAATCCTAAATTAAAAGAGAAAAATCAATAATCTAAAAATTAAAAGGTAAAAAATGTAAAATGAGCTATGTTTTGGTGATTTTCATTTTTTCATAAAACAAATTATTACTAATTAATCCCAAAAATGTAAAAACAAAATCTAAATGCAATGCATGGTATTTATTGTATTTTCATGATTTTAATAAAATTAAACATGCACAGAAATACAAACAATTAATAAAGATTCTACAAAATTCATATAAAAATGGCAAAAAAGAAATAATTAGAAAAATTTGCTTTCTTGGATTCTGTAGGAGTAATTCATATAGGGCAAAAATCACATGCTCACAGCTGCCTCTCTTTGCTCGAAAACACGAAGGCTTTTCGGACAAAGATAAAATGAGCAATTACGAGGGATTTTGCCCGTTCGAAGCTCCATGAGAAGCATCTTTTGAAAAAGCCTGACCGAACCTTGCTTCTGAGGTTGCCTACATATCCTTAGCTATAAAGGAATTATGTCAGTGTAGTTCTAGAACATTTAGTAGCTGGGACTATCGGAAAACTGTGATTTAACTGCTTTGCTGCTGTTTCTGCTTGCTGAACTCCTTATTACACCAAAATGAAAGATGAAACGCTAAACTAGCTAAGCCTATCAACTACGAGTTACAAGATTCCTATCTATAAACCTTCTGAAGCTTGATCTTGAGTCTCAGATGATTCTTCCTGCAGACTCCGACCTGAATCTTGATGCTCGTTAGCTGCAACCGCTGGTTCATTCTTCTTCAACTTTTTGGATCAGGGCGGGACATGCAACACTTGTGACTTCAATCATATCTTGAGCAGTCCGCATCTTTTCTCTGCTTTTATTTTTAGAGTTCAACTTCTTTTCTTGTTCTTCTTTCTTTTATTTGGGTTGAGACGTTTTCTTTTGGTTATCTCAAATCTTGTGCCTCACGGCGAAAACCTGTTCAGGCACCAAAGCAAAACAAACGAACGAAATTTTCTGCCCCAGTTTTCACTAGGAAAATTTCGTGAGTTATTGCAACAACATCTAATATATATATATATATATATATTATTGAAAGCAATAAAATCCGGATTGTGTGTCCTTAGGAACAAGAGATTAGGGAGTGGAGCCCTATATCTACAATGAAATCAACTAGGGATCGGGGTCCCTAAGTTGGAAAGATTGCCAGGTTATGCTGGAAAAATGGTCGGGTTATGCCGGAAAGGTTCTTAGGTTATGCCGGAAAAGTCATAGGGTTATGCCGGAAAAGAAAAGGGTCCTCGGGTTATGCTAGGGAGGTCCACGGGTTATGCTGGGAAGGTCATCGATTTATGCCGGAAGAGAAAGATCCTCGGGTTATGCCGGTGAGGTCCACGGGTTATGCCGGAAAAGAAAAAGGTCCTCGAGTTATGCGGGGGAGGTCCACGGGTTATGCTGGAAAAGTCATTAGGTTATGCCGGAAAAGAAAAAAGGTCCTTGGGTTATGCTGGGGAGGTCCATGGGTTATGCCGGAAAAAAAGGTCCTCGGGTTATGCCTCGAGGGAGGTCCACGGGTTATGCCGGGAAAGTCATCTGGTTATGCCGGAAAAGAAAAAAGGTCCTCGAGTTATGCCGAGGAGGTCCACGGGTTATGTCGGAAAAGAAAAAGGTCCTCGGGTTATGCCGAAGAGGTCCACGGGTTATGCTGGG
The DNA here is from genome assembly GCF_000715075.1 of Nicotiana tabacum. Taxonomy (NCBI): domain Eukaryota; kingdom Viridiplantae; phylum Streptophyta; class Magnoliopsida; order Solanales; family Solanaceae; genus Nicotiana; species Nicotiana tabacum. The sequence continues at coordinate 13,825,845 of NC_134095.1, forward strand.
AAGGTCATCGGGTTATGCCAGAAGAGAAAGGTCCTCGGGTTATGGCGGGGAGGTCCATGAGCTATGCCGGAAAAGTCATCGGGTTATGTCGGAAAATGAAAAGATACTCGGGTTATGCCGGGGAGGCCCACGGGTTATGCCGAAAAAGTCATCGGGTTATGCCGGGAAAGAAAAAAGGGTCCTCGGGTTATGCCGGAAAAAGGAAAAAGGTCCTCGGGATATGCCGGGGAGGTCCACGGGTTATGTCGGAAAAGAAAAAGGGAGTGGAGCCTGGTAATGGAAAAGACTACCAGGTTATGCTAGGAGCGACTAGGGAATAAAACCCTATGTTGGAAAAACGTAGCTAGAGATTGGAGGCCCTATGCTACCATGGTTTTGAATTTTCTTTTCTTTCTTTTTATTTTACTTTATTTTTCTTCTTCCTCTCTTTTTTACTTCACTTTTCATTTTATTTAGGTGAATGAATGTAGAGTTTAAAAAGACTCCCCTTTTCGGGTTAACTTTTGCTGCATAACCGTTTTGATTTTATTGCATCTGCTTGGACTACACCTGTTTTCAAATCAAAGAATAATTTATCAGTTTTAAACGGTGGTTGGTTTTGTGGCCTTGATTGTTTCAATCAATTGATCTTGGCTCAGCTCTTTCAATGAAATTCTCCATTGCTTGTTGGCTTTCTGGGAATTGGCTTCATTTCTAAACCCGGGGGTCTTGACTTTTCAAAATTCCACATGATGTTTAACCATTGTGGGGCTTGACTTTTCATTTCATATTGCCTTTATGGGCACTTGACTTTGATTTCTTTCCTTTTCACGAGTTTTTGACTCTAGAGCATCGGCCATCATGGCCAGTCGAGATCGACTTGATGCACCTGCTGAGACTGGATGCTTTTACTTGAACCTGGCTTTTTCTAAGCAGAACCCTGTAAAAATCAATCTTGCCATCTTTTCTTTGTATTAGTTTCGGAGGAGGATCAAACGAAAGGGATTCAAAGAAAAGTAAAGAAAGGATATGATAATGAATTTAAAGAGAAGCGTCCCTTTCGGGGAGGAAAGAAGGACTTATCTGGAGTGCATGCAGACTTCAATAGACATGACATGCTTCTTGGACTGGATACCCCATCTCTGAAACCATCCAATCTCTCATAAACCCATCATAACTCGTACCTCAAAACCTCAAAACCTTGTCAGGACTCTGATCAGTACCGATGGTTATAAGGGATTCCTTCTTCCCGATTAACGGTGCCCTTTGTAGGTTTTCGCCAATTGACCTCTCTCATTTCTCTTCTTACCGTCGCCTTATAGTGCTCTTTGCGAGTTTTCACTAACAAGACTCTTTCAATTTCAATCTCTCTGCTTATCATCGCCTTACGGTGCCCGTGTGGGTTTTCACCAATAAGACTCTCTCATTTTATGTCTCTCATTTGATTGTATCAGATCCAAGTAACCAACATCCTCCTATTTTGAACATCTTTACTGATTGATTAGAAGGACTTTGAACAGGATTTAGGGTAAAAATAATTTGGATTGAATTACGACTTTGGAACCTTTCAAGCGAACCGTCGCCAAATCATTATAACATCTGCCCTAGTTTCACTTTTGGGGAAATTTGGATTTTTGTTTTGGTGTGACTGAACCCCAGGGGGTGGATGCCTACGTATCCTTTCGGAATCAAGTCGAATGTAGTTTAGGGAAACTTTGTTTTTTTTTATTTTGATTAAATTTTTTTTACAAACGTTTTCAGGTTTCAACGAGGGTAATCAAAGAAAGGTAACCGGCTCAAAGGGTTATCAAAGGATTGGAGTGTTTGGGGTAGCGATAATGAAAGCCTTCGTCATCCTAATCGGATAATATTGGTACCGCAGAAGGGTTAAACGTAATACCTTTTGACTGCGTCTGCATTGACAGTTGTTTCAGGATCATTTCCTTCAATGTCTCCCAGGTATAACGCCCCTTTCGGCAAAATTTTTCTTATAATGTATGGGCCCTTCCAGTTAGAGCGAACATTCCTTTTGCTTACTTGTGATGAGGGAGAATACGTCTCAAAACGAGTTGCCCCACTTCAAAGTTCATAGGCCGCACTTTCTTGTTATAGGCCCGGGCTATTCTTTGTTAATACAACTGTCCGTGGCAAACTGCGGCCATCCGCTTTTCGTCAATCAAGGTTAACTGTTCTAGGCGGGTCTTTACCCACTCATTATCCTCAATTTCAGCCTCAACGATGATTCAGAGAGAAGAAATTTCAACTTCTGCAGGTATTACGGCTTCAGTGCCATACACCAATAGATAGGGTGTTGCCCCAACTGATGTGCACACAGTTGTGTGATATCCCAACAATGCAAACGACAACTTTTCATGCCACTGTCTAAAAATTTGGATCATCTTTCTAAGAATCTTCTTGATGTTTTTGTTTGCTGCTTCAACATCACCATTAGCTTTGGGCCGATAAGGGGTAGAATTACGATGCGTGATCTTAAATTGCTCACATATCTCCCTCATCAAATGTCTATTCAAGTTTGCAGCATTGTCAGTAATGATAGTCGTAGGGATACCAAAGCGGTAGATGATGTTGGACTGCATGAAGTCTACCACAGATTTCTTGGTAACGGCTTTAAGAGTGACTGCTTCAACCCATTTTGTGAAGTAGTCAATGACAACCAATATGAATCTATAACCATTTGAAGCTTTTGGCTCGATTGGCCCAATGACATCCATACCCCAAGCAACGAACGACCATGGTGCTGGCATACGATGTAGTTCTATAGGTGGTGCATGAATTAGGTCACCGTGCACCTGACACTGATGACATTTTCGGACAAAGCTGAAGTAATCTTTTTCCATAGTCATCCAGTAATAGCTTGCTCGAAGGATTTTCTTTGCCAGGACATATCCATTCATATGAGGTCCACACACTCCTGCGTGTACTTCATGCATAATTCTTCCGGCCTCTTGGGCATCCACACTTCTTAAAAGATTGAGATCTGGAGTCCTTTTGTACAAAACCTCTCTACTCAAGAAAAAACCACTAGAAAGCCTTCTAATGGTTCTCTTTTGGTCTCCATTGTCTTGCTCGGGATATTCTTTGGTTTTCAAAAATCTCTTGATATCATGATACCATGGATGAACATTTGGTTCCGCCTCAACCGTATTGCAATAACCATGCCTTTCTCGGATTTGGATTTCCAAAGGGTCAATGTGGATATTGCCTGGATATGGAAACATCGAGGCCAAAGTAGCGAGTACATCGGCTAAATCATTATGAAAACGAGGAATGTACCTGAACTCGACTGACTTGAACCGCTTGCTAAGATCTTCCACATGTTGCCCGTATAGAATAAGCTTGACATCCTGAGTTTCCCATTCTCCTTGAGCTTGTCGGATAATCAGATCTGAATCTCCCATGATTATCAATTCTTCCATATATTGGTCGATTGCTATATTCATACCCATAATGCAGGCTTCATACTCGGCAGTGTTATTTGTGCAGAAAAACCGAAGTCGGGCTGTGGTCGGATAGTGCTGGCCAGTGGGTGAGATCAAGATTGCCCCAATCCTGACACCTTTTGTTCACAGCTCCATTGAAGAACATTTTTCGAGCATTGGTGTCTTCTGATGTTATCTCAACTGAATTTACTTCCTCGTCCAGGAAGTAAGTACTCAAAGGCTGATATTCATCATCAGCAGGGTTTTCAGCTAGGTGATCTGCTAAAGCCTGGGCATTCATTGTCGTGCGGGTGACATAGACTATATCAAATTCAGTGAGCAAGATTTGCCATTTTGCTAACCTCCCTGTGGGCATCGGCTTTTGGAATATATACTTCAAAGGGTCCAGCCTGGTGATGATATAAGTGGTGTAGGCCAAAAGATAATGCCTAAGCTTCTGAGCAACCCAAGTTAGGGCACAACAAGTCCTTTCCAACAAAGTGTATTTGGCTTCGTAGCTAGTGAACTTGTTGCTCAGATAGTATATTGCCTGCTCCTTCTTCCTAGTCATATCATGTTGCCCGACGACACATCCGAAGGAATTCTCTAAGACTGTCAAATACAAAAACAAAGGCCTCCCAGGTTCGGGTGGGACCAAGACTGGTGGATTCGACAGATATTCTTTGATTTTGTTGAAGGCTTCTTGACACTCATCTGTCCATTTAATTGCCACATCTTTCTTTAACAGCTTAAATATGGGCTGACATGTGGATGTCAACAGAGCAATGAAACGGCTGATGTAATTCAACCTTCCTAGCAGGATCATAACCTCTTTCGTGGTTCTCGGAGGAGGCAAATCCCGAATAGACTTTATCTTTGTTGGATCTAGATCGATGCCCCTCCGACTGACTATAAATCCCTAGAGTTTGCCAGACGGAACTCCAAATGCACACTTAGTTGGATTTAGCTTCAAGTCATACTTACGCAGACGCTCAAAGAACTTTCTCAGGTCCCGAACATGGTCGTCCTACATTCTGGATTTGATGATCACATCGTCCACGTACACCTCAATTTCTTGGTGCATCATGTCATGAAAGATGACAGTCGTAGCCCTCATATAAGTTTCTCCAACATTCTTTAAACCAAAAGGCATGACCCTGTAGCAATAGGTGCCCAAGGGTGTGGTGAAAGCTGTCTTTTCCTAGTCTTCTTCATCCATCAAGACCTGATGATATCCAACATAACAATCCACGAAAGATTATATCTCATGTTTGGCACAGTTGTCAACAAGGATGTGGATGTTTTGCAAAGGGAAATTGTCTTTGGGACTTGCTTTGTTTAGATCCCAATAGTCAACACACACTCGGGTTTTCCCATCTTTCTTTGGCACATGAATCACATTAGCCAACCATGTGGTATATCGGACCGCTCGGATCACCCCCGCCTTCAACTATTTGGTGACCTCTTCTTTGATCTTATCACTGATATCAGTTTTGAAAATCCTCAGTTTTGCTGGACAGGGGGATCATTGGGGTAAGTCGGCAATTTGTGTACCACTAAATCAACACTTAATCTTGGCATATCATCATAGGACCAAACAAACACATCTTTGAATTCGAACAAAAGTTGGATTAATGCATCCCTAGTTTTTTCATCCGTGTGAGTGCTTATCATGGTTTCTTAGGCCCCTTCTGAACTACCCAAATTAACCGGCTCTGATTCATTTAAGTTTGGCTTAGGTTTATTCTCGAATTGTTCCAATTCTCGGTTTATTTCCCTAAAAGCCTCATCTTCATCATATTCTAGTTCTTGATTCATTATTTCACAAGACGACGTGCTATGATCTGGGTGTGAAGTCCGCAAGCATGTCATGTTATTTAAGTCCGCATTATTAGAACTAAAAGGAAGAAATAAGAAAAGTAACAAAAATTAGAAAGAATAAAGGAAGAGATTCATAGACGATGAAATATTGATTTAATTTCATTGAATTTGAAGATAGCAGGGTTTGCATTGCAATTTTAAAGACAATAAACTAAAGAAACATTCGAGTTACACCTTGGAATAACTCGGAATGCAGAAAAGGTGACAAGACTGGACTACCGGGATTCCCACCTGATTAGGAACGGGGTAGCCTTCCAATTTTGCAGCTTGGCATCGGGCCCCATAAATTGCACCTCAGCAGTGCTCGAGCCTTCGCCAGGATGGACCATGTGAGATTCATATAACATTTTCCTCATGGCTCCACATATGTCCTTAATTTCCTCGGCCGTGAAGACCTCATCTGCTTCTTCTTTTGCGTACCTGGGATTGACGAATGTTTTGTAGAGATGCGGGACTGGCTGAGGTAGAACCCAACCATTGCTCTTTCGTTCATTTGCCCATGTCACATCAGTTTCTGTGGCGTAAAAACCCACACCGAAGAACTTCTCGCTGGCAGCTAAAGTGATAGGTTCTGTGATACCTTGCAATGATTCCCCGAGTCCCTTCCCAAGCTTATAACCATGCTTGATCATTCTGTAGCGACTATGATGGACGTATTTGATAGAAAGGATGAGGACAAGGACTTCCCTCCTTACATTGATCTGCGACCACCACCTTGAAAACTTGATAGACTATATGCTCGCTACCTTCCCTAGCTTCGAGACATGGGGCTGATGGGTCCTGGTAAATTGACTGCTCGTCTTCTCCATGAACCACAATTTACTGATTTTCGTGTTCAAACTTCACCATTTGATGGAGGGTAGAAGGTACGACCTCTCGCAGCATGGATCCAAGGCCTTCCTAAGAGAAAATTATAGGAGGTATCCATGTCTAGGACCTGAAATGTCACCTCAAAAACTACAGGACTGATAGTCAAAATCAAATTGAGCTTGCCTATGGTGTCTCTCTTGATGCCATCAAAGGCACGCATACAGACATTGTTAGGCCTGATTCTCTCAGTCCCAATCTCTATTCTTTGCAAAGTTGAGAGAGGGCAGATATCAACTCTGGATCCGCCATCTAGCATGACTCTTTTTACATAGTGCCCCTCACACTTAACTGTCAAATGGAGGGCTTTGTTGTAGGCGGCCCCTTCCGGGGGCAAATCATTCTTGCTAAATGAAATCTGGTTGACTGCGAAGAATCTTTCTGCCATTCTTTCTAGTTGCTCCACAGTGGTTTCAATCGGAACATAGGCTTCATTGAGGGTCTTTATCAGCACTTTCTAATACTCATTCGAGCTTATCAGTAAAGAAAAGAGTGATACCTGAGCGGGAGACTTCCGGAGTTGGTCGATTACCTCATAGTCCGCAATTTTCATTCTTCGGAAGAATTCCTCTGCCTCTTCGCCACTAACTGGCTTTTTGAGCAGGAAGCGTGATCGCTGCCAACTCGATGCTACACTAAGGTAGGAAGAGCGGGTCGTAGTAACTTTTACCCGATATGAGGGTCGAGATCGATTTCCTTAGGGAGCTAGTAGTGGAGTTGGATTGTCTGTCTATCCTAGAGATGTGTTTGTGCTCCTAATATTACTTCAAACATTTTTAGGTTTTCAAATTATAACTATTTTTGAAAAACTATTGATTAACACTAAATTATGCTGTGAGAATATTGCTAAGTTGTATCTAATGGGAAGAAGGGCACTAGGGTCGTGACACTACCTATGTGGCTAATTGATAGGTAGATGTTACTAAGGTTCGATTGACATAATTGGGGCTTATGCTATAACTGTTGCACAATTTTACCCACTCTCACACCTCTCGGTAGAGAGAGTGATTTTGCCCAACTGACTCTCTCGAGACCAAATGGGTAGGCAAATTAAACCAAACAACTAGGTTTCAAGTAGGGTAATTACTCTCTCGAGGTTTAATCCGTTAATTGAGACTATCATTTCTCATGAGTCCATCCCAATTCCTTGTTGGGTTGATTTTGGGGGTCATAAACTCTCTTTCTCAAGAAGAATTAAACCCACAAGACTTGAATCAGTGTTTGCAACCACCAATTCTGGATTAAAACATAAAACCAACCCAAATAGCAAACACCCATAGTCAATCTCACACTAGATGGCAACACCCATCAATTACCCACACTAGGGTTGAGCCACAACCCTAGCTAATGGGTTTAGCTACTCATGCTAGATAAAGAAATTGAAGAAATAGATGAAGAACTAAGCATATTAATTAATTTCTAAAATTAATATACAAGAATCTGTTGTAAATGTAAAGCAAAAGTGCCAAAAATGGCTACAAAAGTCGGTCTCACGAGCGCAACTATCAACTGATATATCTGAATACCTAAAAAATGGTAAAATGTTCTATTATACTAGACTTAAAAAACTGGACAAAAATACCCCTGCGGGGTCAGTGCGGGCCGCATTAAATGGACCACGGCTGCACTTGGCTCACTTTTGCTTCTCTGAACTTAGACTCCGCGGACCGCGTAGAATGGACCATGCCCGCAGAGGGGGCTGGTGCGGTCCGCACACTCACGACCACGGACCGCATGGCACTGGCTTTGAAAACTTCATCTCTCTAAATCTCATGACCGCGGACCGCACAAAAGAATAGTGCGACCGCGGAGCCTTCACCCCGGGCCGTGAGATGTGTACCGCGGCCGTTCTTCTTCTATCCTGAATCACCAACTCTCTGAACCACCTAGTGCGACCACATTCCATTTTGCGCGGTCCGCACTAAGCCTTCTTTTCTTAAATTCCTTAGTCTTTGATACTTGAGCAGGTTTCACTCCGTTTTGAGCCAATCTTTGACATTTCGTCACTTTGTCGATGAAACCTGCAATCAAGCACAACTTGTAAGACTTTTAGGACTATTTTGTAACAATATATGATCAAAGCATAGGCAAGTAGGGGCATAAAACATGTTAAAATCCTAACTTGTCAACTCCCCCAAACTTAAACCTTTGCTTGTCCTCAAGCAAACAAAATAAGACTCACCCCTTAAAGGAAAATCCAAGTAATTCCAGCTATCCTAAAGTAACCTCAACAAGCATCAATTGGGACTAACAATTTCCCTCAATATGAATGGATCATTAACAAAACTTAAATTTTGAAAAACTATGGATCAAGTGTGACACATGAGCATCAAGAATTGACTCAGTACATCAAAGAACTCTCTCAATTACTTTGGTCGTTGTGTAACCCAAACTTACACATCCTTAACTCTCCCTAAGCAGACCTCACCTTTTAGAGTATAAGCACGCAAACCAAGGTTAATGAGAAGTCACTCTTCTCTCTCAAGGAAAGGTCACAAGTCCGGCTCTAAGTACCATATGCTTGACCCTCATGTAAGTATCCACTAATGCGAGCGTCATCCAACTCAAGATCATATAGGGCTTTTGTGGAGTCAATGTGAAGGCTTTTGGTTCAGGATAGGAAACGTTGTTGGTCCATATGGGTTTCATCTTCCCTTAAGCACTTCTTTTGATGCATTTTGGCACAGTTTTCTTTGACTCTTTGAGTATTTCACTTCTTTTCAAGGGGTTAAAGAGACACATTGTCACTCTTTCTTATGCAATTCAAAGCATTTCTCCCTTTTCTACTCTTTCCACTCCTTTTTCACTTTTGTTTTTCTCGAATCCCGTTTTATTCTTTGTACATTGAGCTTTCTTTTTTGTCTTTTTCTTTTCTTTTTTCTTTTGTACCTTTTACCACTTTTGTTTCCTTACTTGTTTCTCCCCCCCAAACTTAGATTTTTTCCATTACTTAAGGGACGATTTGGGTGCCAAGAAGGGGTATAATTTAGAACGGGTATAGGTTTGTAGCATTGGTTCTTGAAAGAAAAAGGTTTAAGGCTCAAAAAGGGTTAGCTAGGGATTATATCATTGGTAGGCTATGGAGTTGTTCGACTATTATTTGGATCAAGGAAAGCCTATAATCACTTCTCAAGTCGAATTTCACTCAAATTTCGCCTCAACAAACATTCAGGGCAAGTTCTAGACCATAGGCTCGGGACTTGGACTCACAATTCGATTTCTCACCACACACACTCAAGGATTGCTAAAGACATAGAGTCGGGGGCCCACACCAACCTTAGACACAATTGAGCACGCAATAGTCCCGAAAGACCACATGATGTTTGTTTGGTCAAAACAAGAGTCTCAAGGTCACTACTTTCACCATCCTAAACACAACCACTTGTCTTTGACCATGGGATCAAAGGCAAATGTGTTAGGCCCAAGTGAAGCTTTTCTTGAGGTACACTTAACTATAAACTACTAAAAACAAAAGAAAAATAAAAAATGGACTCAAACCCTTAAGAAGGTTGTCACGCTATCCATCATCGGGAAGAGCCATCCGGTTCGCACAATACTCTACCCTTGAAAAGAACCGTGACATTAAGAAAACCAAAGGCTTATTGCAAGCGCCAAAACCAAAACAAAAAGGCTGTGAGCCTATCTACTAACTAAGAATGAAAAATTTGTACGAAAATAGAAAATAGAATGAATATTTACAATCGGGGATTAGAATATACAACGGGGGATGAATATATATACAAGAATGTAACTTTATATACAGACCAAAGAGAAGATAAAAAGTGCGATAAAAAGTAACTAAATGTAAATTTATATACATACCAAATAAAATAAAAAAATATCAACAGAAACATAAACTAAGTCAACTAATATATACAATCATCCGGATAAAAAGTAGGGCGCACCCCCACAAATAAAAGCTGGCATTGTCCCCAATGCCAACTAAACAAATAAGCATCAAAAAATCAAGAGGAAAGGATATAGGAGCTCCCTAAGCCTCGTCCGTCTGCATGGGAACATGAGTTGTCTCTAGGTCCTCTGTATGTACGGGAACCTCAGACTGGTTCCCGATCTCCTACTGCTCAACTGCTGGGACTGGGTCCTAGACCTGTATGGGCTGAATATCTAGAGCAACCTGTGGCTGACTGGAGGAAACCTCCTGTGAGTCTGCCAACCGGATGATTGCCTCGGCTGCACTAGGGAGCTTCCTCTTTTTCCTAGGAAGCCTCTGAGTCTGCTCCTGCTGTGGCTCTGCTACTAGTGCTGCTGCTGGGGCTGGGTTTTCAAATAGAAAGTCTAAAGGCAGCTGGTCTACCTTTAGTTTATCAACATCCTCTCTCAGCGCCTTCACAGACTCCTTGGAAGCCCGTGTTTTGCGCAACTTCTTGTGTTCCCTAGCAAGCTCCCTAAGGGCCTTGCCATGTGAATCCACTGCCTTAGCCAAGGCAGCTTGAGAATCCAGGATCTTTTGCTGGTTGGCAAGAATCTCTTTAAGTACATCCTCGATAGGCTGGGGTACCTGCACTGGCTGTGGTGCCGACTGAGCCGCAATAGTAGAAATCAAGGTGGACAACTTAGATGAAAGTAGTCGCCATCCAGTTGTTCAAGCTCTAAAGTGTATGGCTCAGCTGGTGGGCAGTGATAGGATGGGCTCGGGAAGATGGAATCCCCAGGTCAGCTGAAGTAGAGGGACCAGCAGTAGTGGAAGGTTCGGGAGGCATGTCAGCAACTGTGGAAGTAGGCTTAGTGGAGGGCTCTACCGCAACCGGCTCTTCAGACTGGCCGGTTGGGGCAGGAGTAGGTGGCTTGTAATTTTTATACTTAGGGTTGTCTGACCCCTTCAAACTGTACCAGGAGAACGGAGCCACAGGTTTGACCTTGACGTCAAACGGTCTCTTCTCCACCTCCAAGTCCCGGAAATACATAGTGAGGGTGCTAGGAAAAGGGTAGTTCTGGTCATGCTCAACCCCCACTGCAGAAATGACGTGGGGCATCTCATTGCCTACGTTGATAGGATATCCCGCCATAATAGAAGCAATAAGAACCGCACGGGCAAGTGGAATAGTCTGATCATGGGTAGTGGGGTCAAGCCGACTGCACACAAAAGTCAACCACCCTCTAGCCTCGAAGTTGAAGGTTCTCCGAAGTATTTTGGCCCCTGCTTGTAACCACTCTGGAACCGTACCCGGGATTGCCAGGTATAAAGCTAACCATGGACGAACCTCTTCGCCCATTGCTAACTTTTCATTGTAAAGGGACTCATCTTCTTCATTGAACCCCAGGTATTCATTCAGTGCCTTCCCGGTAAATACTACATTTTTGTTTCTCACTTTGGTCACCTTAGTGCCCTTCAAGATGTGGGCCACATTGCTATAGAACTCCTTGACCATATGCTCATTCGCCTTCACACAATTGTCTTTAAAGAACTCCCAACCCACTCGAGCCTGAAACTGTCTATGTCATTGGGGTGTAGGGGTAGATGGTCTTTGTCAATGAAGCTTCTCTCAAGAATCAACTTCCGTGACGACCACCATTCCCTAAACTTGTGGAGCGCCACCTGGCTGACGAATATATCTTCCCAAATAGCGGGATTCCTAGTTCAGTCAACTCCCCCAACCTGAGGCACACCATCCCCAGGCAACTCCCTATCTCCCTCATCACCCTTAGCACCTTCTCCAGATAGTGACGCTGTGGGAGAGGTGGAGTATTCATCCCCACTACCTGCCGCTGAGCCCTCAGACGACCCAAAAGAAATGTTGATTGAAGCTTGAGCATCAGGGGAAGATGGAGGAGTGTCTTTATGTATGGATCTCTCCGGATACGGGATGTAAAGATGGACTGAATCTGTAGAGATCTCCCGGGATGGCTCATACTCACTCCCCAAGTTGTCAATGGCTCTATCAGCCGCTTTGATTGCTTTTCTCATTTCTTTTATGTTTTTCCTAGCCTGGGGTGTAAGTTTTACCATCCTTTTCTTCACCTCACCGGGAGGAAGTACCTCGCCCAGGTTGTTTGGCACCTTCACCTCGTTGTTTGACCATTATTTGCAAGCATACACATCTAACATGGTTAGTATCAGCACAGGCAGTGAAACAAGTGTTGAAATTGAATTACAGACATCAGATTGCATGTTGTAGAAGCAGTTGCAGAACAGAGCACCGCAACCCGCACAAACAGGTGTGCGGCCGCACTGGGGGTACCGCGGACCGCGCAAAGGTGACCGCGGTCCGCGTTGGGGCAAAGGCCCCAAAAATTACCTCTCTGAATCATCCCACTGTGGTCCGCACAAAAAGTACTACGGCCGCGCTGAGGGCACCGCGGACCGCATAAAAGAAATTGCGGTCCGCACTGAGGTAAGGACTGTAACACCGCCTCTCTGAATCCAACCACCACGGCCCGCACAAAGTAGCACCGCGGCCACAGTGGGCTAGCGCAGACCACATAAAGTGCAATGCTGCCGCTCTGGGCATAGGTTTACTTTCACTCACTCGGGCACCGCGGACTGCACAAAAGCGACCATGGGTCGCTGAGAGTGTTTTTCAGAGGCACTAAGTTAGGGCTTAAGTTTTTAAGCTATTTTTGTTCAAGTTTTCCACCTAACTTGTCCCGACTCATATTACCCAGTTCAAAAAGGTCTCTAAACACACAATATTCAACCATTACACATTCTTTGGCTAACAAATGAAATAAAAACGGGAAGAAGAAGAGACTCTAGCTACTGGGCATGAAAAACAAAACAAAATTATGATTTAAAACAAAGAAATAGGATGAAATGTTACCAGATTGTGATGATGAGATGCAATTAATTAGGCTAAGCAAGAATTACTATCAGAAGAGAGATTGAACAGTAGCTTTTAGGGGTCTGAGTGTAAAAAGTTCGAAAAGGGTAAACAGTGACCCATGGGTTCTATTTATAGAAAAACAGTGGGACCCATACCTACCTACCAGCGCGGTCGCACAAAACCGACCGCGGGCCGTGCTGGGTTTGTTCAAATGAAGCTTGAGTAGTCAACCTCCGCAGACCGCAAAAAATAGACCGCGGCCGCGGAGGTCCACTGTAGACCCCACTAGATGGAATGCGGCCGCGGTGGCAAACTTCAGAGGGCACCACTTTTGACCATCACCAGTGCGGACCGCACAAAAGCAACCGCGGTCGCACTGGCAATTTTCAGAAACTGTTCAACTTTTTTTTTTCAAACTATTTTACACTGCATCAACTCAATCCCTGCAACATCTCACAATCAGTTAGCTCAAAAATCAAAACTACACTACCAAGAAAACACAGAAAATAACAAAAAGAAAAAGACATGGGTTGCCTCCCAAGCAGTGCCTGATTTAACATCGCAGCACGACGCATGTCACCAGCACATCACTTTAGATGGAGAAGTGCCACCACGTGGCCATTAGAAAATTTCCCAAGATAATGCTTGACCCGGTATCCATTGACTCTGAATACTTCACCATTCTTGTTCCTTAGATCAAAAGCACCAAATGGGGTCACGAACACAACTTGAAACGTCCCACTCTACTTTGACTTGAGCTTACCCGGAAACAGACATAACCGAGAATTGAACAAGAGAACCATATCTCCAACCTTGAACTCTTTACCCCGAGCATATTTGTCGTGAAGGTACTTCATTTTGTTCTTGTACAAGGACGAGCTAGAGTAGGCATGGAATCTAAACTCATCAAGCTCATTAAGTTGTTCAACCCGCAGATTTGCCGCAACATCCCATTCTAAGTTCAACTTCCTCAAAGCCCACATGGCCTTGTGGTCTAATTCCACCAGAAGATGACAAGCTTTTCCAAACACCAACCAATACGGGGACATATCAATCGAAGTTTTGTAAGCCGCCCGATAAGCCCAAAGAGCATCATCCAACTTTTTTGACCAATCGGTTCTATTAGCTTTGACCGTTTTAGACAAGATACTCTTAATTTATCTATGGGAGACTTCCACTTGGCCACTAGCTTGAGGATGATATGGGGTAGAAACCTTATGATTGACACCATACTTAGAAAGCAACGCGTCGAAAGCCTTGTTGCAAAAGTGAGATCCCCCATCACTAATGATAGCACGAGGAGTGCCAAACCTTGTGAAGATACTCTTTTTCAAAAATGCGACAACACTCCGAGCTTCATTGTTGGACAAAGCCATGGCTTCAACCCATTTGGAGACATAGTCCACCGCCACGAGAATGTAAGTGTTCCCACAAGAGCTCACAAACGGACCCGTGAAGTCGATGCTCCATACATAAAAAATATCCACTTCGAGAATTGCATTGAGAGGCATCTCATCCTTTTTTGAAATTCCGCTCGCTCTCTGACACTCATCACACCTCTTCACCAATTCACCCACATCTTTAAACAAGGTAGGCCAATAGAATCCACAACTAAGAACTTTCGAGGCGGTTCTCACCCCACATGATGGCCACCATAGGGTGAAGAATGGCAAGTCTCTAAGATACTCAATTTTTCTTCCTCCGGGACACATCTACGAATCACACCATCCGTGTAAATCTTGAACAAGTATGGCTCATCCCAATAGAAATCCAGACTATCCCGCTTGAGTTTCTTCCTTTGGTTAGAAGAGAGCTCACACGGTATTATTCCGGTAACGAGATAATTGGCAACATCGACAAACCATGGCATCCCATTCATTGACACCGCAAGGAGTTGCTCGTCGGGAAATGAATCATTAATCTCAAGGCCGTCACAAGGCCTCCCATCCTCCTCCAAACGGGACAAGTGGTTCGCCACTTGATTCTCATTACCTTTCCGGTCAACAATTTCTAGATCAAACTCTTGAAGGAGTAACACCCATCTCATCAATATTGCCTTGGAGTCTTTCTTGGTCATCAAATACCTAAGGGCGACATGATCGGTGTGCACTATAACTTTGGCCCCCATAAGGTAAGGTCGGAATTTTTCCATGGCAAATACAATAGCCAACAATTCTTTCTCGGTGACTGTGTAGTTCCTTTGAGCCTCATTCATGGTCTTGCTTGCGTAGTACATCAGATGAAACATCTTATTGATCTTTTGGCCCAAAACAGCCCCAACCGCAACGTCACTAGCATCACATATGAGCTCGAAAGGCAAGCTCCAATTTGGTGCAGTAATGATGGGGGTAGAAGTCAACTTGAGCTTAAGAAGCTCTAATGCTTGCATACAATTCTCATCGAACAAGAACTTTGCATCTTTCTCTAGCAACTTGCACAACGGATGTACTACTTTAGAAAGATCCTTTATGAACCTCCGGTAGAACCCTGCGTGCCCAAGGAAACTCCTCACCCCTTTGACAGAAGGTGGGGGAGGGAGCCTCGAAATAACCTCAATCTTGGCCTTATCAACTTCAATTCCTCGCTTCGAGATCTTGTGACCTAACACTATACCCTCTGCAACCGTGAAATGACATTTTTCCCAATTGAGAACAAGGTTGGTGTCCTCACATCGGGACAACATTCTATCCAAGTTAACCAAGCACTCCTCAAAAGAATCCCCAACCACGCTAAAATTATCCATGAAGACCTCCAAGATATCCTCCACCATGTCGGTGAAAATAGCCATCATGCAACGTTGGAAGGTTGCCAGAGCATTGCACAATCCAAATGGCATTCTAGAGAAAGCAAATGTGCCATAAGGACATGTAAAGGTGGTCTTCTATTGGTCCTCCGAGGCAATTAGAATTTGATTGTACCCCGAGTAACCATCCAGAAAGCAATAGAAAGCACGCCCCGCAAGACGATCTAGCATTTGGTCAAGGAATGGCAATGGGAAATGATCTTTTTGGGTCACCTTGTTTAGCTTCCGGTAATCCGTACATACTCTTCACCCGGTAACTGTGCGAGTAGGAATGAGTTCATTGTTTTCATTGGTCACCATAGTCATACCACCCTTCTTGGGCACACATTGCACCGGAGAAGTCCAAGAACTGTCAGAGATAGGATAAACCACACCGGCGTCTAACCATTTGATAACCTCTTTCTTCACCACTTCTTGCATTTCCTCATTTAATCTTCTTTGATGCTCCAAGGAAGGCTTTGCATCCTCCTCCAAGATGATTTTGTGCATGCAAAATGAGGGGCTTATTCCCCGAATATCAGCTAAAGTCCATCCAATTGCCCTTTTCCGCTTTTGAAGAACCGCCAAGGTGGCCTCAACCTACATGTTAGTAAGGCAAGAAGAAAGAATAATAGGTAAAGTAGAATTTGAACCCAAGAATTCATACCTGAGGTGTGGAGGGAGTGGCTTCAACTCCAACACTAGTGGCTCCTCAATCGATGACTTTGTCGGTGGAGTTTTGTGGTTTTCAAGATTCAAAGATAGATTCCTAGGCTCATAAGAATATGAACCCATAGCATGCAATGTATTCACGCACTCCACTCTACTAGCATCATCATTGACATCTATATTAAGAAGCACGGCCTCAAGGGGATCTTCAACATGGATCATGGAACTTGTGTCATCTACTATCACAGCTGTGACAATGTCCACAAATGAACACACCTCCATGCTATTGGGTTGTCTCATTGATTTGCAAACATGGAATACCACCTTCTCATCCCCCACTCGAAAAGTCAACTCACCCGCTTCAACATCAACCAATGCCTTCCCCGTATCTAGGAAAGGCCTACCAAGAATAATCGGCACTTCAAAGTCCACCTCACAATCCAATATGACAAAGTCGGTCGATAATATAAACTTATCCACCCGGACAAGAACATCATCAATAATGCCCAACGGTCTCTTCATAGATCAATCCTCCATTTGAAGTCTCATTGAGGTAGGTCGAGGTTATCCAATTCCCAAAGTCTTGAAGACCGAGTAAGACATTAAATTTATGCTAGCCCCCAAGTCACAAAGGGCCTTGGTAAAATCCGCACTTCCGATAGTACAAAGGATAGTAAAATCTCCGAGGTCCTCAAGCTTGGGTGCCATTGAATGCACTATGGCACTCACTTGATGAGTCATTTTAATTGTTTCGCACTCCATTGACCTTTTCTTTGTTACCAAATCTTTCATGAACTTAGCGTACCCCGTCATTTGCTCAAGTGCCTCCACCAAAGGCACATTGATTGTGAGGCTCTTCATCATATCAATGAACTTTTTTAATTGATTTTCACTCTTTTTATTTGCTAACCGTTGAGGATAAGGTAGAGGTGGACTAGGCAAAGGTACCTTGGCCTTTTGTACAACTGGCTTGGGTATGTCAATCACGTGTTCCCTAGACGGGTTCACGACATCTTGAGTATCTACCTCGGCTTCATCAACAATATCAATATGCACATGATTGTTCACATTTTGATTAACCACATCATCAACAATCAAAGGTACATCATCATCCTGCAACTCAACATCTTCATCCATAACTTGCTTTTGCATTGAGGCATTCACATTAATGCCTCTCCCACTTCTTGTTGTAACCGCCATCACATGATTATTATTCCCACCCTTCGGGTTCACCACTGTATCACTTGGTAGAGCACCCTTGGGACGAGTATTCAATGTTTGAGAGATTTGGCCTAATTGCACCTCCAAGTTCTGGATAGATGTGTTATGTGAAGCTAATTGGGCATCAGAATCTTGGTTCTTTTTCATCATTTACTCGAACATGCTTTCAATTCTCCCCACATCACTTCCGGGAGAACTCGGACCTTGAGAAGGAAAGAAGGGTGGATTGTTCGGTTGTTGGTACATGGGAGGCCTTTGAAATCCTTGCCCTAAGGCAACCGTTCCACCCTCCTTGATTGTTGTTGTTGCCCCAATTGTTGTTATTACCATTCCAATTCCCTTGGTTGCTTTGATTACCCCAATTGTTGTTTTGGTTGTTGTTATTCCAATTACCTCCACCTTGTTGTTTATTGTTTTTATTCCAATTACCTCCGCCTTGTTGTTGATTGCCCCAATTTCCTTGAGGACGCCATTGTTGATTCAAAGAGTTGCCTCTATTCCCTTGGTAGTTATTGACATATTGGACCTCTTCGCTTTGATCATCATAGCACTCATTTGAATAACCACCACCATTGTTGTTGTTGTCATATTGTTCACAATTACCTTGAGGTTGTTGTCCTCTTTACCTCCTTTTTAGCATAGAAACACCTTCCATTGCATTGACTTGGCGCGGGTTTTAGACTTGTTGCAATTGCGCCTTTGCCAATTGATTCATAGTTGTTGTAAGCTCGGCAATAGCTTGGCCATGATCATGCAATTCTTTGTGCAAATGGATGACCATGGGGCACATTTGCTTGGCTTTGACATGCCAAGAGGTGTCGGCCATTTCATTAAGTACATCACTTGCCTCTTGGTAAGAAAGTTTCATAAAGTTCCCTCTGGCCAATTGGATCAAAATGCATTGATTCATGGTGTTGATGCCCCGATAAAAGGTTTGTTGAATCATAGCCTCGGTCATGTCTTTTAAGGGCACTCTTTCACCATTGTTCTATACCTTTCCCATATCTCTTGCAAAGGTTCAGTTGGCTCTTGCTTGAAAGCGAGAATTTCATCCCGAAGAGCTGCCATATGACTTGGAGAAAAGAACTTGGCAATACATTTGTCTGCCAATTCATCCCATATTGTAATAGAATTATTGGGGAGCCTTTCTAACCAATCTAATGCTTTACCCCGAAGAGAGAACAGGAAAAGCCTCAATCTCAATGCATCCTCGGACACGTTTGTCTACTTGCTACCCCAACATGTATCTACGAACCCCTTTAAGTGCTTGTAGGCATTTTGATCAGAGGCACCCGTGAAATACCCTCT
This sequence comes from Nicotiana tabacum, assembly GCF_000715075.1. Lineage (NCBI taxonomy): Eukaryota > Viridiplantae > Streptophyta > Magnoliopsida > Solanales > Solanaceae > Nicotiana > Nicotiana tabacum. Next base: position 13,844,774 of record NC_134095.1, read on the forward strand.
TTGCTCGAGCAAGGTCAACGTAACATTTGTGATTTGAAAGTTCCCCGCTCGGATTCGGGGAAGAACAATAGCACTGGCGTATCCTTGATTTGGTAAAACTCTGGGAGCCACTCTCGGCGGTGCCGGAGGAGGGTCTGAATATTGTTGTTCTCATTTGCATTTACATTGGCATTTCGGCCTCTCTGTGGAACTTGAGGTAAGACCTCATCTTGTTCTAGATCCTCTACCTCCTCCCCCACTATCACATTGCCGAGAGGTTCATTTGCATTAAGAGCCATTTGTACCTGATTGATCGACACAAACAAAATTAGTAAACAATAAGGAAAGAGAAGCAAAACACAAAACTAAATAAACAGATAGTCAACACCGTAAGCTCCCTGGAAACAACACCAAAAAGTGATCGCTGCCAACTCGACGCTACACTAAGGTAGGAAGAGCGGGTCGCAGGAACTTTTACCCGATATGAGGGTCGAGATCGATTTCCTCAGGGAGCTAGTAGTGGAGTTGGATTGTCTGTCTATCCTAGAGATGTGTTTGTGCTCCTAATGTCACTTTAAACATTTTTGGGTTTTCAAATTATAACTATTTTTGAAAAACTATTGATTAACACTAAATTATGCTGCAAGAATATTGCTAAGTTGTATCTAATAGGAAGAAGGGCACTAGGGTCGTGACACTACCTAGGTGGCTAATTGACAGGTAGATGTTACTAAGGTTCGATTGACATAATTGGGGCTTATGCTATAACCATTGCACAATTTTACCCACTCTCACACCTCTCGGTAGAGAGAGTGATTTTGCCCAACTGACTCTCTCAAAACCAAATGGGTAGGCAAATTAGACCAAACAACTAGGGTTCAAGTAGGGTGATTACTCTCTCGAGGTTTAACCCGTTAATTGGGACTATCATTTCTCATGAGTCCATCCCAATTCCTTGTTGGTTTGATTTTGGGATCATAAACTCTCTTTCTCAAGAAGAATTTAACCCACAAGGCTTGAATCAGTGTTTGCAACCACAAATTCTAGATTAAAACATAAAACCAACCCAAATAGCAAACTCCCATAGTCAATCTCACACTAGATGGCAACACCCATCAATTACCCATACTAGGGTTGAGCCACAACCCTAGCTAATGGGTTTAGCTACTTATGCTAGATAAAGAAATTGAAGAAATAGATGAAGAACTAAGCATATTAATTAATTGCTAAAATTAATCTACAATAATCTGTTGTAAATGTAAAGCAAAAGTGCCAAAAATGGCTACAAAAGTCGGTCTCACGAGCGCAGCTATCAACTGATATATCTGAATACCTAAAAAATGGTAAAATGTTCTATTTATACTAGGCTGGAAAAAATTGACAAAAATACCCCTACGGGGTCAGTGCGGGCCGCATTAAATGGACCGCGGCCGCACTGGGCTCACTTTTGCTTCTCTAAACTTGGACTCCGCGGACTGCGTAGAATGGACCGCGGAGGGGGATGGTGTGGTCCGCGCACTCATGACCGCAGACCGCATGGCACTAGCTTTGAAAACTTCATCTCTTTGAATCTCATGATCGCGGACCGCACAAAAAAGTAGTGCGGCCGCAGAGCCTTCACCGTGGGCCGCGAGATGTGTACCGCGGTGACTCTTCTTCTAGCCTGAATCACCAACTCTCTAAACCACCTAGTGCGTCCGCATTCCATTTTGCGCGGTCCGCACTAAGCCTTCTTTTCTTAAATTCCTTGGTCTTTGATACTTGAGCAGGTTTCACTCTGTTTTGAGCCAATCTTTGACATTTCGTCACTTTGTCGATCAAACCTGCAATCAAGCATAATTTCTAAGCCTTTTAGGACTATTTTGTAATAATATATGATCAAAGCATAGGCAAGTAGGGGTATAAAACATGTTAAAATCCTAACTTATCAAAGCGCTTCTGCTTGGCATTGTTCACTTCTTCCAGATTGAGGTACTTCCCATATGGGTTGGTTTCATTTACTTTCCCTCTGATTTCTTTCACCTTGTACGACACAATTGCTCTGTTGTAGTTCCAGGGGACTGCAGTCGGGTCTTTAATGGGCTTTTGTAGTGTGAGACTAATGACCATGGGCTCGTTCAGCCTAGGTGGAATCACTGGTCCTTGCACCACGTAAGTCCCTTTGGGTACATAAATCTTGGGTCCCTTGTTTAGCTCGAACCTTTTAGGAGGACTCAACGTCAATTGTTCTTTCCTGTGAGCCCGGGGAACATAAAGAATGGCGTCTTTAGGGGGTTCTGCCCCTGTTTTGGTTTCCACCGTCTTTTCTGCACTTTGAGGGGCGGATTTGCTCTTTTTCTCCCCTTGCCTTGCTTGCACCACCCTTGGCTTCTTTTCATCATCGACGATGCCAATGATGGCTTTTAGAGCTGGGTCAAACTCTTTATCTTCACAAATCATCCCGATAACTGGCCCGTTGTTGTGAGCCGACAATGGTTTATTGGTCACATTGGGGATCTCTTCATCTTTCAGCACCACCCTCTTTTGCTCTATTAAGTTTTCAATTGCCCTTTTGAGAGTCCAACAGTCTTCAATGTCATGCCCTTCCACCCAAGAATGATAAGCACATCGGGTACCAGGTCGGTAGGAAGGTGACTCTGGGTTTTGTCTGTTCGGGGGTATAGGTTGCAACAAACCCATTTGGACCAATTTAGGGAAAAGACTAGAGTATGATTCGCCAATAGGCGTGAAATTTGTTCTTCTGAGTGGTTCCTGAGCACGGGCATTGTATGGAAAATTATTTTGAGGGGGACGGGGATTATATGGGGCTTAGTGAAGAGGGTTATTTCTAGGAAGTGGAGCTCGGTTTTGGTTAAACTGTTGTTGTGGCCAAGCGTATGGCTGGGCATTCATTACTGCATATGGCTGAGGAGCCACAAAATAGGCCATATCCTGATGAGGATAATAATGTTGTGGGGTGCTTGGAGGGAAGTAACCTTTGGGTGGACGGGGGTTTCTTAGGCTCGAGGCTGCTATCACCACCTTTTATTTCTTCTTTCTATTTGCTACACCACTTGACCTGCTTCAGATTACTTGGGACGTAGCTCTTATGGCAGATTGGCTCAATATGCGACCTATTTTCAGACCATTTTCGACCATCTCACCAATATTGATAGCCTCAGCAAACGTCTTTCCCATTGCAGACATCATATTCTGAAAGTAGTCAGCCTCTTGGGCTTATAGAAAAACACTAACCATTTCAGTCTCATCCATCAGGGGCTTGACCCTGGCCGCTTGTTCGCGCCATTTAACAACATATTCTCGGAAGTTTTCTAATGAATTCTTTTTGAGATTTGACAGGGAATTCCTGTTGGGAGCTATATCTATGTTGTACTAAAATTGTCTGATGAAATCACAAGCCAGATCATCCCATATGTGCCAGCAAGACATATCTTGGTCCATGTACCACTCAGATGCAATACCCACTAGACTATCTCCGAAATAATCCATTAGAAGCTCTTCTTTTCCACCTTCCCTTCTCAGTTGATTGCAATACCTCTTGAGATGGGCTATAGGGTCCCCGTGCCTGTCATACTTTTCGAATTTGAGGGTCTTAAAACCAAGAAGCAGGTGAACATGTGGGAACATTCATAGATCGGCGTAGGATACGCTCTTTTGGCCGCTCAAACCTTGTATATTCTTGAGGCTCTGTTCCATGCTCCTCATTTTACGAGTGATTTCCTCTTGCTCGGGGTTCTTTACAGCCTTCTCTTGTCCCGCGGTAAACTCGTACCGGGGTTGTTGAGGGTAAGAATTGGTGGTGAACTGGGTAGGGTCTGGTTGAAAAGATGGTACTTGGAAAGTGAAGGATGATGGATCAAAATTTAGCCTGGGCACAGTTGGCTGTACCGTAGCCGAGGTTGGTGGTGCGCTAAATATGTTAGAGTCCACTCCCGAAACCACCTGGGGGCGAACCTCAGAAGGTGTTCCAGTGAAGTGAGCTGAGATGGTGGGGTATCTAAGTGGAGTATTTGGGTAACTTATTGGGACATTGGAATTTCCACTTGCTCTGGGAAGTAGCTCGGGGAAACCAGGTATGGCACTTGGCGGCTCTCTACCGTTGGACCAGGCATCCCACATTTCTAACACGCGAAGGCGCAATGCCCTATTCTTTTCAGCAACCACTGATTCTGATGTTGGGATAATCGATAGCGGGCTATCCTCTGGGATGGGAATCATTGGTAGATAACCTTCTGATGACATTTCTACACTGCCCTTGGATCTTGTGAAATAAGGGTGCGAAGCCAGGTTACCACAAAACCAACCACCTTAGAACAGAACCTATACTCAACAGTAGGCATAACAAACCAGTTAGTTTGAAGCAATTAAAACATAGGGAATCGCACATTGGGGGTGTGATGCACCTATACAGTTAAATGTGTTTCTACATGTTTTGGAACGATTGCATGTTTCATCCCAGCTTTTGTTTATCTCCCCGCTCTATTCTCTCGCTCTCTTTTGCACTCTCTTACTGTTTTCTTTCTTGTTCTCATTCTCCTTTTCTTGTTCTCTTTTTTTTGAGCTATTTAAAACCATGACCAGATCGATGGAGATTGCCTACGTATCACGGCACCGCGTGAATCAGATCATCACGTAGTTCAAGGAATAAATGTATTAAATAAATAAATACAATTTTTTAGTTTTCTTCAAATTTCATAAAAACTCCTAATCTTTTCTATTACAAATGACTCCATCATACTTTCCTAGGAATTGAAAAAACAGACTCGAAATAGACTCTAAAACTGGAATTTGAAATATAGACTCAAAACGAAAATTAAGAATACATAAGTGCTTCTACTCCAGGGGCCCGTGGCACTGTCATGACCCGGATTTTCCACCCTCGGGAGTCGTGATGGTGCCTACTAATATGAGCTAGACAAGCCAATTATTGAACTAACTACCTTTTTACTCATTTATTTCTTTTTATCAAATATAAAGCGGTAATGTATAAACAACAAAAATTTAAATTTGGCGGAAGAAAACAATAAAATATCTGAAATCTGTATCTATTACAACTGCTTAGCCTTAATCACCCAAAACCTGGTGTCACAGTACCACAGACGGTCTAAGACTGCTAAATACAAAGTGTGAAGGTAAAGACACGTAATTTCTGAAGCAAAATATGAAATGGGAAATAAAAGATAGAGGAGACGCCAGGGCCTGCGGACGCCTGCAGGTCTACCTTGGATCTCCGCGTGGATTGAAGGTAGCCTCCAACTACGGTGCAAGAGCTGCTCCAGGATCTGCACATAGTGCAGAGTGTAGTATCAGCACAACCGACCCCATGTGCTGGTAAGTGCCTAGCCTAACCTCGGCAAAGTAGTGATGAAGCTAGGACCAGACTACCAAATAACCTGTGCAATTCAATATATACAGCGGAAAAGAAGCACAAAAATAAACAGTCAAGTATGGGAGGGGAAGCATGCTGCGGGGGAGATATCAATTCCGAATAGAAAGACAACAGGTAAATGAAAGAAGCAATATATCTCGAATATCAACAAAAGAACCAGAAATCAATAAATGCACGGCATCACCCTTCGTGCTTTTACTCTCGTCCTCACCAAAGCAATCATATAATAAAAATGTGCACGACATCACCCTTCGTGCTTTTACTCTCTTTCCTCACCATATAATCAATATAATCGGCACAGAATGGTACATCGTGCGGCACGACATCACCCTTTTTGCTTTGCACTCTTTCCTCACAATCATACACGGCATCACCCTTCCTGCTTTACACTCTTTCCTCACAAAAACAATGCACGACATCACCCTTCATGCTTTAACTCTCTTTCCTCACCCAAACAACAATCACAAACAATAGGGCAAGGGAATAAATGAGCTTATAATAAGAATCCCAGCAAGGGAACAACAATTCAACAATTAAGTCCCGGCAAGGGAACAACAACAATAGTATCAACATCTCGGCAAGGTAGATAACAAATAAAGCAACAATATCCTGGCAAGGGAGGCAACATAATGATCTCTTCTCTTTCTTACTTTTACTTCACAATTCACTTCACAACTCGAGCCAATTCTCTAAAGGTTCGAATATCACTTATACTTTCACTTCTCATTATACAACTTGAGCCAACACTCCTCAAAGTTCAAGTGTTACAATTACTTCTACAATCTTTGCCCAACAATAGAAACCATCAATCAAGGCATGAAAACACAACGAAGTCATAATAACCACAATTAAGACTCACGGGCATGCTTGACACCAACGTATAGATACTTGTCACCATGCCTATACGTCGTACTCAACAATTACCATATAGTAAATAGGACTCGACTCCTAATCCCTCAAGTTAAGGTTAGACCAAACACTTACCTCGATGCCACAAACACAATTCACGTTTCAATTATAGCTTTACCCCTTGATTCCACTACCAATTCGCTCGTATCTAGTCATAAGTTACTTAATTACATCAATAAACGCTAAATGAATCAACCCCAATGCATGAAAATGAGTTTTTCAAAGTTTTACCCAAAAAGTCAAAAATTGCCCCCGGGCCCACATGGTCAAAACCTAAGGTTCGAACCAAAACCCGATTATCGATTCCCCAACGAACCCAAATATATAATTTGTTTTGAAATCGGACTTCAAATCGAGGTCCAAATCCCCAATTCTTAAAAAACCTTTCTACCCAAAACACCCAATTTACCTCCATGAAAATCATTGATTTTGAGTTGAAATCATGTTAGAAGATGTTAAGGATTGAAGAAAACTAGTTTAAAACAACTTACAATTGATTTGGAGAAGAAGAAGCCTTTGAAAAATCGCCCTAGAGTGTTTATGTTTTGAGAGGATATGAAAATGGGTTAAAAATTCGTCTAAGTATAAAAGTTGCAGGTTGCAGATGTGGGAAATGCGAATAGGGGTTTGCAATTGCGAACCCGACCTCTGCTATGTTGGGAAATACGAAAGTGGTCTCGCAATTGCGAGAAGGAAAATGCGAACAAGTGTTCGCAATTGCGATAACTGGCCCATGAGGGGTGCTTCGCATTTGTGAGGAAGAGTGGCCTGGGCTATTTCGCATTTGCGACTCAGCCTTCGCATTTGTGAACTCGCATTTGCGAGCCAGGCTTCTCAAATGCGAAGCCTACAGGCCTGAACACACTAGCTAAAAAACCTGCAATTTACCAAGTCCAAAATACACTCCGTGGCCTATCCAAAACTTACCCGAGCCCTCGGGGCTCCAAACCAAATATACACACTACCTCAAAAACATCCTACAAACTTATTCGTGAAATCAAATCACCAAAACAACATCATGAACATCGAATTAAACCTCAAAATCAATGAAATTTCTCAAAACTTCTTTCAACATCAAATTTTGCATTTAAGGTCCTAATCACATCAAATGGATTCCATTTCTTACCAAACTTTACCGACAACACTTATAAATCATATTGAACCTGTACCAGGCTCCGGAACCATAATACAAGCCCGATGCCACCGGTTTCACATAACCTTTCACTTTAAAAAACCTTTATATTTTTCAAAAAACATTTTCTTTTAAAAATTCATTTCTCAGACTTGGGACCTCGGAATTCGATTTTGGGCATACGCCCAAGTCCTATATTTCCTACAGACCCTCTGGGACCGTCAAATCACAGTCCGGGTCCGTTTACCCAAAACGTTGACTGAAGTCAAATTAATTCATTTTATAGTCAAAATTTATCATTTTTTACAATTTTTCACATAATAGCTTTCCGGCTATGCGCCTGCACTACGCACACAAATTGAGGTGATGCTAAAAGAGGTTTTTAAGGCCTCAAAATGCAGAATTTATTTTAAAAACAAGTGATGACCTTTTGGGTCATCACAGAGACATCAGTCGGTCTCGCCACGGGCCTATGCGCGAGATCGCCTTGGAGACGATCTAGGTCACTCATTGTTTGGCAAACAAAGGTCATTATTGCAACAAAGAAGGTGGTTCTAGTCATGTCTTCACATTCATGGCATTTCATGAAGATGTAGTCGACAATTGCTCTAACCCTTTCCCTGATGATACCCTTCTCTTGGAGCAGACGTCTGATTTCTTGAGACCTAGCTTCTAACACTTGGGTGTCGTGATGGCTTTGGCCCTGCAACTGTTGCATATCTTACTCTAGCTGTGACATTAAGGCATAACAATATTCCCTCTCTGTTTTAAAGCTCTTTGCTTGTTTGGCCATCTCATTCTCGAGGGTGGTTAGCTTTTTCTTCAACTTTGTGACTTCTCCATCGTATTTCCTTTTTAGTTGTTGAACAAACTCTGCCCGTCCCTCGGTGTTCTTTGCCAACTGTGCCCGAGCTCTTGCCAAAATGCCTTCGGATTTTTCTAAATCATCCCCGTACTCACATATTTTCTTCCTAAGGCCATTAATGAGTCTTTCATCTGCTCGGATTCTTTCTGGATTCTCAGTAGCTATCTTCATCCTTTGGATCTGCGCCCGGAGGACTTCATTTTCTTGGGCTAACTTTTTCTTCTCACCCTCATCCGCAACGACTTGCACATCACTATTGAACTTAAGGTTTCTGATCCGCCCTTCCAATCTGCTTATGATGGCTCGGTATTCATTTTCTTTTGTCAACCACTCCCACTGTTCTTGTGATGCCTCAACAAATTCTTAGAGGTGGGGTCTTTTAGCTGGCCTTCCAAACTCAACTTTCCTTTTGTACCAAGCGAGGTAACCGGGTGAGACTTTACCTCTGGATAGATCACATGCTCGGGTATTTGTCGTCAAATATTGGCACTCTCTCCACATCTGGTGAACCACTGCTTCATGAAACTAGCCATCAGAGTGGATCTCTACCACATGAAGGCTAAGGTCCTCATGTTTGGGAACTATTTGACATCTCCCTAGCTGTCTCAAAACTCGGTACGAGGCATAAGGCTGGACACTTATGAGACCCATAAGGAGGAAGTGGGGACTGGTGGATGGCATGTATATGATTTCATCAACAGGAAGCCAACCCAACATCCATTCTATTTGATTTGCAGTGACGGAGCGGAGGCAAAATAGCCATTCTGCGACCCCTTCTAGCATGTTGAAACCATCGACCCTTGTATAAAACTCCTCTATGCAGCATTCCCCTGTCGACCAATAGTTCATGTACTGAGGATGATGACATAGATGCTCAATCATCCACATTTGTAGCAACAAGTTGCACCCTTCGAAAAAGTCTACTCCAGCTTTGTAGGCTGTGAGAGCTTGGAATATTTCAGACACTATCATGGGTGCAAGGGTGCTTTTGGCCTGGGTAAGCAAAGTGTTGACGACCCCGGCTACCCATACATCGATATTCCCGTCCTTCCTGGGAAACACTAAAAGACCTAAAAATACCACCATGAAGGCAAAGCATCTATGCTCTTCCCATTTTAGTCGATTCCCTTTGTTGCAAATTTTGCTCTCCAGGTTTTCAAATCCCCCTATGTGTCCTTACCGCTGATATATGAACTCTGGAGTAGAAAATGCAGCCGTCAAATCTGCATATTGGACCACCCTGCTTATCTTTAGCAAATCAAGAAACTTGTGAGGGGTGACGGCTCTTGGGGAAACCATGTATTTATGTCTCAAAGATTCAGTACTTCCAACATAACCGATTATCTCTTCCAAAGTGGGTGTGAGTTCAAAAGTCCGAGAAATGAAACACGTTGTGAGCTGGATCCCAAAATGTAACCAGTGCTTTTATTGTGTCTCCTCTAGGCTTGATCTTCAATAACCTGGTGAGACCCCCCAAGTAATGGTTGACCACATCTCGTCCTGATTTTCCCAAATATTCCCACCACATGTACAATTTCAAAGGAATATTAGTCATGACTCGTGCTCATTCTGCACATTTAAATTAAGGTGACTGGTTTAAAACAAAGCGAATTTTATAAAAGAGGTCAATTTTGCAAAGATTTAAATAACACGACTACTTTTGCAAATACGGCCCTTCAGCACTTTGAAAAGGAAGATTTTAGGGCTGTGCTTGCTAGGTAGCCAAAATTTGAAAAAGGACAATAGGTGGCTATTCTTGCAAAAACAGTCTTCCGGCGTCCTTTTGGGGACATTTTGGTCTTATTTATACAAGAACGACATCACCTAGTTTTATTTATGATAGAATAACAACATTTCATATTTTGGGTTATTTTGCAAAAAATAGAGTTGGATCCGGTGAGGGTTACCTACGTATCCCAGATCCAGTGAGAATCAAACTTGCGTAGTTCGGTCAGTTTTGACATAATAAAATGTTTTGAAACCATTTTCCTTTCCTTTTTCCCTTTTCTCATTTCTTTCAAAATTTCGGCAGAGTTTCGGTATATTTTGGACAACAGGTTTCGGTATCTCTCTCATACCTCAATTTTATTTTTCCCAATTTCCTCCCTATTCTAGCAACCGGTCAACATGCAAACCGAAGCAAATAATTGTACAAGTAGTACGTAAAAATGCATCAGGATGGTCTTTTGATTCTGGGATCCACCTGTCCTAGACGGACCCAACCCCTGTGTTGAGCCCCCAAAGTCAAATGCACATGATGCAAACAAGAGTTCCTACTAGAGATCCGGCATGAGGCTGAGTTATTCTAGGTTTAAAACCTAGGTATATTGTTCTAGACATGGTGTACCCAAGCGGACAACTCGAGCCCCGGGGGGGGGGGAGGGGGTCGAGCCGAGGAGGGGGCTATGTACCGGGAACCAAAAGTCCATCCGGCTTTGTAACTTGTCCAAGCCTCTTTCTAATTCAAGGTATGACACTAATAGAAGGGGAGTCACATCAACGTGTACATCCCCGAAGATGAGAAGAGAAGGGTTTGAAACAGTTTATATACAGTTCAAATAATATCAAAGCGATAAAAAGCGACATTTAGCACATTAGGCCCAATCATGTAATAAAAATCAGATAATAAATAAAAGCCAAATATAACAGTTATTCTAAGCTCGAATTCTTGAACCCTGAACCGAAGTTCTGGGTTTTGGTCCCCAGAAGAGTCGCCAGAGCTGTCACACCTCCTTTTTACCACTCGAGGGTACATAAGGGAGTTTTTCCAATTTAAGTGACATTATTCGAAATGAGATTATTTTATTTAATTAGAGTCGCCACTTGGAATAGTTTATTTGGTGTCCCAAGTCACCGGTTTATTTTAAAATCCTAAATTGTGGAAATTTCGACTTTATTTTATAAGTCTGCGAACCAGAAATTCTAGATAAGGAATTATGTTAATCCGGGAGAAGGTGTTAGGAATTACCGGGTTCCGTGGTTCTAGCACGGTCGCTTAAACTATTAATAATTGGCCTATTATCTGATTTACTATACATTTTAAACCTACTGTGCATTTTTAAACTTTATAACTACTTTTTAATAATTACTATTACATATCGCGAATTATGTCACGGGAACCGTACCCACGATCTACAACATGTTTAAATTATTAAAGATTAAATTGTGGTCGGGTCACATAAATATACCTCCGGATTTTAGTAATTAAGCATCACGACTACGTCACGGGAACCGTACCCGTAGCTATGACAATTATTTAATTAACGCACCTGAAGCAAACTACGAAAGTTCAAGGCATTTTCTATACTAATTTTTATTTATGTGAGGGCCATAGGTTATGGATTTTATTTATGGATGGCATACCTCAAAATTTCGTAGTTGTAATAATTTAATTACGCGCCTAAAGCAAACTACGAGTGTTTAAAAGGGTGTTTTTCTATATTAAATTAATATTGATGTGAGGGCCATAGGTTATGAATTTTATTTATGGATGGCACACCTCAAATTATTTCAAAGGGTTTTACTCAACTAAAACAAGCTAAGGATGTTCATATTTAAAACTAATTTGAGATTTATTGCGAGGCAATGATAACAAATTTATATGGAAAGAATGTAGTACAATAGTCATAAAAAAACGTTAGCTCTTGACTCTTCTTAGGTCGGGTTAAACTTTTTGGACCAAACCCTTAGCTCAAAATGTTTCATGACACAATCCAATTGAACCCAACTGGATCATATACACAGATTATTGTCCAAACCTAAAACTTATATTGTTAGTTGTTACTTATAACTTGGTCTTCGTGTAAATCATTTCAAAGTTTAACTCCTACATATTTACAGATTATGCAAGATTCAAGTGAAAATCACAGACAATAACAACATTAATGACAGATAACATCGTTAACAATTCATTAAAGTTTTGTATGCCTCCCAAGATTATTACTACTTGTTAGTGAAAAATAACATCTTGCAAGGATAACCGGTGGTGCATTCATCTTGATCTTTTCCTAAGGTGTTAACCTCTTCAAGGATAACCCGCTTTAATACCAATTGATATTTTAAATATCAATACCACACAAGGGGGGGGGGGATTTTTGTGGTACCCAATTTTCGCTTAACTGAACTATAGAAGGACCTAGTTCTTCTACGTGTTCCAACTACAACTGTTTGCGGAATAATAAGTAAAGAAAATGAAGAACACAGAGATTTTTACGTGGGAAACACCTAGGTCAAAGGTGAAAAAACCACGACCTACTACTCAATAGGATTTTCCTAAACTTCCACTAAATTCACTAAGCCAAAACAACATTTACAAAATTCTTTGTAAACATAAGGATTAACTCTAATCCCGTTGTGGCACACAACCTCGACTGTTGCGACAACTTCAAGTTAACTCTAACTGGAACACTCTATGTACCTAATACAATTGCTTCTATGAAAGCTGAAAGGTACATTGTAAAATCACCTACTACAATTGAACTAGAATAAATGATAGACACTTGGAACTGGTTCTTCTATCTCGTTCAAGTAGCTTCAGGATTGCACACTCGAATCACACATAAATTGCTTGCAAAATCGCCTTGCTCTTTTGCTCTCAATTTAAGTTTAAATTCTGCTTATGTGCATTACTTGTAAAAGAGAACAACACTGATATTTAATGGGTTAGTAATTAGAGTTTGACTGGGATTCAAATGCTACTCTTCTATCGTAGAAGAGTTCAAGGTGATCTCAAACTCTAACACTATCTTCTTCCTAAACTGTGTTCTCTTCATGTAAGAAGTCTTTCTCTCCTTATCCAATATGCAACCTTTTCGATCAGATTAGGAGATATTGCTTCTTGATCAGTTAGATTTATCTCCTTCACTTGCATCTCACATGTACAGGTTGATCATGACAGTACTTCACAAGATGGACCTGGTCCATGTCTGAGTTCTTTTGTCAATCTTCAAAACTTCACCTGTTCTTGGGCCAACAAATCCCCCCTTTTTGATGATGACAAACTCTGTGTTTTTCACTTACTTGGATCCTGTAAGAACTCAGCTTACCCATCAATACAAAGTTTAAAAAATTCACTTATCATCAAGGACCATGTTAATTAGGTTATAAATATCACTTATTCAGAATGTGTAAAGCACAATATCTCTTCCCCCTTTTGGCATCATTGAAAATTTGCGTACAAAGTGTGAGTCCCAGATTTTAATAAGTACTCATGGCCACTGGGGCAAATGCAAGTGCAATCATGGTTTAATCATCAGTAATCAAGCAAACATATTTAAACTATCAAGGAAAGATTAACATTGAACAAGATAAAAAAAAGTAGATATCATTGATAGAAGATATGTTGCTACCACAATCCACAACCAGAAAGCAAAAAACATTTAAAATATGAGCAAAAAAGATAGAAAAATCCCTAATCCGGGTCACTGAAGGTACTAGACAGGTTCAGGAGACAAAGGCCAGAATTCCTAAGGCTTGGGGGAGCTAGAGGGTTGGTTTTGGGATTGGAGAAGATTCAACATATTGTGAAGAATTCCATCATTATTCTCCTTTTCCTTCGTAATCTCAGTTGTGAGAGCATCCCTCTCAGATTCCACCTCTGCCACACAAGCCTTGAGCCTAGCTATCTCAGCATCCTTGGCTTCACATTCCTGAACAAGAGCCCTGGCTTTACTGTTGATAGGAGTCTTCTTGGATGAACCAGGTTTACTTGGGATGGCATTGACTAAATAGTCACAAGCAATCAGAGTATTAATGCCAAAGTGATCCTTGCTTGAGGCCATTTCCCATTTCTTCAGAGGCACATTGCACCTATCCAGAATCGTAGTCAGAATAAAGCCATAGGGAGTAGCATGAGCCTTGGAGCCATTGATGATCCTGTCCAGCAGCTTGATGATGAATGCAAGCCAATTGATTTGCCTTCCACTTTCCATGCACTCCATAAGAACTAGGTCCATATAATTTGCAATATGCCTTCTCTCCTGCCTGGGCAATAGGCACTTGTTGACAAATTCAAACAAGACTTTGTGTTGTGGCCTCATTTCACTTTTCTGAACAGCCCTAGCCTCATTCACATCTTCAGCATCACAGAACCTCCTAGTAATTTCAAGGGCAGTAGGAAGGGAGTCCAGATAAGGCCACCTTTGCCTTGTATAGTCATCAAACCCTTCAGAGGGTATGTCAAGGATCTCTCCTAGTTTTTCTGCATTAAAGGTCACTTGAACTCCTTTCACCAGGCTGCTAACCTTCCCATCCTTAACCTTTGCATTTGCCATGAACTCAATGATCTCATTCCTGGATAACCTTCCATCCTTCTTAAGGACCATGTCCTTCCAGCTCTGAGAAACTAAGGCATCTACTAGTCTTATCATTCCTGGTTCCACCAGGTCTTTCAGCAATCTACCCTTCAAAATTTTTCTTTCGCCAACCATTACAAGCTTGTATTATTCACCATCAGACTCATATTCTTCTTCTTCACCACTCCATTCCTCACCTTCAAAAATTTTAACTTGTTTACTTTTCACTACAGACCTTGTCCTCTTGGCTAATGAAGGTTCAGCAGCCTCAGACACAGAGGAAGACTTCTTGGAAGAAGTCTTGGGCTTTTTGGGCTTGGGGGTCTGAACCTCCACTGTTGGAACTTCCTCCTGATGGACCTGTTCCATCTCCTCAACTTCCATAGCCTCTGAGGACTCTACAACATTCCCTTTTCCTTTAGCTATCCTTTTCTTCTTACTCTCAGCTAGAGCCTTTTGTAGATCACTCTCACTCTATTTCAGCTTCTTGTGGCTCTTCCCTTTGGCAAGGAAGTTTCAGTAGTTGTTGGGGATAAAGCCTTTATTTTCTTAGAGGGTTTAGGAGCAACATGGGATTTTAGTGTGAGAGTTCTTCTTTTCTTTGGATCATAACTTGCCCCAACCTTTTTCAACAGGTCCGCTAGGGTCTCTTCATTTGATGAACAAGGTTCATCTCCTTGTGCGCTTAGATTAACTAACCCTTCAGCATCTTTACCAGAACCACTTCCCCCTGACTTCTTGCCACTCTCTTCTGCATTTTCTTGTTCAACCCCACAGATAGCAGGCATAGACAAATCAGTAGTGGGTGAATTATCAACCAATCTTTTCCCATTTCCCCCCTCTCTTCACCACATGCACCCTCTCTCTCTTTTTCTTTTTCAGATTTCTTTTTACCTTCACTTTTTCGTAACTCAGGTAATTCTACATCCCTGATAGGCCCAACCAGAACAAACCTAGTTTCTAGATTTTTGGTCAAAGAAGAACTTACCTTAGAAGGGGATTCTTGAGTCTTATCAGAGTCATAAGACCAGGTCCTTCCCCCTCACTAGCAAATTTGTACAACTCAGAATCAGAGTTGAGTTAGATTCTTGGACCTGACTTGCCTTTAATTTCTCATTTAATTTCTTTGAGAGATCCCTAGAAGCTTCTGTTTTTCGAGCAAGCATTTTTACCCTTCTCAGCCTAGGTTTGAGAGATGTGCTAGGTGGAGGAGGGGTAGATGAATTAGAAGGAGTGGGTGGTGGAGGAGTTCCAGGATTGTCTTGTGGGTTTGTCATTATCGCTGGTTTCTTGAGAGAATTGGTGTGTTAGAATTTTGGAGAAGAAAGCACGTGAAAGTGAAGAGGTTTTTTTTGATGGTTTAGAATTATGAAGATGGAAAGAGGTAATGATGTGTATTTAAAGAGAAATACACATTTAATGTATAACGCCAGCTTTAGCAGTGGTCAATTAGAGGTCTAATCAACTTGAAATTTCAGGTTTGAATGAACGGTTAGGCTTCCTTAGATTTTAGGCAATTTTTGTGGTTTAGAGTTCTAAGGCTGACGGAATTGGTTCAAAACTAATGGATAGAATTTTCTAAGGAGTTGGACAATTGTAGGACTTCTGCTCATGATTTAAATATTTATATTTCTAATTGTGCAGAGTATAAAAAAACCTTAGCATTCAGATGTACCCATACTGATAAACCAAATATTTCATTTAGAATTCTCTTGACCATGCCTCAATTTACCATAATAGAGAAAATTTTGTAAGAGATCAGTGAGTCATATTAACACATGTTATAGGAGTATACTAATTACAGTATGAAACTGAGTAAAAATTAATCTAGATATTTACACAAGTTTAGATTTCCTAGCCAATTTTTTTTTCAATGTGCATTCTGAGCTGGTCCTATTAGGTGATCTTAATCATCCCAGTTCCAACTTGTTCCTCTCAAAGTTTTCTCTACTCAGTGCTTTAGTGAAGATTTCGGCAATTTATTTATCAGTAGCACATAATTCTATGGAGATCAATCCTTTCTCATAGTTATCTCTTAAGAAGTGGTGTCTAACATCTATGTGCTTAATCCTCTTATGATGAACATGGTTCTTTGTCATACTTATAACATTAGTGTTATCACAAAAGATAGGAATGCAACCAACTTCAATGCCAAAATCTATCAGCTCCTGTTTGATCCACAACAATTGAGCACAATAAGAGGCAACAACAACATATTTAGCCTTAGTAGTGGATAAGGCCACTAAATTCTACTTTTTAGTGGCCCATGATACAAGACATGAACCAAGAAATGGGCCATACCTGAGGTGCTCTTTCTATCCACAAGGAAACCTGCATAGTCAGCATCATCATACCCTACTAGATTGAAATTACTAACTTTGGTGTACCAAAGACACAAATCAGTAGTGCCTTTCAAATATCTCAGTATCCTCTTGACAACACTCAAGTGAGATTCCTTTGGATTAGCCTGAAAATGAGCACAAAGCCCTACACTGAAAACTATGTTAGGTCTACTGGCAGTAAGATATAAAAGTGAACCAATCATACCCATATACAACTTCTGATCAACAGATGAACCAGGTTCATCTATGTCTAATTTAGTGGCAGTTGCAATTGGGGTGTCTATTTCCTTTGATTCATCCATTTTAAACTTTTTGATCAACTCCTTTGCATATTTCTGCTGATGAATCATGGTTCCATTTGGGTTTAGTTTGATCTGTAAGCCTAAGAAAGGTTAAGCTCACCCATCATACTCATTTCAAACTCACCCCCCATTAATTTGGCAAAATCCTTACTTAGTTTGTCAGTGGTTGCCCCAAAAATTATGTCATCAACATATATTTGTACCACAAGAAGATCCTTACCTTTTTCTCTCAATAATAGAGTACTGTCAATTTTTCATTTTTTGTAGCCATGTTCAAGCAGGAATTTGGACAATCTTTCATACCATGCTCTATGATCCTACTTGATTCCATAGAGAGACTTGTCTAATTTGTACACATGCTCAGAACTTTCCTTGCTCTCAAACCCTGGAGGTTGTTTAACAAACACTTCTTATTTTAGGTATCCATTCAAGAAGGTACTTTTGACATCCATCTGATGAAGAGTGAATTCCATGTGTGCTGCAAAGGCTATGAGGAGTCTTATTGTCTCCAATCTTGCAACTGGAGCAAAAGTCTCATCATAATCTATACCCTTCTCTTGACTGTAACCTTGGACTACCAGTTTTGCCTTGTTTCTTGTAACTGTTCAATCTTCATCAAGCTTGTTTCTGAAGACCTATTTTGTGTCAATTACTAATCTGTCCTTAGGTCTTGGAACTAGATGCCAAACTTGACTTCTCTCGAACTGATTGAGTTCATCTTGCATTGCATTTACCCAATCTACATCCTGCAAGGCCTCAACAACATGTTTAGGTTCAATAAGAGATATGAAAGCATCAAAAGCACAGAGATTCTTTAACTGTGATATAGTTTTAACTCCAGAGGTTGGATAAGTAATTATGTTCTCAATGAGATGAGAACTTTGATATTGTTGAGGTTTCACAACCAATTGATTTTTGCTTAATGTTTCCCCCATGTTTTGTTGCTGAGGAATAGGGTCATGAACGGATTGGTTTCAGTTCCTCTTTGATCAGTTCCCCCTGTCAGGTTGCCTTGGATGAAAGAACCTGTTTCATCACCTGTTCCTTCTTTTGGTGCCACTTTAGCTTGAGCCGAGACTTCACTCAAATCTTTTACCAGCCCAATAGCTTCATCTTCATGTTCCTATCTCTAAAACAGAATGTTAGGTTCATCAAACACTACATGTACACTTTCTTCTACACACAAAGTTCTTTTGAAGAATATCCCAAGAATACTCCCTCATCACTTATGGGATCAAACTTACCTAGGGAGTCTTTTCCATTATTGTGCATAAAGCACTTGCATCTAAATACCCTAAGATGAGATATATTTGGTTTTCTACCTTTAAGTAACTCATAGGGAGTCTTCTCTAGAAGTGGTCTAGTCATGCGTCTATTAATGATATAACATGCAGTGTTTACAGCCTCTGCTCAGAAGCTCTGAGGCAGTTTACTAGAAAGAAGCATAGTCCTAGCGATATCTTAAAGAGTCATGTTCTTTCTTTTAACTACTAAATTTTGTTGAGGAGTCCTAGGTGCAGAGAAATTATGATCTATACCATGCTCATCACAAAATTCAGCAAACTTAGCATTTTCAAATTCATTTCCATGATCAGACCTGATTGATGCAAGTTGATTACCTAATTGTTTATGAGTTTTTCTAACAAAGGCAGTAAACATGTCAAATGTTTCATCCTTAGATATTAAGAATAGTACTCAGGTAAACATAGAATACTCATCAGCAAGTACCATCACATATTTCTTACCACCTCTGCTCAATGTTCTCATTGGACCATAGAGATCCATATGAACCAGTTCCAACGTCCTGGTTGTGCTTACCATTTTCTTGCTTTTACAGGATGATCTTACCTGCTTTCCCCTTGCACAGGATTCACAAACTTTGTCTTCCTTGAACTTGATGTTAGGTAACCCTATCACCAATGGCATTGGAGACTAATTTGTTGAGTTGATTCAGACTCGCATGACCAAGTCTCTTGTGCCACAGGAGGGGATCATTGTCCAACACACTCAAGCAAGTGAGTTCATTTTCTGAAAGAGTGGACAAATCTACAATGTAAATATTGTTAACTCTTTTTTCATGCAAAACAATCTTGTCAGTGGTAAGATTAATCACAAAGCATTTGGTAGAGGTAAATGCTACAAGGTTACCTCTGTCACACAGTTGTGATACACTGATTAGGCTATATTTCAAGCTATCTAACAAGTAGACATTTTCAATGGAGTGTGAGTCTGTCTTACCTACCTTTCCAACCCCAATAATCTCACCTTTCTTCCCTTTCCAAAGGAGACATTACCTCCTTTTAAGTCCTCAAGTGAACGGAACTGGTACTTGCTTCCAGTTATATATTTTGAGCAGCCATTATCCATATACCATATTTGGCTACTTCCCTTTACTTGGACTTGCAAAAAGAAATCAGGGTTTAATCTTAGGAACTCAAACTAGTTTGGGTCCCTTTCTATAGGCAAAGGGGTAAATTAAATTTCTTTTGGCCCACCCAAGCAGCCTATTTTTCTCTTTAACAAAGGTTTGGTTCTTTTGGCTGGCCTTTTCTTTTACATTACATTCATTTTTGTAATGATCAGTCCTGCTACAGTGTGTGCAGATTTTGTTTTCAGGAAGAGTGAGGTACTTGATTTTGGGGTCCCACTTAGGTGCTTGGTCTCCATAGCCAAGTCTTCTCTTGTTGATACTGTGATGCTCCTGTAGCTAGGATAGTGCATCAAAAGCCTTATTCCATTTGCAAGTTCTGTCTAGTTCATGCTTTACCTTCCTTAGGGCTTCTTTTAATACTTTTATCAGCTCATCTTTCCTGTACAACTCATCCTTAATTTTTCCTAGGTTTTCTTCTAAGGTGACATATGTGTGATCATCTTTCTTCTTACCTGTTCCTAATTTCAGTTTTAAATTTTCAGACCTAAGTTCTAGGACACTGGTGTCGAGTTCAAGAGCCTGGTTCTTCAACTCAACATTTTTACTGTCACTCTCATTAGCCCTAGATTCTAGATTTTTGCACTTTGCTTTTAAGATCACACACTCCCTAGACAGCTCTTCCTTCTCATTGTTAATTATCTCAGACTCATCAATGAAGTCTAACAATAGTTCAGACAACCTTTCTTTAGACAGAAATTTAATCTTGTCTTTGAGATGAAGCACACTTACCTCTTGTTCATCGTCTGATTCTCCGATGGCCATAAGTGCTTGTTCATCTCTAGCTTCATCTTCTGAAGCCTCATCTAATGTTTCTCCCCAAGCAGCAACCATAGCCTTTGTTGATCCTTTATTCCTTTTAGGTTGAACCTGTTCCTTCTTCATGTTCCTTCGTTTAGCCCTTTCCTTCTTCCATTCAATTTACCACTGAGGATTGTCCTTGATCACGTGATCAGTCTTGCCACATTTGTAGTAACCCTCGTTGGTCTATTTTTCAGGAGCCCTTGGTTTGTTGAAGGTTGTACCTCTTGAAGAACCCTTTCCTCTCATTAGGTACTTTTTGAAATCCCTTGTGATCATGGCCATTCATCATCCTCCAGATCTGCACCTTCAGCTATTTTGAGAGCCAGACTGCTTTCCTTCTTGGGTGCATCCATTTTCATGGGTTTCCTTCTCAGTTCATAGGCAGTAAGGTTTCCAATCAGTTCATCTATCTTGATAGTAGCAATGTTCTTTGATTCCTTAATAGCAGTGATTTTGCTTTCCCAAGTCACTGGTAAGACCCTTGTCAAGATTTTCTCAACCTTGTCTTCTTCAAGGATAATTCTCCCAAGAGATTTAAGTTTATTTGTTAGTGTTGTGAACCTTGTGTACATCTCCTGGATAGTTTCTCTTTCCTTCATAGTGAAATTCTCATATTGAGAATATAGCACTGTTCCTCTTGATCTCTTTACTTGAGGGGTTCCTTTATGAGCCACTTGTAAAGTGTCCCATATCTCCTTAGCAGTGGTACAACTTTGAATCCTACTGTACTCGTCTGGACCCAGTGCACACACAAGCCATTTCTTGGCCTTGGCATTCTTTTCCTATTTCTTCAAGTCTTCAGCAGTGCAGTCAACTCTTGTCTTTGGCACATCCACTCCTTCAACATTCTTCTTTTTAGTCGCTACGGGACCATCATTGACTATGTCCAGAGTTTATAGTCTTCTCCTATGATGTGATCTCTCATCCTGTTCTTCCACCAAGAATAGTACTGACCATTAAAGAGTGGAGGCCTAGCAGTGGATTGCCCTTCCTAGTTTCCAGGTGGTGCACTCATCTTGATCTTTTCCTAAGGTGTTAACCTCTTCAAGGATAACCCGCTCTGATACCAATTGATGTTTTAAACGTCAATACCACACAAGAGGGGGGTGATTTGTGTGGTACCCAATTTTTACTTAACTGAACTATAGAATGACTTGGTTCTTCTACGTGTTCCAACTACAACTATTTGCGGAATAATAAGTAAAGAAAATAAAGAACATAGAGATTTTTATGTGGAAAACACCTGGCTCAAAGGTGAAAAAACCACGACCTACTACTCAGTAGGATTTTCCTAGACTTCCACTAAAATCACTGAGCCAAAACAGCATTTACAAAATTCTTTGTAAACCTAAGGATTAACTCTAATCCCGTTGTGGCACACAACCTCAACTGTTGCAACAACTTTAAGTTAACTCTAACTTGAACATTCTATGTACCTAATACAATTGCTTCTATAAAAGCTAAAAGGTACATTGTAAAATCACCTACTACAATTGAACTAGAATAAAAGATAGACACTTGGAACTGGTTCTTCTATCTCGTTCAAGTAGCTTCAGGATTACACACTCGAATCACACATAAATTGCTCAAAATCGCCTTGCTCTTTTGCTCTCAATTTATGTTTAACTTCTGCTTATGTGCATTACCTATAAAATAGAACAACACTGATATTTAATGGGTTAGTAATTAGAGATTGTTTGGGATTCAAATGCTACTCTTCTATCGTAGAAGAGTTCAAGGTGATCTCAAACTTTAACACTATCTTCTTCCTAAACTGTGTTCTCTTACTGTAAGGAGTCTTTCTCTCCTTATCCAATATGCAACCTTTTTAATCAGATCGAGAGATATTGCTTCTTGATCAGTTAGATTTATCTCCTTCACGTACATCTCACATGTACAAGTTGATCATGACTTTGCTTCAAAAGATGGACATGGTCCATATCTGAGTTCTTTTATCAATGTTCAAAACTTCACCTGTTCTTGGGCCAACACACACCACTTACCACTATCTCGGATACAACTAGGTATAAATATAGCGTTTCATGCTCCTTTGGGGTGTGGAGTAAAGGCAGGCTAGTCAGATATCGCTTCAACTATTCTAAGGCACGTTGGCATTCCGCAGTACATTCGAAATTGTTTTTCTTTTTGAGTAAGGAGAAGAAATGGTGACTCCTATCTGAGGAATCTGATATGAATCGACCCAAGACTGCTATTCGTCCGGTCAGCCATTGCATGACCTTTACATTGTTTACCACTGTTATTTCTTCAATGGCTTTAATTTTGTCAGGGTTGATCTCGATTCCCCTGTTTGACACCATGAAGCCTAAGAATTTTCCCGAACCCACTCCGAAGACATATTTCTCGGGATTGAGTTTCATGTTGTAGCTTTTGAGGATGTTAAATGTCTCCTGCAAATGAGTCAAATGGTCCTTT
This sequence comes from Nicotiana tabacum, assembly GCF_000715075.1. NCBI lineage: Eukaryota > Viridiplantae > Streptophyta > Magnoliopsida > Solanales > Solanaceae > Nicotiana > Nicotiana tabacum. The sequence continues at coordinate 13,867,650 of NC_134095.1, forward strand.
GCATGCAGAGACTTAACTAGCATGTCATCAATATAAACTTCCATGGATTTGCCTATTTGATGTTCGAACATCTTATTAACTAGGCGCTAGTACGTGGCTCTAGCATTTTTCAGCCTGTAGGGCATTATATTGTAACAGTATGTACCGTACTTCATGATGAACAAAGTTTTTGCCCTATCCTCAGGGTTCATCTGAATTTGATTATACCCCGAGTAGGCGTCGAGAAAGGTGAGGGTCTCATGACCGGCCGTGGCATCGATCAAGCAATCTACGCACATTCTTAACTTAATTCCTTTTTTGGGAACTACAACCACATTGGCTAGCCATTTGGGATATTTTACCTCCATAATAGAACCTATTTTGAGGAGTTTTGTTACCTCATCCTTGATGAATGCGTGTTTTATTTCGGACTGGGGTCTCTTTTTTTGTTTCACTGGTTTGAATTTGGGGTCGACACTCAGTCGATGGGTGGTTATTTCTGGTGGGATCCCTATCAATCTAAATGGGACCAATCAAAGCAATCGATGTTATTAATGAGAAATTGAATGAGTTTTTTCCTGAGTTCGGGGTTTAATCCCGTTCCCAGGTATACCTTCCGATCTGGGAGATGTTCGATCAAAATAGCTTGCTCTAGTTCTTCAATAGTCGACTTCGTTGCATCCAACTCTTCGGGGGCGAAGAAGGTTTGGGGAGCAAGGAAATCTTCTTCATCATCCTCGGGGGTCTGTTTGCCTCCCGGCTCTCCCTAGGTGGAGTGTATGGAATTTGATGCCTCCTAGTGGACAACGAACATTTCCTTCACTGCATGTTGTTCTTTGTATACTATTTTTATATCGTTCTTTGTTGGAAACTTCATCATTTGATGTAGAGTCGACGGTACTGCCCTCATATTGTGTATCCATGGCCTGCCAAGAAATGCGTTATACTTTATGTCACCACCGATGACGTGGAATTTGGTGTTCTGAACTATACTGCACATGTCGACCAGGAGGGTGATCTCCCCTTTCGTTACTTCACCGGCCATGTTGAAGCTGTTGAGGACCTGGGAGGTAAGGTATAATCTGATCGAGTAGTCCGAGCTGTTCTACCACCTTCAACATGATTACGTTGGCCGAACTACCTGGATCTACGAGTACACGTTTAATTTGAATGTTATTCAAGAGAAATGAAATTACCAGCGCATCATTATGTGGACGATACAAAGTCTCAAAATCATCCTCGCATAATGCAAGGATGTCCTAGACATACGACCCCGAATTAGCCCTTCCGTTGCAGCACAGACTTTTATCCGCTTTATCCGTATTTCTGCCGCATACACAGGCAGTGTGTTTAGGTCTTGGGGAGCATTTTTGCGGTCCATTATGCGGACCGCATGTCAGCTTTGCGATCGCAGATCCGACTCGGGGCTTTTATTTTCTAAATTTTAAACCCGACCCCCGATCGTTATATACGGTGTAATAGCTCATTTGAGCTTGTTTTTTCTGATGCTTTTAGAGAGAGAGAGAGGGTCTTAGAGAGGGGAAGTAACTTTCATCAATATTGATCTAAAAATCCTTGTTGAATCATTGAAGATAATCAAGTAAGGGACCTAAACCTTCATCCCAAGAGGTAAGGCTTCATCACCTCAGCTCTCATTTTTACACATAGCTACAAGGGTCATTAGTGAGGTAATTCATGGGGATGAGGGGATTTGCATTGCATGCATGTATTCTTGAAGAGTATGAGGAATTATATAAGAGGAGGCATGGGTAATGGGCTAGTGTAATCTTGCATAAAAAGAACCCTAAGGCCCTAATGAACACTAATTGCTCGGTAAAATGCTCAAGAGAGATTAGATTATGATCTTTTCTTGATTATGAGTTAAATAGTGCTGTATTGCTTAAATAGATTGAGGTGCGGACATTCCGGAACATTATAGGATTAAGGACAGCTCGGTTGAGGTATGTATGGCTAAAACCTCGTCTTTTAGAAATTGAGCTTCATCGGTGATTGTGTGGGCATGGCAAGATTAAAGTTGAGTTGTTGCATTGCTTGTTTGTTTTACATGAGTTGGTGTTGTAACCTTATGTGTGTGAAAAATGTGTCCCAACATAATCAACGTACTATCTTGACAGCTTGAAAGGGGCAAAGGTATGAATTATGTATTGGAAATGTTTAGACCTTAAATTGAGATTGCAGCTGAATATATTATGCTATCTACGCGAAATCTTATCTATGTTTACAATTTAAATTGCTCTTGTGTGCACCTACTGTCCTAACTGGCAAAGCTAATATTGAAAATTGGGAACGATGTAAAATACAGCCTAATGCCAAGAATGATTTGATAAGTCGTGGCCCTAAGTGCCTATGAAATGATATATGAGAAATGAATTGATTTATGAGAAGGGAACAATGCCTTGATGAGGCGACCTAGCTGATCGGGTCGAGATCGGACTCCGCTCAAGATAGCGGTGGTATTGGAAAGGTATTGTGAATGAATTTTGGAAAAGAAGGAAAATGAGATCGTGATTGAAGCATATGTCTCAAATGAGGCAACCTAGCCGATCGGGTCGAGATCAGACTCCGCTCAAGATAGCGGTGGTATTGTGAACAAATAATGAATGGTGTGAAATGCCCCAAACTAAAAGCTATGGGAAAATGATGTGAAGTTGTATGATTCTTTTATTTGATAATGTGGTGATCGTTTAAAGTTTTGAGTTATACTTGTGATTTCTTATTCTTGTATGAAAGTTCTTTCTAAGTCGATAGTGTTTAGTTATACATACTAGTACTATTCCATGGTACTAACGTCCCTTTTGCCGGGGGCGCTACATTTTTAAATGAATGTAGGTGGCTCCATAGCGGATAATGCCGATCGTGCGTAGCGGAGCATCCTCTTCTCAAACTCTTGGTGAGCCCCTTCCTCCTTCGAGGGGTTTTGTGACATGCCTTTTGTTATAGATGTCTATTTTGAGGTATAGCCGGGGCCTTATCGCCGGCGTTGTTATCGCTGTCTTGGGTATCCTTAGAGGCTCCGTAGACATATGTGTGGGTAGTGTACGGGAGTTGGATAGGTCTATAAACTATGATGTAATTCAAATTCTCGTTTTGCTAAAGTGTAATTGTATGTAATCTTAGGAACTTAATTACGGATTAATGTTGTGATTTAAAATGAACAAACTTCGTAGAATGCACTATCTTTCCTCGTCTAAGCAAATGAATGAAAGCATGGTTTCCTTATTCGTATCAAGTTGGGTAGGAAGTGTTTGATAAGGCTTGCTAAGTTGGGTTTACTCGATTGAACGCCGGTCGCGCCTCCCAAAGTTGGGGCGTGGCAAACTTGGTATCAGAGCCTAATGTTTTAAAGTGTCCTAGGATATCTCGGAGCCGTGTCTGGTAGAGTCCTTCTTAACGGTATGAAGTCGACCACATCTGTAAGTTGGGGGCTATTTGGGCATTTAGGAATAACTCCCTTCTTTGATATTCTGGATCATTCGGCAAAACTGTTCCCTCTCTAATTAAGTGCGTTGTACTATTTTCAGTATATGGCACCTAAGAAGAAAGCGAGAATTGGTCAGGAAGCCAATGCTAATGCCACCTCAGGAGTGGCTGATGATTCCCTACTTGATGATGCGGGTGAGGGTAGCCACCCTGCTGTTGCTCTACCGGATTCTTCTACTCCGGAGCAGACTACCCCAGTTCCTACACCTGTGGAGGGTACCACTATCCCTCCCGTTGATACCTTTGTCCCGCCTCTAGCTCCAGTTTCCGGTTCTGGTATTTCTGATGGGGATCTTAGAGGAGCCATTCAGATGTTAACCCAACTAGTGGCCTCTCAGGCCCAGAGGTCAAATGTTGCGCCCAGTTCATCCAGCCAGAAAAGGGATTCTACTAGTTCTAGGGTGAACAGATTTCTTCAGTTAGACCCTCCAGTATTTACGGGTGCCAATCCAGAAGAAGACCCTCGGGATTTTATTGATGAGATGCACAAGACCCTCAGGGTTATGCGTGCGATTGAGACAGAGGGAGTAGAGTTGGCTGCCTGCCGTCTAAAAAGGGTGGCCCATTCATGGTTTGAATTGTGGGAAGATTCCCGTGGGGAGGGGAGCTCTTCGGCAAGGTGGAGCGAGTTTGCTGATGCCTTCATTGATCATTTCCTGCCCGCTGAGACAAGGGCAGCCCAGGCAGCAGAATTTGAGAATTTGAGGCAAGGTAACATAAGCGTGTGGGGGTACCACATGGAGTTTGCTCACTTGTCCAAGTATGCCATTCATATGTTGCCCATAGTGCAAGCCAGGGTGTATCAATTTGTTCAAGGCCTTAATTCTTTGACAATTAATGAGGCTTCTACGACTGCATTGAATTCTGACATGAATTATGGGAAGATAGTAGCATTTGCTCCGGCCACAGAGAACCGTAAATTGAAGAACAGAATGGAGAGAAAGGGTAATAGCAAGGCCCGGTCTACGAGCAACATGGGAGAGTCACTAAGTGGGGGAAGATCAGCTTTCAGGGGAGGATCATCAGGGCCTTCCCAATCTGTTGCACAGTCTTCAGCCAGTGCACCGCCATCATGGCCCAACCAGCAGCAGTGGAGTCATTTTAGGCCCGGTTAGGGCAACAGGGAATTCCATCAGCGGGGTCGGTCAGGAGAGAGGTTCTAGCAGCAGCAGAGGTCCCTGTGCCTCAGGTGCGGGAAGATGCACTCGGGAATTTTCTATATGGAGTTACCTATATATTGTGGATGTGGGATGCGGTTCATATTCAGAGACATTGTCGTGTACCTCGCCGGGGAGCGAGTAGGGGCACAGCTCAGCCATCTAGTCTAGCAGCTGCTACATCCTCAGCCCTCTCTCCAACTCGAGGTACCCCAGCACCGTAGGGCGTGGTGCAGCTAGGGGTGGTGCGCAGAGTTCAGGAGGACCCAACCAGTTTTATGCTAGAGTGGTTGCCAGATTGTCGAGGCTTCTCCAGATGTTGTTACAGGTATTCTGACTTTCCAATCTCATGATGTGTATGCACTTATTGACGCTGGTTCCACCTTGTCCTATGTTACCCCTTTTATTGCTATGGGATTCAGGATAGAGCCGGATCAGCTTTATGAGCCCTTTTTTGTGTCTACCCAAGTTGGTAAGTCTATTACAGCTGCTCGGGTCTATAGGGGATGTGTTGTTAAGGTACGGGGTAGGGATACCGTGGACGATCTTATTGATTTAGGGATGGTCGACTTTGATGTAATAATGGGAATGGATTGGCTTTATTCATGCTTTGCCAAACTTGATTGTTGGACTAGAACCATTAGGCTTGAATTTCCTCATGAGCCCATTATTGAACGGAAGGGAGATAATGTAGTGCCTAGAGGTCGGTTTATTTTCTATCTTAAGGCCGCGAAGATGATCAAGAAGGGATGTATCTATTATCTAGTTCGGGTCACGGACACCAATGCCGAGGTGCTTAGCCTTGAGTCTTGCCAGCTGTGAATGAATTTCTGGATGTCTTTCCAGATGAACTCCCTGGGATTCCATCGGATAGGGAGACTGATTTTGGGATCGATGTGATACCAAGAACACAACCTATATCCATTCCACCTTACAGAATGGCACCGGCAGAATTGAAAGAGCTAAAGGAACAATTGAAGGATTTGCTAGAGAAGGGTTTCATCCGGCCGAGTGTGTCGCCATGGGGCGCACCGGTCTTGTTTGTAAGAAAGAAATATGGATCGCTGCAGATGTGTATTTACTACCGGCAACTCAACTAGGTCACAATCAAAAACAAATATCCTCTGCCAAGAATAGATGATTTATTTAATCAATTGTAAGGTTCTACATGTTTCTCAAAGATTGACTTGCGGTCCGGGTACCATCAATTGAAGATAAGGGAGCAAGATATTCCAAAAACAACCTTCAAAACTCGGTATGGGCACTTTGAATTTATGGTAATGTCTTTTGGGCTAACAAATGCCCCGGCAGCTTTCATGGATCTTATGAATCGAGTCTTCAAGCCCTTTCTAGACTCCTTAGTGATAGTGTTTATTGATGATATCCTTGTGTATTCCCGAAGTCGGGAGGACCATGCTACCCATCTCAGGGCAGTTTTGCAGACTCTTCAGGAACCTCAATTGTATGCAAAGTTTTCGAAATGTGAATTCTGGCTTGAATCTGTCGCGTTCTTGGGCAATGTCATTTCCAGGGAAGGAATTCTAGTTGATCCTCAAAAGATCGCAGCAGTGAAGAATTGGCCTAGACCTACCACTCCAACTGAGATTCGCAGTTTCTTAGGCTTAGCTGGGTACTGCAGGAGGTTTATGGAGGGGTTTTCTACTCTTGCCTCTCCATTGACTAAATTGACACAGAAAGTAGTTAAATTCCAATGGTCCGATGCTTGTGAAAAGAGTTTCCGAGAATTGAAGTCAAGATTAACAACAACACCGGTGTTAGCCTTGCCAGAGGGTGCAGAGGGGTTTGTAGTGTATTGCGATGCTTCGAGAGTCGGGCTTGGGTGTGTGTTAATGCAACACAACAAGGTTATAGCCTATGCTTCTAGGCAACTCAAGAATCATGAGAAGAATTATCCAACCCATGACTTAGAGCTGGAAGCAGTGGTGTTTGCGCTAAAAATTTGGCGACATTATTTGTATGGGGTCCATGTGGATGTATTTACAGATTATAAGAGCCTTCAATATATTTTCAAGCAGAAAGAGTTGAATCTGAGGCAAAGAAGATGGCTAGAGTTACTAAAAGACTATGACATTGATATTCTCTATCACCCGAGAAAGGCTAATGTTGTGGCAGATGCACTTAGTCGAAAATCCACAGGAAGTCTAGCTCATTTGGAGGCCCATCAAAGGCTGTTAGCTAGGGAGGTTCACCAGTTGGCTGGTTGGAGTTCTCCTTGCGGACTCTAATGACGGAGGGGTAATTGTGCAGAATAGGGCTGAATCATCACTTGTGGCAGAGGTAAAAGAGAAGCAATTCGTGGATCCGTTGTTAGCACAACTGAAAGAGGGGATTTTCAAACACAATACCACAGATTTTTCCTTTGGCATGAATGATGGTACCCTACGGTACCAAGACCGCCTATGTGTTCCTGATATTGACGGTCTTCGGGATAGGATCATGGCAAATGCTCATACTTCCAGGTATTTCGTGCACCCAGGTTCCACGAAAATGTATCATAATCTCACGAAAATTTATTGGTGGAATAACATGAAGAAAGATGTAGCGGACTTTGTGGTAAAATGTCCGAATTGTCAGCAAGTAAGGGCCAAACACCAAAGGCCCGGTGGATTGGCTCAAAGCATAGAAATTCCAATGTGGAAATGGGAGATGATCAACATGGATTTTGTGGTAGGGTTACCATTCACTCCGCGCAAGTTCGACTCAATTTGGGTGATTGTTGATCGACTCACAAAGTCAGCGCACTTCCTGTCAGTCAAATCTATCGACACAGTGGAACGATATGCTTAGTTGTATATCAAAGAAATAGTTAGGTTACATGGCACTCCAGTCTCAATCATTTCAGATCGAGGGGCTTAGTTCACAACCAACTTTTGGAAGAAGTTTCAGCAAGGTTTGGGTACACAGGTAAATCTTAGCATAGCTTTTCATCCACAAACCGATGGGCAAGCAGAGCGGACTATTCAGACACTTAAGGACATGTTGCGTGCTTGTACTCTTGATTTCAAGGGTAGTTGGGATGACCATTAGCCACTCATAGAATTTGCTTACAATAATAGCTTCCATGCTAGTATCCAAATGGCACCATTTGAGGCACTGTATGGTAGGAGATGTAGGTCTCCAATTAGGTGGTTCGAGGTCGGAGAAACGGAATTGATAGGGCCGGACCTCATGCACCAGGCCATGGAAAAAGTCAAGATTATTAAGGAGAGGTTGAAAACTACTCAAAGTCGCCAAAAGTCTTACTCGGATGTTCATCACAGAGATTTGGAGTTCAAAGAAGATGATTGGATATTTTTGAAGGTTTCCCCTATGAAGGGTATCATGCGATTTGGAAAGAAGGGAAAATTGAGTCCGAGGTATGTCGGACCATACAAAATCATTCAGAGGATTGGTCAGGTGTCATACAAGCTCGAGCTGCCACCTGAAATGTCATTAGTACACCCGGTCTTTCATGTGTCCATGTTGAGGAAGGTAGTATGAGATCCGTTCACTATTGTACCAGTTGGAACTATTCAGGTAAATGAAGAACTGTCATATGAAGAAGTTCCAGTTGCCAGTCTTGATAGGCAGGTTCGGAAATTGAGAAATAAGGAAATTGCATCCGTGAAAGTATTATGGTGGAACCAGCAAGTTGAGGAAGCCACTTGGGAAGCTGAGGATGAAATAAAAAGGAAGTATCCACATTTGTTTGAATAGTCATGTAATAGTTTTTATGCATTTAGCTCCTATGAAATCTCTTATCTTTAGACTTGATCTATGTAAAACTGTCCCCTTTTTGGTAAAATGTTGCCTATACGGCCATGGTTGACGATTGTACAAGTTATGTTACGTTTATGAAATATGGTTATGCTATTAGGATATGTTCTGGGGCTCTCTGACAGGTGGATAAGGCCTAGATACAAAGGAAACTCTAGCGAAATTTTCGAAAATTCAGGGAGTTGACCAAATTTGGAGACTAATAGTATGTAAGTAGTAGGTTGCATAGAGATCGCTAATAAGCAAACCTCGATCCTCATTCGGACGAATGATCTTAAGTAGGGGAAGACGTGAGGCCCCGTGAAAAACTTCCACCCTAAACCCAAAAGCTCGTAGTGGCAATTAGGTTCGGACCTTTTTGGACTGATCTATGATATAAAAAGTCAAGAAATGATATTTTCCAGAAAATGCGATTCTGTGGTCGAGAATGCGGTTGCATATCAGGTATGCGGACCGCATAATTGCCGCAAAGTGAGTCATTGTTTTGGTCAAATTTTAGGTCAACTATGCGGTCAAGTATGCGATCGCATAACCTATAAGCGGACCGCATAGTCGTCGCATATTCCATTGGGATTTTGTGAGGGGCAGTTCTGCGGTGCATTATGAGACCGCAGAACGGGTATGTGGACAGCATTTTTACCGCATACCCAGGTAGTGTGTTCAGGTCTTGGGGAGCATTTTTGCGGTCCATTATGCGGACCACATGTCAGCTTTGCGATCGCAAATCTGACTCGGGGCTCCAATCTTCTAATTTTTAAACCCGACCCCCTATCGTTATATACGGTGTAATAGCTCATTTGAGCTTGTTTTTTTGATGCTTTTAGACAGAGAGAGAGAGGGTCTTAGAGAGGGGAAGTGACTTTCATCAATATTGATCCAAAAATCCTTGTTGAATCATTGAAGATAATCAAGTGAGGGACCTAAACCTTCATCCCAAGAGGTAAGGCTTCAACACCTTAGCTCTCATTTTTACACATATCTACAAAGGGTCATTAGTGAGGTAATTCATGGGGATAAGGGGGTTTGCATTACATGCATATGTTCTTGAAGAGTATGAGGAATTATATAAGAGGAGGCATAGGTAATTGGCTAGTGTAATCTTGCATAAAAAGAACCCTAAGGCCCTAATGAACACTAATTGCTCGGTAAAATGCTCAATTGAGCTTAGATTATGATCTTTTCTTGATTATGAGTTAAATAGTGCTGTATTGCTTAAATAGATTGAGGTGCGAACATTCCGAAACGTTATAGGATTAAGGAAAGCTCGGTTGAGGTATGTATGGCGAAAACCCCGTCCTTAAGAAATTGAGCTTCATCGGTGATTGTGTGAGCATAACAAGATTAAAGTTGAATTGTTGCTATTGATACCCAATTTTTCTCTAAATATTTTTTACACTTAAAATACTTTCAAAATAACATATATGTGCATACATAAGCATGCCCAAGTGTTTTGGTATTTTTCCCAAATTTCTAAAGACTTTCAAAACCAATTTATTGTCTACTTTAGCAGTGCAAAATTCAATAATTATTCATTTTGGTGAATAATTTATTTATTTCTCATATTTACACCAAAATATAATTAAGGTGATTTTTTGCATATTTTTACAAATTTATTTGATATTTAAAAGCTAAATTGCATGTAATTGCAATTATAACCTATTTTACAATTAACAACATTTCATTATTATTAAATTATTTACAGTATTTTTAAATTAATACTTATACCTTATTAATTAGTTTAATGCTTTTAATCTGTTTTAAAAATCTTATTTTATATAAAATAAAAAGGAAGAAATGACCGTTTAACATTTAGCCTCATTTATTTCAATTATAGCCCCTTTTATATTTCAATTTTAACCACCATTTGACCCAACCCATAACCCAATCTAAATGACCCTAACCGATTCCCACCTACCCTTCCAAATCTGGAGCGTTGATCATTCAAGATCAACGGCCATAACCCACCCTTCCATAATTAAACCAAACGACCTACCCTAATTCCTTCATTTCCCACCTGACCCACCGCCTTTGAATCCCAAACGCTCTCAGATTCTCTCAAGGCTCTTCGGAACCCTAGCCTCCTCCCACCTTGTTCCACTATGTTTTCGCCGGAGTCCATGGCTTCTCAGGCCATGAACAACCTATACTCACCTCCTCCGGCTCTTGCATGCCTGATGCTCGAAGGTTCGAGGCCAGACCTCGAAGGTCTTCACCAATTCAAAGATTCTGGCCATCTCCGGCCTTGTTCCGGCATATTCAAGACTCAGGAGACTGATTCTTGACCTTTCCGACTCAAGATCGGACCAGTTTCCAAGCCTTTCTCATTTCTAGGGTTTTTCCGAAACCCTAAGCTATTCGAGGTTCTTTTTCTATTTGTTTGCTTAGATCTATGTTGTATCTATGCTTTATTTGACATTTTAAAAGGTCTTCCCCAGATTTTCTTTTTAAAATCGTTTACCTTCGATTTAGGGTTTCTGAAAGGTTTTTCAAAAAAGCATCTTTCTGATTCTTTCTGTTCTTTCTTTACGTGTGTTTGTATGACCTCTTTTACTATGCATGTACTATTCTTCCACTTTCTTTTTCTATTATACATGTTACTCCAGTACTCACATGTTAATCCGTGTTATGTTTTCCTTACTCTTTTACTATATATGATTACCGTTGAGTTCTTTGATTTTTGCTTTACTGAACTCTGTTTGTGTTCTTGCTAAGCATGTTTCATCTACTTTTGTTTAAGTTTGTATCCTCTCTTCTCTTCTGAACTTGCTTAAGCCCCGACTTTTCTAAAAAATGTTCTCTTATGCTCTTAAATCGGTTTTCTTGCTTTGCGTTTCAAACCTGCTATCATCCCTGTTTCAATGACTTGCTTTCTCACTTTCATGTCGGATTCAATTTTGAAACTCTAGGATTCGGGGGTTTCCTTTGACGATTTTGATTTTTTGTGTTCGAGTTGAGGCTCCACTCTGGGACCCTGAACTCTCAGACTTCCTATGAGTCTGCAAATTGAACCTGTATCTCGTTGCTTATGATTCTGGACTTCTCTTCAATTAAACCCTCTTCTAAATAATTTGACAGCCTCTTCTTGATTCACATATTTTTGTGCTTTATATATGAGAACTCTGCTTTCAAAGGTTTTTACTAACTCATTGATTGATTCTGAAATCCTCTAATGGGGTTTGATTAATTGTCACTGATTTTCTTTGTTTGAACCTCCTTTACCTTTTCTTGACTTGGTTCATTTGAATTGAGCTTGTAATTCTGATTTCTTGGCTATTAATTGATTTTCTTTCCTTAAATGTTACAGCCATGTACTGTCAAGACCCTGTCCTTAAATAGCCTTTATGTATTTACCCCTTTTGTGCTACTTTGAAAAGGCTTTAATCAAAATTCTTTCCTTAGTTATCTTCTACCCGTTTGAGATCAAATCCCTTAACTGAAGGGAAATTCTATGTGATTGATGGTAAACTATTTTCTTACCTTTCTTACTTGCTTCTCTGTACTATAAAAGGGACTACCCTTCCACATTTTTGACACACAGACACACACTGAAATACACACGAACAAAAACACTTTCTTGAAATACTATTTTAAATTCGGCTTTGCTTGAGATCTTTTGGAACTACTGTTTACAACTTGGTTCTCTTAAGGTTTCTTTTGCTTACTTATTTTCTTTGAAACTGGTATGTCCTTTATTTAATTTTCTGCCTCACCCTTATGTGCTTCAGACTGTTGTTTACTCTACTGCCTACGTTCAGTAATTTGTGTTAAATATTTTCCTTCCTTGATTTTATTTCTGTTATGAATCCTCTACCCTTATCCCCTTCTATGTGCCGAGTTAAGTTCTTGGCCTGACAGTATCCTAATTACTGTCCAGGCCTTGGCTTGATCCACAATGAATCTTAACTCTCAATGCTTGACCAGTAGGCTGGTCAGGGGTGTGCCAGCATCCTGATTACTAGGCATGACCACTAGCTTGCCCTGTCTCTCTTTGATTCCCTTCCCCCCTTGTGCACTTACACCTATTCCTAGAATCTTAAGTTCTGCCCCTCTCCCTTGAGCCTTGCTTTGGGGCCTTGAGTTCCCTCCGAACTTGGACATCTGAGAGCTGGCATTTTCACACTGCACTATAATCTAAATCTGCAATATATTTGGGGTGTAAGCACTGCTTGGAGTTCTTGAAACTCCTTGGATCTCTGAAACACCCCAGATAAGAGAAGGCTTTGGAAATCTGGATTTCGGAAATGGTTCAATTTCATATTGTTAGACACTAAGTCTAAATTAGGCTGCTCGGATGTAGTTGATGATTTCTGATGTACTTTTAATTTCTGTCTTGTTTTTATTGGCCTGTAATAATTTGTATAAACTCATGGGGATTTAGTGAAAAGGGAGGGGGTTACTTTATGCAGAAAGGGTAGAGATCATGCCTATAGGATTTAATTTTTGATCTATGCAATCTCACAAGTAGAAACCATGCTTATAAGATCTAACTTTCTGATTTCTGCAACTATGCATATAGATACCATGCCTATGGGGATTTGCATTTCTGCATTTATAATGACATTAGGCAAACCGTTAGGTTTAACGATAAGACAGCATATAGATATCATGTTTGTAAGGCTGTTAACGTTTGAAAGGTATTAAAATCAGTAACTTCTAGAGATCATGCCTATAGGAACTTCAAATCGGAATTGTTTCACTCGTCTAAAACAGTACTGCCCCTTCTCGCTAAAACAAGCGACTTTCTGCACGTTTTCTGAACCCTTAAAACTTTTCTTGCAACCAAACCAGTGCATCTTTTCCTTCTTGATAAATATTCTCAAATCGGTGCATATTTTCTGAAAACTTACTGCTTTCCTGATAATTTGACAAACTTTTTTTTTTAAATTAATCTGAATTCACTTCTTTATACTTATCTGATAAACCTTTTGAATTAGTCTGCAATTCAGTTCTTTTGCTAAAACTCGGCAATGCTTTTTCTTAAACAAGTATGTTTTCTGAAACTCGTTTAAACCATTTTCTTTGTATTAAGTCTGCAATCTTTTCTGAAACTTATCTTATTCTGCAACTCCTTTACAATCAGTAGTTCTGTCCCACATTTAAGGTAAAGTTGACTAATTAAAGTGGCTCAGTCTTTGACAACTGCATTCTAGTGAGCCATAATGTGGACTTCCTGTCTAAAATTATGAGTTAAATCGGTCCGTTTATCGCTTTGATTTTAAAGACCAAACCAGCACATGCGAGACATGCTAAACTCTATGGCTTATCTGATTTAAAGAGGTTTACTTGAGCCTTACTTGCTTATCTGCCTCCACTTTTACTTGTATTATGTGTTTTGATTGACGCCTTAGTATTTTGTCCTTTGAAACTCTCAAAAGGCCCTAAATCCCTTTCCCTTTAGGATTAGTAGTCCTAAATGCCTCCGGGATTGATAGGATTGGGACGGGTACTAGCATGCAATAAGTAACGAAACTCTCCGCGCTTTAATACCTTAACGGGGTGGGAAGGGTAGAATATGGATATGATGACCGGTGCGCTAATATCACATGCGACCCCTCTTCTGAGGAGTGATTGTTAGATATTGCATTGAAGTGATCCATATTAATTATAAACCTAGGACCCCCCTCCCTTTATGTGCCTTCATCTCTTCTTGTAAAACTATTCAAATCTTTTTTTTCATAAATTTTTCCCTCTCTACTTACCTTCGAAAGTTTTCAACCTAATTGCAATGTTATATGCGAGTCCTTATTTGAGCCTTGATTGTTTACTTGTAAAGTCACAATTGCAACATGGCCGAGACCACACTAGTGGATCTTGAGGGGTGCCTAACACCTTCCCCTCGAGATAATTTCTAGCCCTTACCCGAACTCTGGTTTTCCAACTCAAACTCTTCTAAAAAAGTGTCCTAATGCACTATAATCATTAGGTGGCGACTCTTCAAATTCCGAAACCCAATTCTCGAAAGGGAATAGAGTTGTCCTTCCCAATGTCGTATATTCAATTTCTGACCCCACGGTTAGAGAAAAGGGGGGGGGGGGGTATTTTTTCTAGTTATTTCTTCTACTTGTTCCTTCAAGTCTATAATAGAAACTACCATATTATCCCTCTATTGCTCTATGTTGCCAATTTCTTCAATTAAAGCATTTTTCTCATTAACGAGGCTGCGATAGGCATCAATCAACACATTTTCTAAGGACATCAATTTTTTCTTTGAGAAGTTTTCAAATTTCTTTGAACATTAAGGAAACTTATCTCATCTTCCTCCTTTTCCTCCTCATCATCATCATCATATTTGGCCATGAGTGCAAAGATTGACTCATATTCTGAATGAGGATAAGGGAATCAGTCAGAGATCGTTAGGGTTGGTGACGTGGTGAGATAAGGATGCGTGTGAGTGAACTCGCCTGAGTTTTTAGGTGAGTTAAGGTTGAATCGGCTGGTTTGAAGAAGAAGAACAGTGTTCCATCGTTGGGGTCTTTAGATTTAGGGTTTTTTTTGTTTGTTTTGTTTATAAGTGGGGCGGGTCGGGTCGAACCGTTGGTTAGGTGGTTTGGGGCGGGTTAATGAGAAGAAGGGGGGTTGGGCTTGATTCTATAAAGAAGAAGGGTTTGGGCTGGCATTGGGGTGGGTATAAAATAAAAATGGCCCAACACTGATTCTTCATTCTTCTTTTTTTCATTCTTTTCCCAAATTAATTCTTCTATTTTCAAACTTTTTTAATTAAATAAATTTTCAAATAAGAACTAAATAAAACCCAAACTAAATCCTAAATCAAATTAAGCCTACCACATTGAATTAATTAACTCTAACTAATAATTATCACAATTAATTAAAAGTAAATTAAAAGAAAATTACTCAAAATCAAAGTTCAAATTAAAAAGTGCAAATTAAACTATTTTTGTGATTTTTCAATTCTTATAAAATAACTAATTTACTACTTAATTCAAAAATGCAAAGTTAAATCCTAAGTGCAAATGCGACATATTTTGTATTTTCCTTTAATTAAATAAAATAAATATGCATAGACAAATGCAAACAATTATCGAAAATGCCACAAAATCCTCAAAAATTCCAAACAATGAAAAAAAATTATTTTGTTTGAACTTATGGGAGTAATTCATATAGGGCAAAAATCACGTGCTCACAGATGCCCCTCTTTGTTCGAAAACACGAAGAGTTTTCGTGCAAAGATAAAGTGAGAGGATACGAGCAATTTTTTTCCGTTTGGATACTCCGCGGGAAGCATTTTTGAAAGATTTGACCGCACCCTGCTTCTGAGGTTGCCTACATATCCTTGGCTAAAAAGGAATCAGGTCAGTGTAGTTCGGGAATGTATGGTAGCTGGGACTACCATGAAGCTGTGATTTCACTGTGCTGCTGCTGCTTCTACTGCTTACTAAACCTCCTTATTACACCATATCAAAATAAAACAAAAAGCTATACTAGACTATGATCTATGGATTACAAAAGTCCTATGTATATCTTCAAACTTGACTTTGTGCTTCTTGTTGCCTTGTTGTTCTCCATTCTCTCGGAGACATCCGTTTGTTGCCATCTTGAATTGTAAACTGAGATGTTTTCCCCTTCTTCAGGTGGGTGCCTGACTGCTGAACTTGATATGTATTCCCATGCTATCCAGGTGGGTTCCTGACTTCAAAACGTGAATGTATTCCCATGTTATCCAGGCGGGCTCCTAACTTCAGCAAAATAGACAAACAAAGAAATTTTTTTACCCCAGTTTGGTGGCTGGGCACAGATGTAAGTGTAAGATGGATCACATTACCAAATATTAATGAGAACTTGAAAGCTAAAACTTAAATTGTACTCCCTTGTTCTCCAGGTGGGCTCCTGATTGCTGACTTGAAATGTGTTCCCTACTCTCCTGGCGGGTTCCTGACTGCTGAACTTGATATGTATTCCCATGCTATCCAGGTGGGTTCCTGACTTCAAAATGTGAATGTATTCCCATGTTATCCAGGCGGGCTCCTGACTTCAGCAAAATAGACAAACAAAGAAAATTTTCTGCCCCAGTTTGGTGGCTGGGCACAGATGTAAGTGTAAGATGGATCACATTACCAAATATTAATGAGAACTTGAAAGCTAAAACTTAAATTGTACTCCCTTGTTCTCCAGGTGGGCTCCTGATTGCTGACTTGAAATGTGTTCCCTACTCTCCAGGCGGGTTCCTGACTGCTGAACTTGAAATGTATTCCCTGCTCTCCAGGCGGGCTCCTGACTGCTGAACTTGAAATGTATTCCCTGCTCTCCAGGCGGGCTCCTGATTTCAAAACTTGAAATGTATTCCCTGCTCTGCAGGCGGGCTCCTGACTTCAAAATAAACAAAGCAAAGAATTTGAAGGCTAAAATTTAAATTGTACTCTCTTGTTCTTCAGGCGGGCTCCTGACTGCTACGCTTGAATGTATTCCCTGCTCTCCAGGCAGGCTCCTGATTGCGGAACTTGAACTACTTCTCCCTGTTCTCCAAGCGGGTACCTGATTTCAACAAAATAGACAAAAACAAAGAAAATTTTTCTGCCCCAGTTTGGTAATTGGGCACATATGTGAGTGTTAAACTAGATCACATTACCAAATATTACTAAGAATTTGAAAGCTAGGTCTCATTATGCAGGGGGGTCCTGACGACTCTTAACTAAACGTCAATTTTAAATCTAAGTTATATCTTCTACAGGTGTGACTTCTACTAAATCTTGCTATCTAAGAGAATCTTTAAACTACTCCCCATTATCCATGAGGGTCCTGAAAATCAAAGATCAAATTTTATCTTAAGGGTGACAACTTTCATGGCTGAATTATCCTACCCTACAGCAGAGTTTACGCTAAATGTTGTTATCTAATCGAAATCTTAAAACTAAGTCCCATTATTCATGAGGGTCCTGAAAACTCGTAATTAAATCCTATCTCGAACATGCAAACTTCTAAACCAACTTATATTCTTTTGGGATATATTTATGCTAGATTATGCTATTTTCTGAACTTTAAACTAGGTCCCATTTTCCAGGAGGGTCCTGAAAGTTTACGGTCAAACCTGTTTGGTGACTGTCTTTCTCCACGGAGGGTTTCTCTGAAACAAACGAGTTTTCTGCCCCTGTTTCAAATCAAAGAAAAATCTTGTCAGCTTAAAAATATGGTGGTTGGTTTGTGGCCTTGACTTTGAGGACGGTTGCTCCTTCACTTCTCATGATAACTGATTTCCCCTCGAGGACCTTGCTTACTTATGGACTAGCCACTTTCTCTGCCATCCTTATCACAGAAAATGCCCCTTCTCCGTTCAGACCCAATTCCTTCTATCTGTTGCACTACTCATGAACCGACATTTACCAACCTTTGTGTTTTACCGAAAATACCTTTGATCTGTCCACCTAACACCCTCCATCTGTTGCATCGTGCTCTTGTGTTGACGTTTACTGCACCTTTGTGTTTCTCATGAATTCCAAAGCACGACAATTGCCACCCACTCATCGCGAATGTTGTTTTTCTTGACTTAAACAACTGGCCCTTGCCTTGAGGTCTGTTGCTCCTTCACTTGCCACAATAACTTTGATTTCTGCTCGATGGACCCCGCTTGTCACTGATTAAACACCTTTTGTCGATCTTACCACAGAAAATACCTTTGATCCGTTTATCAAACCCCTCCATCTTGTTGCATTGTTTATGAATTTATATGTACCAAACCGTCGTGTTTCACCGAAAATAACTTTGATCCTTTCACCTAACACCCTCCATCTATTGCATTATTCCTGAATTGATGTGTACCAAACCTTTGTATTTCATAAGGATCCCAAAGCATGTTGATTATTACCAGCTCAATGCGCTTGTTGTTCTTTCCTGACTTATGACACTTTGATGTACTGGCCAGATCCCGTTTTGTGCAATTGAAAAGCTGGTGGCAAATTTTGAAGTCATTTCTCACTTGTTCTGACCAAATAGACTCGAAACGAGGAGGTAAACAAGACAAAAGGAACATAGTAAAGGACAAGGGAAAGAGATGATTCCTAACAAGAAAACTACAGAGTAGAAACCTATCAGGTATGGATACCAACTCTAATGACCATGACATGCACATGCTGATTAAGTGGCCTAATCTGTCAAACAAATCTGATGTTCAACTCTTGTTATACTCCTGAACTGTGAAACTGGCTTCAATGCTCCGATCATCCGATCTGATTCACAATCCTTATTCGACTTGTAGTGCCCGAAGGGTTTTCACCATCAAGCTTCTCTCATTTTGTTCTTTCTCTCAACTTACCGTCGCCTTACGGTGCCCACGAGGGTTTTCACCAATAAGACTCTCTCATTTTCATTATTTTTTTGCTTGGACCAGAGTGTTGCCCTTGATATGAATTACCTCTCCTTGCTTGACTTGGCATTCCTCGAAGACTGATCGGAAGGTCTTTCTTTGGACCATAACGTGGCTTTTGGATAGGGTTAAAAAAGAAAGGATATCAAAGGCTCAAAACAATTCACATGGGTTCAACATTACAACTTTCGGAACCAAATTTTCTTACACCAACCACGACTTCTGCCCCAATTTCTTGCTTGGGGGCTTTTGGATTTTGTTTGATGAGACCGAACCATGAGGCTGCCTACGTATCCTTAAAAGGAATCAGGTCGAACGTAGTTCATGACATAGGAATTACTTTGTTGCTGTGATTTTCTCTTTTCTCTTTCTTTTCTTTCTCTTTTTTTTTGTTTTCCTTCTTTTTCTTTCCTTTTTTTCTTTTCTCTTTTCTCTTTTCTTTTCTTTTCTTTCTCTTTCTTTTCTCTTTTCATTTTTCTTCTCCTTTTCCTTTCTTGTTGATTCTTTCTTTTTCTTTTCACTTTCTTATCCTCCGCACTTGCGTTTCTGAATTGTGTCGTTGATTACGAAAGAGGGGTATGAAAGAAAAATAAATAAGGCTCAAAAGGGGTGACGAGGGATAAAGTGTTTAGATAGCATAACAAAATGCCTTCGTCATTCCAACCTTCAAACCATACCAAATACAAACAACACAATTAAACAAACCAAGGAAAACATTCGTAACATCTTTTGGTTGCGCCAGACTTGATGACCGCACCCACACATTCGCCTTCTACATTTGTTATATCCAAAGCACCATTGGACAACACTCTCACTCTCATTACCACAAACGGCCCCCTACAAATTTGGGGAAAACTTGCTTTTATCTTCAAATTGATGCGGTAAGATGCATTTCAATAGGGGTTCTTTAAGTTCTATCTGCCCCAGTTTCACACAATTCGGGCTTGAAGTGATCTCAACATGCCTTTACTTATTTCCCTCAAATATCCCTATCATCTTCAAAATTGTTTCATTTATTGCTTCATGACTAAACTGAATTTTTAAGACCAGGCCGAGAATTATGCATACATGTCATGTTACTAGAGTCAACAGGAAAAGAACTATAAAAGAAAAGAGAACTAAACGAAAATGACTAGAAATCACAGAAAACAGAAAGTTGCATTAGACAGATGGTGATAGGGTTTGGACAAAAAAAAAAACAAACTAAACTGGGGATACAAACCTAGAACAAACCTAGACAACACTAAACAGGCTACTAAACTAAACAAACTAGGCAGAATAAGAGGATAGAAGAGTTTGAGTCACAAGACAATATCTGGATTACAACCCTGAAATAACCCGGATAACAGAAATGACAACAAAATAAACCACCAAAACTCCTCCCTGGCTAACCAAGGCAGGAGTGTCTTTCCAACTGCCAAGCTCGACATCTTAGCCACTGAATACTGCATCAACATTACTAGGACCTTCACGAACTTCCATCACATTGTTCTTAACAAATTGCTTTTGGGTTCCCTTTGGTGGCTCGTTCTTAAGATCCACCTCTGATAGCACTGAAAACTTTGCAACGCGTGGGCCTTCGAGGATCTCAGAAGAATTTTCCTATTCCTTTTCAAAACAAATCATACTCACCATATGCGTCTCAGGCGATGGACTTTAGCTAGTGTCTGCTGCATCTGGATTTTGCACGACAATGTCACATGCATCAATAAGCTTCTGAATTGCTTTCTTCAGATTCCAACACTTCTCTATGTCATGCCCCGGGGCATCTGAGCAATATGCGCACCTTTGAGAAAAATCAAACTTCTTTGACAGAGGGTTTGGCATTTTTATATGAATCGACTTCAACATGTCCAATTACTTCAATTTTTGGAACAAACTGGCGTATGACACTCCCAATGGTGTGAAAGCCTTTTCTTTTTTCAGCAACCTCTCATTCTTAAATGCTTGATTGGGCCGGAAACCTGATCCAAGAGGGTTTAGATAGGCCCGTGGGGGAGGACAAGACATTTGGGGAAGTGGTGTGGGCCATCGCGGGCCTTGTGAGTGTGGAGCATATGGTGGTGCATCATGGACAGGGTACTGGGAAAGTGATGTACGACTTTGGGAGTTTTGTGGGGAGAAGTAGCATTGGGGAGGATTACAATTATATCCACGGGGTCGACATTGAGGCTGAAAGCGTTTAGCAAGAACGACCACTGGACCCTGTCGTCGGCGGGGCTCACCAACATCATTTCTATCAATGGGAGGACTATTACGAGCAACTTGTTCGTTCCATCTGAGCCAAAAATCCCTAAAACTTTTCTTGGGTTTCTTTTCCATTTGAGATGGGGAGGAGCGGTCCGGGGTAACTCCTGATCTGTATTGAAAGCACTGAACAAAATCTTGAGCCATGTCACCCAATGTAGGCCACTTACCAACATCTTGACGAGTATGCCAGTCCAAAGCTGCCCTAGTCAGGCTCTTACTGAAATATGCCATCAACAGGTCATCTTTCTCTCCAACGCTTCTCATTTCATTGCAATAGACCCTCAGATGGGCTGCCAAATCTCCACACCCATCATATAAGTTAAATCTTGGCACTTTAAACCCCGTAGGTATGCGAACGTCAGGGGACACAGACAGTTCTTTTTAAGTCATGCTACCTTGGTCTTCCCTTCCTTGTTTGTTATTCAAGGATTGTTCTATGCCTTTCAGCCTCCTGGGTATCCCATCTCGCCCCTTTCTTCCTGCGGACCTTTCATTTTCAACATGAGGCTCATCCCACGGGCCCTGCTTGTATGAGTTGGAAACTTTGTGGGCAACCTCTGAGGGGTAATATTGGGCATCATGAGTTTTGAGTGGGTGTTCATTATTGGGGATGGCAGATAAGACAGGAGGGCAATTTTTGGGATAGGTAGTTGGAAGATGAGTGACGGAGCTACTAAGACGGTTGGGAAAGCTGTGATAAGTGGGTAGATCTGGAGAGTATGGAGGATCATCTGGCATTGTGTTCGGAGCTTGGGTAAGGGCGGCATCTAGGAAGCTAGGTGGTGGCGGGGGTGGTGCCTTCCCAGTCATCCAAGCCTGATACATGTCCACCATGTGCTGTCTTAACATCTTTACCTCTTCAACCAACCCATTGTCCTGTTCAACCAACTGCTTTCGAGCGACGGTATCAACCAACTTAGTTCTGTTGTTGTCTGTCATTGCCTTTTGACTTTATGTTGCAGAAAAGAGTTACCACTTTAAAACCGCAAACCAACCACCTTTCTGCTATGAATATAACAAAATGAAGCCATCATGTTAGTGCTAGGGCATTTAACATAAGATAATCTCACTTTATGTGCAATGCACCTAGCCACAATTATCGGTTCTAAAATGACTTCGAGGGTACAAAGGTCAGTTGACATCATCCCAATTCGTTCATTTCAACCTCTCTTTTCTTTGTTTTTCTAGCACTTTTTAGCTCGCTCATTTTACTTCCCCCTTTTTCTTTCTGATTATTGCTCTTTTTCTTCCTTCTCATTTCTCACATCCCATGACTTCACCTTTTTTTTCTCTTTTTCCGTTTCCCTTTTTCCTTTCTTTTAACAGTAAAAAAAAAGTGATTCGATCGAACCCTATGTAGGTTGCCTATGTATCATGACCCCGCATGAATCAGATCTTTGCGTAGTTCTGGAAGATCAGGAATAAAGGAAACAAACTGACGTTCTCTTTTTTATTTTCTTTTTACCTTAGTGACTACTCTGATGAGAACAGAGAAATAAAGAAGCAAATCCCCTTTTTTTTTTTTGAATTTTTCTTCTTTTTGAAACAAATACTCTACGGGAATTATTAAGGAACAAACCTTAGAGGAGACATTTTTTTTTTGTTTTTTAGGAAGGAAATCTAGATATTAAACCATAAAAAAATATTTTGAACTTGCATTTGATATCCCTGAAGAAGCAAATCCCATAAAAGATATTTCTGGATTTCAGTTTTGATTACCTAAAGGGGAAACTCTAATGATAAACAAAAGATAAATATATTTTTCTATGTACAACATCCTAGAGTTCTAATGAAAATAAAAAGAATTTTTTTTTCATTTTTCACTAATTTCCCAAAGAAACACCTCAAAAGAAAAATCTTTTTGGATTTTGGAATTAACACCTTAAAAAAAGCTTTTAAAGAAGTACTAAAATCTTTAAAGGGTTTTTCACACATGATTTTCTCAGATCGACATGATGAAGGATATCATTGCTCGCTATTCCAAATAGGTGTCACCCTTTTGTCAACCCTTTCGAGCCGCATTTGTCTTCTTTGGTTTTCACTTTTTGGAACCTGTGTACTTGTAAAAAAAAAAGGAGGTCAAACAACAAATCTTCTGAGTCATTGAACTACGTCTGACCTGATTCCGAAAAGATACGTAGGCATCCTTACCCTGGGTTCGGTCCCATCACAACAAAAAATCCATATTCCTAATACTACAAAACTGGGGCAGAAGTTTATTTTATTTTACGATTTTTTTCTATAAAAACGGTTCCAAAAGTTATAATTCAGTTCAAGGTTCTTTTCACATTTTCCCTTTTAGGAACTTTGGATCGATCTTTGAGAATGTTTGAAGCCCCCATGCCAAGGGCGTTGGGCAACCTCCCGCATGCAGTATCTTAAAAAAAAATGAGAGAGCCTTATCGGTGAAAACCCGTACAAGCACTATAAGACGACAATGAGCAGAGAAATGAGAGAGTCTTATTGGTAAAAACCTAGATGGGCACCATAAGGCGCGATTAGTGGAGAAATGAAAGAGGTTAGTTAGCGAAAACCCGTAAAGGGCGCTACTAGTCGACTGAGGGTTTTCAATACCCGGGCATGAGTACAACCAAGAAAATTACAAGATGAATATTTGCGTAGGATTTTGAGAATTAGACAACTCAGATGGATTAGATGTCCAGTCCAAAATGCATGTCATGATTCATTGAAGTCGGCATATACTTCCAGATAAGTCTCCCTATTCCTATCCCTGAAAGGGACATCTTTTGTTTAAGCATAGTTCTTTTTCACCTTCATTGTTCTTTTATCTTTACTTATAATTTCTCTTTGAGTCCCTTTCGGTCTAATCTTGCATCAAAATGATGCAAAGAAATGGTTGCAAAACTGGCTACAGTTTCCTTGTATTATCAAGAACAATTTGGGGCATATATGGAATTGACGAAGGCCGAATCCATCTGTGATCTTATTTGATAAGGCGATACATTTTCCTCAGTAATACAGGTTGATAACCCCTGGTTACATTTCTTCCTATTGATACAGGGCACCAACCCCTGGTTACATTCCTTTCTAGTAATACAGGGTACTAACCCTTGGTTACATTCCCTTCCAGTAATAGAGTGTATCAACCCATGGTTAACTTCCTTCTAGTAATACAGGGTACCAACCCTTGGTTACAGTTTTCCTTAGCAATATATGGTGCCAACCCCTGGATACATTCTTCCTAGTGATATAGGGCGCTAACCCATGGTTACATTTCTTCCTAGTGATACAGGGCGCCAACCCCTGGTTGCATTTCTTCCTACTAATATAGGGCTCCAACCCCTGGTATCCTCACATAGCTAGTTTATACTACTGCCTTTGTCTTTATTTTAGTAAATTAGATAGTTTATAGCTTTCTCTAATAACTCACAAAATTTTCCTAGTGGCAGAATAGGGCAGAAAAAATTTGTTCATTTTGTTCGTTTTTGATGGCTTTGCAGGACCCTGCCGTAAAGCACATATTATAGAGATTAAAGCTTGCAATTTCAATTCTCATCAGAAGAAAGAAGATTGTTGATCATAAGATAGTTGGAGTTAGTTTCGATGAGGTGGCAGGAATTCGGCGTCTCAAGATTTATCTTCTCAAAGTCTGAGCAGGAAATCAAGCAATCGAGAATGAGCCATAATCTTTTCTTCAAAAGGGCATCAAGATCCAATCTAAGGTCAACACAAGCGAGCAGATCAAGAATCAAGGTTTGACTCCAGAAGACACATAGATAGGAATTTTGTACTCTTAGTTTGTAAATATAAGTAGTGCTATTCTCTTTTTCTTTTGATGTAAGAAGCAAGTAGCAGTAACAGCACTAACAACAATAGTCTTAACTCGAGTGTCCGGTAGTCCTAGCTACCAAATTTTTTCAGAACAATACGGACCTAATTCTTCTAAACAAGGATATGTAGGCAACCTCGAAAGCTAGGTTCGGTAACCATTTTTCAAAAATTTGCTTCCATTGGAGTCATATGCTATGGTAAGGGTTTGTATTAAAATGATTAGGTGGCTAAGGGTTCAATTTCAATGCCAATTAAATGGCCGCCAGGATAATGTTTAAACAATGTAGATTTATACCCAAACTACATCGTTTTGGTTAGGTCACAGAGGGTTAATCCTAACCATTAGATCTTCTTTGATCCAACGGTACTAATTTAATCTCTCACCTAGGTATTTAAAGCCCAAGGAAGCCAAATTTTGCCCCCATTTTGCCTTATTTCCTTTTCTTCTTCCCCTCTCCTCACCCTTTCATCTCTCTGTCTCTCCGTCGCTCCCTACGGTGGCTCCGCCGGCCGAAAATCACCACCGCCGGCGGACCTCGTCCAAAGCCCATAAAACCTACACCAATCTCTTCCTCTCTTTACACTCTCTCCTAATCCGAGCCCTAAATCCTCAAAAATTCCTCTAAATTCCATGAAACCGAAACCCTAGATAGCCTCCTCTTACTTCCCTTTTCGATTTCACGGCAAATCCGACCACTCCACCACAAAAACTTCACATAAACATGTAGATACACTTTCCCTCTAATTTTACCTCCGAAACCCGACCACCACCGTCGACCACCCCACTGCCCGCCGCCTCTGCCGCTACTTCTTCTCCATCTTCGCTTCTTTCAACCCAAGAACTCTTTTTTCGTTCCGGTATAATGCTGGAATCCTTTTGTTTTAGCATTTGCCGGAGTGAAATGAGTGTTTCAGG
Source organism: Nicotiana tabacum (assembly GCF_000715075.1). NCBI lineage: Eukaryota > Viridiplantae > Streptophyta > Magnoliopsida > Solanales > Solanaceae > Nicotiana > Nicotiana tabacum. The sequence goes on from NC_134095.1 coordinate 13,893,337, forward strand.
GTCGGGCAGCTACTCCTTCACATCTCCGGCATCTTCTCGTGGCTCGAATAGTTCAAGTGCGTTTTATTGGTATAAGCGTCATCCCTTTAATTAATTTCTGCTATTTTAATAGTAGTAGGTTAATTTCTGATTTTTATTTTTTCTGTTTTGGTTTGTTGTTTGTTAATTAGAGTTTAGGTTTATTTAATTGATTATTACTATCTAGGTTAATTTTTTTATTAGATTGTTATTAACCAAGCTGATCTTTAGTGTTGTCGAATCAATGTTCATCTAGCAAGTTGTTTTGTCGATGTTATCTTTCGTCGACGATTTAATAATGTTTGTTTAACTTATGCTTCATATAATAGACTGTGGTATCAATCGTTTTATCTTAACTTACTTAGGTTGAACTGATTTGATCTAGTTCATTTGAATCCTCATTCTAGTTGCAATCTAAGTGTGTTTGCTTTAGCAGTTCAATTGGTGAATGTTAGTTGCTTGTTTACTTGGTTTAGTTTGAATCAAATAGGATGGTGCTGTTTTGGTGTAAAGCAAAAAGTTAGAATGTGTTAATCATGAAATAAGTACATGTTAGTTTGCTTTAACTATTTAAGCATGCTGGAAAATACAACTACTCTGCTTTGTGTCAGAATTTGGTGAAAAGAGGACTATTTTGGCACACAAAAGTTAGTCCTTTTGGACAGATTTTTAGTGAACCAAAATCTATCCAAAAGGACTTATTTTTCCTACTTAAAGAGGTCATTCTTTCACACTTACGGAGACACAATCTATCACACAACTGCTGGATATTTTACACACTAAAAACCCAACTTTGAGAGTAAAAATCAGCAGCTAAACATATCCAATAGTAAGCTGAAAATCAAGAAAGTAAGCTGAAATTTGAGTTCTTTCGTATGAGATTTCTGAAAAAAAAAAGAAAACCTTTGACAATTGTTAATTGGTAAAGTGCGCTTTAAAGTTCTTATGTAGCAATTTCAGATAAATCTTTTGACAATTGTTAATTGGTAAAGACCATAACTAACCTACTATTACAGATTAAAATACATTAATATTGTATAAAGGAACTTTTATATTATTATGGTATATAACTAAATTCTTGTTCAAATGATATCTCCAGCTTTTATAACTTTTAAAACTTGACTTATAAATGATTAAGGCGCGCACGTGCGCACACACATATATATATATATATATTTTGTTTGTCTTCATATATTTCTTCATCTTTTCCTATAGGTGTTCTGATATATATAGCTTCTGCGAAGCAGTGGTGGAGCCAGAATTTTTACTAAGAGGTGTTAAAATATAAAAAAGCAAACACATAAAAAAGGCAAGAGGAGATAACATATAGTAATATACACACCGAACTATACAGTATAATTTTGTGGACGAAGGGGTGTCAATTGAAATCCCCTTGGATAAGGTGGCTCCGCCACTGCTGCGAAGAGAATTGAAGCCTTCATACTTGAAACAGAAAGCCTAGGCATTATTTAAAAAAAAAAAAAGGGACAACGCGATCCACGAAGTATCTCGTGCTCACGCAAAGTTCGAAGAAGGGCCATTCCCCAAGGAGGTATTATATAGGCAACCTAACCTGATGCAACTCGAACTCGTGACCTATAAGTTGAATTTCATGGCCAGTAAGTTAAACAAATCAGTTAGCTGCTTTCGAATTATGCTAGTGGAATCATTCAATTAGATTGTTTTACATCCATTAGATGTCTGTCTTGGAGTACAACAAGAATTCCAAAATTCCATTTTTTTGGAAAATTTTGAAAACCTTCGGTGCCACTTTTGTTTAGTTCCCTGCATATTTTGTCTCTACTTATAGGTAAAACATTTCAAGTAGCTAGATAAGATCACAGAAAAAGAAACGGGGAGGAATACATATTTCTATTATCACACAAAAGGAGGAGGAGATATCAGCAAATGTCAGTTTCAAATGGCTGCATGTAGCGGCTAGCGTACGCAGAGACGGATCTAGAAGTTGAAGATTTCGAATATCGTACTTTTTTGAATGTAGATGTTTAGCGATTTACAAGGTTCAAAGATAAATTTGTTTAGTTCGATCAACTTTGGACTTTGAATTATTTACTTTTTCGATTTAAATATTAAAATAGCTCGATCGAATGACAAAAATATAAAAGTAATGACAACTTGGCGCAAATTACAAAACTTCTAACAATATTACTATTAATATTTTTCTTTCTTTCTATAGAGTACTCTATAATGCATTCATTAATGATCTATGTAGAACTTTTTAAATTTTCAATTATAGCTAGCCATAAGAGATCAAGCACTCCTCTTTGAGCTCAAGAAATGAAAAGCCAAGGAGAATTCACTCCCTTTGTAAATTTTCATATATATATATATATATATATATATATATATATATATATATATATATATATATATATATATATATATATGAAAAAGAAGTTTAGAATCTAACATGGTGATGTCCAAATAACTTGTCCATTTTAAGAGAGTGATATTCATATTAATCCTAATCTTCCATGATGTTTTGTCTTTTCTTTATTTGCCCTTTCATTCTAGGTGCAGAGTTAGTTGGTATAAAAATCAGAAAAGAAAAAGGAAAAAGTTAAAGCAAAATGAAAGATTAAATGGATTGCACCAAAAAAAAAGAAGATTAAATGGAAGAACAATATTAGTCCAAAACAATCAGTTAAAGGAAAATACCAGCTAGTTGATCCATCCAAAATGTAAAACAAAATCTAATTTTGAGAATAAAATAGAAGAAAATAATTGAAGAAATTAGAAGATGAGATGGGAAAAATGATTTCCAGAAACTTGAAGAGGATTAATGTTGTTCTTTCCTCTTATTTTCGTTGTTGAATGGTTAAAGAAGGGAAAGGAATAATTAGAAAGGAAAGAGAGAAATTCTATCTAATGAAGCAGCAAAAATTTTGAAAAGTGATGTTGTCGAAAGGGTTCGATCCCTCGCCACCGAGGAGGAAAATCTAGACATTTGCCACTGGCAGCATGACATTGTTTCTTACTCTGGGCGGCAGTTAACATATTTATCTCATTTCTTATATATTTACAAACATATAAACATACTGTCTCGGCTGAAGCTTTGCGGGTGGCATGCCACTTCCTCGGGCCTTAATAGATTCTGTTTGACCCAAAAGATATTGAAACCTTTTTGATTAAATCAATTAAAGAAGATGAATGGGTAAATCCTAGCCAAACGTAATAAATTCCAGATCTATGAACTTGATTAGAAAATAACGCATAAGACGAAATAGAGGTGAACAATCTTATTGAAGCTTTTCATTTTGCCTCTCATTAATCGGAGGACAAAAACATTTTACATATTCCCTTGGAGATTGCTTTTTTCTTCCTTCTACTATGAAGGTTACATGGGAGAGGAAAGAGAAAGAGAGGAAGTCCCCTTTCCAGAAGGTTTTTCCCCATATATATAGTTATAGAATCTTTGCTATGTGCTTGGTTCGATAAACTTTCCTACTACGTCGCCTTCGTCGGCCCCTGAGTGTTGTTTTTTGACATGGAGGGTATTGTGAGTACGTGATTTGGAATAAACCATGTCATCTTCTACCGCCTCGCCGCTTGGACGAGATGTCGGTTGGATCGACCATAGCGGTCACATTTTGACCAATACAGTGAGTCCCTCCGTCTGCCGGGGTCGTCCCTTGTAGGGCCTGGCAGACGGACTATGATTGTTACATATCTGAGAGAAATCTGACTGCCTGCCCCTTGGGTATGATCCTTAGGCTCAAGTGAGATAACAACGCCCTTTCGATATCCTTGGAACGTTGCTGCTGTTTCGGAACCAAAACGTCTTTTGGATTGAAATGTTGTTCGTGGTTGCTGCCATTATGACACACGTCAAGTATTAAGATGGCTCCATATGAGGCTTTGTATGGTAGGCGGTGTCGGTTTCCGATTGGATGGTTTGAGCTGGGAGAGGCTCGATTGTTGGGTACGGATCTGGTTCAGGATGCCTTGGACAAGGACATGATCATTTAGGATAGGCTTCGTACAGCTCAGTCCAGGCAAAAGAGTTATGCCGGCCGCAAGGTTCGTAATTTGGCATTCATGGTCGGCGAGCAAGTATTGCTTCGAGTGTCGCCTATGAAGGGCGTGATGAGATTTGGGAAGAAGGGCAAGCTTAGCCCTAGGTTCATTGGCCCGTATGAGTTTCCTGATCTAGTGGGAGAGGTGGCTTATAGACTTGCATTGCCGCCGAGCTTATCAGCTGTGCATCCAGTGTTTCATGTGTCCATGCTTCGAAAATATCACGACGATCCATCCTACGTGTTAGATTTCAGCACTGTCCAGTTGGACAAGGACTTGTCTTATAAGGAGAAGTTGTGACGACCCGAAGGGTCATCACCGTAGTTCTTCCTTGTTCCGTGCTCTCGAGGCCTTGAAAACCTCGCTTTTATTTGCCTCGATTGGCGTGTGCAGTTCGGGCGCATAGCCGGAAAGTTTTTATGTTAGAATATGTGAATTATGTGAAGCATTTGATGACTTTTTGTATTAATATGCATAATGTTGACGTCGGTAATAATTTTGGGTAAACGGACCTGGACCTGTGATTCGACGGTCCCGGAGGGTCCGTAGAAAAATATGGGACTTGAGCGTGTGCCCGGAATCAAATTCTGAGGTCCCAAGCCCGAGAAATGAATTTTTGAAAGAAATTATTTTTCTGAAATTTGATATGAAAATTTGAAATGAAAAAGGGGTTAGAAAATATAGGTATCAGGCTCGTATTTTGGTTCCGACGCCCGGTACAAGTCTTAAATATGTGTTAAGCACTATATGTAAAGTTTGGCTAAAAACGGACATCATATGACGTGTTTCGGACTAAAAATGGAGAATTTGAGTTATGAAAGTTGAAGAAAGAAAATCATGTGTTTGAGGCTTGATCCTATGTTTATGATGTTATTTTGGCAATTTGATCGCACGAGTAAGTCCGTAAGATATTTTTAAGGTTGTGTGCATGTTTGGTTTGGAGCCCCGAGGGCTCGGGTGAGTTTTGAATGGGGCCCGGGAGGTCTTGGACTTAAGAAAATGCAGGTTCAGGTATTGCAGACACCAGCGCGGCCGCAGTCATTTCCGCGCGGTCCGTGTTGGAGCCGCGCGGCCGCGATGCCTTTCTGTGCGGTCCGCGTGGCTGAGTCTGAGGGCTAGGGTTTCAGGTCAACCAGCGCGACCGCGCACCAAAACAGTGTGGTCCGCGCTGGAAGGGTTCAGAGAAGCCCCAATTTTTCTCCCACTCGGCGCGGCCGCAACACATTTTTGTGCGGTCCGCGCCAGGTCCTCAGAAAGGTATACAAGTTCGGAAAATCTCAGTCATTTTCACTTTTCAAAAACCCAAAACCTAAGAGGCGATTTTCCAAACAACTTTTCTTCCCCAAAACGATTGGTAAGTGATTTCTAACTTAATTTCTTTATTCCTTAACATCTTTTAACATAATTTCAACTTCAAATCAATGATTTTCATGGGGAAAATTGGGTGTTTTGGGTAGAACCTAGGTTTTCTACAAATTGAGAAGTTGGACCTCAATTTGGGGTCCGATTTAAAAACAAATCATATATTGGGATTCATGGGGGAATGGGTAACATATATTGAGTCTCTTCTGCTTATTTCCGATATTTCATTTTTATCTGTTACTCCCCGATAGCATGTCCCCTCCCAGTTTTACTTTGTATTATCTTGTTATTGTTTTCTTGCACTTGTTGTATATATATATCTGTACAGGTTAATTATGGTAGGTACTGTCTAGCCTCGTCACTACTTCGCCGGGGTTAGGCCAGACACTTACAAGCACACGGGGTCGGTTGTACTGATGCTACACTCTGTGCATTTTTGGTGCACAGATCAGGGAGCAGCTTACGGACCGCAGTAGTAGGACTTCTAGGAGCTATCTTCAGTCCAGGGACTCTCGAGGTAGCCTAGCTGGCGTTCGCAGGCCGAAGTCCCTTTCCATGTTTTTTTGTTTGTTTATCTTGTATCAGACAAACATGATGTATTTTCCCTTCAGACATTGATTGTAGTATTCTGTAGTAGTCCGTGAGCTAGTGACACCAGACTCTGGGTACCATTTTGGTTCAAATTTCCGCACTTTTGGTTTTCAGTTGCTTTAGATTTAAAGTCTTCCGCTTAGATTTTGTCTCGTTTATTATATTGTTTGAAAGAAAGCAGGAAAGGTGTTTTAAATATTTGGCTTGCCTAGCTCCGATAGTAGGCGCCATCACGACACCCGATGGTGGAAAATTCGGGTCGTGACAAGTTGGTATCAGAGCCCTAGGTTACTTAGGTCTCACAACTCACGGACAAGCTCAGTAGAGTCTGAGGGATCGGTACGGAGACGTCTGTATTTATCCCGAAAAGGCTACTGAGTTAGGAAAATTTCACCTTGTTCATTCTTGTCGTGCGATTCTGTTTCTAAAGTACTGATTGTCTTTTCACTCTGTTCTTTCGCAGATGGCGAGGACACGTGCTTCCTCTTCTATCGCGCAACAGCCTAAGCCCCCAGCAGCAGCCCCTATTAGGGGCAGAGGGCGAGGCCGAGGCCGTGCCAGAGGTCGAGGCCGGGCCAGAGCTCAGCCCCGAGAAGCATTTCTAGCGACGGAGCCTCAGGTCGATTTTGAGGAGGAGGTTCTGGCCCCAGCTGTTCCAGTAGGCCCAGCTCAGGTCCCAGAAGGTTTCATAGCCACTCCAGTGCTTCAGGACGCTTTGGTCAAACTGATAGGCTTTATGGAGGGCATTTCTAGAGTGGGTTTGCTTCCCGTAGCTCCAGCCACATCTCAGGATGGGGGAGGAGTTCAGACTCCCGATACTCGTACTCCAGAGCCGGTAGCTCCTCAAGCCCAGGTTCCAGCAGTTCAGCCAGCCGTGGCAGTTCAGTCTGCTGTAGCAACCCAGTCAGATGGTGCGGCTATGTCCGCGGATGCTTTGTGGAGGCTTGATCGTTTCACCAAGCTCTTCACTACCACATATAGTGGCACCCCCTCAGAGGATTCTCAGGATTTTATATTCAGCTGTCATGAGGTTCTACGGACTATGGGCATTATATAGACCAATGGGGTTGACTTCGCCACTTTTCGCCTGGCAGGATCCGCCAAGACTTGGTGGAGGGATTTCTGTTTAGCCAGGCCAGCAGGGTTGCCATCATTGACCTGAGATCAGTTTTCAGAGTTATTTCTGGGGAAGTTTCTTCCAGTTACTCAGCGAGATGCTCTTCGCAGGCAGTTTGAGCGTCTCTAGTAGGGTCCTATGACGGTCACCCAGTATGAGACCCAGTTCATTGATCTTGCTCGTCATGCCATTGTGATACTCCCCACAGATAGAGAGAGGGTACAGAGGTTTATTGATGGATTGGCCCAGCCGATCCGTGTTCAGATGGCCATGAGTGCCAGTAGTGAGATTTCATTTCAGGAGGCGACAGATGGTGCCTGCCGGATAGAGATGGCACTTGCTTAGGGAGGTGGTCATGGGTCTGATAAGAGGCCCCGTCATTCTGGTAGATTCAATGGTACCTCGTCTGGAGGTAGGGATTCTTATGGTAGAGGCCATCCTTCGAGGCCCTTTCAGTCAGCTCTCCAGGCTTCTCATGGTACACCAGGTGGTCGTGGTTCTCAGCCGCAGTATTCTGACCAGCAGCTCTTTAGTTCACCATCAGCACCTATCAGTGCACCACCACTTCGTTATTCTCAGCAGCCGAGGGCTTGTTATACTTGCGGCGATGTGAGTCACATTGCCAGATACTGCCCTCGAGCTTCCAGCAGCTCGCAGCAGTAAGGTCCTCGCCTGATGATCTAGGCACCAGTTGCACCACAGCCTTCCCAGCCAACTAGAGGTGGGGGTAGAGGACATAGAGGTGGAGGTAGAGGTCTTAGAGGTGGAGCTCAGACCGCTAGAGGTAGGGGTCAACCAGCAGCAGATCGTCCCAGGGATATGATTCAGGGAGGTGGGGCCCAGCCCCATTGTTATGCTTTGCCAGCCAGGCTAGAGGCTGAGTCATCAGATGCTGTGATTACAGGTACTATTCTGGTCTGTGATAGGGATGCTTCTGTGATATTTGATCCCGTATCTACGTATTCATATGTGTCGTCCTATTTTGCACCCTATTTGGTTATGCCTAGTGACTCGTTGAGTATTCTTGTTTATGTGTCAACACCGGTGGGTGATTCTATTGTGGTTGACCAAGTTCATCATTCTTGTATCGTAGTGTTTGGGGGTCTTGAGACCCGTGTTGATTTGTTGCTTTTGGACATGGTCGACTTCGATGTTATATTGGGGATGGATTGGTTATTCCCGTACCATGCTATCTTGGATTGCCATGCCAAGACCGTAACCTTAGCCTTACCGGATTTACCCCGTTTAGAGTGGAGGGGGACTTCTGGTCATTGTACCCGCAGTGTTATCTCGTATGTGAAAGCTCGGCGTATGGTCGAGAAGGGATGTTTGGCCTACTTGGCGTATGTTCGCGATTCTAGCGCGGAGGCCCCTTCTATTGATTCTGTGCCCGTTGTTCGGGAGTTTCCTGAGGTTTTCCCTTCAGACTTGCGGGTATGCCGCCCGACAGGGATATCGACTTTTGTATTGATTTGGCCCCAGGCACTCAGCCCATTTCTATCCCGCCATATCGTATGGCCCCGCCGGAGTTGAAAGAGTTAAATGAACAGCTGCAGGATTTGCTTGAGAAAGGTTTTATTAGACCCAGTGTTTCGCCTTGGGGTGCGCCGGTGTTGTTTGTTAAGAAAAAGGATGGTTCGATGAGAATGTGCATCGACTACCGGCAATTGAACAAGGTTACAATTAAGAATAAGTATCCACTGCCGAGGATCGATGATTTATTCGACTAGCTTCAGGGTGCGAGGGTGTTTTCAAAGATAGATTTGAGATCTGGCTACCACCAGCTGAGGATTAGGGCGTCTGATGTCCCTAAGACAACATTTCACACTCGGTATGGGCACTATGAGTTTTTGGTCATGTCATTTGGATTGACTAATGCCCCAGCAGCGTTCATGGAGTTGATGAACCGAGAGTTCAGACCTTATTTGGACTTGTTCGTGATAGTCTTCATTGACGATATTCTTATATACTCCCGCAGTCAGGAGGAGCATGAGCAGCACCTCAGAGTGGTCCTTCAGACCCTAAAGGATAGTCAGTTGTATGCTAAGTTCTCAAAGTGCGAGTTTTGGTTGAGTTCGTTCTCATTCCTTGGTCATGTCGTATCAGCAACAGGTATTCAGGTAGACCCGAAGAAGATAGAGGCAGTCAAGAACTGGCCTCGACCAGCTTCAGCTATGGATATTCGGAGTTTCCTGGGGTTAGCAGGTTACTACCGTCGGTTCGTGGAGGGGTTTTCATCCATTGCAGCCCCTATGACCAGATTGACCCAGAAGGGTGCCCAGTTCAGGTGGTCGGAGGAGTGTGAGGCGAGCTTCCAGAAGCTCAAGACGGCTCTGACTACGGCACCGGTATTGGTTCTGCCCACAGGTTCAGGGCCATATACGATCTATTGTGATGCGTCTCGTATTGGGCTTGGTGCAGTGCTGATGCAGGAAGGCAAGGTCATTGCTTATGCTTCGAGGCAGTTGAAGATCCACAAGAAGAATTATCTGGTTCATGATCTCGAAATGGCAGCCATTGTTCATGCCCTGAAGATCTGGAGGCATTACTTATATGGCGTGACGTGTGAGGTTTACACTGATCACAAGAGTCTTCAGTATCTGTTCAAGCATAAAGAGTTGAATTTGAGGCAGAGGAGGTGGTTAGAGTTGCTAAAGGATTATGATATTACTATCTTATACCACCCGGGGAAGGCCAATGTGGTGGCCGATGCATTGAGCAGGAAGTCCGCCAGCATGGGTAGTCTTGCTTATATTCCAGTCAGCCAGAGATCGCTTGCTTTGGATGTTCAAGCCTTGGCCAATCGTCTTGTGAGGTTGGATATTTCTGAGCCTAGCAGAGTGTTATCTTGCACGGTTGCTCGTTCCTCACTATTAGAGCGTATCCGCGAGCGGCAGTTGGAGGATCCCCATTTGTGTGTCTTGAGAGACACGGTGTAGCGTGGAGGTGCCAAGAAAGTAACCTTAGATGATGATGGTGTATTGAGATTGTAGGGGCGAGTTTGTGTGCCCAATGTTGATGGGATTCGAGAGTTGATCTTAGCAGAGGCCCACAATTCTCGGTATTCTATTCACCCGGGCGCCGCGAAGATGTATCAGGATCTGAGGCAGCACTATTGGTGGTGTAAGATAAAGAAAGACATCGTTGCGCACGTGGCTCGGTGTTTGAATTGTCAGCAGGTTAAGTACGAGCATCAAAGACCCGGTGGTCTATTTCAGAGGATTGCACTTCCCGAGTGGAAGTGGGAGAGGATTACGATGGATTTCGTTACTAGACTCCCGATGACTCGGAAAAAGTTTGATGCAGTTTGGGTCATTGTTGATAGGCTGACCAAGTCAGAGCATTTTGTTCCTGTTGCAGCCACCTATTCGTCCGAAAGGTTAGACGAGATTTATGTCAGGGAGATTGTTCGCCTTCATGGGGTGCCACTATCTATCATTTCGGATCGGGGTACACAGTTTACCTCGCATTTCTGGAGAGCGGTTCAGCGAGAGTTGGGCACCCAGGTTGAGTTGAGTACAACATTTCATCCCCAGACGGACGGTTAGTCCGAGAGGATGATTCAGATTCTTGAGGACATGCTCCGAGCCTGTGTCATTAATTTTGGAGGCTCGTGGGACCAGTTTTTGCCTTTAGTAGAGTTCGCCTACAACAACAGCTACCAGTCTAGCATTCAGATGGCTCCATATAAGGCATTGTATGGTAGGCGATGTCGGTCTCTAGTTGGATGGTTTGAGCCGAGAGAGGCTCGATTATTGGGTACGGATCTGGTTCAGGAGGCCTTGGACAAGGTCAGGATTATTCAGGATAGACTTCGTACAGCTCAATCCAGACAGAAGAGTTATGCAGACCGCAAGGTCAGAGATGTTGCTTTCATGGTCGATGAGCGGGTATTGCTCCGTGTATCGCCTATGAAGGGCATGATGAGATTTGGGAAGAAGGGCAAGCTCAGCCCTAGGTTCAACGGTCCATTTGAGATTCTTAATCGTGTGGGAGAGGTGGCTTATAGACTTGCCTTGCCACCTAGCTTGTCAGCTGTGCATCCCGTGTTTCATGTATCTATGCTCCGGAAGTATCGCGGAGATCCATCGCACGTGTTGGATTTCAGCACTGTCCAATTGGACAAGGATATGTCATATGAGGAGGAGCCGGTGGCTATTCTAGACCAGCAGGTTTGACAGTTGAGGTCGAAGAGTTTTCCTTCGGTGAGTGTTCAGTGGAGAGGTCAGCCTCCTGAGGCATCGACCTGGGAGTCCGAGTCCAATATGCGGAGCCGTTATCCTTATTTATTTCTCGACTCAGGTACTTCTTTCTTTTGTCCGTTCGAGGACGAACGGTTGTTTTAGAGGTGGAGAATGTGACGACCCGAAGGGTCATCACCGTAGTTCTTCCTTGTTCCGTGCTTTTGAGGCCTTGAAAACCTCGCTTTTAGTTGCCCCGATTGGTGTGCGCAGTTCGGGCGCATAGCCAGAAAGTTTTTATGTTAGAATATGTGAATTATGTGAAGCATTTGATGAATTTTGGTATTAATATGCATAATGTTGACGTTGGTCAACATTTTGGGTAAACGGACCCGGACTTGTGATTCGACGGTCCCGGAGGGTCCGTAGAAAAATATGGGACTTGGGCGTGTTCCCGGAATCAAATTCTGAGGTCCCAAGCCCGAGAAATGAATTTTTGAAAGAAATTGTTTTTCTGAAATTTGATATGAAAATTTGAAATGAAAAAGGGGTTAGAAAATATAGGTATCGGGCTCGAATTTTGGTTCCGACGCCCGGTACAAGTCTTAAATATATGTTAAGCACTATCTGTAAAGTTTGGTTAAAAACGGACGTCATATGACATGTTTCGGACTAAATATGGAGAATTTGAGTTATGAAAGTTGAAGAAAGAAAATCATGTGTTTGAGGCTTGATCCTATGTATATGATGTTATTTTGGCGATTTGATCGCATGAGTAAGTCCGTAAGATGTTTTTAAGGTTGTGTGCATGTTTGGTTTGGAGCCCCGAGGGCTCGGGTGAGTTTTGAATGGGGCCTGGGAGGTCTTGGACTTAAGAAAATGCAGGTTCAGGCGTTGCAGACACCAGCGCGGCCGCAGTCATTTCCGCGCGGTCCGTGCTGGAGCCGTGCGGCCGCGATGCCTTTCTATGCGGTCCGCGTGGCTGAGTCTGAGGGCTAGGGTTTCAGGTCAACCAGCGCGGCCGCGCACCAAAACAGTGCGGTCCACGCTGGAAGGGTTCAGAGAAGCCCCAATTTTTCTCCCACTCGGCGCGGCCGCAACACATTTTTTTTGCGGTCCGCGCCAGGTCCTCAGAAAGGTATACAAGTTCGGAAAATCTCAGTCATTTTCACTTTTCAAAAACCCAAAACCTAAGAGGCGATTTTCCAAACAACTTTTCTTCCCCAAAACGATTGGTAAGTGATTTCTAACTTAATTTCTTTATTCCTTAACATCTTTTAACATAATTTCAACTTCAAATCAAAGATTTTCATGGGGAAAATTGGGTGTTTTGGGTAGAACCTAGGTTTTCTACAAATTGAGAAGTTGGACCTCAATTTGGGGTCCGATTTAAAAACAAATCATATATTGGGATTCATGGGGGAATGGGTAACCGGGTTTTGGTCTGAACCTCGAGTTTCGACCACGTGGGTCGGGGGGTATTTTTGACCTTTTTGGGAAAAACCTTGAAAAATCTATTTTTCATGCATTGGGGATGATTCATTTAGTAATTATTAATGTGATTAAGTAACTTATGACTAGATTTGAGCGGATTGGTGGTGGAATCAAGAGGTAAAGCTATACTAGAAGCGTGAGTTGAGTTTGGAGCATTCGAGGTAAGTGTTTGTTCTAACTTTGGCTTGAGGGAATAGGAATAGGATGATATTTGCTACTTGCTAATGTGGAGTACGGTGTATAGGCATGGTGACGGTTATATATGCACCGGAGTCTAGCATGACCATGAGTCTTGATTGCTTTTAATTCGAATAATATGACACAAGCTCCTTGTTTATTTGATAAGTTTCATATAATGTGAACGGTTGAGGAAGAATGATTTAAAAGGAGAATGTGTTGTGAATACTCCGTTGCCGGGATGTGTAGACTGATATATACTGATATATATATTCTCCCTTGTCGGGATATTTTGGGTTGTTAGCTGTACCCTTGCCGGGTTAAAGGTATTGAGTTGTTATTCTCCCCTGAAGGGGTCTACTATATGAAGTCAGATATTATGAACTATATTATGGGATCGTGTGGCACGCCGTCCACTTATATATGATATTATGGGATCGTGTGGCACGCCGTCCACTTATATATGATATTATGGGATCGTGTGGCACGCCGTCCACTTATATATGATATTATGGGATCGTGTGGCACGCCGTCCACTTATATATGATATTATGGGATCGTGTGGCACGCCGTCCACTTATATATGATATTATGGGATCGTGTGGCACGTCGTCCACTTATATATGATATTATGGGATCGTGTGGCACGCCGTCCACTTATATATATATATACATCATGGGAACCGGAGTCTCTTCTGCTTATTTTCGATATTTCATTTTTATCTGTTACTCCCCGATAGCATGTCCCCTCCCAGTTTTACTTTGTATTATCTTGTTATTGTTTTCTTGCACTTGTTGTATATATATATCTGTACAGGTTAATTATGGTAGGTACTGTCTAACCTCGTCACTACTTTGCCGGGGTTAGGCCAGGCACTTACCAGCACATGGAGTCGGTTGTGCTGATGCTACATTCTGCGCATTTTTGGTGTACAGATCAGGGAGCAGCTTATGGACCACAGAAGTAGGACTTATGGGAGCTATCTTCAGTCCAGGGACTCTCGAGGTAGCCTAGCTGGCGTTCGCAGGCCGAAGTCCCTTTCCATGTTTTTTGTTTGTTTATCTTGTATCAGACAAACATGATGTATTTTCCCTTCAGACATTGATTGTAGTATTCTGTAGTAGTCCGTGAGCTAGTGACACCAGACTCTGGGTAGCATTTTGGTTCAAACTTCCGCACTTTTGGTTTTCAGTTGCTTTAGATTTAAATTATTCTGCTTAGATTTTGTCTCGTTTATTATATTGTTTGAAAGAAAGCAGGAAAGGTGTTTTAAATATTTGGCTTGCCTAGCTCCGATAGTAGGCGCCATCACGACACCCAATGGTGGAAAATCCGGGTCGTGATAGAAGCTGGTAGCTATTCTAGACCGACTGGTTCGTCAGTTGAGATCGAAGAGTTTTCCTTCTGTTCGTGTTCAGTGGAGAGGTCAGCCTCCTGAGGCATCAACCTGGGAGTCCGAGTCCGATATGCGGAGCCATTATCTCCATTTTTTTTCCGACTCAGGTACTTCTTTCTTATGTCCATTCGAGGACAAACAGTTGTTTTAGAGGTGGATAATGTGAGGTCATCACTTGTGTTGCAAGTGAATTCAGTGTTCTGAGGCCTAAAAACCTCCTTTTTACCTCACCTTGATTTACGTGCGTGGTCCGGACCTATATCCGAAAATCCTTCTATGTGAAAATATGAGAAATAGAAATTTCTAGAGTTGAAATTTGATTATGGTTGACTTTGATCAACATTTTGAGCAAACGGACCCGGATCCGTGTTCCGACGATCCCGGGAGGTCTGCAGTAAAATATGGGACTTGGACATATGCTCGGAAATGAATTCTGAGGTCCCAAGGCTCAGAAATCAATTTTTGAAAGAAATTGTTTTTGTGAATTATCTAAGAAATGAAGGAAAGAATTAATGTTTGAAACCATTGTTATCGGGCCCGTAGTTTGGTTCCGGATCCCGGTACAAAGTTGTTATCATATTTGAAAGATAACTGTGAAATTTGGTGAAAAAACGGAGTTTATTTGACGTGAGTTGGACTTCCAGTTGAAGAGTTATGAACTTTGAGAGTTCTTGATGAAAATGTTGAGTTTTGAGGTTTAATTCATGATTTTACATGTTATTTTGATGATGTGATCGCACGAGTAGGTCCATATGATGTCTTTAAGTTAGTATGCATACTTGGTTTAGAGTTCCGAGCGCTCGGGGTGAGTTTTGGATAGGTCCCTGGATGTCTTAGGCTTAAAAACATGGATGTTGCAGGTTCAGAGAAGTGCAAACCTCTGAACCCGCTTTGCTGACCGCAGTAGTCTTTGTGATGTCTGCACTAGTGATTGTGCGGCCACAGTTGATTTTGTGCGTTCCACATAGATTCAAGTTGTAGATCTTTGAATCTACTTCAGAAACATATTATAATAGGCATTTGGACATCTGTGGAGAAATTTATGGCCAAAATACTAAGACCTGTCACTGTAGAACAAGTAGTGCTGTGCGGCCGCAGTTGATTTTGTGCGGTTCGCATAGGGCATCTAAGAGTAGTATATTTAGACAGGATTTTCATTTATTTTTCATTTTTCAAATCCCCAAAAACATAAGAGGCGATTTTTCAAACAACCTTTCTTCTCCAAAAAGTTGGTAAGTGGTTTCTAACTCATTTTCTTCACTCCTTAACATCTTTTAACAAGATTTCAACTCAAAATCAATGATTTTCATGGGGGAAAATTGGGTGTTTTGGGTAGAACCTAGGTTTTTCAAAAATTGGGGATTTGGACCTCTATTTGAGGTCCGATTTCAAAACAAATTATATATTTGAGTTCGTGGGGGAATGGGTAATTGGGTTTTGGTTCGAACCTTGGGTTTGACCATGTGGGCCCGAGGGCGATTTTTTGACTTTTTGGGTAAAACTTTGGAAAACTCATTTTCATGCATTGGGGTTAATTCATTTAGCGTTTATTGATGTAATTGAGTAACTTGTAACTAGATACGAGAGAATTGGTGGTGGAATCAAGAGGTAAAGCAATGGTAGAGACTTGAATTGTGTTCGTAGCATCGAGGTAAGTGTTTGGTCTAATCTTAGCTTGAGGGATTAGGAGTTGAGTCCTATTTGCTATTTGTTTCTTGTTGAGTATGACGTATAGGCATGGTGATGAGTATCTATACGTTGGTGTCGAGCATGATAGTGGGTCTTATATTGTAATTTTTATGACTTCGTTGTATTATTCATGCCTTATTGAAGATTTCTATTTGTTGTGTAAAGTTGTGGAAAGAATTGTGACCTATGAACATTGAGGAGTGTTGGCTCCAATTGTAAAGCGAATTATGAAAGTATAAGTGATAATTGAACCTCTAGAGCATTGGCTCGAGTTGTGAGGTGAATTGTGAAGTAAAAGTGAGGAAGAGAAGAGATCATTATGTTGCCCCCTTGCCGGGCTATTGTTGAGTTGTGGTTCCCTTGCATTGTATTTTTAATTGATATTACGGATACTTAGGTTGATGATTCTTTGTGTTGGGTAAGGATTATGGTTATAGCTTAGGTAGTTAGACGTTGTAACAAGTTTGGTTATAGTTCAGGTAGTTAGGTGTTGCAACAAGTTTGGTTATAGCTATCACACCCCGAACCTGGGCCTGGACGTAACACGACCCTCGGTGCTTGACTACATGTGAGCGAGCGAACCAACTGGCTAGCTGAATCAACATGTGATATCATAACATACTAAATGTGGAAGATAAACTAACACATGCTGATATAAATCAAAGTGCGAAAATGCTAATACAATTCTGAAACATCTTTGCAGCCAACATGGCTTAACATGAAAAGTCTGAGACTTTGTCTAACTGTTACTCTAGTCTATGAAGCCTCTATTGAAGTACTGAAAACACTGACTATCTGTAAATAGTGAAAGGCTGTAAAGTAATGATAATGCCCCGAAATAACTGGGGATCACCAAATAGCTGGTACGAGAATCCTAGCGCTCTACGTCGTCGACCTATAAATCATTACCTGCATTGTGAGATGTAGGCCCCGAGGAAAAAGGGACGTCAGTACATTTGAATTGTACTGGTATGTAAGGCAACTGAAAGAAAGAATTATAAATGTTGAAACTGAAACTAAGCTGATAACTGAGAATTGATAATTGATAACTGAAATGACAACTATTGAAATGATAACTGGATTGATATCTGGTAACTGAACTGATAACTAATAACTGAACTGATGACTAATAATTGAACTGAAAGGAAGTAAGGATATGAATACTCCCTCTTCTGAATGATGAACAACCTGTTTATCTGAATATTAAACTGCAGCCTCAGGCCCAATATATATATGTGCACAAACTGCGGCCTCGGGCCCAAGTATACGTATACATAACTGCGACCTCAGGTCCAAAATGCATAAAGCATAAACTGCGGCCTCAGGTCCAAAGATGCATAATGCATAAACTGCGGCCTCAGGCCCAAAGATGCATAAAGCATAAACTGCAGCCTCAGGCCGCATAAACTGCAGCCTCAGGCCCAAATACCAGTGTTCAACATTCAGGGATTTAAAATCAGGAACTGAGAATGATACTGGAAAATATGATAGTGAAATACTGAATCACATTGAGTTACATAATACTGGAATACTGGATCACACTGAGTTACATAATACTGGAATGCTGATAGGACTAGACTGAGACATGTATTTATGAACTGATTATGAATACTGAAACTTCAACTATTTATGGCATACTGAGTAATCTATACTAAAACTCGGGGGCATCAAACCCAAGTCTATATTGAATACGCACTGAGCTCACAACGATCAGAATGAAAGTCATGAACGAGTTATGAAGCTAGAGAATAGAAGCTCTACAACTATTCAAGGAACTAGTCTTAACTATATTTTTGAGGCAATTGATACGTCGTAAAAGAATCGTAGTGTAGGGAGAATCATTAATATTCCTAAACATAGAGAGTTAGCCTCACATACCTTAACTTCCTATTCTTGAGCATAACACAACATTCGCCACCCATTTAACTTTAATCTATATCAATACAAGTCAAAGGGATTCCGTATTAGCAATAATACTCATGTTTTGGTCACTTAGGCATTTTCTCAAACACTTGGTGGCATAAAGCTTCATAGTCCTTATTAATGGTGTCTCTACACCCAATAACCTATTCTCTTGCTCCTAGATAAATTCTAAAGTCTCAAATAGTTATAATCAACAATCAACAAGCCAAACCTATAATTGTTAATGCTTTTCTATCAAACCCATCAACTCATATCTCATGAACTTGAGTCAATAATCGTTAATCCAATGCTAGAATCAATTAGAGGGTGAAGACATTACCTTTTTGATGTTCAATCTTCTTGAATTCGAGTTCTAGGGTTTCTTCTCTCAACAATGATGCCCCAAATGAATATCTAATGATATGGAGGGTTTATCCATGTTAATAAGATGTTGGGATATTGAAATTAACTTAGAATCACCATTATAACTTACCTTGGGTGGTGGAAGGACCTTTAGGGAGTTAAGTTTTTGAGAGTTCTCCTTTCAAGAGCAAGTTTTTATGTTTTGGGGTTGTGGGGGACGAAATATAGCTTTAAAATGACCCCACACTAGCGCGCCTGTGCATCTGGAGGCCTGTCCGCGCTACTGACCGTGCTAAACGGCAGTAACACTGCCTCAAAATTAGCGCGGCCGCGCTACCAGTTCGCATATCACATACTGTTCTGTAAAACGCATATAACATTTTGCACATAGATCTGTTTGGACTTGATAATATATCGTTAGAAAGATATTTCAAAGGCCGACAACTTTTATACTTTGAGTTTTCCCAAATTGCTTACTCATTATCACTAAAACCTTCTGGAATACGAACCTTCTGCAAACTTAGTCGATTTTGTCAAATCTTATGTACCTCACTTTCCATCTTGATGTTGAAACAACTATTTTACCTATAATCATCCCGATGGGACTTCACATGCCCAAAATATAACCTTACTACTCCTTTAACGCATTCATACCTGAGCCTAGTTTACGGGGTGTTACATTATCTCCCCCTTGGGATCATTTGTCCTCGAATGATTGTCCTGACTTTAACTTATGCTAACTCCGTACCTTAAACGGGTCTGGTGGAAACATGAACTTTCATTAACACTTGTATACTAAACTGAATGAATACCTGATTACTAAACTGTTGCAATACTGAACTGAATGACTACTGCATTGACTAAATATTGGTCTGCCATGGATACGCGAATACTGAACTAACATGGATATATGAATATTGAACTGGTACGAATATTTGAGTAATCTGAGTACTAAGATGGCATGAATATCTAAGTATTGGACTAACATGAGTAGCTTAGTACTGAGCTGACATGAGTATCTGAGTACTGAACGGACATGAGTATCTAAATACTGAACTGACATGGGTATCCGAGTACTGAACTAACATGAATACCTGAGTACTGAACTGACATGAGTATCTAAATACTGAACTAACATGAGTATCCGAGTACTGAACTGACATGAATATCTGAGTACGGAACTGATATGAGTATCTGAGTACTGGAAACTTGAATGGTAGGTTATTATTAGCAAGGCCAATAAGAGGTATGTGATCATCCCAATTACTTTTAACATCAAGGAAATATCCTCAATTGTTTGAACAATGCGCTCTGCCTGGCCATCTTTTTGATGATGAAAAATGTGTGCCTAATCATTTCTGAAAGAACTTTAAAAGTTCATTTTAAACTGAGCACCACAGTCCCAAATGATGGACCACGGAGTCCCATGTAATTAGATGATTTCCTGAATGTATAACTTGGTATAATCTTCTATTGAATCTGTAGTCTTTACTGGCAAGAAATGTGTTGACTTGGTAAGTCGATTTACAATCATCCAATCAAATCATGCTTTTAAAATGAGAAAGATAATCCCGTTTATAAATTTCATATTTACCATCCCCACACAAAATATGTGTATTCTATGATAAAACACTAGGCTTTCTGCTGCTCGACTTTCACTTGCTGGCAATTAAGGCAATTGGCCGCAAGTCTGCGACGTTCTTTTTCATGTATTTCATCCAATCAATCTCCTTGGTCATGATGCATATTTGGGGGACCTGGATGGAAATAATACCAGGAATTATAGGCTTCTAACATGATCTTCCCTTTTTAAGTCCATCTATGTCTGGAACACACAATCTGTCTTGGTACCTCAAAGTACCATCATCCCCCCTTATTCAAAAGCCATCGTTTTATACTTGTGAATCTACTCTTTTAACAACAACACGTAGGGATCATCAAACCGTTTCTTCTTCACTTTGGCTACTAAGGAAGAACAAATTCTGTTTTGGACAATAATTCCACCATCTTCAGAATCCGAAAGCCAAACTCTTTGTTTGGCTAAGCAGTGAACTTATTTCACCATAGTTCTCTTGTCTGTATCAATCATGAGCTACACTTCCCATACTTGATTATCATTCTAAGCACTTCCTGAAAACACTTATAGCATTGTTGCGATCTAAGTCTTTGACTTGTACTCCACAATTAGAGTCTCGTGCAATGGCACTACCCTCATAACACATATATAGGCATGATTTTATAGCTTTTCTTTGATCATTTTATCATCAATAACTAAGCTCGGTGATCATTCTACTCACTTTGTGTTTCTTACACATGCTATACATAATCCCTATGGTAATTATACAATTTTCCCTCATTACCGAACTAATTTCCTTTTTCATATCCCATGCTGACTATTTGGGTTTCAAATCACTAACTGGACTTACAAAGAAAATTTCACATTACCCCTTAGACCAAAGGTCTTATACTTGCGGATCCTTCCCTTTTTTCGAGGTTCTAACAACTTTCTTTATCTTCTGCAACTCTTTGCACTTTACGTTAATGACGACTCATCTCCCAACTTACCTCTAACAAATCTTTCTTACTAGGAAAAACTAAATTGTTTACATAAATGGAAAGCTTATGTCTTCATAACTATCCTACATAATCGTAATGATTTAACTCAGCCCACACTGTTAATCCTGGAGAAATCACATTCCGATAATTCCTAAAGCTATTCTTCTATAGTTTGCTCTCTCACTGCTAGCTGATTTTTTTCCACTGCCTCTGTACTTCGGGTTTAACTTAAACTCTTTGGGCTTTGACACATGTGTTCGGTATTTTCAAACTGCCATCCACTCACTAGAGATAACTTGGCTAAGTGGATCAAATCTCACCTCTACTAGCTCAGCTGAAATTGCTAATTCACTGTATCTACTCAAAACTTACTTAATATCCTTTTACTAACCACCTGCTAGCATCATATTTTCTTCTCCTGCTTTGAATAACTAAAATGAAGCATAAGGTTACTCCTAACTTCCCTCATCATCTGACCATATTCTTTTGCCACACACTATCATTTTTTTTGAACTATGTACATGGATCACACTTAGGGAAATTCATCTGTCTTAAACAAAATTAGAATATCTAACCCCAAACATTCTATATAATACAAAATCATATCATACTATAAACATCCACAGTAATCACTTAGTCACATAACCTAAGGGGGAACTGCCATATCTTTTATCTTATGTCAATAGCTGCTTCTTATAGTAGCTTACCAGCGTGGTACTTCTAGTTCTGATTTGAATAATTCTAAACAACTTAAATCATTCCCTGAAATTCAATATTGGCTGCTCTTGGTTCTCATTTCATACATCATATCTTCTTGTCATTTGCATGAGCTGTACGAAATCACATAACAAACGTTTCTGACTCCTAGGTATTTTCCCCTTAGGCTCTTTTCTGTCCAAAGCTATAGTGACCAATGTTAGGGTCTGACATCTGAACTATCATCATCCAACTTGTGGCTCCATTTCCAAGAATTAAAAATGAAATTGTTTCATGAGGTAAAACACATATGAATACGCTACCATACACAAACTTATCCTTCAGAGCATATCATCATCTAATAAATCACTTCTTGTACCATCCGGTGAGTCTTCAGTCTTAATCCAGACCTAAAGTATGCGAAGGTTTCTCTATAATCATTGATACTTACATTTTCTTTGAGAACCCATATGCATCACTGTATACTCACCAGTCACCAGAATTTTGATACACTAAAAATTGGAGATCTGGTAACTGAACAATTAATAATTGGCATACCGAATAACCATAAACTTGCTAGCTGAAAGGCCGCTAACTGGTAACTGAGATAAACTGATAACCATAAAATATGATAACTGCTTTTGTACTTTCTGATAAGGTTATGTTCTAATCTATACTACTATCCATTGCATCCCACTTTTAACACCCTCTCAAGTCTCATATTTACCAACCTGTACTCCATAATTATAACCCAATGGGCAATTATCCTCTTTAGGACCTTAGGTTTTTCCTGCATGTCGCTTGGGCATCCAATACGTTTGGAATTCGATAGGAAGAGAAGGTTAACTATTACTCTAAGCTTCATGGCACGATCTAGAGTATAAATAGATGAGACCATCCTGAATGTCTTGGTAGTTTACCGTTATATGAGTGGCCGACACACTTATAAAAGAAACTCCAATGGACACGACTTCATAGACTCCCTAAGATTCTTTAACTTGGGGCTCTGATACCAAGCTTTATCATGCCCCAAACCTAGGCCTGGACATAACACAGCACTCGGTGCCTGACTATATGTGACCGACGAACCAACTGGCTGGCTGAATCAACATGTGATATCATAATATACTAGATGCGAAAGATAAACTAACACATGCTGATATACTGAAAGTCTGGACGATATAAATCAAAGTGCGAAAATGCTAATATAATTCTGAAACATATTTGCAGCCAACATGGTTTAACATGAAAAGTCTAAGACTCTGTCTCACTGTTACTCTAGTCTATGAAGCCTCTATTGAAATACTGAAAACACTGACTATCTGTAAATACTGAAAGGCTGTAAACTAATGATAATGCCCCGAAAGAACTGGGGATCACCAAATAGCTGGTACGAGAATCCTAGCGCTCTACGTCGTCGACATGTAAATCATTACCTGCATTGTGAGATGTAGGGCCCGGGCAAATAGGGACGTCAGAACATTTGAATTGTACTGGTATGTAAGGCAACTGAAAGAAAGAATTATAAATGCTGAAACTGAAACTAAGATGATAACTAAAAATTAATAATTGATAATTGAAATGATAACTATTGAAATGATAACTGGACTGATAACTGGTAACTGAACTGATAACTGAACTGAAGACTAATAATTGAACTGAAAGGAAGTAAGGATATGAATACTCCCTCTTCTGAATGATGAACAACCTATTTATCTGAATATTAAACTGCGGCCTCAGGCCCAATATATATATATGCACAAACTGCGGCCTCGGGCCCAAGTATACGTATACATGACTGCGACCTCATGTCCAAAACGCATAAAGCATAAACTGCGGCCTCAGGCCTAAAGATGCATAAAGCATAAACTGCGGCCTCAGGCCCAAAGATGCATAAAGCATAAACTGCAGCCTCAGGCCCAAATACCAGTGTTCAACATTTAGGGATTTAAAATCAGGAACTGAGAATCATACTGCAATATATGATAGTGAAATACTGAATCACATTGAGTTACATAATACTGGAATACTGGATTACACTGAGTTACATAATACTGGAATGCTGAATAGGACTAGACTGAGACATGTATTCTTGAACTGATTATGAACACTGAAGCTTCAACTGTTTATGACATACTGAGTAATCTATACTAAGACTCGGGGGCATCAAACCCAAGTCTATATTGAATACGCACTGAGCTCACAATGTTGATAATGAAAGTCATGAACGAGTTATGAAGCTAGAGAATAGAAGCTCTACAACTATTCAAGGAACTAGGCTTAACTATATTTTTAAGGCAATTGATACGTCGTAAAAGAAACGTAGTGTAGGGAGAATCATTAATATTCCCAAATATAGAGAGTTAGCCTCACATACCTTAACTTCCTGCTCTTGAGCATAATACAACATTCGCCAACCCCTTCAACTTCAATCTATATCAATACAAGTCAAAGGGATTCCGTATTAGCAATAATACTCATATTTTGGTCACTTAGGCATTTTCTCAAACACTTGGTGGCATAAAGCTTCATAGTCCTTATTAATGGTGTCTCTACACCCAATAACTCATTCTCTTGCTCCTAGATAAATTCTAAAGTCTCAAATAGTTATAATCAACAATCAACAAGCCAAACCTATAATTGTTCATGCTTTTCTATCAAACCCATCAACCCATATCTCATTAACTTGAGTAAATAATCGTTAATCCAATACTAGAATCAATTAGAGGGTGAAGACCTTACCTTTTTGACGTTCAATCTTCTTGAATTCGAGTTCTAGGGTTTCTTCTCTCAACAATGATGCCCCAAATGAATATCTAATGATATGGATTGTTTACCCATGTTAATAAGATGTTTGGATATTGAAATTAACTTAGAATCACCATTAGAACTTACCTTGGGCGGTGGAAGGACCCTTAGGGAGTTAGGTTTTTAAGAGTTCTCCTTTCTAGAGCAAGTTTTTATGTTTTGGGGTTGTGGGTGACAAAATATAGCTTTAAAACGACCCCCCACTAGCGCGACTACGCATATGGAGGCCTTCCCGTGCTACTGACCGCACTAAACGGCAGTAACACTGCCTCAAAATTAGCGCGGCCGCACTAAGGGCGTGCTACCGGTGCGTATATCGTATACTGTTCTGTAAAATGCGCATAACCTTGTGCAAAGAGATCCGTTCAGGCTCCATAATATATAGTTGGAAATCTATTTCAAAGGCCTACAACTTTTATGTTTTTAGTTTTCCCAGATTCTTTACTCGTTTTTAGTAAAACCTGCTGGAATATGAACCTTCTGCAAACTTAGTCGATTTTGTCAAATCTTATGTACCTCACTTTCCATCTTGATTTTGAAACAACTATTTTACCTATAATCATCCCTATGGGACTTCACATGCCCAAATTATAACCTTAATACTCCTTTAACTCATTCATACCTAAGCCGAATTTATAGGGTGTTACAATAGCTGAGGTAGTTAGATGTTGTAACAAGTTTGGTTATAGCTGAGGTAGTTAAGTGTTGTAACAAGTTTGGTTATACCTAAGGTAGTTAGATGTTGTAACAAGTTTGGTTATGTTTCTTCCTTGCCGGGACGTAATTACTTATATTGCCAAATCCCTTGCCGGGATAGTGTAGACCTTATTAATCCCTTGTCGGGACTCTTGTTATGATTGTTGTCAATATTATATGTGGATCGGGTTGCACGCCGCAACAATATTATATGTGGATCGGGTTACACGCTGCAACAATGATATATGTGGATCGGGTTGCATGTTACAACAATGATAAATGATATGGATCGGGTTGCACGCCACACAGTATTGATATATATTGGGATCGGGTTGCACGCCGAAACAATGATAAATGATATGGATCGGGTTTCACGCTGCAACAGAGTTATTATATATTGGGATCGGGTTGTGCGCCGCAACAATTATTGATACAAGTGTGTTTATTTTGGATATTAGTTTCTTTTGTTTGCTGTGAATTCTAAGCTGCCCTTAGACTGTTACTCTGGATTTACTGTTAATACTGGTATACCCCCACAACATATTTCCCCCTCCCATCTTTACTTGCTTATTCCTGCTTTACTTTCCGCTGTATATTATATAACTGCACAGGTTTATTTGGTGGTCTAGTCCTAGCCTCGTTACTACTTCGCCGATGTTAGGCTAGGTACTTACCAGCACATGGGGTCGGTTGTGCTAATACTACACTCTACACTCTTTTGTGCATACCCCTAGTGTTGTGGACTTTGGGCAGCAGTGAGATTGCTGATTCTCGATCATCAGGCGACCCGAGGTAGTCTTGCAGGCGTCCGCAGGCCTTGGTGTCTCCTTCTATCTACTTTCTTGTTTCTTACATGTACTTCCAGAGATAGTGTTGTATTTAATTCTTTCAAACCTTTATTTGTAGTACTCTTAGATCAACTATGAAACAGTGAACCAGTTCTAGTAGTCGAGACTCATACACTTGTAATAGATATTCATGTTCAAATGGCTTATTGTTTTCTTCCGTTTATGTTAGATTCCGTTGTTTAAATGTTATTTCTTCGTAATTGTTAAAGAGAATAAAATTGGTAAAAGGTGGATGGTTCAATAATTGGCTTGCCTAGCTTACATTAGTAGGCGCCATCACGACTCCCGATGGTGGGAAATCCAGGTCGTGACAATAACATAGAATAGAACAAACTAAGGATAAAAAAATTATTTAAAATTCTTGTGGCCCATTGTTGCGACCAAAGCACTCACGCAAGTGTACACGATCTTCAAGTAATATAGTAATAAGTAGAGTATCGTTCAAACGAGGACTTGTTATTAACTTAACGACTGATGCAAACTCAAACAATTATCGAGCCAAGCTAATTCATCACAAAATACATAAATAACAAATTTACAATTTAACTAATAGCCAAACAACAATACAACACAAAGTTACTATGCCACTTATGAATTTTTCTTTTAACAATTAATAAAGGAGATATCCCGAGTTTATGGGCTTGCTAGAGATCATACTACGTTTTTGGCTTAAAAATAATTTATTGAATTATCTGGGTTATTGATTATAGGGTTAATAATACCCATAAAAATCTGTCGATTTCTTATGCGCCTATTCAAGTTAAATTAATACCTATATTTCTATGGTATTAATATTAACTCAAATGCATTTACAAATCTTATTTCTCAACCAAACAAGACAATTAAGTATAGTTCTATCTTAATCGCGAATCTTTCACCCGATGCCCAGGATCCAGATCTTGCTCTATTTGATTCTATATGCAATCAAGAATTTCCTTTTTTTAAGTTTAACTCAAGATTCGTAAATAGTATTTCACTGTTAGCTACAGTAAAATAATTAACAGCAGAATCAAATAAACAACCCTTAACGATAAATTCAAGATCATCAATCTAAGCTTCAAACAACATAATCATCTAACACCCATAACCCCAGAATATTTGAGTTTTTAGCTACTCATAATTATACAAACATCAACAATAAAAATCTTAAACATAATATGAGTAAATACTAGGAGAAGGTTTAGAAAAACTCTTTTAATCCTTGCTCCAAGTTGATGTTCCTCCTTGATTCTCTTCTTCAAGATGAATCTCCTTCTTCTTTTTCTCTCCAAAAACAGGTCTCCCTCCAATAATGGCACTTCTTTTGCCTTTTTAATCGTGTAGGAAGGGGTTTTGACAAGTATGTCCTTTTTAGTCCGAAATAGAATAATTTTGTGATTTTTACACACCAGCGGCGCCCCCCGCGGCGCCCCGTGCGACGCATACATGGATTGGACAGAGGCAGAATGCATTTTAACGGAGCCAAACAATGCAGCAAAAATATTTGCACTACCACGACGCGACAGTGCAATATTTTGCGCTGCTTCGTTTTTTCATTTGTTTTGCTATCCGGGCTTGCTTTGCGACCCCCGAACACGATCCCGACTTGATTTATTTAGATTTTACTCAAACTTCAAAGCCCCAAATTAATCAAATTCATCCCAAAGTTAGTTCTTAAGTCGGATTAGCTTCCTGCAAGGCATAAAGCATGAATTTAGTACAATTCATTAACATTTAAGCTCAACCCTTTGTAAAATGCAATAATTAAAGTGTTGTTACAATGACTAAAACACGAGTTTTTAGCCTATGATCAACACCCCACACTTAGACCATTGCTCGTCCTCGAGTAATTAACATACATTTCACATCAGAACGACCTTTTTATCAAATAATGTCTCTAACAACACATGCCAACACTTAAGTACCAATTCATAATAGTTCAATCCTCAAGACATGACTCACAAGTGCCACGCATTTTCATAACTTGCTCACTTACTCTAACACAAAGGTCAAAACGTTTCCTTGCTTTCACAAATCATGTGCCCTCCCACAACTAATATAGACTAGTTCCTCTCAACATAGTATTCACAAATATTTAGGAACTCAAAATAGGAAGAATTAACTCACTCTCAGAATTGAAATTCATGTGCAACAGATGACATACCATATGCTTGCCCCTAGTGTAATACTCTACTAATTGAGCTTATTCAATCAAGGATCAAATAGGACTTTAATTGGTTGTAATGCAGGCTGAGGAAGGGTGTGATAAATATAGAATGTAGTAGCTACATCTCTTTGAGCACTTTCATCTATACACCATTTCATTTTACAATTTCAGCATTACTCTTATGTTAAACCATCTCCAACCTTTTTGAGATTTTTCATACTAACAACAAATCCCTTTTTCTTTAAGCACCATAAGTTAGGAAATGTTACTACTGAAAATTCACCCCTATATATATATACATATATACACATATATGAATTATTCTTCACTCTTTTTTTTTAAATTAAACTCCTTCAATAAACCAACAAATCTCTTCTCAACTTTAACAATATTAAAACAAGACTATGTTTTATTATACTTGTTGTTAGTTAGAAAAGCATGTTTAGTTGACTTAAATTGCCCATTTGCTTAAATTGCCTTGATTGCATTACGTGAAACATGTTAGGCTAGAATTACTTGTTGATTTCATATGAAATTCCATTCCTGAATATCTTCTTGTTGTTGCTGTGTATTTACATTGGGACTACGGATGTGGAATTGCGGTAGATCCCCCTGCACAGTTATATGGAACTATGAGAATGCACCCGGTAGATTCCCCAGTATTATGTATTTATATTTGGGACTACGGATCGGGATTCCGATAGATCCCCTGCACATTGATAATTGGATTACGGGACGGTATCCCGAGAGACTCATTGGATAAGTATATTGGGATTTCAAGACAGTATCCTGTAAGGTCCCCAGTTGTTATTGTTGGAGTTGAGCCGTACTTTTCCTTGGTGTTTACATTGTTCCTCCGTAGTTGTTGTTGCTCTTTACATCTGTACTACTTATACTGTTGTGCTTGTTTTACAATCTTTTATTCTATACTGTCAATTATTTCTTTTATTATTATTTACCTCAGTAGGGCCCTGCCCTTCCTCGTTACTATCCGACCGAGGTTAGGCTTGGGACTTACTGAGTACCGCTGTGGTGTACTCACACCCTTTCTGCACACGTTTTTCATGTGCACATCAAGGTACCTCTACCCAGGCTTATCACCCTTGAGTCAGGGAGATGTTTTGGAGGCTTCGAGGTACATCTGCCGCCTCCGCAGACCAAGGAGTCTCTATCCTTATTCTATCCTGTAGTGTTAGCTTTTCTATCATACTGTTGATGCAGACATTCTGGAGTTAAAGTACCTTACTATATTTCCTTTAGCTTGTGTTACCGTGAGTTTCTGGGTTTTGGGATAGCATTGTAGGATGTTGAGATGTTGAGCTGTATATGCCGAGTGTAATATTTATATATCGTCTTCTATTGGTTATTCTTGACTTTTAAATTTACATTTCCGCAATTTTTTCTATTTATGTTCCGCGCTTGTTAGGCTTACGTAGTCGTAGAGACTAGGTTCCGTCACGACGGTTCACGGAGGGTGAACTGGGGTCGTGACACATAGAGCATAACTTAGATTGGTGTGGCCAATTGTAGATGCCTCTGTTACTGTTGAAGGTAGCTCAAAATTCTTATATCTCTCTTCCTGAATGGTAAATAAGGATAATTTTCATTAGTTGGGTAACTTGTGCCCTTTTTCACCTTGGTTCCTTTACTTGTTGAAACTTGTATTTATCTTCTGAATCTCTCATTGTCTTTCACCATAAAGATGGATAGATATTCTTACCTTAAGGCTCCTTTTCCAGAAGCTCATCGAGTTCTTCTGACTCAACTCTTCCACAACCGCATTCAATCCCCTACCAACTATTTTTCTAAATGTAGGCATCGTCTTATTACGAATAAGACAGAGTTTAGAAAATTTAGTTCTTACAACTGAGCTCTACCACAAAATCTAGAGTAAGAAGAAAGAGTAACATTCCGAAATGCCCTGTAGCCTCCTGCTCATAAGAGTGGTGCACGACACACCCATAAACAAGATTTTACTAGACACACCTTGTAGACACCCTAGGACAGAACTACTCTGATAACACGTTTTTCACGCCCCGAACCTAGAGGGCAAGACCGGCAACTGGTGCCTCACCTATCCTTGCATACCAGCTTGCGATTTAGGAACTCTAAACATGTGATGTCATACTTTGGCCATGGGACACATTGCAATAAAACTGCGAATGCTGACAAAATGTCAATATAAAACTGGGTTGACTAGACCGTCATAATTATTACCTTGACAAACTAACCAAATATATATACAAGGCTTGCAAGCCCAACATACTGCACTAAATGACAGGATATGTCTACAAGCCTTTACTAATGGATATACTGTGATTGGAACAGCTCCCCTCCGACCTACTCATAATGTATATATATATATATATATATATATATATATATATATAAGGCTCTAGACCCGGCAACTCCGAAAGTCATGGAGCTTACTGATCAAGCTGAACTCGGGCAACACTTAATGTGGATGCCTACCCGTCTGTCTATCTAAACCTGCACGCATGAACTGCAATGCTCCTAGAAAAGGCACGTCAGTATGAAATAATGTACAGAGTATGTAAGATAATATACAAAAAGATGAAACTGAACTGATAATATAATAACTGCAAGTAGTTGGAAGTCAAAGATAATCTGAAGATATGTTTACCTGCATACTAACATAACTCTCTCAATATAGAAAGTAAAATAGCTTTCCGGCCCTATAAGGCTCGGTAGATATATATAACTACTCTGTTGTAGTAGGCTCGCTCATAGGCGCTCGGCCATACTAGGATCTGTATCTCAACCAAGTGGGCTCGCTCATAGGCGCTCGGCCACAGTAGGATCGGTATATAACTTTCCATCTGATCAGAGGTTGCCTAATAGGGGCCTGCCCATCGATCATAGTTCGATGGTAATGAAAATAATGTAATAATGTATATATAAACTCTCTACTCTCTTGACTGGAGGAAGGAAATACTCAATTGAATATGAAGTCCCGATAAGGAGAATATTGTAACTTACAAAACTAGGCAAAATATACATAACTTGTGAGACTAGCAAAATATACGTAAATTTTGGGAGATGAATATTTCTTTATGCCTCATTATCAAACTTGTGTAATTAATATATCATTCCAAAATGAAGGAAGAGCTTAGCCTTAACATACATGTAGTAGGAAAAAATCCGTATGATGGTCTTGGAAAAGGTTGCACCGTACTCATTTAGAACCGCAAAATCTTATGTTGCTAATGTGTAAATAATTTTCGTTGGAATTATTGTAACTTGTAGGAATTTGTAAGAATTTCACGTTTCTAAATGGCAAAGATCACGTCTTCCATTGTAGTATTCCTTTGTAGGATTTTATAAGCATTTCATATTTCTAATGGCAAAGCTCACGTCTTCCGTTGTGGCATGCCTTTGTAGGTTTGGTAAATATCCCTGTTACTAATGTGAAAAGTCCATGTTTGAAATATAACATTGTTTTGTATTAAAACAATAGAGTGAGGTGTCTTGTATGCAAGATATAAAGTGAAGTTTTTTGTAGTGTTTTGCCACTTAACCAAAATGACTATGAGTCATTTGGTTAAAAAATGGCTGGCTGCCACGTTCTTGCTTTGGCATTTATCCAAAGTTTTCAATTAACCCACCACTTATTATTAATTAACTAGGTAATGTCTCATTACTCAATAATTAGCCAATTATCCACATAATTAAGAATTATTCTGGCTTACTTAAAACACTACTCACTTTTCACATACCTTACTATCATGGTCATGTTGTACCTTGTATGGCACTAGTACATTAATACCGAGTATTTTAGCTCGAGCCGTATTTTATCCAAACATGCCAAACTTGGACGAAATTTTATTTTCTTTGACTTGCTTCCCCTTTCACCTTCACGAATTTATTCATCACTTGTTTGAAATAGCATAATCCTTATAATCTCTAGATAATTTTTTCCTTGGACTGATGTCAATTATCTTTCGACAAATTCAACGTGCAATGCTACAGGATGCATCATTATCGTAATTTAATACTGCAAAGTGTAACATCATCGTAATATGATACTGCAGGACGTAATATCAACGTAACAATGCAAGGCGTAACATCTTTCTTCATCCTCCACCACCAATAGTATTGTCTCAAGTCCTGATACATCCTTTTGGCACCCGAATGAATGGAATATCATGAATTGTGGGCATCCTCAAGATTCAACTCATGTAACCCATCTACATTTGGCACACAGATCCAACCCTGCATCCCAAGCACCCCATATTTCCCAATAGTAACCTCGTCATCGCCGTGCTGAACCGTGCCATTAAGGACAATGTCACGACCCAAAACGAAGGGCCGCGATAGGCACCCGGTACTTTACTCTACCGAATACCAACGTAACGTATCTTTACTATCATACCATCATGGGTAAATGGGCTGGAAGAGCCGTGATGATATAACTAGAATAAAACATAAGGGAATACTTGATATAGGATGATCCAACATGTAATACAAACTTATAGATGTGACATACGATCCTATAAGACCAAAATGAATACGTGTACATTGAACATAGGCCGACAAGTACATACAATCTTTCATATACATGATATCTATCTACAAGTCTCTAAGAGTACATACGCATCATAAAGGTCGGGACAGGGCCCCGCCATACCAATCAATACATGTCCAAATCATACTGACCAAATAGGCATCTTCGGAGCAAGTTGAGTGCACCAACACCTTCCACTGAGCTAATAGCCTACTAGGAGGAATGTTAACCTGTCTATCAGGACCTACGGACATGAAATACAACTTCCCAAAGCAAAAGGGACATCAGTACGAATAAAGTACCGAGTATGTAAGGCAGGAAAGCAAAAACAAGAACACTAAAGTAAAGAGAGATAGAGGAGATACAACCTGAAACATATGAGTTCCTCTGGAGGCTAATGACATGAAATGCATAATACATATATATACAGAAACTTTTGAAACATAAGCCTCTGTGGGCATCACCATCATCATATCGTACCCGGCCTCAAAGAGGACTCGGTAAAAACATACCCAGCTATTATAAGGCTTGGTAGAATCATACCCGACCACGCAGTGCTCGGTAAACCCAACTGATCAGTGGTTGCACAATAGGTGTTGTACCCGGCTGACTATAGCACGACTCGGTAGAGTAAAATAGATACTATATATAATGCATGCTAGACTCATGGAATCCATACCCTCAATATGAACCTTCGATTAATATTATGGACATCCATACCCTCAATATGAACCTCAGTAGGATTCAGGGATCATATACACTTTTTAGAAACACTTTATAAGGAAAGAACAACATGGATAACCTTAGTTGCTAGAAGTAGATCCGTTATGAAATAGCATATTTATTTCACTTTAGATCATGGCAGAAGAAAGAAGGAAATGCCTTAACATATGTTAAACCCATTGAGTCCTTAATACCTTCCAAACAACTGTTCAAACAAGTCAATTCAATCTATCATAGTATAAGGATATTCAAAATCAGTGCTGAGCAAAGGCTAAGTCCGTAACTTAAGCTAGTAGCTAATTTACGTAAATTTGGGCAGCATCTCCCCTATAACAAGGGCCTATACCAATACCATATACCAACAACAACAACCAGAGAAATCCATCAATATATAAATGTCAATAACAAGATACCATATAACAACAACAAGTCACAACTACTTCACGACGAGCGACAAGCTCCGATTGGAATCCGTGTAACCCGTATCACCCCTTATAGACTTCTTAAATTAACTTAAAAGTATAATTAACATGATAATGAAGTAATTCATCAATGATTTCATCCTTATACCATATATTTATAACAAAGGAAACAATCTACAACTCCAACTATCTTCAATTAGTAACTTTATTCCCTAGTTCATGTCTACTCCATCCATTTACCTTAATCAACATCAAGATAACCTTAAGAACATGCAAGAAGACAATACATATACCTACCACAGTAACTTCAAGTCAATATCCAAGTTATATTCAGCTTACAACAACCCTCAATGGTAATACAA
Source organism: Nicotiana tabacum (assembly GCF_000715075.1). NCBI lineage: Eukaryota > Viridiplantae > Streptophyta > Magnoliopsida > Solanales > Solanaceae > Nicotiana > Nicotiana tabacum. Next base: position 13,927,448 of record NC_134095.1, read on the forward strand.
CACCATAGAAGTGACTTAAGCTAATCCAAGTATTATCTTGTAGTTTATCATCCTAACAACTTAACCAACATACAATAAAGATTAATCACAATTAGTAGGCTGTTATACTCACCTTATCCAGAAGCAACAACTTGGAATTTCAGCCAAACACAGCCCACAACAATCCTCAGTGACAACACAACCTCAAAGAGGTGTTGTTCTTCACTAGAACTAAGTTTTGATGTTGAAATATGATGTAATCACTTTGGAATCACTTCAAACCCTTGTGTCATCTGTTTAGGAGGGTTAGGAGAAGTTTGGAGACGAAGTTGAGTTGAAAAATGAGAAAAAATAGGCGTCCAAATCGTATATGAAGTGAAGTAGGTGGACCACCGCCTAAGTGGGTCCCATTAGGAGCTGCTTGAGCGGTCTCGCAAAAATGCAAATATCTCTTTACTCCGATATCGTATCGACGAAAGGTTTAATGCATTATAAAATAGACTCATAGATATTCAATTTGGTAGGTATATCACCCTATATATCCAAGTATATTTGGATAAAAGCTTAGATACATTTGACCTAATTTTCAGCAAATTTATGAATGTAACTTGTGATGACCTTTACCAACTTTTATTCCACAACTTGCTTGACTTCAAAATGCAGCTAACGACTAAAATAACTCATAGAATAACCTCCTTATAATGTTAAGAACCATAGTATCACCCTAAGGTACATGTTATAACATTTAGAACTTGGCGACTTTCGACTAAACTTATTTTCTTCAATTGGTTTAGCTTCTAAGCTTTCCAACCCTCTTGGTACTCGTTATTCATGATCATAAATATTTGTATCCTCCAAGGTAAAGTGATTAACTTACTTTATTTGCTTCTAAATATAATCTTATTTCCGAGCTTACATCAATGACTTATGACGTACTCTCACATATGAAAACTTGGGGTGTAACATCATTCCCCCCTTTGGAACATTCATCCCCGAATGTTGACTGATGCGCTTATCGGTTTCATAAACTATAGCTCTTACGAATACTTTAATGCTCATCTTGCCATCTAAGCAACTGTTTTGTGAATAAATCCAAATGCCGGGGCATTCCCCTCTTTAGGCCTCTTTCTCACGCCATGACATGTGGTCGGAATTCTTCCAATCTCGTAATTGTTGCTACCTTATGTCATGTAGTATGTACGACTGTGTCCTTGTATGAGCGCCTAGTGACACTTCTCCCCTTTTTCCTCCATCTTTTAGCCATTTTCTAGGCCTCACTTTGTGAACATATATAGAACTATGACAAGATGTCCCTTTAGGCATCTATAGGTGTAATAATGTTCTTCGCTTGGTACTTTGTTGAACTTATGACTATTGATATATCTTATTTCATAGCCTTAGATATCTATCCTTATGGCTTTGCTGCATTTAGGCAGGTCAACTATACCATAACTCTTACTTTTTTTTTATTATTATCGAAGTATGATACCCAACTCTAGGTTATTCTCTCGCTGCTTATCCTACATGTGTAAATGTAAGTCCTTTAATGCTTCCTCATTACTATTTATATTAATAATGACGGTCTAATATCATCTCATACATTGCAACTTTTATCCATCCATTGGTGATTCACCTTAATGTTGATCCATAATCTACCACTGATAACTTGAAACCTCTTACGTAATACATTTTAACTAGGGCTAACGTCTCATCAGGGAACATCTGAAGTGATTTGCCCGATACACCTAGGGACGATACTATACCTCAATAACCATATTTTATAGCATCCTAACATGATTCATCTTATGGGGGTATTCCAATCCCGTGCAATTCTTAAAATCCCTTTTCTTTAAATTATTTCTCAATCAAATGCCTAAATGTCATCGTCTTATCTATCACAATTACACCCTTATTCTACTACCAGGGCAGCATTCCATCTCTTCTAAATGCACTTAGTCTTAGACTCCTCTGAGCTCATTCAGGGTGTACCGAGCTTTCAATAACTTACGTATGCCATCAACTCTCTTGTTTTATGCGTTTAATCCCGAGGACTTACCTATTCTTGTCACCTTCTCACTCATCTTTTGTTATCCTTACTCGTATCTACTTAAAACCTTGTCACTCTATGATACTTTAGCTTGCGACCTACATATATCTATTTATACTATTCGCAACCATCCTTTAATTTTCTAGCACCATAGATTTCCTTCCATGCCTTCTCAGTTGCCTTTAAACATAGGCAATTACTTTTTTCGGTCATTCGACCACTTGCTGCATGAATGCCTGGTACTGTAATTTCCTGTACCTCATATGATCTCAAACATCACCTTTGATTTTTTTCCATTCATTAGCCATGGTAGGTACCACTTTCTTATGGAGTGTATATAATATTGTAGTGAGACTGTTGTTACAAGACCATTTCTTCTTCATGTTACTATGCTTAGGTTGAATCTTTCTTCTGTTTTTCCTCAGCTAGTCTTTCGTTGTATTACATAAGGGAGATCCTCTGACTCCTATAAAGATGCGAGCTGATTACGTGGTATACCCGAAGGAATTTTTGATGTTCTTACTTGCCTTTAATTATCCTTAGTTACCTACCTTCGCACTCTTGTGCTCGTATGGTTGCTTCTGAACTGAAATTTTGGCTATTTCCCTGGTGACACTTTCTTTTATCTCCGTAACACTTATACAGTACTCTTAACTACCCCAAATCCTATCCAAATATTTCTCAAGGATCACGATGTCATTATATCTGCGAGACCAAATTCACTATGTTGGGGTTCACTATGTTTACTTTGCACAATCCGCATAATCTGTCTGTATCCTCTTTGTAGCCATAACTAGGCTCTTCCCAAATCAACTACTAACTACTCGTTGTTACGTTCTCATATCTATATTCAGCGTAATCTCTCTTGGGTTATTTTCTTTGTCTTAATTTGCCACTCGTACTGGCTCCTTATGTATCAAGTGTTCATTCACACTATTTATCAATAACATCTGGTATGGGAACCCTTACTGCCTCTCCCCGATGGCGTGCTTACGTAATGTTCTGGAGTCATAACATATCTGTAGGGTCTGAATAAATGCAACATCATCCCTTTCTCCTTTTTACCATATTCTTTCTTTACCATTCCATAGTTACCTAGACCGCTTAACTCCGACTTAATACCATATCACACTATATTCCCCCTTTAGGGGAGTACTAAGATTTAGTACTACGATGATCTACCTATAGATTTTTTACCTCTTCATCTTTGGTGTATTTTCACCTCATCAATGAACCTTAATCACCTTATGGTAACCTTTTGTACAAGGGATAACTAAATTTCTTACGCACGAAGGTGAAACCTAGTATAACTGGCACACTTAGTCCCTTAAGATTAACTCTGCTCAGAGTGCTTCCTTTAGGTAAGTGGCTTCCTAAATGACCTTTAAAGGTTACTCGTCTGTTGTCTACTCTATTATTGTTGGAACACAATCTCTGAAATTCTCACGATTTTGACCATTATCAAATCCTCTGATCCCTAATTCATGTTTGGTTTTATCTTGTTTACTAGAACATGCTAATTTCTGTTACTACAAGGGGTGTAACTTAGCTTTCTGGTAATCGCGTTGGACTCACCAACTCATTTCTCGAAATAAGGATATGACTTTATATCATATACTATTTTATAGTCTCAAAGCCTATCATCTCTTGTCTTTTCCTTCACTTGACCATAGACTCTATCATCCAACCATTGTTTGATTTACCGTTATCACCCATTTATCATACCTTACTTATAATGCTTCATTTACTCTCTTCTTATTCTGATGATAATACTCCCGTCTATCGCATTATTCTGAAAACTTCATAAAAACATTGTTTCGCCTTTGGCTCCCCCAGCTCAATCCACCATTTTGGGTTACTCTAACCCAAGCTGGATCCTGATATCCCATCTTTCTCTTAAACTATATATGTTAGCTCCCATAGGGCATAATTGAGATGGGTCGGGTCAATTGTATATATCTTTGTTACTGTTGAAAGTAACTCAAAATGTTTATACTTTTCTACTTGAATTGTAAATACTAATAATCTTCACTAACTGGGATGTCGTATCCTTCTTCACCTTGCTTCTTTTACTTGTTGAAACTCGTATCTACCTTCTGATTCTCTAATTGGTTTTTACCATATGGATGGATAGATATTCATTCCTTAGGGCTCCTTATCAAGAAGCTTACACGATTTAGTATACACATGATCTACTGAAGACCTCACATTTACTCATCATAAACATGATGCAAAATCGAGTTCCTCTGACCAACTCTTCCACAACCACATTCAATCTATTACCAACTGTATTTCTGGATGTAGGTATCATTGTATTACAAACAAAATAGAATTTAAGAGTTTGAATTCTTAAAATTGAGCTATACCACACGATCTAGAGTAAGAAGAAAGAGTGATAGACCTAAATGCCCTGTAGCCTCTTGCTTATAAGTGTGGTGCACAACACACCATAAACAAGACTCTACTAGACACAACTTGTAGACTCCCTAAGATAGAACTGCTCTGATACCACTTTTGTCATGACCCAAATTAAAGGGCCGTGATAGGCGCCCGGTACTTTACTCTACCGAGTACCAACGTAACATATCTTTCTTATCATACCATTATGGGTAAATGGGACGAAAGGGCCGCCATCATATAACCAGAAAAAAACATAAGGGAATACTTGACATAGGATGACCCAACATGTAATACAAACTTATACATGTGACATACGGTCCTATAAGACAAAAATGAACACGTGTACACTGAACATAGGCCGACAAGGCCATACAATCTTTCATATACATGACATCTATCTACAAGCCTCTAAGAGTACATACGCATCATAAAGGCTGGGATAGGGCCCCACCATACCAATCAATACATGTCCAAATCATATTGACCAAATAGGCAACTCCAGAGCAAGTGGAGTGCAGCAACACCTTCCGCTGAGTTGATAGCCTACTAGGAGGAATGTCAACCTGTTTATCGGAACCTGGGGGCATGAAATGCAGCATCCCCAAGTGAAAGGGATGTCAGTATGAATAAAGTACCGAGTATGTAAGGCAGAAAAGCAAAAACAAGAACACTAATGTAAAGAGAGATAGATGAGATACAACCTGTAACATATGAGTGCCTCTGGGGGCTACTGACATGAAATGCATAATACATATATATACATAAACTTTTAAAAATGTTCGAACATTCGCCTCTGTGGGCATCATCATCATCATATCGTACCCGGCTATAATAGGCTCGGTAAAAACATACCCGGCCATCACAAGGCTCGGTAGAATCGTACCCGGCCACGTAGAGCTCGAGTAAACCCAACTGATTAGTGGTTGCACAATAGGTGCCATACCCGGCCGACTATAGCGCGGCTCGGTAGAGTAAAATAGATACTATATATAATGCATGCTAGACTCATGGAATCCATACCCTCAATATGAACCTTCTATTAACATTATGGACATCCATACCCTCAATATGAACCTCAGTAGGATTCAAGGATCATACACAATTTTTAGAATAACTTTATAAGAAAAGAACAACATGGACAACTTTAGTTGCTAGGAGTAGATCCGTTATGAAATAGCATATTCATTTCACTTTAGATCATGCCAAAGGAAAGAAGGAAATGTCTTAACATACCTTAAACCCTTTGAGTACTTATACCTTCCAAGCAACTCTTCAAACAAGTCAATTCAATCTATCATAGTATAAGGAGATTCAAAATCAGTGCTGAGCAAAGACCAAGTATGTAACTTAAGCTAGTAGCTCATTTACGTAACTTTTGGCAGCATCTCCCCAATAACAAGGGCCTATACCAAAACCATATACCAACAACAACAACTAGAGAAATCCATCAACATATAAATTTCAATAACAAGACACCATATAACAACAACAAGTCACAACTACATCACGACGAGCGACAAGCTACGATTGAAATCTGTATAACCAATATCACCCCATATAGACTTCTTACATTAACTTAAAAGTATCATTAACATGATTATGAAGTCATTCATCAATGATTCCATCCTTGTACCATATATTCATAACAAAGGAAATAATCTACAACTCCAACTATCTTCAATTAGTAACTTTATTCACTAGTTCATGTCTACTCCATCTATTTACCTTAATAAACATCAATATAACCTTAAGAACATGAAAGAACACAATACACATACCTCCTACAGTAACTTCAAGTCGAAATCCATGTTATATTCATCTTACAACAACCCTCAATGGCAATACAACACCATAGAAGTGACTTAAGTTAATCCAAGTATTATCTTGTAGTTTATCATCCTAACAACTTAACCAACATACAAGAAAGCTTAAGCACAATTAGTAGGCTATTATACTCACCTTAGCCAGTAGCAAAAACTTGGAATTTCAGCCAAACACAACCCACAATAATCGTCAATGACAACACAACCTCAAAGAGGTGTTGTTTTTCACTAGAACTAAGTTTTGATGTTGAAATATGGTGTAATCACTTTGGAGTCACTTCAAACTCTTGTGGCATCTGTTTAGCAGGGTTAGGAGAAGTTTGGAGACGAAGTTCAGTTGAAAAATGAGCAAAAATAGGCGTCCAAATGGTTTATAAAGTGAAGTAGGTCGACCACCGCCTAAATGGGTCCCATTGGGAGCTGCTTGTGCGGTCTCGCGGAAATGCGAATATCTCTCTACTCCGATATTGTATAAAAACACGGTTTAATGCGTTAGAAACTAGACTCATAGATATTCAATTTTATACGTAGATAGCCCTATAATTCCAAGTATATTTGGAGAAAAGCTCAGATACATTTGACCTAATTTTCAGCAAATTTATGAATGTAACTTGTGATGATCTTTGCCAACTTTTGTTCCGCAACCTGCTTGACTTCAAAATGCAGCACACGACTATCATACGACTAAAATAACTCATAGAATAATCTCCTTATCATGTTAAGAACCATAGTATCACCATAAGGTACATGTTATAACATTCCGAACTTGTCGACTTTCGATGAAACTTATTTTCTTCAATTGGTTTGGCTTCTAAGCTTTCCAACCCTCTTGGTACTCATTATTCATGCCCTTAAATATTTGTAACCTCCAAGGTAACATTATTATCTTACTTTATTTTCTTCCAAATATAATCTCATTACTGAGCTTACATCAATGGCTTACGACGTTCTCTCACGTATGAAAGCTCGGGGTGTAACGGACAAGCAAATTGGGATTATCATACCGACACTCTCTGATGAAATCATACAAGGAAGACCAATAAACCATACAAGCTAGAACCTGACTGGTCTCCAAAACATCTAATTTCACATACTGATTTTCCAAGGCATGAACATCTGGTGCAAGCAGTTTCTCACCTACCGAAATAAATGCAAGGTTGCCGATACTCACTGCCTTTCTACTGAAGACATCGGCCACCACATTGGCCTTCCCGGATAATACAAAATGGTAACATCATAGTCCTTAAGCAGCTCCAACCATCTCCGCTACCTCAAATTTAGATTCTTTTGTTTGAAAAAGTGCCGGTGACTCCGACAATCCGTAAATACCTCACAAGACACACCGTAGAGATAATGCCTCCAAATCTTCAATACATGAATAATGGTTGCCAACTCGAAATCATTTACATGGTAGTTCTTCTAATGGGGCTTCAACTAGCATGAACAATAAGCAATCACTCTACCCTCTTACATCAAGACACACCCAATACCAATCCGAGAAACATCACAATACACTGTATAAGAACCCGATGCTGAAAGAAAAACTAGAACTAGAGTTGTGGTCAAGGCAGTATTTAGTTTCTGAAAGATTTCCTAACACTCATCCGACCACCTAAATGTAGTACCCTTCTAGGTCAACCGGGTCAAAGGCTCCATAATGGACGATATACCATCCATGAAGTGGCGCCAAGCCGAGAAAACACCAAATCTTAGTAGCTGAAGATGGTCTATGCCAAATCTAAACCACCTCGATCTTCTTTGCATCCACCTTAATCCCCTTAGTGGACACCACGTGACCCATGAATGCCAGTGAACTAAGCAAAAACTCATAGTTGGAGAACTTGGCGTAGAAAACTCCGAATCTCAGTAGCTGAAGATGGTCTGGGCCAACTCTGGACCGCCTCGATCTTCTTTGGATCCACCTTAATCCCATGACTGGACACTACGTCCCCCAAAAACGCCACCAAACTAAGCCAACACTCACAATTGGAGAACTTGGCATAAAGATTCTCCTCCCTCAACCTCAGTAGTACAATCCTCAAACATTGGGCATGCTCCTCCTAGCTATGTGAGTACACTAGGATATAATCAATGAATACTATGACAAACAAATCAAGATATGGCTAAAATACATTGTTCATCAGATGCATGAATGTTGTTGGGGAGTTGGCCAACCCAAAATACATCACAAGGAACTCAAAGTGACCATAGCGGGTCCTGAATGTCATATTTGGAATATCTGAGTCACGAATCTTCAATTGGTGATATCCAGACCTTAAATCAATCTTAGAGAACAACCTCGCTCCCTGAAGTTGGTCAAATAAATCATCAATGTGGGGCAAATGATACTTGTTCTTAATTATAAGTTTGTTCAATTGCCTATAATCGATGCACATCCGCATAGTACCATCCTTCTTCTTTACAAACAGGACCGGTGCACCCCAAGGCAACACACTAGACCTAATGAACCCCCTATCAAGAAGCTCCTAAAGTTGCTCTTTCAATTCCTTCAACTCAGTTGGTGATATACGATACGGAAGAATAGAATCGGGTTGAGTTTGTGGCACCAAGTCAATACCAAAATCAATATCCTTTCGGGTGGCATGCCCGCCAGATCTGCAAAAGTCTCGCACTACTAGAATAGAATTAATAGTTAGAGTATCAGCACCAACATCCCTTACGAAAGCCAAATATTAAAAATACCCCTTCTCAACCATCAGCTGGGCCTTCAGATAAGAAATCACCCGTTGCAAACATAATCTAGAGAAACTCTCCACTCGATCCTTGGAAACCCCAGCACGCCAACGCCACAGTCTTAGCGTGACAATCCAGAATAGCTTGACATGGAGACAATCAATCCATCCCAAAATCAAGTCAAATTAACAAAACTAATCAATAAGATATCAACTCTAGTCTCCAATCCTTTAATGGTCACCACACACAATCGATACACACTGTCCACAACAATAGTATCACCCACCGACGTAGTGATGGTCGGCTATAATTACGTGTTTTAGTCGCCTATTGCACTCAAATTGACTGCACTTTTAATTAAGTTTGAGCTTTAATTGCTAGTGTTTTGCACTAATTGTGTGTTTTACACCTTGTAGGAGTGATTCTGAGCTATGTAGATGTTATGGAATAAATTCGAGCTATTTGAAGATTTGAAGTCTGAGTAAAAGCCCAAAGGATTAAGTAGGGATCATGTTCGCGGTCGAGGCCCAAGTCTAGATGTCAAAATAAAAAAAAAATCCGTACTCTGAGAAATTTTCACGACTATAACGCACTATGCGACGCGCTAGTGCAAATATCTGCTGCTTGTAAGAACTAGCTGTTTGAAGTTTCCCACTAATGCCCCATCTAGCGCGTCATCCCATATGGTATTCCTGTGCAAATGTTATGCACATGGGAAAATGTTCTATTCGGTATATACACATGGGAAAATGTTATTTTTGGGACTTTTGACACATCTAAGACCTAATGAAGCTAAGAAGGATGTGGAGAAGAAAAAGCACAAGGATTTCAAAATTCAATCCTCACTCAAGACACAAGTTTGGATCGATTTATGTTTTTCTTTAACTTAAACATATTTGTGATGAATTATTCCATATATATGGAGTTCTTTTTAGGATTTGATGGATTTGGTGCATAGATCTTTGTTTGTGGAGTATAACTCTAGTTTTTATGTATTGAATCGTTTCGGATGATTTAATTTTTGCATCGATATTCACATGTTCATGTAATCGAGAGAGACATAACTTGTGATATCTTTGCATGCTATTTTTTTTATTGAAGTCGTTAATTCTCCTTAGTAATTGAAAGAGGCTACTTGAATTATTGATTAAACTTAGTTAGGAGGACAATCGAAAGAGGTTCTCTTGAAGACCAATCCACTACGAATTCTTGCATATCTTCACCAAGCTAAACATAATCATGTGAGGTTGAGAATTAATCGAGAGAGTAGTTTCTTCTAAACGTGTGAACTAACAATTGAATGAATTCGAGAGACTCACTTGAACATTAGAAGTGAATTATCTAGATTTAGATCCCAAGCAATTATCTTGCACCTATTCCATCAAAACCCTGTTTTCACCCATTGATAAACTTCCTTGCTTACTCATTGTTGTAATTATTATTAGTCGATAATTTAGACTCTCAGTTACTTTTATTTTAATCAAATAAATCTATTTTTGATCATCTTGTATAGAAATCAAGCTATAAACTACAAAAATACAGTTTAACTCCAATCCTTGTGGGTACGATATTATAATTTACTATTTTCGACTAGAGAGCATATTTAAATATGTGTTTTGCAATCTTCAAATTTTGCGCAGGTGTCGAGTAATGGCGATCAATAGTGCTTGAAATTATTTTTAGTGCTAATTCAGGATTTTTTCTATTTATTTTATTTTTCCCTATTACATTAGGTGTTCTTTGATTGTGCATAGGCTACACGTTAGATTGGTGCATGACCCAATCTTCCGAGAAGGAAGTGCTACCTGTAAAGCCCCAGAATATTTTGCTTAGTAATTTAAGATTTCGTGGTGCCAAGGTAGGCCAAATATTTTATCTTGCATGCAAATGAGGATTAAGGATATAATGGATATCAATTGGATATGGTAATAAGTGTATAAGTCATAGTAGAAGTGAATTGGGGTCTAAGGAGAGGCCTAAGTCTAAGCCAAGTTGGAAAATTTCATAAGAGACGAAAGTTGCAAATGAGTGCGCACAAGACCTTACTTTGGACAATCACATATCCATTTATATAAAGATTTGTGTGATGCACAACCTATCAAATAAAAGTTCTTTGAGTCTAGTTTCTAACTCTTCAAACCGTTCGTCATTCGGACACTCCTACAAAAGGTTATGACGACATTACCAAAAGCAGCGCAAAAATTTACACTACCGCGCCGCCCCATGCGGCGCGGCAGTGTAAATTATCAGAGCACCTCCAATTTCATTTCTAACTACATTTTTCATTACCACGCTGCCCCATGAGGCGCCCCATGCGGTGCGGCTGTGCAAAAAATTGAGCTTTTGTTATAAAACGACCTCATTTTCCCAAAAAAATGCAAGGGTTCATTTTTTTTGAGCTAAGGCATCCTCTCCACCCCCAATTCAACCCAGGCATCCAATTGCACACCTAAGGTGAGTTTTTAAGTGTATTTTCATGGTGATTTCACTTCTCAATCACTAGTTACAACATGATTTTGATTGGATTTCATAGCATTTCTTCAAATTCTCAAGAATACCCCAAAGTTGTCTTTCAAGAATTGGACTATAGGAGGCAATATTTTACCATTAGACTTACATATATGGTTATATAATGGGAATATAAGTATGAATTAAGTATTTGAACTCTTGGTGAGGTGATTGGAAGCCATAAGTTTCCAATATAAAAATATAATTATGGTAGAGATTGAAAGGTGATTATTTGATAAGATTTGTTGGTTGGGTGTGAATGGATGGTCATACATATGTTTTTGGAAGTTATAAATTGGTTAGGAATGATGGTGGAATAAATTGTTGGTTAATGGTGATAGTTGGATGAACCAATACTATAGTTATGAGGTATAAAGATCTATACCTACAAGGTGTTTGATAATATACCTAAATGGCATAAGTTATGGAATTTATTACTAATATTGGTCTCATTTAATATTGTATTGTAGATTGAAGTTTCTTAAGTGTATTGGAACGTTGTAGTAACTTAAGGAAAATCTCTTTGAGGTATGTATGGCTAACTTTAACTCTTGTAGAATCCCCTTGTTATGACGAGCATACGGTATGTGTACCTTGTATGAAAATATGTGTATTGATTGTCTTAGTTGATTTCCACACCACCGTGTTATATGTGATTGTGAAAAGTGATTTGATGTGGCTACCTTATTATGTGCTAAGCTTGTAAATTGCTTGAGGATGATGATATGGGAGTATGTGTTAACGAATGAAAGAACGTTAATGTGTCCAAATGTGGGAATGTGTATAATGACTAAAACCCTGCGTGGTAAGTAATGAAAGAGGTTATTGTGAAATGACATAAATGAGTTTAACGATTACGACAACACCTTGTACATGAATTACTGCTTGGTGACAATTATGGTGTCTTGGGCCCAAATGTATGAATTGTTGATATGAACTTATGCTTCCTTGAAATGATTATTCTTGTGATTAATATGCTTTGAACGTTGTTGGTTAAGTATCCCGATATAATGGTGTAAGTAAATGGCAACAAACCAAGTGTGTGTGTGTGTGTGAATGTATTTATGTGGTAAGAGTTGTGTAACAAATGAGGGAAAGAAATTGTAATTGATGCAATTGAAACAACTGTGGTAATATCATACGTGACTTGTCACGGGCAATTATCGTTGTGATTTGAATTGTATACGGGTTGTTGTATATGATAGAATTGGTATTGATGTATATGAAAATTCTTGTGAATTGTTGTTGTTGTGAAATGATATTCTAGATGGCCTAAAGCAATGCGATTGAACTGTGAACTATTGTTGTTGTGTGAAATGTGATTGTCCGGTGGGATCGGGTTGCGCGCCGCAACACAAAATGATAAATTGTGGGTTATAGGGATAAGGGTGGCCGAGTTAATAAGGGTGGAAAAGTGATCGAAATCACTATTGAAATGAAAATATGGGAACGTTGTGAAATCATTGATGTGGTGAAATAATGTTGAAAGGGGAAATGAGAGATTGTGAAACTTGTTTGGCTTTGGTTGTTCCTTTCATGTGCATTTGATCGTTGATCCTATTACTGTTTGCTACTTGTGTATTGTTTGATTTTACTTGGGGTAAAGTTTGTACATACATACCAGTACAATTCAAATGTACTGACGTCCCTTTTGCCAGGGGTGCTACATTCGTGTTATGATTGTAGGTGGTTCTATAGCAGGTACTCCAGTACATCGGCAGTAGCACCTCCTCCACTTTCCGTCAGCTGTATTGGTGAGCCCCTTTCCTCTCGGGGCACTGCGTGGCTCATGCTGCTTTTCTTCCCGGAGTCTTTTTTTGGTATTTGTGTAAGGTATAGCTGGAGCCTTGTTGCCGGCATTTCAATATTATTCTTCAATTGTATTTAGAGGCTCCGTAGATAGGTCATGGGTAGGGTCGGGTATTGACATTTAGAATAGAAATATTGATGTTTGGCAATGATGTATAAAACTTGTAATACCTGTAATATGTCGAATGGGGTTGCTAATGAAAATGAAATGGAAATCGTTAATGATATGTTTATAGAATTTGATTAATGGAGTCCATCTCCTATTTATTCATGAGTTGGTTCGGGTAGAATGAGACCTAACAAGCTTGCTCGGTCGGGTTTACTCAGTTGAGCGCCGATCGCACTCCTCGGATTTTGGGGCATGATAAACTTGTTACAGAGCCTAAGGTTTTAAAGTGTCCTAGGATGTCTCGGAGCCGTGTCTAGTAGAGTCCTTCTTATCGGTGTGTTGTCGACCACATCTATAAGTTGGCGGCTACATGGACATTTTAGGAATGTTACTCTTCTTCAACACTCCAGATCGTGCGATAGAGCTTGACTATGAGATTGTCTTCTAACACATGCTTTATGTTTCAAGGTAAGTTTAAATGATCTTTCGTCTATTAGAAGTAATGTTGTCATATGACATGACAAATGGGCAAAGGCCTGAATATTAAGGATATGGCACATGTATCGTGATGAACAAATGGTACGAATATATGAGATACGTACATAGTACTAGAAGCATACATTATTCAAGAAAATTGTTAAAAATGATTGCCACCTCCAAAGCGACATTGACTTGATAAATGAGACGCGAGCTTATACGGCACATGTGGATAGTGTGGGAAGTATGTATATGATCCTAAGGTGTAAAAGAAAATTTGTTAGATAAGCATGTGATATATGTAAGGCATGACTAAGAGTGTAATGAAAAACATGTAGGTCTCTTACGGGAGACAAGAAGTTATGAAAGGAGAGTCAATTGAACCCACGATGAGAAGACCCATGTACAATGAACTTTATAAAAATCCAGAAGTGTACGAAGTGATATTACACTCCTAAAGGATAGTGACATGAGGAATTGGAATCCCAAAGCCGTGTGGTTGAATAAGAGTAGAGAACTTATGAGGTTAATACCATTGTGACTTCAATCTCCCTAATAGTCGAACATATATGTGAGGGATAGAGAAATGAGACATATGTCCATAAAGTTGCTAAATTAAAGACTTCTGTCAAAATCCGGGACATTCTCCCTAAGTGGGGGAGGAAGGGCCATAGTAAGGCCACTTAAATACAACGAAACAAGAGTAAGACCATATAGATATGATGTTTGAATATTTTGTTGAAGACATGCATATTTTAGAAAAATGATAATGGATGACGTGATTATCTGAAAGGATATGCTAATGATAGACCGCTAGTACCCCCAAAAAGGTGGAAGGTTAAGGAAGGTAAATTCCTCATACATGGCATTGTGAATGATAGGGTCAACAACCCTAGAAACTAAGAATATGTTTGTAAAAGGATTTTATATTTGTTAGAGGGTCAGGAACAATGGAACCTAAGGAAGTACTATAGGTCAAATGTGGAAGGTTGCGAGTTTTTAGAATGGGTTAATCATAGATTTGCGATTTAACCAAAGTTCCAAGACGTTAAGAAAGGCGGACGAGTGGGAAAACTAAATGTGATGCTACGAGAACCCAATAGTTCATTTGGACTTAATGGAGAGCCTCTTAAAGATCTTACAAGAAAGTAAGTGATAAATGATACACGGATTAAAATACTTTCCCATGGGTGTCCCAATAAGTGTTGAGAGACGAGCAAGATGAATTCCTAACTCAGGCGAGAGGACCACGTAACATATGGAGGAATGCGTAGCTATTCCTTAACTAGGAAGAATGAGGCGAGAAGAAATGGGGAGAAAACCTATAAATTGAGATGGTCATGGTTATCACAAAATATCCTGTATCAGAATGGTGGACTCGCTTAGAGCATAAGTGTTAATAAAAGTTATAAAGGACTAACCATAATGCACCCGACTTGGGTGACACCGAATATCAACTAAAGGATCTAGAGACAGTTCATGTCTACATATAATGGAAATTGAGACTACTGGAGGTGAAGTTGTGGTATGATAAACTAACTAAACCAGCCACAATAATATTACAAGTTCACGTGAGGTAGACAAGTGCGGGGCACAATAAGGCTATATATTATGCACTATGAGCAAAATAGAATGGGAATGAGTATTCCAGTTAGAAAGAAAAGATGGTACCAACATATTGTTCGGGCTAGTGGCGCATTCTGAATTGGATACGTATGAAGGGTGTTGATATGTGTTTTGGTAAGTGTTGAACAGTAAATAGAGATCATGAGAATGTTCACAAGGGAAAGTGGAGTGGTTTCTTAAATCTTATAAGCACACAAGGAGGAAAGAGGATGACCAGGAAAGGTCTGAGCACAATGTTACACTAGATTTGATGCAATGTCGTGCATGTTGATGATATTTGTGCGCAGGCTAGAAGATGTTATTCCTTTGAAATAGAGGGTTCTATAAGAAAACTCATTCAGTAATGTCTTTTGTTGAGAATTTGGAAGAGTTAGTTGCAAGTATTCACAGGAGATTGTAACCATATCAGGGAAATTATTGTAGAACTCGATTCGTGGGAGGTCTTATGTAAGAGAAATGTGATAAAGATGTTCCACTAATGATGCAACATGTTAAGTTGATAGTTTATGCCTTTAGAAAACCCAAGAATCATGAAAGAAACTATTTGACACATGAATTAGAACTTGTGGGGGTAGTTTTTGTAAAAAGATTTGGCGACATTATGTGTATAGGGTCCACGTTGATGTATTTATGAACTACAAGTGCCTTAAATATACATTTTTTTTAAAACAAAAGGCATTGAATCTGAAATAGAGAGGATGGCTCAGGTTACTCAAGGATTTTTTATATTGAGATTCTCTATCACCCGGGAAAGGCCAATGTTGTGGTGGATGCTCTTCGCCGGAAGTACATGGGTAGTTTAGCTCACTAGGAGATATGTCAAAGGCCGTTGGCCAGGGAGGTTCACTAGTTGGCTAGTTTGGGAGTTTGTCTTGCGAACTCTAGTGAAGGTAGGGAAATTGTGCAAAATAGGGTTGAATCATCGCTTGTGGCGGAGCAGTATGCTCAACTGCATATCAAAGAAATAGCCAGGTTGCCTGGCACTCCAATCTCAATCATTTCGGATCGAGGGGCTCAATTTATGGCAAACGTTTGGAAGAAATTTTAGCATGGTTTGGGTACTCAAGTAAATCTTAGTATAGCCTTCATCCACAAACGGATGGGCAGGCAGAGTGGACCATTCAGACGCTTGAGGATATGTTGCGTGCTTGTGTTCTTGATTTCAAAGGTAGTTGGGATGACCATTTGCCACTCATAGAATTTGCTTACAACAACAACTTCCATGCTAGTATCCAGATGGCACCATTCGAGGCACTGTATGGTAGGAGATGCAGGTCTCCCATTGGATGGTTTGAGGTTGGAGAAGCAGAATTGATAGGGCCGGACCTCATATATTAGTCCATAGAGAAAGTCAGGATTATTAAGGAGAGTTTGAAAACTGCTCATAGTCACCAAAAGTCTTATTTGGACATTCGTCGCAGAGATTTGGAGTTCAAAGAAGATGATTGGGTATTTTTGAAGGTTTCCCCCATGAAGGGCATCATGCGATTCAGGAAGAAAGGAAAGTTAAGTCTAAGGTATGTCAGATCGTATATAATCATTTAGAGGATTGGTCAGGTGGCATACACGCTCGAGCTGCCACCCGAGATGTCGTTGGTACCTCCGGTCTTCCATGTGTTTATGTTGAAGAAGGTAGTGGGAGATCCGTCCGTTATTGTGCCAATTGAAGCTATTGAGGTTGATGAAGAACTATCTTATAAAGAAATTCCAGTTGCCATTCTTGATGGGCAAGCCCGGAAATTTAGAACTAAGGAAATTGCCTCTGTAAAATTGTTATGGCGGAACCAACAGGTTGAGGAAGCCACTTGGGAAACCAAGGAAGAAATGAGAAAGAAGTACCCACATTTGTTTGAATAGTTATGTAATAGCTTTCATGCATTTGGTTCTTGTAAACTCTTATCTTTTGATTTGATCTATGTTAAACTATTCCATTTTGACTATGTATGTTGCCTATGCGGCCATGGTTGGTGTTGAACAAGTTATGTTATTTCTATGGAACATGTATATGTTGTTAGGATATGTATCTGGGGCCCTCTGACAGGTGGATAGTCCTAGTTACAAAGGAAACTCTGGCGAAATTTTCGAAAATTTAAGGAGTTAGCCAAATTCGGGGCTGATGATATTTTTCATAATGTAAAAAAGCAATAGTTACATAAGGATGGCTAATGAATGAAACTTGATCCTCATTCAAGGACGAATGATCTTAAGCGGGGGAGAATGTAAAGCCCCAGAAAATTTTGCTTAGTAATTTAAGATTTCGTGGTGCCAAGGTAGGCCAAATATTTTATCTTGCATGCAAATGAGGATTAAGGATATTATGGATATCAATTGGATATGTTAATAAGTGTATAAGTCATAGTAGAAGTGAATTGGGGTCTATGGAGAGCACTAAGTCTAAGCCAAGTTGGAAAATTTCATAAGAGACGAAAGTTGCAAATGAGTGTGCACAAGACCTCACTTTGGACAATTATATCTCCAGTTATATAAGGATTTATGTGATGCACAACCTACAAAATAAAAGGTCTTTGAGTCTAGTTTCCAACACTTTAAACCGTTTGTCATTCGGACACTCCTACCAAAAGTTATGACCAAATTACCAAAAGCAGCGCAGAATTTTACACTACCGCGCCGCCCCATGCGGCGCGACTGTGTAAATTATCAGAGCACCTCCAATTTCGTTTCTAAACGCATTTTTCATTACCATGCTGCCCCATGCGGCGCCCCATGCGGCGCCCCATGCGGCGTGACTATGCAAAAAATTGGGCTTTTGTTATAAAACGACCTTATTTCGCCAAAAAAATGCAAGGGTTCAGGTTTTTTGAGCTAAGGCATCCTCTCCACCCCCAATTCGACCCAGACATCCAATTACACACCTAAGGTGAGTTTTTAAGTGTGTTTTCATGGTGATTTCACTTCTCAATCACTAGTTACAACATGATTTTGATTGGATTTCATAGGATTTCTTCAAAATCTCAAGAACACCCCAGAGTTGTCTTTCAAGAATTGGACGATAAGAGGTAATCTTTTACCCTTAGACTTACATATATGGTTATATAATGGGAATATGAGTATGAATTAAGTATTTGAACTCTTGGTGTGGTGATTGGAAGCCATAAGTTCCCAATATAAAAATATAATTATGGTAGAGATTGAAAGGTGATTATTTGATAAGATTTGTTGGTTGGGTGTGAATGGATGGTCATACATATGTTGTTGAAAGTTATAAATTGGTTAGGAATGATGGTGGAATAAATTGTTAGTTAATGGTGATAGTTGGATGAACCAATACTATAGTTATGAGGTGTAAAGATCTATACCTACAAGGTGTTTGATAATATGCCTAAATGACATAAGTTATGGAATTTATTACTAATATTGGTCGCATTTAATATTGTATTATAGATTGAAGTTTCTTAAGTGTATTGGATCATTGTAGTATTATTAAGGGGCAAATTTCAGGTATGTATGGCTAACTTTAACTCTTGTAGAATCCCCTTGTTATGACAAGCATACGGTATGTGTACCTTGTATGAAAATATGTGTATTGATTGTCTTAGTTGATTTCCACACCACCGTGTTATATGTGATTGTGAAAAGTCATTTGATGTGCCTACCTTATTATGTGCTAAGCTTGTAAATTGCTTGAGGATGACGATATGGGAGTATGTGTTAACGAATGAAAGAACGTTAATGTGTCCAAATGTGGGAATGTGTATAATGGCTAAAACCCTGCATGGAAAGTAATGAAAGAGGGTATTGTGAAATGATGTAAATGAGTTGAACGATTACGACAACACCTTGTACATAAATTACTGCTTGGTGACAGTTATGGTGTCTTAGGCCCAAATGTATGAATTGTTGATATGAACTTGTGCTTCCTTGAAATGATGATTCTTGTGATTAATATGCTTTGAACATTGTTGGTTAAGTCTCCCGATATAATGGTGTAAGTAAATGGAAACAAATCAAGTGTGTGTGTGTGTGAATGTGTTTATGTGGTAAGAGCTCTGTAACAAATGAGGGAAAGAAATCGTAATTGATGCAATTGAAACAGCTGTGGTAATATCATACGTGACTTGTCGCGGGCAATTATCATTGTGATTTGAATTGTATACAGGTTGTTGTATATGATGGAATTGGTATTGATGTATATGAAAATTCTTGTGAATTGTTGTTGTTGTGAAATGATATTCTGGATTTCCTGAAGCCATGTGATTGAACTGTGAACTACTGTTGTTATGTGAAATGTAATTGTCCGGTGGGATCGGGTTGCGTGCCGCAACACAAAATGATAAATTGTGGGTTGTGGTGATAAGGGTGGCCGAGATAATAAGGGTGACCGAGGTAATAAGGGTGGAAAAGTGATCGAAATCACTATTGAAATGAAATTATGGGAAAGTTGTGAAATCATTGATGTGATGAAATAATGTTGAAAGGGGAAAATGAGAGATTGTGAAACTTGTTTGGCTTTGGTTGTTCCTTTCATGTGCATTTGATCGTTGATCCTATTACTGTTTGTTACTTGTGTATTGTTTGATTTTACTTGGGGTAAAGTTTGTACATACATATCAGTACAATTCAAATGTACTGACGTCCCTTTTGCCGGGGGCGCTACATTCATGTTATGATTGTAGGTGGTTCTATAGCAGGTACTCCAGTCCATCGGCAGTAGCACCTCCTCCACTTTCCGTTAGCTGCATTGGTGAGCCCCTTTCCTCTCGGGGCCCTATGTGGCTCATGACGCTTTTCTTCCCGGAGTCTTATTTTGGTATTTGTGTAAGGTATAGCCGGAGCCTTGTTGCTGACATTTCAGTATTATTCTTCAGTTGTATTTAGAGGCTCCGTAGACAGGTCGTGGGTAGGGTCGGTTTTGACATTTCGAATAGAAATATTAATGTTTGGCAATGATGTATAAAACTTGTAATACCTGTAAAATGGCGAATGAGGTTGCTAATGAAAATGAAATGGAAATCGTTAATGATATGTTTATAGAATTTGATTAATGGAGTCCATATCTTATTTATTCATGAGTTGGTTCGGGTAGAATGAGACCTAACAGGCTTGCTCGGTCGGGTTTACTCGGTTGAGCGCCGGTCGCGCTCCTCGGATTTTGGGGCGTGACACTACCATACAAACCAGAAATCGAGAAACAATTCCGACAGTTGAGGAAGGAAAGAAATCAGGACTAGAATATATAAAAGTTTGGGAAATCCCCAGCAAAATAAATTATGGAGGGAGATGATGATAATGTTGATTTGGCTACAAGAGAGGCATCCCAGCTAAGAGAAAAAGTTGCACGAGATGTTGAGGAACCAGTTATTCGAAATGAACAACTGGTCAATGAAGAAGAGAGGGCTCAAATAATTGCTCAGAATCAACCCTTGGGTACAGACCAGTTTGCAAACATAGCTCCCTGCATTGGGAGACCACTTGGTGATTACGCTAGACCGATCTACAACCAAAGGTTATAAAGTATTAGACCACCTCCAGTTGCAGCTAACAATTTGTAGTTGAAGCAAGTGTTGCTCCAAACCCTTCAGAACTGCTGTGTCTTCAGAGGAAAGCCAAATGAAGATCCAAACAACCATCTAATGGAATCTAAGGAGATCATGAACACCTTCCAGTAAAATGGTGTGTCACAAGATGTAGTTTATCTAAGGGCATTCCCCTTCACACTCAAAGATGATGCAAGAAGTGGTTGCCAAGCTTTCCCCAGGGATCAATTAGAACATGGGAAGAGATGAATAGAAATATTCTTGATAAATATTTCTCTGCAGCTAAAACGGGCAAGTTTAGAAGACAAATCCATAACTTATCCCAGAAAGATAATGAAACTATTTTTGAAGCATGGGAGAGGTTTAAGGAATTACTTCGAAAGTGTAAACATAGTACAATTGAACTCTAGATGAAACTCCGGGATTTTTGGGATGGATTGACACCAGCCTCATGTAAAATATTAAGTAATATAGCTAGAGGCCCGTTGATGAAGAAGGCCCCAGGGAAGATAGTCATAATTCTTGATGAGTTGTCTGAAGATGCAAACTAGTAGCCTTCTGAGAGTACTGAAAGAAGAAGATCGACTACTGTTCACTAGGTTGATACTAATACATCTATGCAGGTATAGCTTGATGCCATGGCCAAAGAAATAAGGAAGCTGACCTTATCCTCGCTACAGAATGCGCATCATGCGGCATGTTATATTGTGGAAGAGGACACCCTACTTATGAGTGTCAAGCCTCAACAGAGGAAGTGAATGCTGTAAGGAATTACAACTTCAATGCAAAGGGTCAGAAGCACCCAAGTTTTCGTAGAGTTCATCTGGGATACAACAAATTCATGGCAACAAAACAACTTCAAATTTTAGGGACAAGGAGCTACAATCTTCCAAAATTAGCAGAGACAAAAGTTTCAGCCTGAATAATCAAATTAGACCGGTCTAGAAGATATGATAAAAGCCTTCATTGTCAAGAAAGATAAGCGGCTAAGCTCATGGGGCATCAATTCAAAATCTAGGGAGGCAAATGGGATAAATTGAAACAATATTGTTTGAGAGAATTCCAAGATCTCTTCTAGTTGATACTGATAGAAATTCAAAAACACGGTGAATGTTGTGACCCTGAGAAACAGGAAAGTGTTGAAATATCCCACTCCAATCCAAAAAGTGGTTGTACCTAAAAAAGAAAGTGGGTAGAATCTAAAAAATAAAGTTGATAAGAAGAAAAAAGACAAAAAAGGAAGCTGAGAAAACGAATAAGGAAGAAACTTCTAGAAGGGAGGAATCTAATGAAGAGTACAAGCACATGCCTGCTCTAGCTTTTCCCCCAAAGCTTTTTAGAGAAAAGCTGGGCAAACAATTTAAGAGATTTTAGGATATGCTAAGACAGATTAATATAAATTTTCCATTCGCAGAAATTCTCTCCCAAATGCCATCTTATGCCAAATATTTGAAGGAAATCCTTACAAAGAAGAGGAAGATAGAAGATACCTTAGTGGTCAAGCTCACAAAGCATTGCGGTGCATTCTTGCAAAACAAACTCCCACAGAAGTGTGGAGATCTAGGGAGTTTTACCATGCCTTTCTCTTTAGGCACTCTTAACTTTGATAAATTTTTATGTGATTTTGGTGCTTCAATTAATTTAATGCCTTTGTCTATTTACAAGAAGATGGATAATGAGATTGGAGAGATGAGGTCTGCGCAAATATCTTTGCAGCTGGCAGACTAAACAACTATAATACCTGAGGGGATTGTGGAAGATGTCTTAGTTCAGGTAGATAATTTCGTATTTCCTGTAGATTTCATAGTGATGAAGATGAAAGAGAACAAGGAGGCCCCCCTTATCTTAGGAAGACAATTCTTAGCAACGGGTAGAGCAATATTGGATATACATGATACAAAAATCATGCTTAGAGTGGGTGAGGAGACTGTGACTTTTGAGATGAATATAGAAACGGGTGTGAAAAAGGAGAAGTCAGCTGCAAGTATTAAGTGGAAGGTGTTGAGTCAAAATGAGAAGGCTCCAGTGATAGAAAAAGATAAGTGTAAGGTGTACCCCAAGAAGGCTTAGAAGAATTTGTTTGCATGAATGTGTGCAGTAGTTCGGGTGAGAAGAATGGAGCCCAGCTTTGATTAAAAAAACCCCGACTAGAGATTCAGGATAGTTTCCTCTACCTTATATTTTTTAATTATGTGTCATGGGAAGATTCCACAACTTAAAGTGTGGGGTGGGAGATATTTGTATGTTGTATGTATATTAGTCTTAGTTTTGTTTGTTAGTTTTAGTGGATTGATAGAAACTTTTTAAAAACAATCCATAAAAATTTTAAATTTTTTAAAATTTTCAAAATTTACCAACGATGGATATCATCGGCAGATTTCTTGATGGATTAAATTCGAAAAAAAAATATAAAATGATTTTCTTTTGTAGGCATTGTAATAAATCCCCTTGGTTTTTCTTTATGCCGCTGTTCTTTTCTAAGGGTTTTGTTTGAATTTGCTGTAGTTAGTTTTTTATTTTGTAGAAGTAGGAAACCTTGCATTGTGATTTGAATTGAAAGCAATATCTCCTGACTTGGTTATGCCTTTAGAATAGTGAATGCTTTAGTTGTGACGTTTAGGTTCTGTTTTTTACTCTTGTACAAGTACCTACCCGTCCCACTGCCTACATTACAACCCAATAAGATCTTACTTGATCCTTGATTGAAAGTTCTCAATTAGTAGGGTAGTACACTAAAGGAAAGCCTATGGTATGTCTTTTGTGTCATTTGAATGTTGTTTCTAAGAGCGAGTGAATTCTTTCTATCTCGAGTTCCTAATTGTTCTTAAATTTTATTATGTGTGGAACTACTCTCTATTGTTATGTAGGGCACTTGATTCACGAAGAAAAGGTAATGTTGTTGACCTCTGTATTAGAGTAAGTGAACGAGTTGTGAAAAATGCATGGTACTTGTGAGTCAAATCTTGAGGCAAAGAAGTTACACTATTGTGCTTAGTCTATTTTAAATATTCTTGGTATAATGAGTTAGGAGAGTTGTTTAAAAATGTCATGTCTATATGAAGTGTAGTTTGGTTTCTTGATGATGAACAATGGTTTAAGTGTGGGGTGTTGATGGTATGCTATAATTAGGTGTTTTAGTCGCTCATTGCACACCAATTTACTGCACTTTAATTGAGTTTGAGCTTTAATTGCTAGTGTTTTGCACTAATTGTGTGTTTTATGCCTTGTAAGAGTGATTCGGAGCTATGTAGATGTTAGGGAATGCATTAGAGCAATTTTGAGCTTTGATGTTTGAGTAAAAGACCAAGGGATTAAGCCAGGATCGTGTTCACGGGTCAAGGACCAAGTCTGGATGTCAAAATCAAAGCAAAATCTGTACTCTGAGAAATTTGCACTAATGCGACGCATTGTGCGACACGCTAGTGCAATTGTCTGCTACTTGTCAGTACTAGCTCTTTGAGTTTCCCACTAACACCCCGCTTGGTGCATCACCCCATGCGACGTTCCTGTGCAAATTTTATAGTGTAGTTGTTTGATTTCATGTAGGAAAAATTATTTTCATTTGGGCCTGACGTACTTGGTATATATACATGGAAAACGTTATTTTTGGGAATTTTGACATATCTAAGACCTAAGAAAGCTAAGGAGGAGGAGGAGAAGCAAAAACACAAGGATTTCATCATTCAATCCTTACTCAAGACACAAGTTTGGATCGTTTTATATTTTCCTTTAATTTAAACATATTTGTGATGAATTATTCCATATCTATGTAGTAGTTCTCTTTAGGGTTTGATGGATTTGGTGTGTTTATCTTTGTTTGTGAATTATAACTCTAGTTTTTATATATTGAACCGTTTTGGATGATTCAATTGTTGCATCTATATTCACTTCTTCATGTAACCGAAAGAGGCATAACTTTTGATTTCTTTGCATGATATTTTGTTGGTTGAAGTCATTAATTATCCCTAGTAATCGAAAAAGGCTAGTTGAATAGTTGATTAAACTTAGATAGGAGGATAATCGAAAGAGGTTGTCCTGAAGACCAATCCACTACGAATTCTTGCATATCTTCACCGAGCTTAACTTAGTTCATCTTGTGAGGTTGAGAAATAATCGAGAGAGTAGTTTCTTCTAAACGTGTGAACTAATAATTGAATGAATTTGAGGGACTCACATGAACACTAGAAGTGAATCATCTAGAGTTAGATCCAAAACAATTATCTTGGACCTATTCCATCAAAACCCTATTTTCTCCCATTGATAAACTTGCTTGCTTACTCATTGTTGCAATTATCATTAGTCGATCGTTTAGAATCCCAGTTAATTTTAGTTTTAGTCAAATAAATCTCAATTGTTGATGTTCTTTGATAGAAATAAAGATATAAACTATGAAAATACTGTTTAACTCCAATCCCTGTGGATACGACATTTTAATTTACTATTTTCGACTAGGGAGCATATTTAAGTGTATGTTTTGTGCTCATCAAATTTTTTCCCATTTTCGGGGATTGTCAATCAATAGTGTTTGAAATTATTTATAGTGCTGATTTAGGAGTTTTTCTCTTTATTTCATTTTCCCTATTACATTGGGTGTTCTTTGACTGGTGTTCACCAGGTTGATGCTAATACATCTGTGTAGGTACATCTTGTTTCCACGAGCAAAGAAATAAGGAAGCTAACCTTATCCTCGATACAGAATGAGCCTCATGCGGCATGTGATATTTGTAGTAGAGGATACCCTACTTATGAGTATCAAGACTCAACCGAGGAAGTGAATCATGTGGGGAATTACAAATTCAATGCAATAGGTCATAAGCACCCCAGTTTTTCGTAGAGTTCACTTGGGGGTACAGCAAATGCATGGCAACAAAACAACCTCAAATTTCAGGGACATGGAACTATAGTCTTTCAAAATCAGCAGAGGTAGCAGTTTCAGCCTGAATAATCAAATTAGACCAGTCTAGAAGATATGATGAAAGACTTCATTGTCAAGAAAGATAAGCGGCTAGATGTTCATGGGGCATCAATTCAAAATCTAGGGAAGTAAGTGGGATAAATTGAAAAAATATTGTTTGAGTGAATTCCAGGATCTCTCCTAGTTGATACTGATAGAAATTCAAAATAAACGGTGAATGCTCTGACCCTGTGAAGCGGAAAAGTGTTGAAAGATCCCACTCCAATCCAAAAAGAAGTTGTACCTGAAAATGAAAGTAGGGAGCATCTGAAAAATGACGTTGAAAAGAAGAAAAAAGGCAAGAAGGGAACTGAGAAAAAAAATAAGGGAGAAATATTAAGAAGGGAGGAATATAATAAAGATAGCAAGCACATGCCTGCTCTAGCTTTTCCCCCAAAGCTTTCTATAGAAAAGCTGGAAAAGCAATTTGAGAGATTTCCGGATATGCTAAGACAGGTTAATGTAAATTTTCCATTTGCTGAAATTCTCTCCCAAATAACATCTTCTGCCAAATTCTTGAAGGAGATCCTTACAAAGAAGAGGAAGATAGAAGAGACCTCAGTGGTCAAGCTCATAGAGCATTGTAGTGCATTCCTACATAACAAACTCCCACAGAAGTATGGATATCCAGGGAGTTTTACCATACCTTGCTCTTTAGGCACTCTTAATTTTGATAAATCATTATGTGATGTCAGTGCTTCAATTAATTTAATGCCTTTGTCTATTTACAAGAAGCTAGATAATGAGATTGGAGAAATAAGGTCTGCACATATATCTTTGCAGTTGACAGACAAAACATCTATAATACCTGAGGGGATAGTAGAAGATTTCGTAGTTTGGGTAGATAAGTTCGTATTTCCTGTAGAATTCATAGTGATGAAGATGGAAGAGAAGAAGGAGGTCCCTCTTATCTTAGGAAGACAATTCTTAGCAACGGGTAGAGCAATATTGGATATACATGATAGAAAAATCATTCTTAGTGTGGGTGAGGAGACTGTGACTTTTGAGATGAATGTAGAAATGAGTGTGAAAAAGGAGAAGTCAGTTGCAAGTGTCAAGTGGAAGGTGTTGAGTACAAAAAAGAAGGCTCCAGTGATAGAAAAACATAAGTGTGGGGTGTACCCTAAGAAGGTTAAGAAGAATTTGTCTGCATGAATGTGTGCCCTAGTTCGGGCGAGAAGAATGGAACCCGACTTTGATTCAAACCCCGACTAGAGATTTAGGGTAGTTTCCTTTACCTTATGCTTTTTAATTATGTATCATAGGGAGATGACACAACTTAAAGTGTGGGGTGGGGGATATTTGTATGTTGTATGTATATTAGTCTTAGTTTTTATTTGTTAGTGTATACGGAATAAATCAGAAGGTCCGATTTTGTAACCGCTGAGGAACATCATAAATACCATTCCCAGAATGCTCGAAGTTCAGCTCGGGGCTCGACCCTGAGGGTCCTATATGCTCGAACTCGGGGATGAGTAAATCGACGGCTATGATGGACGAGTGGGAGATTCTCAAGGCATATGACTAAAGCTAGCCAAATCTATTAGGGTGGTTCAGGCCCGCACTGTGGCATTAAATGATTATACCAGCCATATATCTTTGTAATAAATGCACTTGTACTATGTTGGGATTCCACTTAATATATAAAAGGGACCATTGTCATTTTATAAAGGGAGACAACATTACTCATAACATTTAATACAAGAACATTCTATACTCTCTAACTTAAACATATTCTCTCGGTTTCACTACATACATTTATTGCTTATATTTATTGCGTTCTATCTATTGTTCTTCATTTATTGCTTATTATTGGTCATAAAGAACCTTCATCAAAGCTCTTAAACTGTTAGTCCTTCATCGACTATCCATAGCTCAGCATCGAGCTCGACTTCGAGTTCTTATCTTATTTTCTAGTTTCACACTTAGCATCTATTGCCTAAAAGCTAGCATAAAAAGGGATCACGTATTTTTAGAACCACAAAATCAAATCTAATTGTAATTACCATTTTCAAGTTAAACAGTTTGGCGCCCACCGCGGGGCTAAAAATAATAGTGATTGTTTTCTTACTGGTTTGCTACTTAACGCAAGTTATTTGTCACATTTTTTCTTGTCCAAGAATCTTTGATTTCAGGTCAAAATGTCTAACTCACTGAATGCATATCAAAATAACTGTCTTGAAGACCATGAAGAGAATGATGTAGTTGTTCTAGGTATTTGTGTACCACCACGAAACCCTGAGGATGCGCCAGAGCCAATACCTGCGGACGTGGTCTCACGCGATAGCCAACCCAAGTTGATATAAGCTCCCACACTAACAGGAGCGTATGCCAAGGAGACCAACAAGAAACTCAGAAAACCCTAGCTCAAGAAGAAAAAATGGTTAGCCTTCATGTAATTTTTGAGATGTTGCAGGCACAACAGCTGGTAAGTGCTCAACTGCAAAGCCATCAAATAACCCCAAGTATAGCGACCCCGGAAACGACCCCTCGAACTGAACAAGAACCTGAAAGGTCGAGTAACAACGGGTCAGCAGATGACCTCGCTATCATGAATATGCTCGAAGACCTCACAAAGAGGATTGAGTCGGGCAAAAATATGATGGAAGGAAATGACAAAAAGGTAGAGACCTACAACTCAAGGGTCGACCAGATCTCAGGCGCACCCCCGATCCTGAAAGGTGTTGATTCAAAGATGTTCGTACAAAAATCATTCCCATCAGATGCCTCTCCAAAGGCCATCCTGGAGAAATTCAGAATGCCCGTTCTACCAAAGTACAACAGAACCTCGGATCCTAACGAGCACGTCACATCTTACACTTTAGCCGTAAAGGGAAATGACCTGAAGGATGACGAGATTGAATTCGTCATACTGAAGAAGTTCAGAGAAACACTCATTTGCCATATTGGCAGACACTTTCATAAAGCTACATGCCGGTGCCATCAAAGTGGCTACAAGGAAATCCGACGTCTTCAAAATCAAACGAAGGGAAAACGAAATGCTACTGGAGTTTGTATCTCGCTTTCAAATGGAAAGAATGGAATTACCACCAGTCTCTAATGATTGGGCAGTGCAAGCCTTCACCAAGGCTTGAATGAGCGAAGTTCGGTGGCTTCAAAGTAGTTCAAGCAGATTTTGGTTGAATATACCGCCGTGACCTGGTCGGATATTCACAACCGATATCTATCAAAGATCAGGGTTGAGGACGACCAAATAGGAGCCCTATCGGGCTCGGTATATCCAAGAAGACTCCTAGCAAAGGAGCCAAAGCCAAACAAGGAAAGGTACCAACCATACACCGAAGATAGGAGAAATGCCCCAAGACGTAACATACCCCGAAATGATCGAAGAGAAGACCGAGGTCAGAATCCTCGGGGACACTTCAGCAGAGTCGAATTCAATAGGCACAAAGGACAGACAGAGGCACCCCGCCTATTGGAATACCACTTCAACATTGACTTTAGACATCGTATCCGCCATTAGTAAAATCAGAGATACCAAGTGGCAAAGAACTGTACTATCTGATCCATCGCAGAGGAACCCTAAATTAGTGTGCGAATTTCACGGCACACACAGTCATAGGACTGAAGATTGTAGACAGCCCCGAGAAGAAGTAGCCCGACTACTCAACAAAGGGCACCTCCGAGAGTTCCTCAACGACCGAGCCAAAAACCAATATCGGGAAAGAGGGGCAAATAGGAAAATTGAAGTAGAAGAACCACAACATATCATCCACATGATTGTCGGGGGAGCCGACATCCCACAAGAACCCACTATCAAAAGGACAAAAATATCCATCCCCAGGGAAAAGCGAACTCGAGGTTATATACTCGAGGACGCTCTCATATTCAGCGATGAGGATATTGAGACCCTGTCTAAGCCTCATAACGACGCAATGGTAATCTTTTTTCTTTTGAATAAATTTCAAATTAAACGTGTACTTGTGGATCCAGGTAGCTTGGAAAATATTATCAGGTCGAGGGTGGTTGAGCAGCTCGGACTACTTGACCAAATCGTGCCCGACTCTCGAGTCCTAAAGGGATTCAACATGGCAAGCGAAACAACAAAAGGAGAAATCACCCTCCCGGTCAACTTGGCCGGCACAATCCAAAATGCCAAATTCCATGTCATCGAGGGAGACATGAGGTACAACGCCTTACTTGAAAGGACGTGGATACACTGCTTGAGAGTAGTACCATCAACCCTTCATTAAATGATGAAGTTTCCGATGTAGGGCAGAATAAAAACTATGTATGGGGAATAGCATGCAGCGAGAGATATGTTCGTGGTGCACGAAGTGGCACCTGCGCCAATACCATATCATTGATGGAGCCAAAGGATAAGCGAACAATAAAATAGCAATAGCGAGATAAACTCTTGACTACACCCGACTAAACAAGTAAAGAACCGTAACGCGTCCTATGAATAAACAATTGAAACATATCAAGGCTCGAAGCGCCGTCAGCACCATGGTATAATCATCTCCCTTTTTGTTTACATTTTACACTGACTTGTGTACAAGTATCTGATCGGAACGGTCGAAGCGCTTTCCAGCTTGAAGGCCTTAGGTTTCAAAAGCGTGCGTTGCACTCTTTTCCTTCGATCGGGTTTCATCCCAAGAAGGATTTTACCGGCAAGGTTTTTAACGAGACAACATCTATATGCTACCTAAGGAAGACTCAAAAAGTATTCAAGGCTTCTTTTCAATCATCTCGAATACTGAGGGGCACCCCCTGGAAGATCACCTCCTCGGAGAAGCCAAGATGTGCCTAACGGGGTCTTGATAGGAAAGCAAAGTACCAGGCTAGATGGTCAAAAAAACCGTGTCCGTGTAGAATAACCGAGCCCAAGACAAGCAAAAACATGTATACTTGTACCAAGTAATCAAAGAATACTTTCCCCTCCGTCAAAGCATTTCACGTTTCAAAGAAGTTTGCTATTTTTACAAAAAGGCTCCAGAGCCAAAAATGTCCTGAACACTTGGGGACTGGCATCAAAAAATCAAAGCCATATAACCTCTGGGTCGAAAGCTTCAAACTCGTAAACCCTCATTGAGGCAATACCATGTTTACGAGAAATGGCTCCAGAGCCAGGAAACTTTCAATAACTCGGGGACTGTCGCCGACTGCCACCCCATCGACTTATCAAAACCCGATACCATAAGACCACATGTGGGAAATCTCAAGCTCGTAAGACCTTTTAAAGGCAACACCAAAACTGTATGACCTCAAGCAAGGCATGAACCTTACTTGTACCTAGTAAACACATATGTAGGACCTCAAGTATGGCATGAACCATACTTGTACAAAGTAACTCATCTGTAGGACCTCAAGCAAGGCATGAACCATACTTGTACCGAGTAAATCATTTATAAGACCTTACAAAAAAGCATTATCCCGATCTTAAAGTTAAAGCTATATATCGAACATATAAGACCCCTAAAAAGGCATACCCTCGATATAGATGCCAAAAAGTACTTCACAATGACTACGATCACAAGGTTGTACCAGCCAAACTAATGAGACTTTGGGATGCCCGACCATCGCTATAAAATCACAGGCCTTCAATTACTTCGACAAAACTTAGAAAATAACCGGTTAATCAGGCTACCCTAGACTTAAGCAAAAGAGCTTTGATCATATTAGCTCCAAACTACAGACTTCAAAATCATTCAACCATCGAGCGAAACCCCCTGAGGTACTCATCTACTGCCACATAACAGCTCACAATCGAGGTTTCTATCGAACCATCGAAGAGTCGGACGAACACAAAAACTTGTAAAACTCTTTAACGAGGGATAATAAAGCCTATATTAGAGGTCGTACCGACCCAATGCATAAGAGCCATTGTCGCTAGCTCATATTAGAGGTCGTACCGACCCAATGCATAAGAGCCAATGCCGCCAACCCATATTAGAGGTCGTATCGACCCAACGCGTAAGAGCCTAAGGGACGACTTGAAATTCCAAAACTTGATGGACAATGAGCTCGATTAGAAATCCGACTCAGAGACTGAGCCCGAAACAGTTAACTAAAACACGCCTAAGGGCACATACATGAGATCTACTGTCTCCAGCTTAAGCTAAAGGTCATACCGACCTAAATGTGTAAGAGCCCTTGTCGCCAGCTTAAGTCAAAAGGTCGTGCCTACCAAATACGCAAAGGCATACGGGCCATCCTAACAAGCTTCAGAGCCAAATTATATACCTAAGGGTCATTACTCGAAGTCTAGTTCACCTAGACAGTCATCGACTGACATATAAATTCAAAACGAAGAAAGACATGCATAAGCAAAGGAAAGTGCATGAAAGATGAAACCAAAAGGTTTTCTTTTATATGCATACGCGAAAAAATACAAACGTTACATTGGAAAACGCTCTTTGAGAGCCCTATTCAAAGAATCAAAAAGGAAAAGCCGAGTATACTTCCCCCTCGGGGATAGTGGATCGTCGGCCTATTCCTCATTATCTTGGATATCAAACAAAAGGAACTTTGCGTCATATTCATCCGCATTAGCATGCGCTATCTCTTTCGAGAGATCGAAACCCCTAGCATATATCATTAGCAGGTAATATTTTCGACATATCATTCGTGTTTTAAATCTTTGTGAGCTATTATTGCAGGCTAAGAAGATGTACGACCGTGCCTTCCATAGGCTCCAAGATGAGCTTTTGTGTTGCGAGAAGGAGCTCGGGGTGTTCTCCTTGTCGCTGAAAGAATCTGAGGCCTCTTCTGCCCGGAAGGATGGGGAGTTGAGCGGGTTCTGGGCAAGGTTGGAGGGAGTGTGCCAAGATAAAGCTGGCCTTTTTGAGCATGTAATATCGCATTTTACGAACTTACCTTTCATTTCTATAACTTAATGCTTACCAACTTGCTTTACCTTTGTAGATCAGGCAAAAGGATGCCCTTGTGGGGCAACTTCTAGAAGAGGCTACTACCAAGGATGCGGAGTTCCTCGAGCTGAGGGGGCAAAATAAGGTCGTGGCCTCAGAGAGGGACCTTTTGCGGACAGAACTGTCGTTGACCCGGGACATTATTCAAAGAGCTGAGATGGAGGTTACCTCACTACTGCGGGCCAAGTCTGCAGCTGAAAAAAATGAGTCCTCGTATAAGAAAGATGCCGCCACTGCAAATGAACGAGCTCGAGAGATATTTGAAAAATCCAAGCATAATCAAGCTCGGGCCGTTGCTTATGCTTGTGCAATGGCAAGGAGGCAAGCTCTCAAGGAAGAAAGCTCTAAAGTCACCGATCTCTCTGTTGAGATTGAGGAAGCCCGAGATTTGGAGGAAGAATCAGCATTCCCAGCAACTTCGGATGAGGATTCTAGAGATGACCCGGAGAGCAGGGAAGACGAAGAATAGACCCATGTCGTCTTCCATTTTTTCTGTGTATGAGTTTCGGGGAAAAGGTCTTGTAAAGACACCCCTTGTAAATATATTTTTGGCACTATAAGAAAAATTTTCCGCTTCAAGTCTTCGAATTTATTCTCAATGCTTATGTAAATTTAATTTGTTGAATTTTTATGTTGGCTCTTTGGAGCCTATATTTGGAGTAGTCGGGACCCTCGAGATCGGGCATAATCTCAAGGATAGGTCGATAGCTTGTTAGAATCGATGCTTGTATTAACAAAAATCCTCGTGGTCTCAACAGCTCCCGAGCGCTATATGACAATATTATTTATGTTCCACGGTTGTTAGGTGACCGGGGTGGTCCCACCAGTACAATTCCTAAAAATGGCATTGACATGGTCATAATTAATTGGCCTTCAAGATAGGCGAAAATGCATTGTTTGCTCTATATATGCATTTGCTTGTCTCTTTTCTGAGGACTTCGCTAATTTGAGTAACTATCCCTCTTATAGAGATCTTTTTTGTGCTAGTTCTCTTACCATTTCAAAAGCTTTCGCCCAAGCTTTTACCTTCCTTTTTTTTATTTTACCATAGTCATGGCCGCTACGTCCAAACCCGTTCACCATGGAGAGGAGAGTTCTGCCTCTACTTCGCGCTCGGTTGGTGGTACACCTCCAGTTTATAGGGAGCTAACCTCGAGGTTCTTTATCACGAGGATGGATTTTGCACTAGAGAGACCTCCCAATGTTCAGTGCCATCAGGAGCATGCATCGAGGTTTATTTCCTCGATAAGGGAGGAGCACCTCGAGGCAGTTAGAAAAGACTGCGGATGGGGAGAAGAAGTAGTACTTCAAGTACCTTCCCCAGAAGAGAGCATCATGGCTCATATCGAGGGGTTTTTGAATGTATATACGTACCCTTTTATGTTGTGCCCCCTTGATAGAGTTGTGCTCGAATTTTGTAGGAGATGTAGGGTTACCCTGGCACAGGTTCACCCATCGTTTTGGAGTATAGTGCTGATGATCAGATATTTTGCAGATAAAGCCGGGCTCGAGTTTACCATTAGTCATTTTCTTAGACTGTACCGGCCCTTACATCATCGGGGCTTGATTACTCTACGTCGTCGTTCCACTCGGCCCTTTGTTGCCAACAACGAAGAGGATGGGGACTGAGGGTGGATGTGTTGTTTCGTCCGAGTGAGGACTGTCGATATTATCCACGCAGAGTTCCTTCCATTTTCTGAGAAATGGAACTTTACACGTAAGTGGTACACTTGTGTTCAGTCTAGTTCCTTCAATTTCCTGAGAATTATATACCTGAGGGTCATTACTCGAAGTCTAGTTCCTGGCCAGTCATCAACTGACATATAAATTCAAAACAAAGAAAGACATACACAAGCAAAGGAAAGTGCATGAAAGATGAAACCAAAAGGTATTATTTTATATGCATACGCGAAAATATGGAAGACAAGTTGTGTTTTTACAAGACCTTTTCCTCGAGAGACTCATACACAGAAAATGGAAGACAACATGGGTCTATTCTTCGCCGTCACTGCTCTCTGGGTCATCTCGGGAACCCTCATCCAAAGTGGCCGTGAATGTTGATTCTTTCTCAAAATCTAGGGCTTCCTCAATCTCAATAGAGAGATCGGCGCCTTTAGCGCTTGCTTCCTCGAGAGCTTGCCTCCTTGCCTTTGCAAAAGCATAAACAACGGCTCGAGCTAGCTTCTGCATGGCTTTTTCCAATATCTCTTGAGCTTTTTCATTTGTAGTGGCGACATATTTCTTATACGAGGACGCGTTTTCTTCAGCCGCAAACTTAGCCGACAATAGTGCGGCAACCTCCTTCTTAGCTATTTGAAGAAGGTCCCGGGTCAATGACAGTTCCGTCCGAAGAAGGTCCCTCTCCGAGGTCACGACTTCGTTTTCCCCCCTCAGCTCGAGGACCTCCGCATCCTTGGCGGCAGCCTCCTCTAGAAGTTTCCCCATAAGGGCATCCTTTTGCCCGATATACAAAGGTAAAGCAAGTTGGTAAGCATTAAGTTATAGGAATGAAAGGTAAGTTTGTAAAATGAGGTATTACCTGCTCAGCAAGGACAGCTTTTTCTTGGCACACTCCCTCCAACCGCGCCCGGAACCCGCTCAACTCCCCCTCCTTCCGGGTAGAAGAGGCCTCCGACTCTTTCAGCGTCGAGGTGAGCACCTCGATTTCCTTCACACAGCACAAAATCTTATCTTGGAGCCTATGGAAGGCACAGTCATACATCTTCTTACCCTGCAATAACATAGAAAAGTTAGAAAGTTGAGCACAAGTATTTAAAGAGCCTTCATCAAGGCTCTCAAAATGTTAGTCCTTCATCGGCGGTTCATAGCTCAGCATCGAGTTCGACCTCGAGGCCCCGATTCTCTACCGCTTAGTTTGCTTAAACATACTACTTTCGAGTTCTTATCTTATTTTCTATTCTCACACTTATCATCTATTGCCTAACAACTAGCATAAAAACAGATCACGTATTTTTAGAACCACAAAATTCAATCTAATTGTAATTACCATTTTCAAGGTAAACAATTAGTTTTAGTGGTTTGATAGAAATATTGGAAAAACAAACCATAAAAATTTTAAAATCTTTAAATTTTTTGATATTCCCGACGATGGATATCATCGATAGATTTCTAGAAGGATTAAAGTTGAAAGAAAAAAGACAAAATGATTTTCTTTTGTAGGTATTGTAATAAATCCCCTGGGTTTTTCTTTGTGCCATGGTTCTTTTCTAAGGGTTTTGTTTTAATAGGCTGTAGTCAGATTTTTATTTTGTAGAAGTAGGAAACCTTTTGCGGTGGTTTGAATTGAAAGCAATATCTCTTGACTTGGTTATGCCTTTAGAGTAGTGAGTACTTTAGTTGTGACGCTTAGGTTCTGTTTCTTACTCTTGTACAAGTACCGACCCGTCCCACAACCTACATTACAACCAATTAAAGTCCTACTTGATCCTTGACTAAATGAGCTCAATTAGTAGAGTAGTACACCACCGCCAAGCCTATGGTACGTCTTTTGTGGCATATGAATGTTGTTTCTAAGATCGAGTCAATTATTTCTATCTAGAGTTCCTAATAGCTCTTAAATTTTATTATGTGTGGAACTACTCTCTATTGTTGTGTGGGGGCACTTGATTTACGAAGGACAGGTAATGTTGTTGACCTCTATATTAGAGTAAGTGAATGAGTTGTGAAAAATGCGTGGTACTTGTGAGTCAAATGTTGAGGCAAAGATGTTACACTATTGTGCTTAGTCTATTTTAAATATTCTTAGTGTAATGAGTTATGAGAGTTATTTAAAAAAGTCATGTCTATATGAAGTTGTTTACCGTGAAAATGGTAATAACAATTAAATTTGTTGATGGGAATCTAAAAATACATGATCTATTTTTATGCTAGTTGTTAAGTAATTGATGGTAGATATGTCAGACTTATTGACAAAATAGAGTTAAAGGGAAAGCTATAATCAAACCGATAGCCTATCTATTCAGGGCCTCGAGCTTGTCGATTTGGGGCCTCAAGGTCGATTCTGGGGCTTGGCTACGAGCTATCGAGGGAAATCGGGGTAGGTCTAACAGTTACGAGATAGTTAAGGGAGGCTCTTTATGGCCAATGATAAGCAATAAATGAATAACACATATGAAGATAGTAAATGAGGGCAATAATATCAAGATAGTATGTTAGAGAGAAGAAATAATGTTATTGTATATTTCGTGTGGAGTAGTTGGAGCAATAGTTGGTTACAAAATTACAAGGATCCCCTTTATATAGAGGGAGAATCCCAACATAGTAAAAAAAGGCATTAATTACAAAGATATGGAGATGGGACAACTAGATATGACACCTAATTCGGACTTAGGGTAGATTGCTAGGTTCTGTCAGTCTTAGCCATGCGCTTTGGGAACTCCCCATTTTATACCCTAGCCGCGGTCAATATTGCATCTAGGTCGGGCGTTGACAAACCTCGAGAGAGGGGACTCGACCGTGGCCATCGAAGCCTCAAGGCTTCGAGGCAACGTTTTGATTTCGCTGTATACAGATAGTCTCTGCGTTTCCTAGAATGAAGCGATGTGAAATGATTTTGATGCCCAACTCTTTGGTCGTCCTGCGATGACGTCATACTAATGATGTAACCTATGATGTAAGCCTTCACGATAACCGGGACATACCATGGACTTGTATTTGATGCTTTTTATGTTCTTTTACATTTGTGGAGACCCTGAATGTATGACTCTGTCTACTATCGTCAATATCTAACCCGGGTGCGAGTATTCTTTCTGGCCTTTGGTGGATAAAAACGGCACCCCTCAGAACCCTTTGTTAGTCCTCAGACCAATCTTGAATTAGTCCGATTAACTCGGGCCATCGGGATCCTTACTTTGAGCTATATGAAAATAATACCTCGAGCCTTGAAATAGTGACATATCACTTAGACCCTGCGGTAATCTTTGAGAGGGAATTAGCTCAGAGGTCCGATGATAGGGGCTGCTCCTAGAGTTTTGAGAGCAGTCGCCGAGTGAGGGTTAGCTTCAGGCACCTGGAAACATGCTTTGTACTTAATGTAGATAACTTTTAAGGCATTGTAGATAGGTCCAAGATGAGGGGTTTACCAGATTTAGGCGATATCCTGAGGTCGAACCCTTGTGGACGGAGCTCGAAGTGCTCATTTTTCTTCTTGGGATGAGCCTTCGAAATCGGGTATCATCCCTAATCTCGCAATGATGTTAGAGGCTTCCTAACTCTTTTTTTGGCGGAGGTCCTCGAGGTCGGGTTCCACCTCGGGATTGGAGATGATGTTGTTATCTTCTTATAGCCTAGTTTTCTATTGATAGAGGTCCACGAGGTCGGGTACCACCTCGGATCCTGCCGATGGATTCCTGAATGTGTACACGTATCCTTTCACACTCAGTCCCTTTGATAGGGTGGTGCTTGACATTTGTTTAAAGTACCGGGTCACCCTGGCATAGATATACTCGTCGTTTTGGTGAATAGTGGTTATGATGAGGTTCTTTCCGGAGAAGGCGAGGCTCGAATTCCCACTCTGTCATCTCATTAGGTTGTACCGGCCCTTTCACCACCGAGGTCTGCTAACCTTATGGTGTCGGTCGACCACGCCCTTCATTGTTAACGACGAGGAAGATGGAGATCAAGAGTGGATGAGTCAGTTTGTTCGAGTCCGAACTGCCGACGTTATCCCTACGGAACTTATGCCATTTCCCGAGGAATGGAACTATACACGTAAGTGGTACATCCCATGCATTCTCAAATTTGTTTATGGCGAAGACTAGTCTTGTAACCGCATTGTTTTCCTTTTCTAGAGCGATTTCATGGGTGTCGGGCGACGTTCCTGATCTGCCTGATTGGGTTTAGGAGTTGGTGACCCACTCGACTTGCGAGAAGCACAATTGGCGAACTTCGTCTCGGGGTATATGGGAATCAAAATATCTCGGTGTGTGTTTGTACTACTTTTTCCTTTCCCGTCGTTCATTTGGAGAGACATTATCGATTTTTGCATATTAATCTTGCTGCCATAGGTATCAAAGAGCCTTCTGAGACGAGGTAGTGCTCCTCTAGAGAGGGGGAGGGGTTTCCAGTTCCCGGGCCAAAGAACAACAATAATAAGCGGGATATACATTCGCAGGGCGATGGTGCTCAGAGTACAGAGAAACAAGGTCGGGGCTTCGAGACGGAAACATCACCTGAGCCCATCGCCCCTGTAGTTCCTGATTCTGGAAAGGCAGTTTATCCGAGCGACCGTCCCTCCGCCGGAGTCGATTCTTCTAGGGCTGAGGAAGTTAGATTAATAGATGTGCGCTTAGCCTTCGAGGAAGTCCGACGGCTTCACTTCGCGGTGAGTTTCGACGTAGGCCTTTTGACTCACGCGTCTTCTTTTCCTTATTGAGTTTTCTTTTGCATGCCTTTGACATGCTTAGGTATGAGCTGCTC
This sequence comes from Nicotiana tabacum, assembly GCF_000715075.1. Taxonomy (NCBI): domain Eukaryota; kingdom Viridiplantae; phylum Streptophyta; class Magnoliopsida; order Solanales; family Solanaceae; genus Nicotiana; species Nicotiana tabacum. The sequence continues at coordinate 13,966,700 of NC_134095.1, forward strand.
CGTCATGGAGTCAGGCTCCGAAAAGCTCTGGATGAGGATAGATCCATTAGGCTCCTTTACGAGGAAAAGGAAGTCGAGATGGCAGGCTTGCGATATGAGGCATGTCGGAGCTCGAATTACAAGAGCTACTTGATGGAGCAGGTAATTTTCCATCCCAATTGAGTATGCATTCCGCCTTTTAGCTTCTGAGGCTAACACTTCATCTATCCCAGTTGCAGAAAAAGACAAAAGCCCTGGAATGTCTTCGGGATGAAACTGACTGAGTCAAGAATGATTGTGACGAACTAAGAGTTTGGGCGGAGGTTCATGCTTCAGAGGAGAAGGGTGCCTTGGCTAAAGTTCCTACCTTCGAGGTTCAACTCCGCTTAGCTCATGATAATGCTTTAGTTCAAGTGGATATGATCACGAAGCTCGAATTTAAGCTTTCGAATGTCAGGTCTGAGATCGTTGATACCCGGACCGGAGTAGTACTAAACTGAACTAAGGCTGATCAGGAGATGGCGATCTATTATAGGATGCTACTGATTCTCAAGCAAAGTTAAGGAGAATCCTCGATCGCGAAGAGATGATCAAAGAATATGCTCGTTGCAAGTCTCGAAGAAAGATTCTTGAGGAGATCCGTGCTAGGGGTTTTGTCCACTCGGAAGGGTTGGCGCGAGCGAGGGCGGACGAGCGTGATGCTCGATTACTCCTGTCCGACATCGAGAAGAGTAAAAATGAGTCCGGTAGGCCGTAGCTCCCAGGGGTAGGGCATAGAGTTTGCCATTTTGTATGTAGCATTTTCAGAGCATGTTAGTAGATGGAGATTGTGTTTTTTCATGCATGTGTATAAAAGAAAACCTTGTGCCTTTACTTCTTTTGTACCCCTTTCTGTCTCAAATTGGGTGGGAATCCTTAGAGTTGATACCCAATTTTTCCATATATATTTTCAATATGCAAAATACCTACAAAATAGCATATATATACACATATCAACATGTCTAGGGGTTTTATTATTTTTCCATAATTTTAAGGTTTTAAATTGATTTATTTTCTCCCTTTTTATCCATAAAATCCCCAATAATTATTTTTAAATTTATTGTTTTGATAATTCATCTATTGTATTTCTATACTTATGCCAAAATATGGCTAATGTAAGTTTTACATATTTTTTTATAATTACATTTAGTATTTTTAAAGCTAAATTGCACATAATTGCAATATTAGCCCTTTTAAGGTTTAATTAGATTTTATATGCATAAAATTGGATCCTGTACATTTTAATTGCTGATTATGTATTGTAAATCATCTTAGCATTTTTTAATTATTTTTTATAAATTATCTACTATTTTCAATAAATTAAATGGAAAAATGGCTAATTAACTTATAGCCAAAATTGGCTTTCAAATCTAGCCTAAATTAAACAGACCCCCAACCTAATTAAAAACCCACCAGACCCAAGACCAAACCGAAGGCATACCTGACACACCTACCATATTCAATCTGGACCGTTGATCATTTAGATCAACGGTCCCCATTTCCCCTTCCTAAATAAACCCAAACGACCCCCCAAACCCTCTCATTCCTCACTCAATCGACTCTCTTCTCTCTATCTCTATCTCTGGTTCTCTCTAAAACCTTCTCCTCTTCCCTCCTCTCCGATGAACTTCATCCAGCTTCTCCGGCCATCTCCTTGCCTGAATCTATGGTGGTCTAACCACCTACCAGCCTTATGGATCCCTCTTGAACATGTGTCATCGTTTTAAGGCCTTCAAGTGAACCAGAGGCGGTTCACTCGCCTACCATTGTTTCTCATGCCATTTTCCGACCATCCATGGCCGTTCGAGTAAGATTTGTGACTTTTTCGGCTAAACCGGTAATTTTTCAAAGTTTTATCACTTTCTCTGGGTTCTCCGAAACCCTAAAATTAAAGATTTTCTGGTTTTCTTTCAGATATGTCTTAGATCTATATATATTATGAACCTCTTGGTGTTTTTGTCAAAGGTTTTCCCGATTTTTTCAAAGTGACTCTCCGTCTTCAAGATTAGGATTTTCTTAACCTCTTTTAAAAGACTTCTCCTCTGATTTTCAGTATTGCCGTATGATTTTACTATGTTTAAATGGTTTGTTTATGTTTTTCTTCTACCTAATTCATCGTGCTGAAAACCCTAAGTATTTTTGGTTTTATCCAGGGTTCTGGAAATGTCTTTGCTTACTTGATTTGTATGTATACTTGTTTCGATTGAGTTCTCTATGGTTAGATCCTTTTATTTGTTTATCTTAACTGAGTCTGAGTTCTCACCGCTTTCTAACTCTGTTCAAACCCTAATTTCTTAACGATTTCTTCACTTGTTACTGTGAGTTTTTATATAATATCTTTACTTGTTTCTGTGTGTTGGCCTGATCTTCATTACATGTTAGGTTGGTTTTTTCACTCTGGTTCTATGTGTTAGCCATGTCTACATGACTTTGTTGATTACCATGCTTCGAGTAGTCCTTAGCCTACTCATGTCACTTCTGTATGTTTGTATTCATCTAGTTTGCTTCTTTTTGTCAATATGGTTGACCTTGCATGTCTGATACGCCTGTTCATTCTTCCCTATTTATATGTCGAAGTATAGAATCATGACGTCTTTTTGATTGATCCTGATTTCCTTAAGTTATGATTTGATTGCAATGTTTTCTTATAAACCCCTAAAATTTTACTCGTTTGTTCAAGTTGATTGATTCCATCCTCTTATTTACAGTGGTGCTTCATTCTTGCTGAATCCTTTCCTCAAATTAAGTATACTCTTAGACTTAATTATATACTCTATACTTTTACTACCCCTTATACGGTAAAAACCAATCTTTCTCAAGCTGATTTTCTTTCCATAAGCTATCCCTGTTAGTATCCGTTAAGCTGTAATTCATTGTTTAAAGAGGAGTACTTGTGATAGCTTGTATGGGTCCACCAAAACATAGTTCTTCTGAGAGCACTTAGTAAGGCAGTAAGTAAATGAGGCAGAGGACTTTTACGTTGAAAAATCCCGCACAAGGGGATCAAAACAACACGACCTACACCTATAGGTTTTTAACTTCACTAACTTGTAATCTTACCTATTACAAGCCACTTTACAATACTTCCTATTGCAAAGGATTTAGTCAACTAACTTGTGGTACCTTTACCACAAACCACTTTATGACTATCCTAGTTACAAAGGCTTTTTCTAACTTGAGGTGCTATCACCACAAGCTACTTTGTAATTAAACGATTACAAAGACTTTTCCTTATGACTAAATCTAGTCACAACCTAAAATCAACGAGTTTATGGATTTACAAGAGGATTCCTAATCAGTATGCTTCTACGTAAGAAATTTAGGAGATATAGTAAGTACAATAACAAGGTTACAACTCAACTAGGACAGCAACAATCAATCTTTTAGGGACTAGTTCGTAGTGTTGTTCAACCTTGTTCTTCAAGCTTGAGAGGATGATTTTTTTGTTTTTGCAAGAGGCTTGAATGAGAAACAGAAACCTTCCAGTGATGTTTTTGTATAAAGCCCCTTTGGTACATCTTGATCATATCACTTGAAATGATGTGAGTATTTTGTTTGGTTAGAGAATGAGTGGGATGACAATGTGGTGCAATGTGGCAGAAACAGTGCCCTCAGTCACTTCGGTTCCAGCTGTTTCCAAATGACTATGTACTGCTATATAGGTACCACAGGAGCATCAGGTCCTTGTTTGGTTCCTAACTCCTGAATCTGTAGTAGTTCATCCTTTACTAGAGTCTGTTAAAGTTTGCAGCAATCCAAAGTAGGTCAGGTTCCCTAACTGGTTCTGAGCAGTAAGTTTGTTAGATCATCGAAACATAAGGCAAGAGTGTTTAAGATATATCAATTTCCCCCTTTTGATGATGACAAACTTATCAATTATAAAGTTGGGCTTGGGCAGTAAATGTTTTTTAAAGGAGTTCCCCCCTGAGACGATGCCTTACTCTTTCATGTTCATAAGAACCAGTTCCCTAATGTGGTTCCCCCTGAGTCCTATATTAGGCTTTCTTTTCCCACTTTTGGCATCATTAAAAAGAATAATCAACACAAAGAAGTTCAGCTAAGCTAACTCATGCCACATATGTGTACACAATCATGATAAAGAATAGAACACAAAGAGAAAGTACTAGACAAAATAAAAGAGGATTCATATTAATAATTTTTGAATATGCCTCTTCCTTTGAAAAAGGAAGAGGCAGCATTGGACTTGATCATAGGAGTAGTAGTAGTAGTACATCCCAACCAAACAAAAAAAAAACAACAAAAACAACCACCAACCATCAACAAGGAACAAACAAAAAAACATATCCAGAAAATTGGTCACTGAAGGGAATCTTAGGGGGCACAAGGAGTAAAAGGCTTGGAAGCTGCAGCAAGTGTCTGGAGAACAAGGTCTATTCGGGCGTTTCCCAACTTTTGCTCGTTGAGCAGTTCAGCCTTCAGGTTCTCAACTTGCGCCCTGAGGTCAGCATTTTCTTAGGTCAATCGGATCACCTCATCATTCGACATGGGAACCGCTCGAGCTTGCTGGACTTCCAGGATAGCATTTCTCACTTTCAAACGTATTTCCTCAGCTGCACTGTTCTGGGCATTGATGAGCTGAGACACAGTTGAAGTGCTTCCTACATCCCCATACTTCTCACTAAACTCGCACTCTTCCATGGTTGTCTGTAAGAATGTCTGCTTGCGGGTCCCTACTTTACCTGTTCCCAAATAAACCTCAAAGTGTTTGAACACGCACATGAGCAATAATCCATAGGGAAGCCCGTAATTGCCATCCTTGAAATCAGCCACTTTCTGCATGTGCTCAATCATTATGGCAGGCAGACTCATAGGGTTGAAACCGTCCAATTGCTCCATTAAGAATAGATCAGATTTTGAAGTTACAGATCTCCTTTCTGCTCGAGGCAACAAGACTTTGTTAACCAACTCAAACAACAACTGGTAGACAGGAAGTAGTGCTTTCTTATGGATCTGGTCCCCTTTTTGAATGGAATTATCTTTCACCACCGCATTTTGGAAGTTGTACTGGCAAACATATCGAACACACGTCACTCCAACTGTAGGAACTTGCAAAAGTTCTCCAAGCACTTGCATGTCAAAGATAATGTCCACACCATTGACCAAAGCACAAACATGGTCAGTATCGACTGGAAATAGACTGGCGAAGAAACTCTGGACCTCCTCCTCATACACTTTAGTAGCATCAACGTAGAAAAGATGCGTCCACTATTTAAACTCCACTATTTCCAGGATTTGGCGCATCCGGCCATTTCTGAGATTGTTGGGTCAACTGTTCAACCCAGCAGAACTTTCTGATGCCTTAAATGCTCAGAGCCTAGGCAGACCTCACTTTATGCTTTCTTTCCAGGACTAGGTTCTTCAATTGTTTCATACTTGCTTTTCCTATGCTTTTCTTCACTTACTTTACCCTTCCCTTTGGACTTGACAAGAATATCCTCATCACTCACTACCTTTTTCATCTTAGACTTGGAAGTAGACCCTTTGTCCGTGGAAACAGACTCAGCCTTTTTCGTGCATTGCCTTACAAGGAACCGGGTTCCTCAGGAGTTCCTTCTTCCATCTCAACGACAGGGATAACTTCATCACCTACAGGTACACCATCCTTCACCAACTTTCTTCTTTTCTTCTTACTACTTTTCTTGCTCTTTTAGAGTGCAGAATCGTAGGCCACTTTGACTTGAAGCCTGGTAGTGGGGCGCTTGATTTCAGACTCAGGGGTGGGAACAACCCTTTGCTTACTTATGAATGCATCAAGAGCCACGTTGTCTAGGTCTTCTTCATCACTAGATTGCATTTTTGGTTTTTGAGTGTCCAGGGGCACATCATCGAATATAGGAACAACACTGTCCTGGGGATAAGACTCCTGACATGGGTCCTCCCGAGAGGGATCGGGTTCCCCCATGTGAAGCCACAGTAGTATATGCTACTATATCTCCTTCAATTGCCTAATGGCGCCTTCTTCCCTTACACATTGTGATGTGTGTTTTTGGGAAATGATCTTATGCAATACCCCATCAGCGGATACCACAAACACAGTCTTTTCTTCGTCAACCAGTGCTTCCACAACCATGAAGTTGACTGCAACAATGGCGGAGCCTTTTGTGAACTTAGTATTTTGACCTTGTTCTCCACTTAGGGTTTGACTGGTGTGGGCAACAAATGACGGAGAAAACAAAACAATAATTTCAAAGGTTTCTGAGTTGGAAAGAGGTTGGGAAACTAGGGAAGGTGTGACTATAGTAGTAGGAGTGATAGAGGGTGACAACGACTCAGAGACGGTGAGAGGTTCCATAGACTGGTCAAAGGTGGTTACAGATGAGGCAGAAAGATTGAAAGTTTTCTCAACCATTGGAAGAGGTGGTGTGATGATCCTTTCCTTTTTGGGTGAATTTAGACTAAGGCTTATGGTTGAGAAGAGAAGAAGAGAGGGGTTTTTAAAACAGAGAGGGTAATTATGAAGGGAGAAGAATAGGCAACGTGGAGAATTGTGATATTTTAGATGGAGATGGAACGTTTGAATTGAAGGGACGTGACAGCCGGATCTGAAAAGTTAATGATATGGCACTTGTCTTTTGTACCTTTTAAGACGTGTATTAAAGGATGCACACAACTACTAACCTTTAGTATAAGAACCTGGTTCTTGAGAAATATTTTTTTCAAGATCCCCCTTTTTGAAAAATACAAAAATTAATCATGTTTTATCGGTCATGTACTGCATCTACTGCTTCTATGCTTAACATGTGTGTCTACCTGCAACGGTATTTGAAGTGAATTAGACAGAGCCAAAAAACACTTTGAGCTAATTAATTCTTAAGAATTTGAGCCAGCTAAAGAGGAATCAGGTTCTCAATTTGGCTTCAATAGTCCTAGCTTTACTCTATTTCTTTCAAACTGTTCCCTACTTAGTGCCTTGGTGAAAATGTCCGCAATTTGATCTTCTGTGCTGTAGAACTTCATGCATATCAACCCTTTCTCCACATTATCTCTCAGAAAATGATGCCTCACATCAATTTGTTTGGTCCTTTTATGTTGAACTTGATTTTTTGCCATATAGAGTGTACCGGTGTTGTCACATAGGAGAGGTACACTCTTAATGAGACCTCCAAAATCCTCCAACTGCTGCTTGATCCATAGAAGTTGAGCACAACAGGATGTTGCAGCTATATATTCAGCTTCAGCTGTTGAAAGAGCCACTGAATTTTGCTTCCTGGTACCCCAAGAGATAAGACATGATCCTAAGAAGTGAGCCATCCCATAAGTGCTATTTCTGTTTACAAGATAACCTGCATAGTCTGCATCAGCATACCCAATTAGATTAAAATTGTCAGCTGATGGATAGTATAACACCAAGTCATGCGTGCCTTTGAGATATCTCAGTATTCTTTTGGCAACCTTCAAGTGAGATTCCTTGGGATTTGATTGAAACCTCACACACAGCCCCACACTGAAAACAATATCAGGTCGACTGGAAGTGAGATAGAGAAGAGATCCAATGATGCCTATATACATTGTTTGATTCATAGGAAATGCGGTTTCATCCATGTCCAGTCGAGTAGCAGTTACAATGGGAGTGTCTATTACCTATGATGCTTCCATATCAAACCACTTCAAGAGTTCCCTGATGTATTTTTGCTGACAAATGGAAGTACCCTTTGGGGACTGTTTTACTTGAAAACCCAAGAAGATGTTTAATTCACCCATCATGCTCATTTCAAATTCACTTCCCATAAGTTTGGCGAATTTTTCACACAGAAAGTTAGCTGTTTCTCCAAAAATGATATCATCAACATAAACCTGAACAATTAGCAGGTTCCTTCCTAGTTTCTTTAAGAAAAGAATGTTGTCAATTTTCCCTCTCTTAAAGCCATTTTCTAAGAGAAATTTTGACAATCTTTCATACCACGCTCGAGGGGCCTGCTTTAGCCCATACAGGGCTTTGTCCAATTTGAACAAATATTCATGGTGGTCATGACATTCACACCCGGGGGGTTGTTTCACATTGACTTCATCCTTAAGTAGTCCATTCAAAAATGCACTTTTGACATCCATTTGGAACAAAGTGAATTCCATATGAGAAGAAAAGGTGATCAGAATTTTGATGGCTTCCATGCGAGCCACTGGAGCAAATGTTTCATCATAGTCAATACCTTCCTCCTAATTGTAACCTTGAACCACTATCCTGGCCTTGTTCCTTGTGGTAATTCCATGCTCATCGAGCTTGTTTCACAATATCCACCTGGTCCCTATAATGGTTCTATCTGGGGGTTTGGGTACCAGGTGCCAAACACTATTTCTCTCAAACTGATGCAGCTCGTCTTGCATGGCTGTAATCCAATCTGCATCTTTTAAGGCTTCCTTGATATTATTGGGTTCTATCTAGGAGAAAAAGGCTGAGAAGGCGAGTGAATTTCTAGCTCTTGACCTGGTTTGAACTCCAGAATCTAGAGGAGTGATTATGTTATCTATAGGGTGATAACTTTGATGTCTCTAGTTAGATTTCTGGGGTTCATTCTGAGAGGAAGACGGTATGTTTGGCTGATTCTCTTCTATCCTTCTCTCAGATGCCAGTGGAATTCCCTCAATTGTATCAACCACTCTTTCTTCAGCTTCAGTGATTGTAATTGAAGTGCTTGGTTCTGTTGATGATGAGGCCGCTTTATCTTCATTTGGCTCCTTCACTTGACTCATCAAGTCTGTCTTTCCATTAGTCATGTTAATGACTTCACCAAGAACACGTAAGGGTTCTCCATCTTGATCTTCCTCAACACTCTTCTCAAATGATGGATAAGATTCATCAAAAATAACATGGCTACTTTCTTCAACACATTGAGTTCGCTTGTTAAAAATCTTATAAGCCTTGGTTTGAGAAGAGTATCCAAGAAATATCACTTCGTCACTTTTAGCATCGAACTTACCATGCTGATCTTTTCTATGGTTAAGAACATAGCATTTGCATCCAAATGTTCTTAGGTAAGTCAGCTTGGGGTTTCTTCCATTCAATAGTTCATACGGGGTCTTGTTCAGAATAGATCGATCAGGCACCTGTTCACTAAGTAGCAGGCAGTATTGACAGCTTCAGTCCAGAAGTTTTTTGCAAGTACACTGTCAATCAGCATTGTTCTTGCCATTTCATCCAGAGTTCTGTTCTTTCATTCTACTACTCCATTTTGCTGTTGAGTTCTGAGAGCTGACAAGTTGTGAGTGATGCCATTTTCATTGCAGAATTCATCAAATTTGGCATTGTCAAATTCTGTCCCATGATCTGATCTGATGCATACAACTTTAGACTCCATCTTTACCTAGATTTTCTTCACAAAGGCCACAAATACTTCAACCGTTTCATCTTTTATTCTGAGAAACAGAGTCCAAGTGAATCTGGAATAGTCATCCACCATCACGAAAATGTATCTCTTTCCTCCTTTGCTTTGCACCCTCATAGGTAGGGGTGTCAACGGTTCGGTTCGGCCGATTATTTTATAAAATTTGTACCATACCAATTTTTCGGTTATTCTATTATGTATAACCAAAATTAGACTTTTTGAAACCATCCCAATCATGTCGGTTTCTCTTCGGTATCGGTACGGTTCGGTTAATTTTCGGTATTTTTTTAATATCATATAAAATTCACCAGTAGAAGTAGAATTGCAATAACATATGTTCTTTTATAGGACTTAGCAAAACTCTCTAGACATTTTTACTGTTTAAAGGGTGATGAATTAAAAAAAAGATGGCTAGAGTATAGATCCATCAACTATTCTACAACAGCATAAAAGAAATCAAACAAAGGCAAAGAAAATATTAATCACATGAGTTGAAAGATATACCAAGCTGGGACTCAAGAATAAAGTCAATCGAAGATTAAATATTCAAAAAGATAAATCTAAATTATATGAAAGGAAACATATTCAATACATTGTAGTTTGCTACTCATAATCGCTAGAATATTTTGTGTCTTACTAATAAAGATACTTGAAATAACTTAGTTTAAGTAGAAGTAGCATAATAGGTTTTAGCAATTAGTATTTTGAGTTTAATTACTTGTTGACTTGTAATAGTTTTCATAATTCCAAGGCTCAAAGAAAATTTAATGCATTATTATTTTTAAACTTACTAAATAAATATAATTTCTACATGTAAAATTTATTCGGTACGATTCGGTATTTTTTCGGTTTATTTTTATAAAATAAAAAACCTACCCTAATTATCGGTGCAGTTATATATTTATATAAAAACATACGGTTTCTTAAAAAGAAACCTAAAAATCGGTTCGGTGCGGTATGGCTCGGTCGGTTTTCGAATATCCATTGACACCCCTACTCATAGGTCCACACAGATCTATATGCAGGAGCTCAAGCGGCTTTGAGGTGCTCACATATCTTTTTGGCTTAAAGGAGGACTTTACATGTTTTCCTCTGGCACATGCATCATAGACTTTTCGAGTTTTGAATTGTGACATAGGCAGACCATGGACCAGGTCCTTCTGAATCAGTTTGTTCAAAAGGGAAAAGCTTGCATGGCCTAGTCTTCTGTGCCATAGTTAAGCATCATCATCAACCACCTTCAGACAACTCAGATCACCACTTTGTAAGGATTCAAAATCAGCAACATAAATGTTCTTGTATCTTTTGGCCACCAGAACTATTTCACCAGTCACAAGATCAGTGACTGTACATATTTTGGACATGAACTCCACATTGTTTCCTTTATCGCAAATTTGAGAGAAACTCAGGAGATTGTACTTAAGTCCATTGACATAGTACACATTTTCAATAGAGTGAGTGAGTGACTTCCCAACTTTTCAAACTCCAAGAATGTATCCCTTTTTGCCATTGCCAAAGGATACACTCCCTCATTGCAGGGCTTTTAGTGAAAGAAAGTCTGTGGTGTTCCTAGTCATGTGTTTCGAACATCCAGTATCCATGAACCATTGTTGACCACTTCCCTTCACTGTTCCCTACACAAGAAATTAGGAGTTAGTTTTAGGAACCCAAACAAGTTTGGGTCCCTTGTAGTAACCAAGAGGATGATTAAGAGCTCTCTTAGTCCATGCAGGTAATGTGCGTTTTCTGTGAGTGGAACTTGGTCCCTCTTTTGTGGTCATAGTTTCAGCAGCCACTTTATTTTTTGGTACGGATTGATTCTCTGCCTGGACACCTTCCTTGGAGTGACCAATATTCCCATATTGGGTACGAGGCCATTTGTCAGATGTAGTGGCGCTCTTACTGTGAGGGTTGTAAGGATCTTTCTTCCTTGGAAACCCTGCTCCCCACCTTTTTCACTGTTATTAGTGAGCAAGGTAGTGGTAGTCTCTACGAACTAGGTCCACTTTAGAGACTTTTCAAGATCATTCATTACTTTTTCTAGATTGGCTTGGAGGAGCTCGTTTTTCTCAATTTCAGCACTCATCCTACATCTCAAGCAGTTCATCTCATCTTCAAGCCTAAAATGTTCCTCACTAACTATCTCCTTTCCTTTTTCAGAGCTTTCAGGTTTTGACTTAGTTAAGGGCTTTACTATTAGTTCCCTTTGGTCAGCAGTTTCTGCCAAGAGATCACTCTTTTCTTTTCTAAGAATTTCAATGGCTTTCTTTTGATCAGTAATTGCAGCCACTAAGTCTTTTCTAATATGTTCAGATTCTTCTAGTTCTAAGAACAAGGAATCCATATCCTCTGCAAGACTACAAAAGGCAGTAATTAAAACATCAGCTAAACACATGATTTTTTTTTGGAGAATAGGATTTCATATATTTTTGAACATCGCTGAAGTTTACCTCTTCATCACTGTCTGATTGAGCCATCAAAGCAAGCATTGAGTCATATCCAATCTCCTCGCCTTCAACTGCCATCGTAGAGCTATCATCATTATTAGATTTATCTTGATTTACTTGTGTAGTTCCCTTATAAGCTATTTGCAAAGCCTCCCATATTTCCTTGGCAGTGTCACATGTAGATACTCTATCGTACTCCTTAGGTTCCAAACCATATATCAAAATCTTCTTGGCCCGAAAATTCTTCTCCACCGCTTTCTTGTCTGCTTCAGTGTATTCTCTGCAGGTCTTTTTTATTGAAAATGTAAATTCATTTAGTACCTTGATAGGAACAAATGGACCATCGCGGATGACATCCTAAAGATCACAATCCTCAGCCATGATGAAATCATGCATTCTAGCTTTCCACCACCAATAGCATTTTCCATCAAACTTGGGTGGGTGGTATATGGATTGACCTTCTTCAAAATTTAGTGGAGTCATCATGAGGATCCTTCCTAGGTGTTAGCCTGATAGGATGAACCTGCTCTGATACCAATTGATAGCTTGTATGGGTCCACCAAAACTTAGAGTACCTGGTCCGCTACAAGTTTCTGCTGAGAGCACTTAGTAAGGCAGTAAGTAAATGAGGTAGAGGAGTTTTACGTGGAAAAATCCTGTACAAGGGGATTAAAAAACCACGACCTACACCTGTAAGCTTTTAACTTCACTAACTTGTAATCTTACCTATTACAAGCCACTTTACAATACTTCCTATTGCAAAGGATTTACTCAACTAACTTGTGATACCTTTATCACAAACCACTTTGTGACTATCCTAGTTATAAAGGCTTTTTCTAACTTGTGGTGCTATCACCACAAGCCACTTTGTAATTCTACGATTACAAAGACTTTTCCTTATGACTAAATCCAGTCACAACCTAAACATAACGAGTTTATGGATTTACTAGAGGAATACTAATCGGTATGCTTCTACGTAAGCAATTTAGGAGATATAGTAAGTACAATAACAAGGTTACCACTCAACTAGGACAACAACAATCAATCTTTTAGGGACTGGTTCGTAGTGGCTTTCAACCTTGTTCTTCAAGATTGAGAGGATGATTTTTCTATTATTGCAAGAGGCTTGAATGAGAAACAGAAACCTTCTAGTGATGTTTTTGTATAAAGCCCTGTTGGTACATCTTGATCACATCACTTGAAATGATGTGAGTACATTGTTTGGTTAGAGAATGAGTGGGCAGACAGTGTGGTGTAGTGCGGTAGAAACAGTGTCGTCAGTCACTTCGGTTCCAACTATTTCCAAATGACTACTTCAATATAGGAACCATAAGAGCATCAGGTCCTTGTTTGGTTCCTAGTTCCTGAATCTGTAGCAGTTCATCTTTTACTGGAGCCCGTTAAAGTTTGCAGCAATCCAAAGTAGGTTAGGTTCCCTAACTGGTTATGAGCAGTAAGTTTGTTAGATCATCAAAACATAAGGCAAGAGTGTTTAAGATCTATCAACTTGTATTAATGGGATTCTAATTGTGATTACTTCCATATTTTTGCTAAACCTTTACTTGTTACCTTATTTTCTACCTATTTTCAAAGCTATAAATACCCTAAGTCTCTCATTAACAAAACACGAACAATTAGATCAGTACACACATACACACTCAAACTCTTTCTTCTTTCTCTACCACTTGTGCTACTGCTTGTCTAGCCGGCTAAAAGCCAAGGCTAGATTGTGGAACTCTACTTGCTTTACTTTTCTGCACTTTTCTTCCTTAACTGTTATGTCCTAGTTTAATTTTAAAGCCTCAACAACAACATGTTTCTCTTATTGTTTCACTTTCTCTCATTTCTGGTCTACTTCTACTTGTGGTTCTATTGTGAAACCTGTAGATGAGTTACACTACTAGCATGCTATTATGTCTCCCCTTCCCTTTAGATTAATGCATTCCCTTATGTGTGTTTCAAAGCATTCCTTGTCAATCACTTACTATGTACTTACCTTCTTATGAATCCCAAATCCCTATCCCTTCTATGTGTTTATGTTCTTTCTAACTGGTTGATTATACAATTATCAACTATTGCTGAGCATGTCCAAACTAGTCCTAAGACCCTTGCCGGGGTTATGTGTTTACAATCAAATGTCTGTGTGTCCCCATATTTCTTGACCCCCCTATGTGACTACTGATTATGTGTGTGATCCCATCTTAAGGTGTTTGATTTTTGTTTACTACTACAACTGATTTCAATCAACTCTGTTACTGATTGCTTTCAAAATGGACTTGTCAGTCCAGTTTTTAAATAAACTCCTTTCAAACATGTGTTCTGCAATTTCACTATACTCTTAGAATACTTGGCTCTGCCCTTTTTATGTGAGCCTTGCCTTGGGACCCTTAAGCTCCCTCTAAACTTGGACACATGAAAGCTGGCCTTTACACACTGCACTTACTCTACCTTGGCTATGAAATCTGGGTGTGAGGAATGTTCAGGATCCCTTAAGGTCCTTAGGGAACTCTGACACACCTAGATATGAGGGAAAGCTATGAACAATCTTGGCACTTGAGATGATTTATTAGATAACTCAGAGAGGAAGTCCTAATCAGGCTTCCTATGTAACTTCTTATTTTCATTATGCAATTCATTTCAATGTTGGTCTGTAATAACTTGTTGTAATCAAGTATTGGGGTTGGCTAGTGAAAAGGGGATGGGTTAAATATGTATGCTATAGTTGTTAAGGGTAGAAAACATGTTATTAGGTTTATGTTCCTAATTGCGCAATATAAACCAGGCTTAGGGCTCATGCATGCCTTAGAAATCATGCCTTTAGGTCTCATATTTATTGTTTTAGCATGTTCACCCTTACAAAATTATGTGTTAAAATCTGCTAATAATGTTCTATGCTGCTATGTGCATTTAGAAATCCTGCTCTAGGAATTATGCATCTTGAGTTTTTATACACGTATCTTAGATACCATATTTTAGGATCTCATTTGTACTTGCATTAACACTTAGTGTAAACTGCTGATTATATAAGAGATAAAAAAGCTTCACACTTGATTATCCTACTTAAAATAACTGGTGATAATCTCTGCATTCGTATAAACTAGAATAGCATGCTCTTAAGGTAAAATAATTTCCACACTGTTTTAATAACTCGGAATATTTTCTACACATTACTTACGCATAGGCAAGCCTTAGGTAATCACTTTAAATAAAACCAGAACCGTCTCTGCGATCAGTGTTTAATTATCAACTATTAAAATCTGTAGGCAAGCCTGATTTGGACTTCTTTTCTGAGTCATGCAACAAATCTGGTTCTGCTGTTATCACTTAGATACCATGTTAGGATTTGAATTCAGACTTTAATTGTGTATGAGTCATGATATCTATGTGCATTATTTGTGGAGGTATACCTGAGCCTTCTGCCTGTTTTCTGTGTTTTCCCTTTAAATGCAGTCTTATGTATTCTTGTTTTTCGCCTAGCATTTTGCCTTTAAACCTGAGAGTCTGCCTAGAACCTCCCTAATAGGATGGAAGTTCTAAACTCCTCTAAGACTGATAGGAAGGGACAGGTAACAACATGCAATAGGGGTCGAGACCAGCCTTTGCTTTAATTACCTTCACGGGGTGGGAAAGGGTAGATATGGATATGATGACCGGTGGGCTAATACCACGTGTTGCCCCTCTTTGAGGAGTGTCATAATGGGTATTGCATTGATGTGATCCATATTATAAACAAACCTAGGACCCCCTCCCCTTTTAGTTTTAGATTGTAATTCTTCTCAAAAATCTTATTTTTCACTAATTGTTTTCAAACACTTGTGTACTTAAACTTAAATCCCCTATTATTTGAGCCCTACTTGTGTATTTGCTAAAATTTACAAAAACTGTTTGGTTGGGAACCACACTAGTGGATCCTGTCTGGTATCTAACACCTTCCCATTGGGATAATTTCAAGCCCTTACCATGTCTCTAGTTATCGAACATAGTTAGAAATGAACCCTGTAGGTGCCCTAATGCACCTTAAAATCGTTAGGTGTCGACTCTTCAAAAAACTGCAAAACCTCTTTCCCAAAAAGAAAGAGTGTTGTCCCATACCAAAAATGTCATGAACCCAATTTCGGAAGGAAAAAGGGGGCGTGACAGCATGGCGAGTCTGCTGGGGAAATTTTAGGCTTTTACCATTTCATACTGTTTTTCTGAATTTGTACCCCACCCTTATGTGAAATTATTCGTTTAATTTCTTCCTCAAAAGCAAAAATGACATATCTTTCTTGTTTCCTTCCTTTACTACTGCTTTAAATTATGAAACTGCTGTATTTATTGCTTTCTTAACGTGCAAATATATGTCAACATGCTTTTAATAATTGCATAATCATGACCAACATCATACTCCACTCATGAGAAAACAAATACTATAGCAACGCTTGATGAGCGGTTATGTTCTTCCTATATCATTACCCCCTAAATTCAGAAAGGCATTTTTGCGGTAAAACTTGTCGATCGGCGGTGCAGTCGACAGTTCCGTGCTTTCCCCCTTGAATTGTCCGCTCAAGGGTACCAGTCTAAAACCCCATAGAAACCTTACTCTGTTTTAAATTGTGCATGCATCATGGTCAAACCTAGCCGGGTTAGTTATATTGTCCACATAATGATCCTTTAAGATAACTTTGTCTAAAGTCTACTGGGTTTCCCTAAACCCAAATGGACATCATCACGTTCTGTGCATTTATTTGGAGAACCAAATGCTTTATGCTAATTGTTGATGACAAATAGTCGAGTCTGGTGGGGGTAGGGTCTAACCCTTTTGTTTTGCAGAAAATGAGGCACGAGGTCCCCAGTTTCGGTATGATTAGAATGCCCCCACACTTGCTAGACTGGTGGAGGAGTCTTCCATCAAATGACCAAATCAATGAGTGGAAAGAGAGGGTCGTCAAAGCTAGATAAAAGTTGGAATATCTGGAATACAGTCTGCAGGAATTGGAAGGAAAAGTAAGGAAGAGAGTCATCGACTGCCAAAACGTTGAGGGAAACGAAGGAGAACACCTGGGAAAGACATTTTTACTGCTGAAGCTATGCGAATTAGAGGGTTTAATCAACAAGAGCATTCAAACTGATCAAGGTCCTTCTAGGACCAAATAGATAGGAATTTACTTTTTCGCTTTATGAATGTAATAAGGCTAATGGTCATTAGTGACTTTCATTTCTTGTTTATTTAGTGTTGTTTTGAGATTGGCCTATCTTTATCAATAAAATGCGACATTTGGCATTCTAAGTTCTCCAAATCAATTTGTTGCTAGGCCTACCTCGGGCACAAAGAGGTTACCAAATTAGGACACGTTTTATATTCCCACACTATATGTTTAAATATTGCAATACTTTCTATAATCCTCACTGACTTGATTACCTTTTGTTTTTATTTTTTGTTTTATTATTCCAATCCCCAAAAGTTAGTTCGTGCACTCTAGAATCATCATCTTATTTCACAAGATCCAGGGGCCCTCAACCCACTCCTCCTCTTAGTCATGTTAAAAGCAAGAATAAAGGCAAGATGGAAGATTTGAACAACATCAGAAAGGAGAACGCAGCTGAACGGGTTGAGGCCACCGATTGTTAGGGTATTCGGGTTCCTAACGAGAATGTGTCACAACTTGAATAGAAACTGTTGAAATTTCAGGAAGAGCTCGATCAGGTTTGGAATCTGGCAAGCCTATCATTTTCCCTCAACAAGCCAGATATCAACTTCCCCAACACTTAAAACTCTACGCCTCCCCAAAACATTCCAAAACAGCAAAATCATCCCACTTCTCACCATCACGCTGCTCCACCAAAGAGCCAATGTAACACCCGCCATACCCCAAACAAAACTCCACTACTCATACTAGAACCTCAGAACTCTACAAACAACCATTTCCACACCCCTACACAGGCCACCAAAACACTCATATCTACATGGAGACCATGCCACACTCTACCCAACCTATCTCAGGCACACCTAATTCTGATGAAAAGGATCTACTTATTAGGAACTTGGCCGAGGAACTTAAGAATCTGACCAGTCGGATTTAGGGCGTTGAGGGAAGCAAAGGAATCAAGGGGCTGAACTATAAGGATATTTGCATACAGCCTAATGCCGAACTGCCCGAGGGGTACAAACCTCCTAAGTTCGAGATGTTTAATGGTACGGGTGATGTTAGGGTCCATCTGAGGACATGTTGTGACAACCTGGTTAGAGTAGGGAAGGATGAAAGAATCCGCATTAAGATGTTCATGAAGGGTTTGTAAGGAGATGCGTTATTTTGGTACTTCAGCCAAGATCCCAAGAAATAATCAAGCTGGGTGGGCATGGCGTCTGACTTCATAGACAAATTCAGGTTTAATACAGAAAACGCACCAGATGTGTTCTATATATAGAATTTGAAGAAGAAGCCCACAGAGACGTTTCGCGAGTATGCTACTTGCTGGAGGTCCGAAGCTGCTAAGGTCAGACCCCGCCTTAGAAGAGGAACAAATGAACAAGTTCTTTGTACGGGCTCAGGACCCTCAGTACTATGAGTGGCTGACGATGATTGAGAACCACAAGTTCTATGACATTATCAAACTAGGTGAGAGAATTGAAAAATGTATTAAAAGTGGTATGGTTACAAACTTCGAGGCCTTACAAGCTACAAATAAGGCTTTACAGTCCGGTGATGTGTCCAAGAAAAGGGACGTAGGGGTCGTGATGGTTGCACAAAGGACTAAGTCCCCACTCAAATACCAAACCTACCCAACACCTCCACTCACATACCAGCCAACCCCAAATTACCAGGCACCCTCACCTTCATACCAAGCTCCACCACCAACTTATCAGTCATCCCTACCTTTTACATATCAACCCACTTCACCCAGATACTCCCAACCCGCTCATGTCTACCAAATATATAATGCTCAACCATCCCATTATCAATCACCCCCCTGTACACCAAAATTTCCCTAGACCTCGACCCAATTTTGATCGTAGACCTTCAAAATAATATACAGCCATCGCTGAACCCATCGACCAGCTGTATGAGAGACTCAAAGTTGTTGGTTATGTCACCCCTATCCCTGCTTCAACCCCTAAGAACCCTTCTCAGTGGGTTAACCCAAACAATTCCTGTGCATATCACTCCGGCATGAAAGGGCACACCATTGATGAGTGTCGTTCCTTGAAAGACAAGATACAGTCTTTGATTGATAAAAAGATCATTTTGACAAAAGAACCCACTCCAAACGTCCGCAACAACCCTTTGCCAGACCATAAGGGTGGAGGTATCCACATGATTGAAATAGAAGATGATTGGGATCCCGAGGGATCAATCAGGCTGATCACAAAAGGTGATGACCCAAAGAGACCAACAATTACTCTGAATTCAATCATAGTCCAGACCCAACTGTTCGAAGACGCTGAGGTGAATATGTCCGTACCTCTCGAGTTTAAAGTAGCACCATCCGCAAAAACACCAGCACCGATTGAGGTTGAATTCGTGTCTCCGACAAGTGCACCCGCACCATTTGAGGTTGCAGTCTTGCCGCCCAAGACACATGGTCCAATCGAAATAAGGATTGCCACGCTGATCTAAGTGGCGATGTCAACCATGACACCATTATATACAAATGCCATACCCTAGGACTATATAACCGAGGCGAGAAGGAAAGGCAAGGTCAGGATTGAAGAAATTGTGGCAGCACAGGGTATGAAAAGAACTGGTAGAGTCTATACCCTTGAACATCTAGATGAATCAAGCAAGCAGGCCTCCAATTGGCTGCCCCTCATTGAGATAGGTCCGAACGACCTTTGGAGGAAGATACAAGACAAGGAATATTCGGTCATCGACCAGTTAAACAAGACACCGACACAAATATCCATTCCCTTTTTGCTGCAAAATTCTGAGGTGCACAAGAATGCTCTATTAAAGGTCCTAAGTGAAGCATACGTACCAAGTAACATCACTGGCGGGGAAATGGCTAATATGGTAGGACAAGTGCTGGAAAGCCATAAGATCACCTTTCATGAGGACGAGCTACCACCTGAAGGGTTGGGGCATAACAAGGCACTGCACATCACTGCGCAATGCGAAGATTTTTTCATCAGTAGAATCCTGATCGATGGGGGTTCTAGCATCAACATTTGTTCACTGGTAACACTCAAGAAGCTGGGTAAAGGACTGCACGAGATAAAAGACAGAGCAATCAATGTGAAAGCCTTCAATGGTTCTCAGAGGTCCACCATTGGTGAGATTATTCTATACTTGCAGATGGGACCAACCTGGTTCGTGGTCAATTTCCAGGTGATAGATATACCAATATCTTACAACTTGCTGCTGGGACGACCATGGATTCATGTTGCTGGGGCCTTAGCATCAACACTGCATCAGGTAGTAAAATTTGAATTGAATTACCAGGAAGTGATCATTCACGGCGACGGTAGCAACCCTATATACAGTCGCCATACCATTCCAGCGATCGAGGGAAGAAGAAAGTTGGGTGGAGAAACTTACCACCACATTGAACGGGTCAATGCTTTCGACAAAGACAAATCGTGGGATAGGAAAATCGAGAGTATACTGAGTTGGAGTAGGTACAAACCTGGAAAAGGGCTCTGCAAGAACCTCCAAGGAATATCTAAACCCATAAAACTCAAGAAATACAACACTACTTTCAGTCTGGGATATGAATACAACTGAGAAGAATTCAATAACTAGTCGCCACCATGGCGCGGTCCTTACTATCCACTAGAGCAGCCAATACCACATCTAGAGCAGACTTTCTAACATGCTGACATTATTTATGGGTCAGATGAAGAAGAAGCACTTGCGGCAGTGAAGAACCTGTTTTTAGAGGACAATGATATGGACTGTTGTGTTATTCTCGAGGAGGAGGGGGAGGATGGCCCTTCTATATAGGCTGTGAGTAGAGGGGCACATCTTAAGAATTGGAACATCAGGACAACAAAAGCCCAACGTGCCTCGGGGTAGCAAGGCTAAAACAAGCATTATTCACTATTTTATTTACCAAATGATTTTCTTTTCGCATTTTCCAATTCCTGCAATAAGATATTTGATGTTCAAAATAGTTATTCAATTTATCAAAAGCATTTTTGATTTCTCTTATGAATTAATATTTATTGCTATCGTTTTCCTCCTTACTTTACCAATACAACATTACTATTACTTGTCTTGATAAACCAATGACTTTGACATGCAATGAGATAACACAACAAACGAACATGGATTTAGAAGAAGATGACTTACCTGACGAGATTGTCAAAGAAGTCGAGAATTTTGAGAACAGACCAAAGTCCAACCTGGACAAGACCGAAATTGTCAACCTAGGAGATGCAGAAAATGTTAAGGAAACATGGATCAGCATTCACCTATCGCCATCAGAGAAAAAAGAATACATAGAATTTCTAAAAGAGTATGAGGACATATTCGCCTGGTTATATGATGACATGCCTTGTATAAGTACGTCCATTGTGGCTCACAAACTGCCAACCGATCCAATGTGTCCACCGGAAAAGCAAAAGCTCAGAAAGTTCAAGACTGATATGAGTTTGAAAATGAAGGAAAAAGTCACCAAGCAGGTCAAAGCTAAGGTTCTCAGGGTAGTAGAATACCCGCCATGGTTAGCCAACATTGTGCCAGTGCCAAAGAAGGATGGGAAGGTCAAAGTCTATGTCGACTACCGGGATCTCAACCGGGCCAGTCCGAAAGAAAACTTCCCTTTGCCAAATATACACATCCTTATTGACAATTGCGCCAAGCATGAGCTACAATCATTTGTGGATTGCTTCGCTGATTATCATCAGATCTAGATGGATGAGGAAGATGATGAGAAAACGACTTTCATTACGTCGTGGGGAGTGTACTGTTACAAGATGATGCCATTCGTCCTAAAGAATGCAGGGGCCACCTACATGAGGGCCATGACTACCATCTTTCATGATATGATACACAAGGAGATAAAGGTATATATGGATGATGTTATTATCAAATCTAAGAAGGCCACTAACCACATGGAAGATCTGAGGAAGTTCTTCAATAGACTGCGGAGGTACAACCTAAAACTAAACCTCGCAAAGCGCGTATTTGGGGTTCCTGCTAGGAAATTGCTTGGGTTTATTGTGAGCTACCGAGGAGTAGAAATGGATCCATCAAAAGTCAAAGCCATTCAGGAACTAACACCGCCAAAGAACAAGAAAGATGTGATGAGTTTCTTGGGAAGGCTTAACAACATCAGCCGATTCATAGCACATTCTCAGTTATCTATGAGCCAATCTTTAATATGTTGAAGAAGGACGCTGCTACCAAATGGACTGATGATTGCCAAAAAGCCTTCGACAGAATCAAGGAGTACCTGTCAACACCACTAGTCTTAGTCCCGCCCGAGCCAGGTAGACCCTTATTACTCTACCTTGCAGTGTTAGATGGAGCTTTTGGCTAAGTCCTGGGGCAGCATGATGAAACGGGGAGGAAGGAGCAGGCCATTTATTATCTCAGTAAGAAGTTCACCCCTGTATGAGGCCTGGTATTCTCTATTGGAACACACATGTTGTGCTTTGACTTGGGTGGACCAGGAGCTGAGATATTACTTATGTGTCTATACTACATATCTCATATCGAGAATGGATCATTTGAAGTACATCTTTCAGAAGCCCATGCCCACCGACAAGCTAGCCAAGTGGAAAATCTTGTTGAGTGAGTTTTACATTGTTTACATAACTTAGAAAGCAGTCAAGGGACATGCACTAGCAGACCACCTTGCCGAAAACCCCTTGGATGGAGGATACAAACCTCTGAAAATGTATTTTCCTGATGAAGAGGTATTATTCATAGGAGAAGACATTGAAAAATCCTATGACAGTTGGAGAATGTTCTTCGATGGAACAGCAAAATTCAAAGGAGTTGGCATAGGAGTAGTCTTAATATCAGAAACCCAGCAGCATTATCCGGTGTCTACCAAACTCAGGTACCCCTGGACCAACAATATGGCCGAGTATGAAGCCTGCATCTTAGGGCTCAAAATGTCCATTGACATGAACGTTCAAGAGCTACTAATAATTGGAGATTCAGACTTACTTATACACCAGGTACGAGAAGAATGGGCAACCAAGAACCCCAAGATACTTCCGTATCTGCATTATGTACAGGAATTGAGAAAAAGGTTCACTAAGAGAGAATTCTAGCATGTTCCCAGAGTCCATAATGATTTCGTCGATGCATTGAATACCTTATCATCCATGATACAACATCCAGACAAGAATTTTCATTGATCCTATTCTAGTGAAAATCCATAATCAACCAGCTTACTGTGCCCATGTTGAAGAGGAAGCAGATAGAAAGCCTTGGTTTCATGATATCAAGGAATATTTGGGAAAATGAGAGTACCCAGAACTTGCTAATCCTATTCAGAAACGCACACTTCAGAGATTGTCCAACAACTTCTTCCACAGTGGAGGAATCCTGTATAGGAGGACTCCTGATTTGGTATTATTAAGATGTGTACGCAAAGGAAGCATCCAGGATTCTAGAGCAAATTCATGTTAGGACCTTTGGTCCACATATGAACGGTTTTGTCTTAGCAAAGAAGATACTCCAGGCTGATTACTTTTGGATGACTATGGAAACAGACTGCATCCAGTATGTCCGAAAATGCCACCGCTGTCAGATACATGCAGACATGATAAAAGTACCTCCAAGCGAGCTCAGCACAACAAGCTCATCGTATCCATTTGCCGCCTGGGGAATGGATGTTATTGGACCAATCATGCATGCTTCTTCCAATGGACACAAGTTTATCCTGGTAGCCATCGGCTATTTCACCAAATGGGTCGAAGCAGCATCTTACGAAGCAGTGACTGAGAAAGTCGTGGCAGACTTTGTCCGCGACCGCATTATTTGTCGATTCGGGATTCTAGAGTCAATCATTATTGATAATGTCTCCAACCTCAATAGTGACTTGATGAAAGCTATGTGCGAAACATTCAAGATCAGACACAAGAATTCCACAGCTTACAGGCCTAAGATGAATGGAGCTGTAGAAGCCGCCAACAAAAATATCAAGAAGATATTGAGGAAAATGATATAGAAACATAAATAGTGACACGAGAAGTTATCATTTGCTCTACTTGGGTATCGTACCATAGTCCGCACATCAACTGGGGCAACCCCCTATATGTTGGTTTACGGTACATAGGCTGTCATTCCCGCTAAGGTAGAAATTCCTTCCCTAAGGATCATACAAGGAGCTGAGCTCGACGACGCAGAGTGGATAAAAAGTCGTTATGAGAAACTAGCCCTTATAGACGGAAAGAGAATGAACGCAGTTCGCCATGGTCAACTCTACCATAATAGAATGTCTAGAGCCTTCAACAAAAGAGTCAAGCCAAGCCAGTTCACATCGGGGCAGCTGGTGTTAAAGAAAATTTTCCCGCATCAGGACAAAGCCAAAGGGAAGTTCTCTCCCAACTGGAAGGGTCCATACATGGTTCACCGGGTTCTGACAGGAGGAGCCCTCATACTTGCAGAAATGGATAGAGAAGTCTGGCCAAAGCCGATTAACTCAAATATAGTAAAACGTTACTATGTGTAATATTTATGCTTTCCTTATATGATATAAATTGAACTACGCTTGACCTGATTCCTATTTAAGAGGGGATACGGAGGCAGCCCTATAGGTTCGGTCACAATTCAATAAAATTTCAGTCCACCCTCGCAATTGGAAACTGGCGTAGAATTTTGAGGAGGGCCCTCAAAATTTTGAAGTAACTTCAGCCAATCGCCACACGAGCAACAATTAGAAGCGTCAACCCATCAAACTGGGGTAGAATTTTGAGGACCCTCAAAATTCCGTAGCAGGAGAGGTTACTATTTACCGTGAAAATGGTAACAACAATTAAATTTATAAATGAGACTCTAAAAATATGTGATCTATTCCTGAGCTAGTTATTAAAGCAGTTAATGCTAAGAGCGTGAGGTATAAAGATAAAACGCGAGTTAAGGCGAGGCAGTAATCAAACCAAAGGTGCCTGTTGCCTGAGCTCGGAGATTGTCGATGAAGGACCTCGAGGTCGATACTTGGCTTGAGATCGAGCTATCGGGGGTAGTCGGGGATGGGATAACATTTAAAGATACGATTAAGCAAGGCTTTGTATTGCCAATATTAGACGATATGGTGAAGAACAAGTAAGAAAACAATAAATGTCAAGGAGGCCTCTGGCCTATGAGGATGAACCACTTAGAAGAAAAGAGAGACAAAGATATATTATTGCATTTGAAGAGGATGGTTGGAGGTCTGTCCCCTTTACAAAGAGGTGGGGATCCCCTTTATATAGGGGGGGGATTTCTTGTAATACAAAATGTGTTAATAGTGGAAATACAAAGATAGGATGGCTGGATGTGACGTTTCGAGGATAGGCCTCAGATAGGCCGGCCTTGTTAGGTCGAGTCGCGTGAATTGGGAACTTCCCCCTTGCTCATTGCGGCCCGCTGCTTTAGTCGGGATGCTATACTCTTTGGATAAGGCTCTAGACGAACCACAGGGATGAGTCTTCAACCTTGGTTCCGAGCTTTGAGGGTCATGACCTCGAGATGGCTTTACGATGGGGAATTCGGGCCCCCGGATTTGCCGTATACAGATAGTCTCCGTCTTTCTTAGAGTGAAGGTAATGAGAAACGATTCTGAACTCCTGTTTCCTCCGGTGACCCCAAAAGCTGTCGCGGATTCCAAGGCGTGCTTTATGTGCCCCTACTGCAAATTCCAGCATTGACTGCGATGGTTGGCTTCCTTTAATGTACCCACGATGTTCTTATAAATACTTGCTTCTTCCCTTTTGGATCCTATTCAGGATCTAACACAACCGACATGTCGACGTGGTACTTCTAAAGCATAGATACATGGAAGATCGGATGAACTCCTGATAGACTGGCAGGCATAGAAAGCTCATAAGCAACCTCCCCAACTCACCTCAACACCTCAAATGGGCCAATAAACTTTAGTCTTAACTTTTCCTTCTTCCCAAACCTCATGATACCCTTCATCGGTGCAACTTTAAAAAGAACCTTCTCGCCTACTAAAAATGATAAATCATACGCCTTCTAATCCGCGTAACTCTTCTGTATGGACTACTATTGTGCGAAGTGTCTCTTGAATCAACTTTACCTTCTCAAAGGCATGCTTCACTAAATCAAAGCTATATAACCTAGCCTCGCCGGGCGCAAACCATCCGATGGGCGAACGACATCGCCGACCATATAAATCCTCAAATGGATCCATCTCAATGTTGGACTGATAACTATTGTCATAAGCAAACTCAGCCAATGTCAAGAATTGATCCCACTGCCTTCTAAAGGCAATCACACACGCTCTGAGCATATCCTCCAGAATCTGAATTGTCTGCTCAACTACCCGTCGGTCTGCGGATGAAAGGATGTGCTGAGCCCTACTCAGGTGCCCAACTCACTCTGTACTACTCTCCAAAAATGCGAAGTGAACTAAGGGCCTCTATCCGAAATGATGGAAAAAGGTACACCATGCAACCGGACAATCTCCTGAATGTAAATCTGGGCCAATCTCTCTGAAGAGTACGTAGTCACAACCAGAATAAAGTGTGCCGACTTGGTCAGCAGGTCGACAATGACCCAAACGGCATAAAACTTCCTCAACGTCCGCGAAAACCCAACTACAAAGTCCATAGTGATCCACTCCCATTTCCAGTCTGATATAACCATTTGGTGGAGTAAGACACCTGGCTTCTAGTGCTTATACATAACCTGGTACAGATTTAGACACCTCGCTATATACTCAACTATATCCTTCTTCATCTTCCACCACCAATAATGTTTCCTGAGGTCGCGATACATCTTCGTAGCACCTATATGAATAGAAGACTGAGAACTGTGTGCCTCCTCCATAATCTTCTTCCTTCAGCCGTCTACATTAGAAGCACATAGGTGACTCTAGAGTCACAAAACACCACCCTCGGTGATTGTAACCTCCTTGTCACCACCCAATAGTATCTTCTCTCTAAGTACCCACGAGTGCATATCATCTTACTAACGAGCCTTGATCCGCTCACATAATAAAGACTGAGCCACAACACATGCAAGAACACGACTGGGCTTTGAAATATCAACCTCACAAGTCTGTTAGCCAAGGACTTAATGTCTAAAGCTAATGGCCTCACCTTTGCTAAAATAAATGTAAAACTATTCATATTCTCAGCCTTTCTGCTCAAGGTATCCGCAACCACATTTGCCTTGCCCAGATGGTAAAGGATAATAATATCATAGTCCATCGGTAACTCAAGCCACCTGCGCTGCCTCAAATTAAGATCCTTGTGCTTAAACAAATGCTTCAAGCTATGATGATCGATGTAAACTTCATAGGACACCCCATAAACATAATGCATCTAGATCTTGAGAGCATGAACTATCGCGGTCAACTCCAAATCATGTGCGAGGTAATTCTTCTCGTGGGGATTTAGCTGACGTGAAGTATATGCAATAACTCTCCCCTCCTGCTTCAATACACAACCTAGAACAATGCGTGAAGCATCGCAATACACATTATACATCCTTGAATCGGAAGACAATAGTTGTTGATATCCATTTTTCCCTCAAACTATTTTTAAATTTGCATATATGCCTTCAAAATCACTTTTTATAACAATTGATATTTTCCCGTAATTTTCCATATTATTATCAATTTATTTTCTAATTTATTCAGTACTTTAAATCCAATAATTACTCATACATTACATTACAAGTAATTTCAAAGTATTTCTTACCTCAATATATCATTTTTAATCTTATTAGGATTTAATTGTTTCACAAATTAGCCAATTTGGCATTGTTTGGCTATAATTACAATAATTTTGCAATTATAGCCTAATTGTACACTTTATGCTATTTCAATTCAATAATTAGTCATTTTATATTCTTAATATTAGTTAATTACCTTAATTTCACATATTTAGCTTTAATTTCATTTTATCTTATTACTACCTATTTTTATTAATTATTTATCTAATTTTAATTAGGTATTTAACAACTAGCCACCCTTATTTAAATTATAACCAGCCCCAGATCCAATTAAACCAACCCAAGACCCAGGGCCAATCCGTAAACACCCGACCCAATCCCTAAGTCCACCCTGACCCTACCTATCCTATTCAATCATGCTCGTTGATCATTCAGATCAACGGTTCCCATTCCCCTTTCCTTAATTAAACCTAGACCTAACCCCCCCTCAAACCCTCTCATTCACTCCTCTCTCACGCTAATATCTGATCCCGCTTCTCCCAAATGCTCTCAAATCCTAATCCTAGCCCTAATCGCCGTCACCAGCGAGAAACTCTCATCTATGGAGATTCTGAGTATTCTCCGGCCACTACCGGCCTTCTATACCTCCAGCGAGAAAGTTGCACTGATTTTCTTCAACTTTTTCTCCATTATTTGTTTATTTCAGTCAACCCAACATACTGATTGATTGCTATCAAGGATTTGAACCAGTTTTCCTGCTAAAACCATTATTCTTCGGGATTTTTTGTTTAATTGATTTCTATTAGTGATTTGAACCAATTTTTTTCCGTTAAAGTCAGTATTTTTTTTTACTAACTTTCCTTTATTTGTGGCTTGTAATCAGTGTTACTTTTCTTGTGCTTAGTAATTGATTAATTTATGGTCAATTCATGATTTGTTACCTTATTTAAGCCCCAATCAGGGCTAGTAATGTATTCTCCTTTTATTAACGTGACCTTCCCAGATCTGTTTGTGCAAATTAATGGGGATTAGCCCCAATTAACTTGTTGATTATATTTACCTACTTTATTTATGAACTCTAGATCATTTCTTACCTTAATTGTTTCATCTCCCTAAGTGCTATATATGCACTCTCATTCTGACTCTTAGACAAAAAGAATAGTGGAGAATACACACACACCCACACTCAAGTTCTCTCTTTTTCTCTGTTACTTGTGCTAACTACTTGTCTAGCCTGTTGAAAGCCAAGTCTAGACTGTGGAGACCTACTTGCTTTACTTTCTGCATTTTGCTTCCTCAATTGGTATGTTCTTATTTCAATTCTAAAACTCAACTCTATGTACTCCATGTTTGTTAATCCATGTCTCTTTCTGCACTGACTTAATGGCTCTTGTGTTTAATTGCCCTTCTTGTGTACTGCTTTATTCAGCATGCTTAGATTCTGCCCTCTCTGGTTCAAGTGTAATCAAGGTGCCTACTTGAGTTCTTGTTTATTTCCCTCACTAGTATGTCATGTTAGTATCACAGACTCTGAATGTACTTGATTAACACTAAGTGGCATGACTACTTATGTGAAATAAACCCATGTCCTCAACATGACTACCCCCATACCCTGCCTCTATATCTTATTACTACTTTAATTTCAAGCATGATTCCCTTGTTAACACTTTGAATTAGTAGTTTTGTATTCTGGAGGGCAATCAATTGCTACTTTTCTTTGTACTTGCTGGTCTATATGCTTCTCTTCATTACATGTTTCTGATTTGGGCTCTCTATGTCCCCAACCCCTTACTTCCCTGCTTATGAATGTTGAAGTGATACTATTCTTTGAATTTGTTCTGTGTGTGTTGGCTTGTTCCAAGTTGTTGTTGCTCCTATTCCCTTCTCCTTTCAAAATTGTTTTTCCTAAGCAATTCTTATGTTGTTCTGCAAACTTATTCCAAACACGCTGTTTCAAAACTGTTTCCAACTCTACTCTATTAAATCTATGTCAAGCACTCTCACATATACTCTTAGACTTCTAGGTTCTGCCCCATTTATGCGAGCCTTGCCTTGGGACCCTTGAGTTCCCTCTGAACTTGGAGACATAAAAGTTGGCATTTCCACACTGCACTTACTCTGTCTTGTCTATGAAATCTGGGTGTAAGCACTGCTCGAGACCCCTTGTGGTCCTTATGGAACTATGACACACCCAAATATGAGAAAGGCTATAGAACAATCTTGGCACTTGAGGTGATTTATTGCATAACTTCGGGAGGAAGTCCTAATCAGGCTCTCTATAGTGTAACTTCTTATCTTTCATTGCTACTTATGTAATTCATTTCAATGTTGGTCTGTAATAATCTGTTGTAAACAAGTATTGGGGTTGGCTAGTGAAAAAAGATAGGGTAAATATGCATGTTATAGTTGTTAATGGTAGAAAACATGTTATTAGGTTTATATTCCTTGTTGCGCAATAGAAACCATGTTTAAGATTCATACATGCATTAGAAATCATTCTCTTAGGTCCCATGTTTATTGTTTCAGCATGTAAATCCTTACAAAATCATGTGTTAAAATCTGCTAATAGCTAACACTTTAGTATTATGTTATGCACTACCATGTACACTTAGAGATCCTGCCTTAGGATAAAAATAACTCTAATAAATAGGTCATTTCCATATCTGTTGTATATTCTGGAAGTATGTAATACCTATGCATTTAGAAAGAAAATCCTGCTCGGGTCCTACATATACATCACTCTGCAATTTTGTGCATTAGATATCATTCCTTTAGGATTGCATTCGCATCTGCTTAGGCATCTGTAGTTTAATTAAAAAAAATATTAACCCATATGGTAATAATTCCGGAATTCTGAATATTTAGAATAACATGTTTAGCAATTCAAACAGTCTTCTCGAAGTAACTCTGATAACTGGGACACTGTTTTATACCTAGGCAAGCCTTAGGTGCTAAATTTGTCAAAATTGGAAATATGCTTCTTTATGTATGCTGCTTAATTATCAACTGTTAAAATCAGTAGGCAAGCCTAATTCAGACTTCTTTTCTGAGCCATGCAATAAGTCTAATTCTACTGCTATCACTTAGATACCATGCTTAGGATTTGAATTCAGATCTTAATTGTATGAGTCATGCTGTTTATGTGCACTGTATGTGTAGGTATATTTGAGCCTTTCGTTTGTCTTCCATGCTCCCCTTAATTGAAGTCCTACTTGTTATTATATGTCGCCTTGGTATTTTGCCTTTAAACTTGAGGGTCTGCCTAGAACCTCCTTCGTATAGGATAAGAGTCCTAAATTCCTCCGGGACTGATAGGAAGGGACGGGTAACAACATGCAATAGGGGTCGAGACCAACCCTAGCTTTAATTATCTTCACGAGACAGGAAAGGGTAGATATGGATATAATGACCTGTGCGTTAATACCACGTGTAGCCCATCTTTGAAGAGTGTCATACCGGGTATTACATTGATGTGATCCATATTATAAACAAACCTAGGACACCCCCCTTTACATTCATAAACATGCTTAGATTGTAATTCTTTTCAAAAATCTCACTTTTCACTAATTGTTTTTCCTAAGCAATTCTTATGTTGTTCTGCGAACTTATTCCAAACACGCTGTTTCAAAACTGTTTCCAACTCTACTCTATTAAATCTATGTCAAGCACTCTCACATATACTCTTAGACTTCTAGGTTCTGCCCCATTTATGCGAGCCTTGCCTTGGGACCCTTGAGTTCCCTCTGAACTTGGAGACATAAAAGTTGGCAATTCCACAATGCACTTACTCTGTCTTGGCTATGAAATATGGGTGTAAGCACTGCCCGGGAGCCCTTGTGGTCCTTATGGAACTATGACACACCCAAATATGAGAAAGGCTATAGAACAATCTTGGCACTTGAGGTGATTTATTGCATAACTTCGGGAGGAAGTCCTAATCAGGCTCTCTATATTGTAACTTCTTATCTTTCATTGCTACTTATGTAATTCATTTCAATGTTGGTCTGTAATAATCTGTTGTAAACAAGTATTGGGGTTGGCTAGTGAAAAAAGATAGGGTAAATATGCATGTTATAGTTGTTAATGGTAGAAAACATGTTATTAGGTTTATATTCCTTGTTGCGCAATAGAAACCATGTTTAAGATTCATACATGCATTAGAAATCATTCTCTTAGGTCCCATGTTTATTGTTTCAGCATGTGAATCCTTACAAAATCATGTGTTAAAATCTGTTAATAGCTAACACTTTAGTATTATGTTATGCACTACCATGTACACTTAGAGATCCTGCCTTAGGATAAAAATAACTCTAATAAATAGGTCATTTCCATATCTGTTGTATATTCTGAAAGTATGTAATACCTATGCATTTAGACATAAAATCCTGCTCAGGTCCTACATATACATCACTCTGCAATTTTGTGCATTAGATATCATTCCTCTAGGATTGCATTCGCATCCGCTTAGGCATCTCTAGTTTAATTATAAAAAAAAATATTAACCCATCTGGTAATAATTCCGGAATTCTGAATATTTAGAATAGCATGTTTAGCAATTCAAATAGTCTTTGCGAAGTAACTCTGATAACTGGGAGACTGTTTTATACCTAGGCAAGCCTTAGGTGCTAAATTTGTCAAAACTGGAAATATGTTTCTTTATGTATGCTGCTTAATTATCAACTGTTAAAATCAGTAGGCAAGCCTGATTCAGACTTCTTTTTTGAGCCATGCAATAAGTCTAATTCTACTGCTATCACTTAGATACCATGCTTAGGATTTGAATTCAGATCTTAATTGTGTATGAGTCATGCTGTTTATGTGCACTGTATGTGTAGGTATATTTGAGCCTTTCGTTTGTCTTCCATGCTCCCCTTAATTGAAGTCCTACTTGTTATTATATGTCGCCTTGGTATTTTGCCTTTAAACTTGAGGATCTGCCTAGAACCTCCTTCGTATAGGATAAGAGTCCTAAATTCCTCCGGGATTGATAGGAAAGGACGGGTAACAACATGCAATAGGGGTCGAGACCAACCCTAGCTTTAATTATCTTTACAAGGCAGGAAAGGGTAGATATGGATATAATGACCTGTGCGTTAATACCACGTGTAGCCCATCTTTGAAAGTGTCATACCGGGTATTGCATTGATGTGATCCATATTATAAACAAACCTAGGACACCCCCCCTTACATTCATAAACATGCTTAGATTGTAATTCTTTTCAAAAATCTCACTTTTCACTAATTGTTTTTTCAAATACTTGTGTATTTAAACTTAAATCCCCTACTATTTGAGCCATACTTGCTTGTTTTCTAATTGTACAAATTCACAAAAACTGTTTGGTCGAGAACCACACTAGTGGATCCTGAGGGATGACTAACACCTTCCCCTTAGGATAATTTCAAGCCCTTACCCTGTCCCTAGTTACCAAAATGTAGTTATGAATGAACCCTATAGGTGCCCTAACGTACCTTAAATCGTTAGGTGATTACTCTTCAAAAATGCAAACCCTCTTTCCCAAAAGGAAAGAGTTGTCTGAACCAAAAAATGTCATAAACCCGGTTCCGCAAAGGAAAAAGGGAGGCGTGACAATAGTAACACGAGTGCTTTAGACAATGCTATTTTGAGCATTTGAAAGCCCGCCTTGCAATCATCGGACCTTCTAAATGGAGCACCCTTCTGGGTCAATCTAGTCAAAGGCGATGCAATAAGTGAGAAGCCCTCTAAAAATCGATGATAATAACTTACTAACACCAAGAAACTCTAAAACTCGGTCACTATGGTAGGGCGAGGGCAACTCTGCACTGCCTCTATCTTCCTGGGATCTACCTTAATACCCTTAGTCCTCACCTAACATGGCATGTCGTAAGAATGCCGCAGAATCTAACTAGAACTCGAACTTAGAGAACTTAACATATAGCTTCTATTCCCGCAAAGTTTGAAGCACAACTCTCAAATGCTGCTCGTGCTCCTCTAAGATATGTGAGTAGATCAATATATCATCAATGAAGACAATGAAAAATGAGTCATGATATGGCCCGAGCCCTCGGTTCATCAAATCCATGAACGTCGTTGGGGAATTTATCAATCCAAAAGACATCACTAGAAACTCATAGTGGCCATATCTAGTCCACAAAGTCATTTTCGGAATATCTGAAGCACGACTCTTCAGCTGATGATGCCCATATCTCAAGTGGATCTTATAGAACACATTGTCACCCTACAACTTGTCAATCAAATCATCAATATGCGGCCACAAGTACTTGTTATTAATGGTAGCTTTATTCAACTGGCGGTAATCAATGCACATCCGGAAGGCGACACACTCGGCCTGACGAACCACTTTGCTAGCAACTTCTCAAGTTGTTCCTTCAACTTTTTATACTCTTTCAGATCCATGTGGTATGGTGGAATAGAGACGGGTTGGGTACCTGGCGCCAAATCAATACTGAAAGCAAAATAAAAATTTGGTGGCATGCTTGATAGATCAGAAGGAAACACAAAGGAGAACTCTCTCACCACGGGCACTGAATCAATCATAGGAGTCTTTGCAGTAGTATCCTAAACATAAGCTAGATAAGCCAAACAACCCTTTTTGACCATGTCTCGATCCTTCAAGAAAGAGATAACCCAACTAGATGCACTGATAGATGAACCCCTCCACTTCAATCTAGGCAACTCTGGTATTTCAAAGGTAATAATCTTGGAATTGACATCAATAATGGCATGATATGAAGACAACCAGTCCATGCTCAGGATCACCTCAAAGTCGGTAATGTCAAGCAACAACATATTCGTTTTTGTCTCAAAACCATAGAAAGTCAAAATACAGGACTGGTAAACCCGATCAACAATAATAGTATCACCTACTAGCATGGACACATATACAGAAACACCCAAGGAATAATGGGAGACATCTAGATAATGAGAAAATAGAGAAGAAACATATGAATATGTAGACCCTGGATCAAATAGTATTGAAGCATCCCTACCGCAGAAAGAAATAATACCTGTGATCATGACATCCGAGGCTACTGCATCTGGTCTGGATGAAAAGGCATAGAACCTTGTTGGAGAGCCACCTAACTTGGCTCCACCTATAAGGCTACCCCTACCCATATGACATCCGCCTCTAGCAGGCTAGACGGCTGTTACGGTAAATGGGTCGTAATCATGAGCGGATGGCCCTCGTAGCCCTACTGCACTACCCTGCCCCGAAACCTGGGGCAAGATCTCCTTATTTGACCAAGCTCCCACACTCATAGAGACCTCTCGGTGCAGAAAATGACTTACCCTGAGTCTAACCATGGGGACCTGAATACCAGGTAGAAGAACCCTAAATAGCCGGTGGACGGTAGGATCTCTCTAGAATGGTGCTGAAATAAGGCCGAACTGGTGCACCCCCAGAAGGCAATGCTGTTGAATAATTAATTCTGCTGGGCTGACCCCTCACGAACTGACCTCTACCCTAGATGAGGCACCGCTGAATCCTCTAGAATGCTGAGACATATTCTCCCCTATCGTATAGAATTGGCCCTGGTTGCGGATACCCTTAATCCACCGAGCTATATCCATAACCTGCTTATAAGGTGTCACGACCTAAACCAATGGGCCACGATGGGCACCTGGCATCTTCCTCAATCGAGTACCAATGTAACATACCTTTTCGTATCATACTCTTATAGGTAAATGAGATGGAAAGACTATTGTGAGTTAAGTAGAATAAAACATGAGGAAATACTTAACTTGATATACCGACTTATACATATGACGTACGGGCCTATAAGGTCGACATGATCCATTATATACTCAAAACATAGGCCGATAAGGCATTATAAGTATATGTATACATGACATATGTCTACAAGGCTCTAAAAGTGCATAATAACATAAAGGTCGAGACAAGGCCCTGCCATACTAATCAATGCACGTCCTAGTCATAAAGACCAAATAAGCAACTCCGAAGCAATTGGAGCGCATCAACATCTTCCATTAGTACAAATATTGTACCGAGTATGTAACTAATAAAAAACCAGTAAATAAAAGACATGAGAGAAATATTGAGTAAAAGACTCAACATGTATATCTGAATAGCTATGTGAATCATTTGATATTATAATGTCATGCATAAGCATATAAATTTCATTCCATGCATGGGTATATGCGTTCATAATATCATCAAACCTCTAAGGGCATCCCGTCATATCATCTCGGTCAGTTTGGGCAAATCATCAATGTATACCAGCTGATAAGGTGGTGGTGCGTATATAACACCGTAACCTTTTCCACATATCCCATATATATATATATATATATATATATATATATATATATATATATATATATATATATATATATATATACATGTATATAACACCATCTGGTAATGTACATGTATAAATGAATGCAATGCTTGAGAAGTACGTCAATAAAATCTTCGGAGTGTCAAAACACCATTATGCCTTTGATCAGTATCATGAAATACACATTATCAGCTTACGTATTTTCTGAGACCCATGAACAGATGATTGAATAATAACACATGGGAATTTAAGAACATCGACATCTCTAGTATTTCTATGAATAGAGTCATTTATGGAAGTTGTGCATCTCCTGAATTTGCTTGTGTCATATGGATCTTGCAAAAAATGAAGAAAGGATAGCCTTAACATACCTGAGCCGATTATCTTGAAAATCCTCTGACATACATCTATTACGACAAAACACATAACAGCGGATTGAAGTATGGGAGAATCCGTATGATACTTTTTGAGAGATTGTGCCGTTCTATCTCAAAATTATGTCTCACATTGCTGTAGCATTATCAGATTTGCATATGAATTCATTTGAGAATTCCTTCGTTACTTAGAACATACACCTCCACAAAAATGATGTAGGACATTGCCATTTATGGCGTCTTTTATGAGTCCTTTATGGCGTCTTTTATGAAAGTCTTTTATGGCCTTGTTGAAGTTGAACATTGCCATTCCATATTTGTGAATTTGAGAGTCTTTTACCTTAGTGGGTGTAGGCCCCACTAGGTGATGAATTAGCCAAGAGTTCCTCCATAATGTGCCACCTTGAAGAACGATTTAACAGTCATATATTGTGACTTTGTTGGTTGACACCTTAATGGTTATCCATTCGCAACCAATTAACCACCAACATCTTACTTAATGTTAATCTTCCACTAAAATTAATAATTACCTATTTAATCTCATAATTAAGAACTATCTCAAATTACTTAAAATACTACTCACTTTCAACAAACTTTATACACCTTACTATCATGGTTATGTGGTACCTTTTATGACACTAGTCCATAAATACCAAGTATTTTAGCTTGGGCCGTATTTTATTCCAAAATGTTAAACTTTGACGAAAATTCATTTTCTTCGATTTTCATACCTTCTCACTTTCATGAATTTACTCATCACTTGTTTGAAATAGCATAATTCTTATAATCTCCAAATAATAATGTCCTTGAACTGAGGTCAATTATCTTACGACAATTTCACATATAATACTATAGGGTGTAACATCATAGTAATATAATACCATATAACGTAACATCATCATAATATAATACTGCATGGCGTAACATTATTGCAACATAATATTGCGGGTCATAACATCATCGTAATATTGTTACATCTCGCATTTTTATACGTTAAAAGTTTCGTCTTTGGTCAACTGACGTAGAATCGGGGATGAGATCATCTTGACGTTAACGTATTAACAAGCAATAAATAAGTGTTATGAGGGATAAAGGGGTACACAGATTAACGAAAACGAGTTTCGTTGAAAGTGGACAATTTGGAATAAAATAAGGGTCGAGCGATAATACCTGAAAATTATGAACTAGTACCATGTAAGGTACATAATGAACATGGTAGTATAATATTTAAAAAATATATATGAAGTATTTTAAAAATAAATAAAATTTTAAGTAATTTGTGGTAATTTTTAAATTATACGGGTAATGGATTAATTACCGGATAACGGGACATTACCCAGTTAACTAATAAATGGGTAAAGATTACTAATATTCACCCACTCTCCACGTGGCACAAAGCCACGAATTTAACAAAATGACTCATAACAAATTATGTTAGGTGTCTATACCTAAGAAATATATAATCTTAACTTTATCAAGGATAAGACTTTGAAGTTTTATCTCATTACAAGAATCTGAAATGTGATATATCATTCTAGGAATCTCAAATGTGCTATATCAATTAAGTATCAAATTCATTCAAAAGCTAGAAACAGAACAACTTCAACCCAACGTTGGAATTTTAGATTAAATCCATTCCAACTTTCGTTCACCAAGTGATAGAACAGAAGCAACGTTCGAAGAAATTTCGTTCGAGATTCTAAGGAATCAAAAGCTAATTTTACATGGTCCGTAGCTAAATTCTGTTGAAGCAAATTTTAAACATCTAAAAGAGTACAGTACAGTCTTCGCCAGGAATATTATACGGAGTTTTTACCCCGGCAGGTATGTTAAGGCCCTCCCTTCTTTCTTTTGGCATGATCTAGATTATACGAAAGAAATGAGCAAATACACGGTTTCTATAAATTATTCTATTCATAGAAATAGTAGGGGTGTCTATATTCTTGATTCCCCATGAGAATTGTTATTTTCTTCTATTCATGGGTCTAAAAATAATATGCAGTTGGAAAAATTTATCCGGAAGGAATATTGAGATTATTACGTATTTTTCATACATTTCATACATGTGCATTGACCCATAACCAGATGACTTTATATACGCATATATATGAAAATATATGTATATGGGATATGGGAAAAAGTTGCGGCGTTATATACGCATCACCACCTGATCAGTTGGTATATGATGATGATATTGCCCACAGTGGCTAAAATATGATTCAAACAGCGTTATATACACGTATATATGTATGTATTCAAACGACATTATATACGTGTATATATGTATGTATATATATGTATATGAGATATGGAAAAGGTTATGGCATTATATACGCACCACCATCTGATCAACTGGTATATGTTGATGATATTGCCCACAGTGCCCGAGATGATATGATGGGATGCCCCCAGTGGCTTGATGATATTATGTACATCATACCTATGCATGGCATGGCATTTACACGCACATGCATGACATTATAAATGTTTCAGTATTTACAAAGTTATTCAAATTTAAAAATATGTTTCAGTATTCCATGTTTCATCTATGTCTTTTACATACTAATTTCCATGCCTTACATACTCAGTACATTTTTCGTACTGATGCCCTATTTCACGGGGCCTGCATTTCATGCCCGCAGGTGCAGGTAGGCAAGCTGACGGTCCCCATTCTTAGGATCCCTGATCAACGAGAGTTGGCGTGCTCCATTTGATCTGGAGCTACTTTTGATATTGGTACGATACGTTTGTACATATATATGTATATGAGTATGACGTGGCTCAGTCCCGTCTTTGTACAGCTATGTTTCTATTAGAGGTCTGTAGATAGTATGTCTAGTTGGGTTGTATGTGGCCTTGTCGGCTTTCAGTTTTTGATGTATAGTTGTCTATAGCAGCCTTGCCGGCTCGTCCATTGTATTATGCCTGTATACGTACATATTCCTTGATGGCAGGCTTCTTTCACGTAGGTTAATTTTGTAATGCAGCAGATGTTATTCAGGTTCATATTTTAGACGCATGCTTAGGGGTGTTTGACAGGTAAGACTCAGGCACCCGTCACGACCCATTGGTTTGGGTAGTGACAAAAGTGGTATCACAGTCGTTCTGTCCTAGCGTTGTTTACAGACCATATCTAGTAGAGTCTTGTTTATGGGTGTGTCGTGCACCACACTTATAAACAGGAGGCTACATGACATATAGGATGTTATCCTCTCTCTTTATCTCAAGATCGTGCAATACAAGAATTCTTGTTCCTAACGATACGTTATATTTTCAGCAATGCCTCTAAAGAGTACGGCCGCCCAAAAGGGAAAGTCCCTGGCTAGTGAGACTACTAATCGAGCACCACGAGTTACCAGGGCTCGGGGAGAATATCATGGTGAGGTTCCATCTCAGACTTCACATACCCCGCCTTCTCCAGAAGAGTTCTTAAGGGCACCAGCTCCAGCACTCGCCCCTATACATTCAGCACCTCAGAAGGATACGCCAGGTCAGCAGATGAGAGATGTTGTTCAGTTATTGACCTGATTAGTAGCCGCACAGGCTCGGTGTCAGGAAGCAGGTATTGGTTATGCAGATAGGTCCGTGAGCGCGAGGGTTCGTGACTTTATTAATTTAGACCCTCTAGTATTCACTGGAGCAGACCCGAATGAGGACCCTCAGGTATTTATTGATAGAGTACAGAGGATATTATGGGTAATGAAGGCCACTGAGACTGAGATAGTTGAGCTAGATTCTTATGGACTCCGAGATGTTGTAGTTAATTGGTACGAGTCTTGGGAATTGTCCAGAGGTGAGAATGCCCCTCCAGCGGTATGCCAGGAGTTTACAGAAGCTTTTCTTCATCATTATCTGCCACCAGAGCTTAGGCGAGCCAGAGTTGATAGGTTCTTGACCCTTTGAGAGGGAAACATGAGTGGTCGGGAGTACTGCCTTCAGTTTGATTCGTTGTCTAGGTATGCTCCCACTACTGTATCTAAGATGGAGGATCGGATTCACCGGTTCGTGATAGGATTAGAGCCTTACTTGCTTAACGATTGTATGTCGGTTTCACTTCATCCAGACATGGATATTTCTCGTATTCAAGCGTACGCTTAGGGTATGGAGGAGCGTAAACAGAAACAAAGGGCCTATCGTGAGCGTGATAGGGCCCAGAAGAAAAGAGCGAGGTCTTCGGGTCCTTTTGGTGAGTTTCGAGATGGTCAGAGGCAGCAATACTTGAGATATCCATCCCAGCCCTCGGCTAGCGCGCCCCCTCAGTTTAGAGGAAAGAGATTTGATCGTTCCACATATTCAAGGCCTGGTCAGAATTTTAGGGCCTCGGGTTCTCAGTATAGGGGTGAGTCAAATCATATGAGGCCACCCTTGCCACGATGTACTCAATGTGGTAAGCAGCATATCGGGCAGTGCCGTATGGGACTAGATGTTTGTTATACTTGTGGTTATCCGGGCCACATTATGAGGGATTGTCCGATGAGAGGTGATGCAAGCATAGCTCAGCCAACGGGATCTGTGGCTAGATCGTCATCATCAGTACGCCTCCCTAGGCAAAGTCCCCAAGCACCAATGAATCGTGGTAGAGGCAGAGGCGGAGCATCTAGCTCGACCAGCCCTCAGAACCGCATTTATGCATTGGCAGGACGACAGGACCAAGAGTCATCGCCTGATGTTGTTACAGGTATATTATCAGTCTCCTCCTACGATGTATATGCACTAATTAATCCAGGTTCCACCTTATCGTATGTTACTCCGTTGATTGCTAGTAAGTTTGAAATAAAACCTGAAGTGGTTAAACCTTTTGAGGTGTCTACACCTGTTGGGGACTCGGTGATAGCTAAAAAGGTATATAGGGGTTGTATAATAATAGTTCATGGTCGACCTACCGTAGCAGACTTAATCGAGTTAGATATGGTAGAATTTGATATTATAATGGGTATGGATTGGTTGGCTTCTTGTCATGCCAATGTTGATTGTAGATCGAAGATAGTCCGATTTCAATTTCCGGGGGAGCCTATTTTGGAGTGGAAAGGTAACACGGTATCGCCAAGAGGTAGATTTATTTCCTATCTCAAGGCAAGGAAGATGATCATAATGGGTTGTATTTATCACTTAGTTCGGGTTCAGGATATGGAAGTAGAGTCACCAACCATTCAGTCCATCACTATGGTAAATGAGTTTCCAGATACCTTCCCTGATGAACTTCCGAGTCTCCCGCCAGAGCGAGAAATTGAGTTTTCTATTGACCTACTACCAGATACTCACCCAATATCTATTCCTCCCTATAAAATGGCCCCCGCAGAGCTGAAAGAGTTGAAAGAACAACTAAAGGACTTGCTTGAAAAAGGTTTTATCAGACCTACTACGTCACTGTGGGGAGCACCTGTGTTGTTTGTAAGGAAGAAAGATGGTTCCTTAAGAATGTGCATTGATTATAGGCAACTGAATAAGGTGACGATCAAGAATAAGTACCTGTTTTCGAGGATTGACGACTTATTTGATCAGTTTCAAGGCGGCAAGTGGTTTTCAAAGATAGACTTGCGGTCCGGGTACCATCAAGTAAGGGTTAAGGATGAAGATATTCTGAAGACAGCATTCAGGACTAGATATGGGCATTTTGAGTTTTGGGTTATGTCATTCGGTGTGACCAATGCCCCAGCAACATTCATGGATTTTATGAACCGTGTGTTCAGGCCTTTCTTAGATCTGTTTGTAATTGTATTTATTGATGATATATTGGTATATTCTCGTTCAGAGGATGAGCATGTTGGTCATCTGCGTACGGTGCTCAGAGTTCTACAAGAAAGGAAGTTGTATGCAAAATTTTCTAAGTGTGAATTCTGTAACATTCCTTGAGCATATCATTTCGGGTGAAGGCATCCTGGTGGATACACAAAAGATTGAGGCAGTAAAGACTTGGCCTAGGCCCACAACACCAACAGAGGTTCGTAGTTTTCTTGGGTTGGCAGGATATTATAGGAGATTTGTGGAAGGATTTTCTTCCCTTTCAGCACCTTTAACAAAGTTGACTCAGAAGGGAGCAAAGTTTCAATGGACTGATGCTTGTGAATGGAGTTTCCAGGCATTAAAGGACATGTTAACTTCAGCACCGGTCCTAATGCTTCCAGAAGGGACAGATGGTTATGTTATCTATTGCGATGCTTCAGGCGTTGGATTGGGTTGTGTGCTGATGCAGCATGGTAAGGTTGTGGCATATGCTTCTAGACAACTAAGAAAGCATGAGAAGAACAACTCGACCCACGATTTAGAGTTAGCTGCGGTGATTCATGCACTAAAAATGTGGAGGCACTACTTGTATGGCATTCATGTTGATATCTATATGGATCATAAGAGCCTCCAGTACATCTTCAAGCAAAGGGAATTGAATCTTCGTCAAAGGATGTGGTTGGAGCTACTTAAAGACTATGACGTTAATATTTTATACCATCCGGGGAAGGCAAACGTAGTTGCCGATGCTCTCAGCCGTAGATCTATGGGTAGCTTGTCGTATTTGCATCCAGGAAAGAGGGGAATATCCCATGAGATTCATCAGCTAGCTAGTCTTGGAGTTCAGTTACTGGACTCAGGTGACATTGGAATTACTCTTCAGGATACGACAACATCATCTTTAGTAACTGAAGTGAAGGAACGCCAGTACGAGGATCCTTTGCTAATTCATTATATAGATACCACTCTTCAGAAGGAGAAGACGCCGTTTGTAATTACCAAAGATGGAGCCTCAGATATCAAGGGCGATTATGTGTGCCTAATGTTACAGGGTTGTGTCAGCAGGTTTTGGGAGAAACTCACTATTCCCATTATTCTATCCATCCAGGAATGACAAAGATGTATCATTACATAAGGGAAATATATTGGTGGGACAGAATGAAAAAGGATATAGCAGAATTTGTTGCTCAGTGCCCTAACTGTGAGCAGGTTAAGATTGAGCATAAAAACCCGGTTGATTATTGCAGGTTATGGAGATTCCGACATGGAAATGGGAAATAATCAATATGGACTTCATCATAGGCTTACCTCGTACCCAGTGTAAGTTCGATTCAATATGGGTGATCATTGATACGCTCACAAAGTCAGCCCATTTTCTGCCCGTTAGAACTACGTATTCCTCAGAAGATTATGTGAGCCTTTATATTAAGGAGATAGTACGACTGCATGGTGTACTTGTATCTATCATCTCAGATAGAGGAGCTCAATTTACAGCTAACTTTTGGAGGTCCTTCCAAAAGGGATTGGGGACTCAAGTAATTCTTAGTACAACATTTCATCCCCAGACAGACGGACAGGCTGAGCGTACTATTCAAACACTGGAGGATATGTTGCGAGCTTGTGTAATAGACTTCAAAGGTAGCTGGGATGGTCATCTGCTGCTTATTGAGTTTGCATATAATAATAGCTACCATTCCAGCATTCAGATGGATCCATACGAAGCTCTTTACGAACGAAAGTGTAGGTCACCTATAGGGTGGTTCGACGTTGGAGAATCTGGATTACACGGGCCAGACCTGGTTCAGCAAGCCATAGAAAAACTAAAGCTTATCCTGGATCGACTATTGACAGCTCAGAGTTGTCAGAAGTCATATTCAGATATGCGACATCGAGATTTAGAGTTCGGGGCTGATGACTGGGTATTCTTGAAGGTGTC
Source organism: Nicotiana tabacum (assembly GCF_000715075.1). NCBI lineage: Eukaryota > Viridiplantae > Streptophyta > Magnoliopsida > Solanales > Solanaceae > Nicotiana > Nicotiana tabacum. Next base: position 14,010,620 of record NC_134095.1, read on the forward strand.
GCCTATGAATGGTGTGATGAGATTTGGCAAAAAGGGTAAACTTAGCCCACAGTATATTGGGCCTTATAGGATTATTCGGAGAGTGGGCCGGGTAGCTTATGAGCTAGAATTGCCCTTGGAATTGGAGTCTGTCCATCCAGTTTTTCACGTATCTATGTTACGAAAGTGCATTGGCAATCCTACCCGAGTAGTGCCCACGAATGATGTACAGATTATAGAGGACTTGTCATACGAGGAAATTCCGGTTGCCATTCTAGACCGACAAATCCGTAAGCTACGGAATAAGGAGGTAGCCTCCGTGAAAGTGCTTTGGAGGAACAACAATGTGGAAGAAATGACTTGGGAGGCCGAGGCAGACATGAAGTCTAGATATCCCTACCTATTTCCTCTTCCAAAGAAGGGTCTAACCTCAAGGTGCGTGTATAAATTCTTTTATTGATTATTGTCGTTGTCCTGTGTGTCGTTGAATTATTAAGCTTCTACGGGGAGAGTTGGCAGTAGTATTGTTACAAAAGGCAACCTTGCCAAAGTTATATGGATCACGGAGAGTGGAACATTCGAGGACGAATGTTTCTAAGGGGGGAAGGATGTTACATCTCGCATTTTCGTACGTTAAAAGTTTCGTCTTCGGTCAACTGACGTAGAATCGGGGATGAGATCATCTTGACATTAACGTATTAACAAGCAATAAATAAGTATTATGAGGAATAAAGGGGTACGCGGATTAACGAAGGCAAGTTTCGTTGAAAGTGGACAATTTGAAATAAAATACGGGTCGAGCGATAATACCCGAAAATTATGAACTAGTACCATGTAAGGTACTATATGACCGTGATAGTATAATATATAAAATATATATGAAGTATTTTAAAAATAAATAAAATTTTAAGTAATTTGTGGTAATTTTAAAATTATACGGGTAATGGATTAATTACCGGGTAACGAGACATTACCCAGTTAACTAATAAGTGGGTAAAGATTACTAATATTCACCCACTCTCCAGGTGTCACAAAGCCACCAATTTAACAAAATGACTCATAACAAATTATGTTAGGTGTCTACACCTAAGAAATATATAAGCTTAACTTTATCAAGGATAAGATTTAGAAGTCTTATCTCATTACAAGAATCTGAAATGTGATATATCATTGTAGGAATCTCAAATGTGCTATATCAATTAAGTATCAAATTCATTCAAAATCTAGAAATAGAACAACTTCAACCCAATGTTGGAATTTTAGATTAAATCCATTCCAACTTTGGTTCACCAAGTGATAGAACAGAAGCAACGTTCGAAGCAATTTCGTTCGAGATTCTAAGGAATCAAAAGCTAATTTTGCATGGTCCGTAGCTAAATGTTGTTGAAGCAAATTTTAAACTTCTAAAAGAGTACAGTGCAGTCTTCGCCAGGAATATTATACAGAGTTTTTACCCTGCCAGGTATGTTAAGGCCCTCCCTTGTTTCTTTTGGCATGGTCTAGATTATACGAATGAAATGAGCAAATACACGGTTTCTATAAATTATTCTATTCATAGAAATAGTAGGGGTGTCTATATTCTTGATTCCCCATGAGAATTGTTATTTTCTTCTATTCATGGGTCTCAAAATAATACGCAGTTGGAAAAATTTATCGAGAAGGAATATTGAGATTATTACGTATTTTTCATACATTTCGTACATGTGCATTGACCCATGACCAGATGGCGTTATATACGCGTATATATGTAAATATATGTATATGGGATATGGGAAAAGGTTATGGCGTTATATACGCATCACCACCTGATTAGCTGGTATATGATGATGATATTGCCCACAGTGGCTAAAATATGATTCAAACGATGTTATATACGCTTATACATGTATGTATTCAAATGACGTTATATATGCGTATATATGTATGTATATATACGTATATGGGATATGGAAAAGGATATGGCGTTATATACGCACCACCACCTGATCAGCTGGTATATGTTGATGATATTGCCCACAGTGCCCGAGATGATATGATGGGATGCCCCCAGTGGCTTGATGATATTATGTACACCATACCTATCCATGGCATGACATTTACACGCACGTGCATGACATTATAAACGTTTCAGTATTTATAAAGTTATTCAAATTTAAAAATATATTTCAGTCTAAGAGCTATCAGAGATGGGGTACACAACCTCGGCATCCAGCCACTTGATCACCTCCTTTTTCACAACTTCTTGCATTGCGTTGTTCAACCTCCTTTGGTGCTCCAAGGAGGTCTTTGCATCATCTTCAAGAATAATCTTGTGCATACAGAATGCGGGGCTTATTCCCCGAATATCAGCTAAAGTCCATCCAATTTTCTTTTTCCTCTTTTGAAACACCGCCAATGTGGCATCAACCTGCATGTTAGTATGGCAAAAAGAAAGAATAACTGTCAAAGTAGAATTTGAGCCTAAGAACTAATACCTAAGGTATGGAGGTAGTGGTTTCAAATCCAACACTGGTGGAGTCTTTCTATTCTCGAGATCCAAAGATAATTTCCTATGCTTATAAGAATAAGAGCCCATTCCATGTAAAGCATTCGCTCACGCCACTCGGCTTGCATCCTAATTGACATCAAAATTCAACAATACGGCCTCCAATGGGTCCTCCACATTAATCATTGCACTGGTGTCATCAATTATCACTACTGTGACGAGCTCAACAAAAGAGCACAACTCGGTAGTGTTGGGCTGCTTCATAGACTTGCACACATGAAAGACCACTTTTTCATCACCCACATGGAAGGTGAGTTCCCCTGCTTCCACATCTACCAAAGCCTTCCCCGTAGCTAGGAAAGGTCTTCCCAATATGATAGGAACTTCATAGTCTACCTCGCAATTCAAGATCACAAAGTCATCTGACAAGATAAATTTGTTCACCCGGACAAGCACATCATAAATAATACCCAATGGTCTCTTCATCGATCTATCCATTATTTGTAACATCATGGAAGTTTGCCTAGGTTGCCCAATACCCAAAGTTTTAAAAACTGAGTAGGGCATCAAATTGATACTAGCTCCCAAATCACATAGAGCCTTGGCAAAGTTCGCACTCCCAATGGTGCAAGGAATGGTGAAAGCACCCGGATCTTCAAGCTTCGGGGCCATTGAATGCACTATAGCACTAACTTGATGAGTCATCTTTATAGTTTCACAATCCATGGAATGCTTCTTTGTGACCAAGTCTTTCATGAATTTTGCATAGCCCGACATTTGTTCAAGAGCCTCCACCAAAGGGACATTAATGGACAAGCTCTTATTCATATCAATGAACTTCTTAATCTGATTCTCATTCTTTTGCTCCGGCATGTCTATTATGTGTTCCCTAGATGGGTTCACATCATTTTGAGTTTCCACCTCCACATCTTGAATATCAATCCTCACTTCATTGTTCACATTTTCATCAACCACATCTTCAACTACCAAAGGAACTTCATCTTCTTGCAACTCAACATCTTCATTCAAGACATGCTTTTGCTTTGAGGCATTGTTGTAACCGCCATAACATGATTGTTACCACCCTTAGGGTTCACTACCATATCACTTGGTAGAGCTCCCTTAGGGCGAGTATTTAAAGACTGAGAGATTTGGCCTAATTGCATCTCCAAGTTTCTGATAGAGGCATTGCGGGAAGCCAACTGTGCATCAGAATCCGCATTCTTTTTCATCATTTGTTCGAACATCATTTCAATACTACCCAAATCATTGCCAGAAGAACTAGGACATTGAGATGGAAATGGGGGCAGATTGTTCGGTTGTTGGTACATTGGGGGCCTTTTAAAGCCTTGCCCCCGGTTTCCTTGGTTTCCATTGTTCCATCCACCTTGATTATTTTTACCACCCCAATTGTTGTTATTACCATTCCAACTCCCTTGGTTGCTTTGATTGTTGTTCTGATTGCCCCAGTTGTTGTTTTGGTTATTGTTCCCACAATTACAACTATTTTGTTATTGATTTCCCCAATTGTCGTGAGGTTTCCACTATTGTTGGTTGGAAGAGTTGCCACGTTGGCCTTGATAATTTTTCACATATTGAACCTCTTCACTTTGTTCATCATAACCCTCATTTTGAAATCCATCACAGTCATCATCAAATTGCTCAGAATTCCCTTGATTTTGTTGCCTCCTTTGCCTTCTCTTATTGACAAGCATATTGACACCCTCCATAGCATTCACTTGGCGAGAGTTTTGGACTTGTTACAGCTGAGCCTTTGCCAATTGGTTCATAGTAGTTGTCAATTCTACTATCGCTTGCCCATGGTTATGTAATTCCCTATGCAAATTAGTGACCGTGGGGTCACCTTGAGGCACATTGGCTCTACTTTGCCATGCCGAAGAAGTATTAGCCATCTCATCAAGTATATCACATGCCTCATCATACGACAACTTTATAAAGTTACCCCCGACGAGTTGGTTCACTATGCATTGGTTGGTGGTGTTAATACCCCGGTAGAAGGTTTGTTGGATCATAGCCTCGGTCATGTCATTGTTGGGGCATTCTTTCACCATTGTTCTATAAGGTTCCTAAATCTCATGCAAATGTTCCGTGGGCTCTTCCTTAAAGGCCAATATTTTATCTTGTAATGTCGCCATATGCTGCGGTGAGAAAAATTTAGCAATGAACTAATCCACCAATTCATTCCATGTTGTGATGGAATGGTTGGGAAGTCGCTCGAGCCAATCCAACGCCTTCCCTCTAAGTGAGAAAGGTAAGAGTCTCAACCTAAGAGCGTCCTCGGATACATTCATCTGCTTGCTCCTCCAACATGTATCCACGAACCCCTTGAGACATTCGTAGCCATTTTGATTTGCAGCGCCCGTAAAATACCCATGCTTCTCTAGTAAGGTCAACATCACATTGGTTATCTGAAAATTGCCCGTCCGGATTCGGGGTGGGACAATAGCACTTGCATACCCTTGGTTCGGAAGTACTCTGGGAGCCACTCTTGGAGGTGGCAGTGGAGGGTCTGGAATATTCTCCTTAATATTGGCTTGGCGGCCTCTTCGATGTCCCGGAGGTATAAGAGGCACCTCATCCTCTCCATTATCAACAACCTCCTCCCCCGCAATCACATTTCCAAGAGGGTCATTAGCATTTAATACCATTTTGTACCTGATATGTGACACAAACAAGGTAGTAACAAAGAACGAAAGAAGAACAATGCATAAAACTAACTAAATAGATAGCCAAAACTATTAGCTCCCTAGCAACGGTGCCAAAAAGTGATCACGACCTACTCCGCACTACTAATTAAGTAGCAAGAGAGGGTCAGAGCAGCTTATACCCTATTTAGGGTCGGGATCAATATCCACAGAGATCTAGAATTTGGAATCGAGTATCTATCTAGTTTAGGATTTCGTATGTATTCCAAATTACACTTCTAATCATTTTTGGGGTTTTTCTTTTTTACTTCTGCTATTGTCAAACTACAAATGGTAAATGCAACTAGATTAAGCTAAAAGTTAAATGCTATGGGTTATTAAAATGGTTTAAAAGGTACTAGGGTAGTGACTTTCGCCTAGGTGGTCAATTAACGGGTATGTGAGTCTAGGGCACGATTGACATAATTGGGGAGTATGATATAACCGTTGCACGACTTTACCCACTCTAAACCTCTCGATGGTTCGAGTGATTTTGCCCGAATTGACTTTCTCAAGAACAATTGGGTATGCAAATTTGCACAAGCAACTAGGGTTCAAGTGGGGTATTACTCTCTCAAGGTTTAACCCTTTAATTGGGGCTGTCAATCTCTTGAATACGCCCCAATTCCTTGTTGGACCAATTGGGGAGACTTAGGCTATCTTTCTCAAGAAGAACCCAAGTCAACTAATCACCAACTAGTGTTTGCAACCACTAATTCAGCAATTAAACATGAAATTGTCCCAAATATTAAATACCAATACCCATAGTCAATCTAGCCCTAAAATATAAGACTCATCAATTACCCACACTAGGGTTGAGCCACAATCCTAGCTTATGGGTCTAGCTACTCATAATTAAAGAAGAAAAACAAGAAATAGATGAAGAACAACTCATATTAATTAATTGCTAATATAAATAATAACATTCAATGTTGAAAAGTAGTTAAAATTGCCCAAAATGGCTAATTACTTCGAACCCACGAGCGCAGCTACATTTCAAAACTATCTAATACCCTAAAAATGGGAAAATAAACTATTTATACTAAGCTAAAAAATTTCGACAAAAATACCCATGCGGGGTTAGTGTGGACCGCACAAAATGGTGTGGGGCCGCACTAGGGCTCTGAACTTGAAAATATGATTATCTGAACTTGGGTACTGCGAACCGCAGAGAATGGACTGCGGCCGTGGAGGCTTCTAGTGCGGTCCGTGCAAAATGGAATGCGGACCGCATAGGCTTCAATCCTTGAAACTGGCATCTCTCTGATCTTGGGTTCTGCGGACTGCACTAAATCGAGTGCGACCGCATTGCCTTTAGTGCGGCCGCATTGCCTTGTGCCTGAATGCCATGCTCTCTTAACCTCACAGTGCGGACCGCACAGAATGTAGTGTGGCCGAACAGGCCTTGTTTTTCCTGAGTTTTGTCTTGTCCAGGTATTTGTGCAAGTTTCACTCCTTTTGAGCTGATCTTTGACTTCTTGTCACTTTGAAGATCAAACCTGTAATCAAGCACAACTTGTGAGCCTTTTGGGACTATTTTGTATGAATTTCTAACCGAAACATAAGCAAGAAGGAGTATAAAATGTATCAAAATCCCTAGTTATCATATACCCAGCAGGCTTCTGGCGAAGGATCCAAAGACAAACAAAGAAAGGTACTAGCCATACACCAAAGACAGGAGAAACATCGCGAGGCGCAACCACCTCGCAACGATCGAAGGACAGACCGAGGAAAGAATCCTCGGGGACTCGTCAACAGAGACAGATTTGATAGGAACGCGGGGACAATGGAGGCACCTCGCTTATCGGAATACAAATTCAACAGCGATATGTCAGACATCGTGTTCGTCATCAGCAAAATCAGAGACGCACGATGTTCCAGGCCTGTACAATCGGATCTTCACAAAGGAATCATAACTTAGTGTGCGACTTTCAGAACACACACGGGCACATGACCGAAGATTGCCAACAATTCCGGGAGGAAGTGGCCCGATTACTCGACAATGGTCACCTCCGGGAATTCCTCAGCGACAGAGCCAAAAATCAGTTTCGAGAAAGAGAGGCAACCTAAAAGAACAAAGCAGACGAGCCGCAACATGTAATCTCCACGATATTTCGAGATGCCGATGCCCTACAGGTACCCTCAGCCACGAGGTCGGGAACATCTTGTGACAGAGAAAAGCGAACTCAAGGCTGTATATTGGCCCCGTAATAATAAATTGTCAATACAGCTGCCACTAACCGAAACACCAACATCTCCATAAGCAGAGGGGCTAAGAAATAAACCAACAGTGAGATAGAAACCACGAGACACGCTCTCGACTGTATCTGGATAAAGGGTCGTACCGTGTCCTCTGAGCGAATACCAAGGCTCAAAGCGTCATCGCCACTGAGGTATAACCATCTCACTTTTCATTTTATACTTCATACTAACCTTTATACAAGCAACCGACCAAGGTAGTCGAAACACTAACCCAGCTCGAAGACCTTAAGCTTTTAAAGCATCTGTTGCACTCTTTTCCTTTGACCGGGTTTTTATCCCGAAAACAATTGTACCAGCAAGGTTTTTAACAAGTAAACATCCACATGCTACCTAAGGAAAACTCAACTAGTATTCAAGGCTTTGTTTGCAATCAGCCTCGAATACTAGGGGCATCCCCTCCGGAAGGTCACCTACATGGAAAAGCCAAGATACCTCATATAGGACCTCGATAGGAAAATAATGTACCAGGCCAAATGGTCGAACGAACCGTGCCCGTATACAGCAACTAAGCCCTTAACAACAAAAGCATGTATACTTGTACCAAGTAATAGAAGAATACTTTTTGTCAAAGAATCTCACGCTCCAAAAGAAACTCGGCATTTTTGCAAAAATAACTCCTCTGGCGAAAATGTCTCGAGCCCTCGGGGACTGGCGTCAACAATTCAAGACCTGAACGACCCCCGGTTCAGAACTCCAAAATCATAATCCCTCAACGAGGCAACATCAAAATCATGAAATGCCTCCAAAGTCGAAAGTGTCCCGAACACTGGGGACTGGCGTCAAGATCTCAACAAATGCACGACCTCAGGGTCGGAATCTCCAAAATCGTAAGCCCTCAATGAGGAAATCCCAAGTTTATGAGTAACGGCTCCTGAGCTAAGATACCCTCGATGACTCAAGGACTATCGCCAATCACCATTAATTAAAAAACCCGAGGCCATAGGACCCCAAGCGGGCAGACTCGGTCTCATATGACCTATATAAGGCAGCGACATTATCTGTAAGACCTCAAGCAAGACATCAACCACACTTTTACCAAGTGGCAATATTTGAAAGACCTCAAGCGAGGCATGAACCATACTTGTACCAAGTATCTAAAACATTGTAAGACCTCAAAGGCATGAAAATTTTGTAAGACCTTACTAAAGGCATAAACCCGATCTCAAAGTTAAGGCTATATATCGAACTTGTAAGACCCCTAAAAGGCATACCCTTGATATAAATGCCGAAACTACATTGCTCGGGATTAAAAATGGCTCCGGCCAAGAAGAAATGGCTAGAGTCACAAGGCTGTACCAGCCCAACTAACGCGACTAGGGGACGCCCAACTGTCGCTACAAAATCACAGGCCTTCAAATACTTTGAATCTATTTCGAAAAGAACCGGTTAAACATGCTACCCTTGACATAGGCAAAAGAGCTTCGACCATTTCAGTTCCAAATTACAAGCTTTGAGATACTCAGCCTCCGAGCCAAACCTCCCAAGGTGCTCGATCATCGCCACAAAACGACTCATAATCGAGGTTTTTTTCGAACCATCGAAGAGTCAGGCAAAAATTATTTCAAAATAGTCCTAAACCAGGGAAAAATAAAGCCTATAAAAGGTCGGATCGACCCAAGGTGTAAGAGCCATTGTCTCCAGCCCACATAAAAGGTCACTTCGACCCAAGATGTAAGAGCCATTGTTGCTAGCTTATATAAAAGGTCGTTTTGACCCAAGGCGTAAGAGCCATTGTCGCCAGCATACATAAAAGGTCACATCGACCCAAGGTGTAAGAGCCATTATCGCCAACCCACACAAATAAAAAACAACTTGAGGGTCGAATGAGCTCGAGTCGAAACTTGATTCGGAGATTCAACCCAAAACAGTTAATAAGAAATTCCTAAGAGCAAAAGAGTAAGAGCCACTATCGCCACCCCATATAAAAGGTCGCTTAGACCAAGGGCGTAAGAGCCATCATCGCTAGCCCGCGTAAAAGGTCGCTTCGACCCAAGGCATAAGAGTCATCATCGCCAGCCCATGTAAAAGGTCACATTAACCAAGCACGTAAGAGCCTACAGCCCAGCCAAATGAGCCTCAGGGCCATATCGCGAATCTAAGGATTCCCTCCAACTCAATGACCAGTTCATCTGGCTAAAATCAAGGAAATCAGAAACCCAGAAGATACAAAATCACGAGGTTTCCCCCTTATACATACATGCAATAAAATACAAGCTCCATTTACACCACATTTTGAAAGTACAATACACAAAAACAGAGAAGGAAATAAATGTCCCCCAGTTCATTGGACAGAAGGAACTTGACATCATATTCTTCCTCCATGGCTTGCTTGATCTTTTCCGAAATATCGAAGCCCCTCGCATGAATTTCCTTGAGGGTTTCCCTCCGAGATTTGCACTTCACATACTCTTTACTGCTGCTCGCACGATCAAGAGTTCTCCTCAGCTCAGCTCTAGCATTGGCAGCGCTCTTAAAATAGGCCCCCACTTTGCGGTCAGCCCTAGTGCTGATCATTATAGCCTCAGCCCGGGCGTTCACCACCCCCACCTTAGCCCTCGAAAGCTCGAACTCAAGCCTTGTGATCATATTCGCTCGTATAAAATCATTCGCGCGAGTGGTCTGAACTTGCACCTTGAGGGAAGAAGACCTAGCCAAAGCATCCTCTTTGGCTGCAACTTGCATCTTCCTGAGCCTACAGCTCATTAAACTCGCATTTGGCCCAGCCAACTTCTCCCCAATGTTATTTTAGTTCCTCTGTTTTGCTCTCCAACTGAGATATCAAAATATTAACCTCCAAAAATGAAAGGAGGAGCATACATCAACACGAAAAATAGGCTACCTATCTTTCAAGACGGCTTTCGTAGTTGCAACTTCGATCCCCCTCACACCGCAGGGATACCAGCTCACTTTCCTTTCTCGCACAAAGAATCTTAAGGGATTTCTCCCTATCTGAAGCTTTCCGCAACCTAGCCTCACCGCGAAGCAGCTCGGACTAAACCATGTCAAATGCTTGCAAAGGAAAATTCAATCTGAAATGAAGAGTGTGTAACCGAAATAAGCCTATACCGACTACCAAAGTTTAACATAAAGCCAAGCCGCTGAGCCTCACCAAAGGCCGAGCCAATGTCTGATGGCTTAGTATCCCCCGAAGCACCTTTGGTAGGAAAAGAAGAAGGCACCGCATGCCCCTCGCTCTTTGAAGTATCCTTGGCGGGAACGGGAAATGTTCTTTCGAAAACGGAGGCTTCCGAAGCCGGAAGATTGGTCGACTCGCCTATTTTAAACCTCTAAAAAGGACTTACCCTGCTTTGAGCCTCCTCACACCTCAGAGACTCTTTTCGTTTATTATCACCCTCGACCTCAAGGTCGGCAGTGTCACGCCCCAAAACCGAGGGGCACTACCGGCGCTCGATCGAGTAGCCCCAGTCAAGCGGAACTGGGTGCCTTTCCTATCCCACATGTTACCCCGCATTTTCCTTTATCCGTCAACCCAGTGAAATAGCCATTTGTAAATTTGAACACATTCTTACGAGATTTACATAGCATACATAGTTACTTAGTGTGATTTACAAGTTACACTGCCCAAATACAAAATACATTAGTGCATAACCCATATTTCCTATCTACGTAGCCTCTAGGGATATAAAAGAGTGTTACGATACTTGCCGGTAACAAGGCTCTGGCTATACTTTATGCAAATACCAAAATAAGATTGCCGGGAGGAAAAGCGGCATGAGCCACGTAGGGCACCAAGAGGAAAAAGGCACTCACCAACACAGCTAACGGAAAGTGAAGGAGTGCTACTGTCAGTGTACTTGAGTAACTGCTATAGAACCACCTACAATCATAACACGAATGTAGCACCCCCGGCAAAAGGGACGTCAGTACATTTGAATTGTACTGGTATGTATGAACAAACTTTACCCCAAGTATAATCAAGAAATACACAGGTAACAAATAGTAATAGAATCAACAATCCAATGCACATGAAAGGAACAACCAAAGCCAAAAAAGTTCCACAATCTCTCCTTATTCCCCTTTCAACATTATTTCATCACATCAATAGTTTCACAACTTTCACATATTTTCATTTCAATAGTGATTTCGATCATTTTTCCACCCTTATTACCTCGGCCACCCTTATCACCACATCCCACACCTTATAACTTCATGTTGCGGCGCGTAACCCGATCCCACCGGACAATTACATTTCACACGACAACACAACAACTCAAAACAATTTTCATAGACATCAATACCATTTCCATCATATGCAACAGTCAGTATACAATTTAAGTCAGAACGATAATTGCCGCGAAAAGTCACGTATGATATTATCACAGTTGTTTCAGTTGCATCAATTACGATTTCTTTCCATCATTTGTTACACAGCTCTTACCACATAAGCACCTTCACACACACACGCTTGGCTTGTTGATATTTACTTACACCATTAAATCAGGAAACTTAACCAACAACGTTCAAGGCATATTAATCACAAGAATTCACAAATGGTCCACATAAATAACACATACCAATTACTCGTACACCAAACAAGGTGAATTTACAAAGGTTAAAGTTAGCCATACATACCTAAAACTTGCCCCTTAATGACACTACAATGATCCAATACCCTTAAGTAACTTCAATCTACAATACAACATTCAATAGGGCCTATATTACTAATAAATTTCATAACTTATGCCATTTAGGCATATTATCAAACACCTTGTAGGAATAGATATTTACACCTCATAACTATAGTATTGGTTCATCCAACTATCACCATTAACCAACAATTCATTCCACCATCATTCCTAACCATTTAATAACTTCCAACAACATATGTATGACCATTCATTCATACCCAACCATCAACCTCCTTAATTAACCCATTTCACAATGTCTACAACCAACACAATCTAGTTTAGGAACTTATGGCTTTCCATCATCATCCCATGAGTTCTAATGTATATATCATACATAAATAATCACCATAGAGTAGTTAGAGATGATATGAATACCTCTTGTAGTAAGAATCTTGGGAATCCCCACTTGTAGTGTTCTTGATCAATTTAGGGATTTGAATGGAAATCTATGGATTTTCAGGATTAATCCTTGTTAATATAATTGTTTAGGAGAAGTAATCAACTCACAATACTCCAAAAACCTTACCTTGGATCATAGGAATGAAGTATGGGACGGATTTCCTTGGTAGAGCAAGCCTTGCTAAAAAAAATATGACCCCTTGCATTTATTTGGCGAAATGAGGTCGTTTTATAACAAAAGTCCGATTTTTTGCACAACCACACCGCATGGGGCGGCGTGATAATGAAAAATGTGTTTAGAAATGAAATTGGAGGTGCTCTGATAATTTACACAGCCGCGTCGCATGGGGCGGCGCGGTAGTGTAAAATTCTGTGCTACTTTAGTAATTTGGTCATAACATTTGGTAGGAGTGTCTGAATGACGAACAGTTTGAAGCGTTGGAAACTAGACTCTAAGAAATTTTATTTGATAGGTTGTGCATCACACAGATCCTTATATAACTGGAGATATGATTGTCCAAAGTGAGGTATTATGCGCACTCATTTGCAACTTTCGTCTCTTATGAAATTTTCCAACTTGGCTTAGACTTAGGCCTCTCCTTAGACCCCAATTCACTTCTACTATGACTTATACACTTATTAACATATCCAATTGATATACATAATATCCTTAATCCTCATTTGAATGCAAGATAAAATATTTGGCATACATTGGCACCACGAAACCTTAAATTACTAAGCAAAATTTTCTTGGGCTTTGCAGGCAGTCTCTCCTTCTCCCTAGGGGACACGACCTCATCTCAGAAAAATATCTAATGCATGTGGTGACTAAGTTAGTACGCTAAAACGAAAAGTACCATTCTGGGGAAATAAGCCACTAAGCGCCTGCTGTTATGCTTTTCCTCCCATCTCCCTTTGGACAGGTCTCTCCACTTGCGCCTATCATAGATCGAACAAGCTGCCAGCTTGCAGGACCATCCGGCCAGATTAGGGACCTCGTTCGGCGATCAAGGAGCTGCTACAAAAAATGAAATAGAAAAATGCCGTTATGGGGCCCATCTCCACGACACACCAAGCGATAAAAATAAATACATGCCACTTATGTGTGAAATTCCATTTCTCAGGAAAGGGCAGAAACTCTCCAGGGATGATATCGACTGTCCGTGCTCGAACGAACTGGCTCATCCACCCTCGGTCCTCATCCTCCTCATCATTAACAGAAGGGGACCGAGTGGATCAACGCTGCAGAGTACTCAAACCTCGATAATGCAGTGGCTGATATAACCTCACGAGATTACCGAGGGTGAATTCGAGCCCGACCTTATCTGAAGAATACCTTATCATCTGCACTATCTTCCAAATGGATGGGTGAGCCTGCGCCAGGGTAACCTGATATCTCCGACAAAATTCAAGCACAACACGGTCGGGGGGACCCGACGTGAAAGAATGTGTATACACGCTCAAAAACCCCTCATCGTGGGTCATGATGCTCTCCTCAGGGAAAGGTACTTGCAGTACCACTCCTTCTCCCCATCCGTAGTCTCTTCTGATCATTTCAAGGTATTCCTCTCATACTGATGAGATGAACCTCGACACATGCTCCCGATGTCCTTGAACGTTGGGAGGTCTCCCAACGTTAAGTCTCTCCTCGAGACAAAGAACTTCGAGGTATACCACCGACCGGACGCGGAACAGAGGCAAAACTCCCCTCTCCTTTATGGGCGTATGTCGATCTAGCAGTCATAGCTACGGCAAAATAGGAAAATGAGGGTCTAGATTGGGGCAAAGTTTTAAGTTGAAATGACTGGAGAACTAGCACAAAGAACCAAGTTCTATGGAAGAAATAGTACTCAGAGTAGCAAAATCTCTGTTTGGGAAATAAGTGAGTGAATATATAGGGGTAAAGCAACAACTGCTCACCTACCTAGAGGGCCAATTAATTTTGGCCATGATAATATCACTTGTTTTTGGGAAATGTACTGTCAGGACCACCCCGGGGGTCCCTTTATCAGGTCTCATGAATGTTGCTATCCCAAGAAATTTGAGAGGTACTAAGACCTCGAGGGTTTCCTTCTATAGTAAGCATCGGCCCTAATAGAGCTATTGACTTAATTTCAAGATAGAACCCAATTCCGGGGGCCCCGATTACTCCAAGTATGGGCTCCAAAGGGTTAATGTTTAAATTAGAAGACTAACTCGGCAAGAACGATAAGATATAAATAATGGAAAGACTTGGATCAGAAAGATTCTCTTGCATTGCCAAAAAATATATTTACAAGGAGCGTCTTTACAAAACTTGTTTCCCCGGGAGTGCATACATTGAAAGAAAAAAGAAAAGCAAAAGCGGCATAGGACTACTCTTCATTGACACTACCCTCTAAACCATCTCCAGGACCTTCATCTAAAGATACTAAGAGTGCCAATTTTCTATCCAACTCTTGGGCCTCCTCAATCTCGGTTGAGAGATCGGCACCTTTGGCTCTGACTCCCTCTAAGGCTTCCCTCTTTGCCTATGCACTAGTATGAGTGACAGCCTGAGCTAGTTTTAGCTCGGCCTCCATCAATATATTTTGGGCTATTTGATTCGTAGTGGCTGCATCCTTCAGATAAGTAGAAACTTTTCCTTGGACCTCAAACTTGGCCGCAGTTAGCGCAACAATCTCCTTTCGAGCATTTTGTTGATGACCATGGATCAATGCCAATTCCAAGGTCGCTACCTCGTTTCGCTCCCTCAGCTCGAGGATTTCGATATCTATTTGCCCGATCTGTGAATTTTTCCCCTCTCTGCTAAGGGAATGGTAAGCTAGTCAGTATCTTATTATGGGAAAGAAGGGCAGATTTAAGCATGGAAAAATACCTGCTCAGAGAGATCGGTTTTTTCTCAGAGCACCCCCTCTAAAGCAGCCCAAGCTCGCTCGACTCCTTCTCCTTTAGGGCAAAATTAAGCCTCCGATTCTGGCAGTCCCAAGGTAAGCCTCTCGAGCTCCTTTTCATGGCATGAAAGCTCCTCTCGGACCTTGGAGATGACATGATCATACATCTCCTTGTACTATGGGAAAGCAAAAGAGTTAGAAAATGAGGAATAAAGCTTGAGACTAAAGAAATATACATAAATAGCTATCAACTGCCACTGGAACCTCTTCACTGCCTTGACGGTGCCGGGAGCGTCGAGATTGATGTCCTCGCTGACATCGTCAATATCATCAAGAATGTTGCCAAGCGCACCTCCCCCCTTGAGAGGACCCCCCACTTTGGCGGTATTCATATCCTGAGAGTCCCTTACCTCCCCTAACAAAAACTAAGGGCCCAAACTGAAGTCATTCAAGGCATCAATGTCCCCGATGGGCAACTATTGCCCCCGAAAGGCTCCGTGCCCAGACCCTTCGGGACCAGCAACAATGGTCCCCCTATCAAAAATTGTACCATATCCGATCACGGGATCCGGGACCACACTAACACCCTTCTCGAGGGTCTTCATCACATGGGACCAACCTGAATCGGTCGTTCCAGATTCAGCACCCTCCGGTTGAGGAACCTACGAGACTCCAGTGCCCGACCTCATTCTTTGTACTAGACAACACTCACCCTCATCACCATCTTTATCCCCAATGTCGAGACTTGCTCCGGAAGCCGAAGCCAAGGTCCTGGTGGAAGCTCGAGGCCCACGTGACTTAGGTTGTTTTGCCGTGGGAGAATCAGCAGCCACCTTGCCCTTCTTTTTCTTGCCCTTAGTGGGCTCTAAAGTCTCCATCTCACCATAAGGAGGCGGTCTCATCCTCATACCATCACCAAGCCCTGCACGAATGCAGTGGCCATAACTTATTAGCACAAAACATACAGGGAGAAGCATAAGGCTAAGATATAGATGGCAAGGAGATTTTTAGCATGATTCTTGGCCACCCACCGTGTCTTAGCTAGATCGGGCCAAGACCGGACGAGATACAGGAATGAGGTATCCAGCCGCCTGATCCATCTCGGCAGATCCTGAACCGTTTCGGGATACCAGGCGATAGCTACAGAAACCAAAAAGGAGATCATTTTTTTGGGGAGGGAGGAGAGAATACCACAAAACATGTCCGAGGGAAAAAATACTTACACTGTGCGTTCCACTTCTCCGGGAATAGTATCTTCCTAGCGGGAGTGATGTCCGAGGTCCTCACTTAGACGAACCTGTTCATCCACCCTTAATCCTTGTCCTCATCGGGGTTTGAGAAAAATGATGTTTTGGACCACTGTTGAAGCTTAATCAAACCTTGATAAAATTGAGGGCTATACAGCCTAATCAAATGGTTGAGGGTAAAGGTCTCGCCCATGACCCCATCGGAGAAATGGCGGAGCATCAAGACTAACCTTCAGAAACATGGATAGATTTTACCAAGCGTCACTTGGTATTTGTTGAAAAAATTCATAATCACCGGATCTATCTCCGGGGAAAAAGGTTTATAAGCGTCGACCGGGCCCAAAGTGAATGGGTAAGTATATACATGGAGGAAACCAGCTTGGTGATCTGTTTTGCTCACGTCAGGGTGGGGAATCTCAAACACCGTTGCCTCCCCCCATCGACAGTCTTTCTTCAATTTCCCTATGTCTTTCACAATGCTAATGTACTAAGACACGTGTTTGCATTGGCCCGGTGTAGATGAAGTTTGTCGACGGTGAAATCCTTCGTCATGTCGAGCTTGGTAGGAGTACATTGTTCCACGATAGGTATCACTTAGGGTTTCCCTTTGGATGTTCGGGATGAAGAGGCAACCTCGTCTTTCCGAGGAACCGTCTTGGACGTTCTAGCCATGATGGTGGTGAAATTTTTCTAAGAAGATAAGAAGAAAAGATGCGAAAGGGGATGGGTCTGGCCTTGTAAATTTGAAGATGTTGAGAAAGTAAGAATTATCAAATGATTGGTGCATTAACAGGAGCCGTGTGGGTAGCGGAAGGGGCGAACCAATAGCGTTTCACAGGCTTCTCGATAGTCGCATTTGACGGCGACCTTTGCACATTTTTTTAGCATAGCATTTAATGCTCAGATGGACTGACATCATGAAGATGATGCCCTCAAATTAGAAGCTCAAAATCGTTTCCTATCACTTTGTTCTAGGAAACGCGGGGACTATCTGTATACGGTAAAATCGGAGGGTCCAGTTTCTCATCGTTAAGGCACTTCGAAAGATCATCTCAAAGGGTCAATAATACGACTGAGTCTCCTCCCACGAGGGTATTCGACACTCGACCTTGGAGCAGTAATGATCATGGTAATTGTCACGCCTCAAAAATTGAGGAGCACGATCGGCGCTCATCGAAGGAACCCAACTTAGCAAGCCTTATCATACACTTCCTACCCAACTCGATACGAATAAGGAAACATGCTTTTGTTCATTTATTTAGACGAGGAAAGATAGCACATTCTACATTGATAGTTCATTTTAAATCACAACATTAGACCGTAGATAAGTTAGTTTCCAAGATTCCCATAGAGTTACAATTTATAGATAACATAAGTCTAGAATTAAAACATAGTTCGTAGACCCATCTAACACCCGTACATAACCCGGACATATGTCTACGGAGCCTCTAAGGATACAAAGACAGTAATAATAATGCAGGCAACATGGCCCCGGCTATACCTCAAAATGGACATCAATAACAAAAGGTATACCACATAACCCCTTGAAGGAGGAAGGGGCTTACCAAGGTATTTGAGAAAAGGATGTTCCGCTACACACGATTGGCACTATCCGCTATGGATCCACCTACATTCATTTAAAAATGTAGCGCCCCGGGCAAATGGGACGTTAGTACCATGGAATACTACTAGTATGTATAACTAAACACCATCTAGTTAGAAAGAACTATACAAGAATAGGAATTCACAAATATAACTCAAAACTTCAAACGATCACCACATTATCAATCAACAGAATCGTACAACTTTCACATCGTTTTTCCATAGCTTTTAGTTTGGGGCATTCCATACTATTAATCATTGTTTCCAATACCACCGCCATTTTGAGCGGAGTCCGATCTCGACCCGATCGGCAAGGTTGCCTCATTCGAGACATACACTCCAATCACAATCTACTTTTCCCTTTTCTTCCGAAATTTATTCACAATACCACCGCTATCTTGAGCGGAGTCCGATCTCGGCCCGATCGGCTAGGACCTTGCCGAGGCGTTGTTACGTTCTTATTAATCATTTCATTTCACATATAGCATTTCATAGGCACTTGGGGCCACAACTTATCACATCATTCTTGGCACTAGGCCGCACTTTACATTACTCCCAATTTCAATATTAGCTTTGCCATTTAGGACAGTAGGTGTACACAAGAGCAACTCAAATTGTAAGCATGGATAAGACTTCACAAAGATGGCACAATATATTTAGCTGCAATCTCGATTTAAGGTCTAAACATTTCAATACATAATTCATACCTTTGCCCTTTTATGTTGTCAAGATAGCACATTGATCATGTTGAGACACATTTTTCACACATATAAGGTTACAACACCAACTCATGTATAATAACAAGCAATGCAACAATTCAACTTTAATCTTACCATGTTTACACAATCACCGATGAAGCTCAATTTCTAAAAGACGGGATTTTAGCCATACATACCTCAATAAAGCTTCCCCCTAATTCTTATAAAATTCCGGGATTCTTAGCACTTCAATCTATTGTTTAAGAATTACAATTGAACCAAGAATTAGAGACGAGATTAAGATTCTTTCTCGTTTGAGCATATTATCAAACATAAAAAGTGCATTATGATCTTAGGCCCCTTTTTGAAAGAAATTTTTATCATTTTATACACCAATTGCTTTCTTTTTAGTTCTCCTATGCATGCAAGATTATTAGCCTTATGCCCATGTACCCATTTGTTAATTACCTATTTTAACAGATATTTTGAAATTATTGAGGAGGGTATAGTTCTTACCTCCTAGGTTGAAGACCCAGTAGCTTCAATTGATAATTTTCAAGGATTTGTGGCAAGGATTTAGAGAGGACTTGTTGGAGATTACTCCTCCTCACTCTAGAACTCCCTCTCTCTCTCTCTATCTCTCTCTCTCTCCAGGTCGTGAAAAATAATAGGAAATGGTCTGTTGGGGTGTTTTTAAATGGCATGGGGTCAGGTTTTCAAAATTAGAAAATAGGAGCCCCGAGTCAGATCTGCGATCGCAAAGTTGACAAGCGGCCAGCATAATGGACCGCAAAAATTCCCCCCAAAACCTAAACACACTGTTTGGGTATGCGGTAGAAATGCAGTCCGCATACCCGTTCTGCGGTCGCATAATGCACTGCAGAACTGCCCCTTACAAAATTCCAAGGGAATTATGCGATGACTATGCGGTCGCATTTCGGTTATGCCATCGCATAATTGACCGCATATTTGACCTCAAATTTGACCAACACACAAACTCACTTTGCGGTGACTATGCGGTCTGCATAACTGATATGCGACCGCATTCTCGACCGCAGAATTGCACTTTTCTGGAAAATATTATTTCTTGACTTTTTAATGCAGTGATCTACTCAAAGGGTCCAAACCGCGGCGAGCAAGCTTGCCGCGAAGAATTTTTATGAATTTCTAACACCTGACCCTAACTTGGCAATACGAGACTCGGGGTTTGAGTGGAAATTTTCACGGGGCCTCACATCCTCCCCCACTTAAGATCATTCGTCCTCGAATGAGGATCAAGGTTCACTTATTAGCAATCTTTGTATAATCTTCTGCTCTTTACAAATTGAAACATATTAATAGACCCCAAATTTAGTTAACTCCCTAAATTCCCGAAAATTTCACCAGAGTTTCCTTTGTATTTAGGCCTATCCACCTATCAGAGAGCCCCAGAAACAAATCCTAACAGTAGGTACACATTCCATAGACATAAGACATAGCATAACTTCTATAATACTAACCATGGCCACATGGCCAACATACAGCCGAAACAGGATAGTTTTACATAGGTCAAACCAAAAGATAAGAGTTCATAGGAGCTAAATGCATAAAAGCTATTACATGACTATTCAAACAAATGTGGATACTTCTTTTTCATCTAATCCTCGGCTTCCCAAGTGGCTTCCTCAACTTGCTGGTTCCGCCATAACACTTTCATGGATGCAATTTCTTTATTTCTCAATTTCTGAACTTGCCTATCAAGAATGGCAACTGGAACTTCTTCATACGACAGCTCTTCATTAACCTCAATAGTCTCGACTGGCACAATAGGGGACAAATCTCCCACTACATTTCTCAACATAGACACATGAAAAACTGGGTGTACCAATGACATCTCGGGTGGCAACTCGAGCTTCTATGCCACCTGACCAATCCTCTGAATGATTCTTTATGGTCTGACATACCTTGGACTCAATTTTCCCTTCTTTCCAAACCGTATGATACCTTTCATAGGGGAAACCTTAAAAAATACCCAATCATCTTCTTTGAACTCCAAATCTCTGCGACGAATGTCTGAGTAGGACTTTTGGCGACTCTGGGCAGTTTTCAACCTCTCCTTAATAATCTTGACTTCTCCATGGCCTGATGCACGAGGTACGACCCTATCAATTCTGCTTCTCCAACCTTGAACCACCCAATGGGAGACCTACATCTCCTACCATACAATGCCTCGAATGGTGCCATCTGGATACTAGCATGGAAGCTGTTGTTGTAAGCAAATTCTATGAGTGGCAAATGGTCATCCCAACTACCCTTGAAATCAAGAGTACAAGCACGCAACATGTCCTCAAGCGTCTGAATAGAATTCTCTATGTGCCCATCAGTTTGAGGATGAAAAGTTGTGGCGGCCACTCATAGCATAGAACCGGTTGGGTCCTCCTAAAATCTGCGCACCACCCCTAGCTACACCACACCCTGTGGGTGCTGGGATACCTCGAGCTGGAAAGGGGGCTGAAGATGTAGTAACTGTTGGACTGGATGAGTGAGTTGTGCCCCTACTTGCTCCCTGGCGGGATACACGACAATGTCTATGAATATGACCCCTCATCCCACATCCATGGCATATAGGTAACTACAGATAGCAAATCCTTGAGTGCATCTTCCCGAACCTGGGTCACGGGGACCTCTGCTACTACTGGGACCTCTCTCCTGACCGACCCCGCTGATGGGATCCCTTATTGCCCTAACCGGGCCTGAAACGACTCCACTACTTCTGGGTGGGCCCTGATGGCGGTGCACTGGCTGAAGACTGTGCAATATACTGGGAAGGCCCTGATGATATTTCCATAATAGCTGATCTTCCCCCACCTATTGATTCTCCCATGTTGCCCGTATATCGGGAATTGTTGTTACCCTTTCTCTCCATTTTGTTCTTTAATTTACGGTTCTCTGTGGCCTGAGCAAATGCTACCATCTTCCCATAATTCATATTAGAATTCAATGCAGCCGTACAAGACTCATTAATAGTCAAAGAGTTAAGGTCCTCAACAAACTGGCACACCCCGGCCTCCATTGTGGGCAACATGTGAATGGTATACTTGGACAAGCGAGCAAACTATATGTGGTACTCCCACACACTTCTGTTACCTTGCCTCAAATTTTCAAAATCTACTACACGGGCTGCCCTTGTCTCAGCGGGCAGGAAATGGTCAATAAAGGCATCAGCGAACTCGCTCCACCTCGCCGGAGGGTGCCCCTCCTCACGGGAATCCTCCCATAACTCAAACCATGAATAGGCCACCCCATTCAAATGATAGTCAGCCAATTCTACTCTCTCTGTCTTAGTTGCACGCATCACCTTGAGGGTCTTGTGCATCTCATCAATAAAATCCTGAGGGTCTTCTTTTGGATTGGTCCCTGTAAACACCGGAGGGTCTAACTGAAGAAA
Source organism: Nicotiana tabacum (assembly GCF_000715075.1). Classification (NCBI taxonomy): domain Eukaryota; kingdom Viridiplantae; phylum Streptophyta; class Magnoliopsida; order Solanales; family Solanaceae; genus Nicotiana; species Nicotiana tabacum. Next base: position 14,032,946 of record NC_134095.1, read on the forward strand.
TCTGTTCACCCTAGAACTAGTAGAAACCCCTTGCTGGCTGGATGAACTGGGAACAACATTTGACCTCTAGGACTGAGAGGCCACTAGCTGGGTCAACATCTGAATAGCTTCCCTAATATCCCCATCAAAAATACCAGAACCGGAAGCTGGGGCTGGAGGCGGGAATAGAAGTATCAACGAGAGGGATAGTGGTACCCTCCACAGGTGTAGGAACTGGGGTAGTCTGCTCTGGAATAGATGAATTAGGCAGAGTAATAGCAGGGCGACTACCCTCACCCGCAGCATCAAGCAGTGAATCATCGGCCATACTTGAGGTGGCATTGGCTTTTTGGCCAATTCTCGCTTTCTTCTTAGGTGCCATTTACTGAAAGATAAACAATGCACTGATTAGGGAGGGAACAGTTTCACCGCACGATCCAAAATATCAAAGAAGGGTGTTATTCCTAAATGCCCAAGTAACCTCCAACTTATAGATGTGGTCGACTACATACCGATAAGAAGTACTCTACTAGACACGGCTTTGAGACATCCTAGGACACTTCAAAACCTTAGGCTCTAATACCAAGTTTGTCATGCCCCAAAACTCGAGGAGCGCGACCGGCGCTCAATCAAGGGAACCCAACTGAGCAAGCCTTATCATACACTTCCTACCCAACTCGATACGAATAAGGAAACATGTTTTTGTTCATTTATTTAGACGAGGAAATATAGCACATTCTACATTGATATTTCATTTTAAATCACAACATTAGACCGTAGATAAGTTAGTTTCCAAGATTCCCATAGAGTTACAATTTATAGATAACATAAGTCTAGAATTAAAACATAGTTCGTAGACCCATCTAACACCCGTACATAACTCACACATATGTCTACGGAGCCTCTAAGGATACAAAGACAGTAATAACAATGCCGGCAACATGGCCTCGACTATACATCAAAATGGACATCTATAACAAAAGGTATACCACATAACCCCTTGAAAGAGGAAGGGGATCACCAAGGTATTTGAGAAGAGGATGCTCCACTACACACGATCGGCACTATCCGCTATGGAGCCACCTACATTCATTTAAAAATGTAGCGCCCCCGGCAAAAGGGACGTTAGTACCATGGAATAGTACTAGTATGTATAACTAAGCACCATCTAGTTAGAAAGAACTATACAAGAATAGGAATTCACAAATATAACTCAAACCTTCAAACGATCACCACATTATCAATCAATAGAATAGTACAACTTTCACATCGTTTTTCATAGCTTATAGTTTGGGGCATTCCATACTATTTATCATTGTTTCCAATACCACCGCCATCTTGAGCGGAGTCCGATCTCGATCCGATTGGCTAGGTTTCCTCATTCGAGACATACACTCCAATCACAATCTCATTTTCCCTTTTATTCCGGAATTCATTCACAATACCACTGCTATCTTGAGCGGAGTCCGATCTCAGCCCGATCGACTAGGCCGCCTTGCCGAGGCATTGTTCCCTTCTCATTAATCATTTCGTTTCACATATAGCATTTCATAGGCACTTGGGGCCACAACTTATCACATCATTTTTGGCACTAGGCAGCACTTTACATTATTCCCAATTACAATATTAGCTTTGCCATTTAGGACAGTAGGTGCACACAAGAGCAACTCAAATTGTAAGCATGGATAAGACTTCACAAAGATGGCACAATATATTCAGCTGCAATCTTGATTTAAGGTCTAAACATTTCAATACATAATTCCTACTTTTGCCCTTTTTATGGTGTCAAGATAGCACCTTGATCATGTTGAGACACATTTTTCACACATATAAAGTTACAACACCAACTCATGTATAATAACAAGCAATGCAACAAATCAACTTTAATCTTACCATGTTCACACAATCACCGATGAAGCTCAATTTTGAAAACCACACTTATCACAAATACTCCACTCATGGGTTTGAGATTGTGCGCACAATCCACCCCCAGGTGAATTTATATAATTTGCCACGAGTGTGGTCCTCCACAATAAGGACAAGGGTCATCAAAGTACGAACAACTACCATCCGACCAATTTTCATTATATGATGCCGTTTTTCAAAATTAAGAAAATAAACAAGAAACTAACAAGAAGAATAGACCAAGGTAAGAAAAATTAGTTACACAAATATTCACAAGTTTGGACCAAAGCACTTACGCTTATTTCTCAAACAACCTAAATTACGCAAAATTGTTCCCCGGCAACGGCGCCAATTTTGATGACATCCAAATCCATTACTAAAAAGTAAATTGACACGTTCGCATGTAATATAATTTACCCAAGTATGAATCGGGGTCGAATCCCACAGAGAACGATGCGTAGGCGATTAGGGTAAGAAAATTATTACTTATCGCGCAATGCCAAACACTAAGAATTTGGTTTAAAAAGTGTTTTATACCTAAATGTGTAAACGTAAACAAACCTAGAAAGCAAATAAAATGATCAATGGCTACAAGTATGGATGCATCGGGAATTACACTCAAGTAACGATCCAATATATTTCATGATTTTACAAATATGAGCAAGTTTATGTTAATTAGCCACGAATAATAATTCTTAATTTGCTTCTTCCAAAGATGTGACGACCTGGCCAGTTGTCTCGTTACCACTCCCTTTCCCTCATTTCTGCTTCTTTATACTTCGTTATCCGTGTTTTGTAGTATCGGGTTGGTTGGATCGAGTCCGGAATGAGTTTGGTGAAGTTTGAGACATTTAGTCTCTTTTAAGAAAGCTTAAGTTAGAAAAGTCAACCGGACATTGACGTATATGTTAGAGGGATCAGATTTGAGTTCTGATGGTTTGGTTAGATTCGGAAGGTGATTTGTGACTTAGGAGCGTGATCAGAATAGGTTTTTGATCAAAATCGTATTTCGGAAGATTTTAGAAACTTAGGCTTGAATCTGATGTGTTTTGGGTAATTTGATGTTGTTTGAGGTGTTTTAATGATTGGAACAAGTTCCTATAAGGTATTGGGTTATGTTTGTGATTTTGGTTGAGGTCCCAGGGGCCTCGGGGTGATTTCGGATGGTTAACGGGGAGATTTGAGACTTGAGTGATAGCAGAAAATTTGCTGCTTCTTGTGTTTTTGCACCTGCAAATTGGGGACCGTAGGTGCGGCGCCGTATATGCGAGAGAAGGTCCACAGAAGCAGTTTTGAAGGGATTCATCAGGAGCTGCAGATGCGGTTGGTAGGCCGCATCTGTGAAGCCGCAGGTGCGGAAGCTTGACTGTAGATGCAGTTCTGGGTGTTTTAAGTGATTTCTGTGGAAGCGGAGGAACGACCGCAAATGTGGTACAGCAAAAGCAGTTATGGGACCGCAATTGCAAAAAGGACTGGTTAGAATATATATATTTCTTCCTTCGCGATTTTTGAATGGTTTAACCATTTTTGAACTCGGAATTGGGAGCTTTGGGTGATTTTGAAGAGAGGAATCAAAGAGACTTCATTGAGGTAAGGATTTTTGACCTAAAACACATTTCTAAGGTAGAATTTCATGAATTAAAGCTATAATTAAAGGAATTAAAGGTCTAAAAATGGAGGATTGGGGCTTGAGTTTAAGAGGCCTTTAATGGAGGATTTGAGGGGTCATTTGAACACTGATTTTGGTGTTCATTATATGTATGAACTCGTGGAGAGATGAGGAAACTATTGATGTAAAAATTTCTAAATTTCGAAAAGTGGGCCTGGGGCTCGGGTTTTGCTAATTTCAGGATTTTTGGTATTTTTCGATTGATTTCGATTAGGCTTCGTCCCCTTAGCATATTTTGACGCCGTGATTCTGATTTTGAATAGATTCAACGGGAGTGGAGGCCGATTCGAGCGGCAAAGGCATCGCGGAGTAGTATTTTCACCGGTTTGAGGTAAGTAACCATTGTAAATCTGGAACTGAGGGTACAAACCCCGGTATTTGACTTGATTTGATAAATGCGGTGACGAGCGTGTACCGGTAGGGACTGTGACTTAGTCCGCCCCGTAGCGACTATTGAGCCGCGTTATTGATTTGGAAATCTATACTATTCTATGTTTTAATCATTTATACTGTATTATGGGTTGTTGCCATATTTGTGGCCTTGTGCCGATCTGTAGAAACCCTTAGGGGCATTTTGACTATTTTCTTTACTTTACTTGTTTAAAGCATAGCCTCATCCATGTTATACCTATCAAATGTTTAAAACTGGTTTTATCATTCTACTCCTATTGTGAGGGCTGTGTGGGCTGAGTTCCCTAAATTCTATTGTCATGCCCGAGAGGCTGTGAGGTTAATGACTGAGAGAGGTTAAGAACTTAATTGTGAGGATAATTATATATATATATATATATATATATGTGTGTGAGTTATGGATCGGGCTGCATGCCATAGCGATACTTATATGGATTGGGCTGCACGCCGCAGCGATATATATATATATTGGATTGGGTTGCACGCCACAGCGATATGACGCTTGGGATATAGGAGCCCCACCGGAGTCTGCACACACCAGTGAGAGTAGTCGACTATAAATATATGGATCGGGCTGCACGTCGCAACAGTTACTATAATTCTAATATATTAAGGTTATAAATGAGCCGAGTGCTGAGAGTGAGTACTGTGTGACGAGAGTTGAGTCACGAGTGACTGAGAGGCTGCCCGAGGGGCCATATTCTGAGTGATTCCTTGCCTCGAGGGGCCCTGTTATGTTGTTTTCACTGTTTCACTCTTCTTTCAAATAAGCCTCTATTGAATTTATTGCTAAGTATCTGATTTCAATATTTTAAACCGGAAAAGATGATTTTATGACAGAACTGATTTTAAAGTTATATGTTTTGAATTGCTTGTCACTACTTTCAGTCCATTATATACTTTAGTTACTTACTGAGTTGGTGTACTCACGTTACTCCCTACACCTTGTGTGCAGATCCAGGTGCCTGAGCGGCAGAGCGAGCATCTTCAGTCGATTTAGTTTCTATCGGGGACTTTGAGGTAGCTGCATGGCATTCGCAGCCCTGTTCTCTCCCCTCTCTCTTGTTATCTTTTCAACATTTGTTAGACTATCTATGTAGTAGGTTGTTCATACTTGTATTAGAGGCTCTAGACTCATGACACCAGATTGTTAGGGCTGTGTAGTATCTGCTATGTTTATTTTCCACATATTTCTTGTCATTTTTATATTTATGATGAATTCCGCATTTAAAAATTTATGCTAGAACATGGATTTATGTTAATAGCAAATGGGTTGTGATTATGGATTTGTCGGATTGCCTAGTAATGTGATAGGCGCCATCACGACCGGTATTTGGGGTCGTGACAAGTTGGTATCAGAGCGTAGGTTACATAGGTCTTGCGAGTCATGAGCCAGTTTAGTAGAGTCTCGCTGATCAGTACAGAGACGTCTATATTTATCCTCAAGAGGCTGCAAAACCTTTAGGAAAAACTTCACATTCTTGAAACTCTTGTCGTGCGAACTTGTTGATCCGAGTACTAAACTTCTGTTATTCTATTCTCTCACAAATGGTGAGGACACGAGCTATCGGACGGGGTGGATGACCACCAGTGCCACCAGCTGAGGGCACTAGAGGCCGAGGTCGCGGTCGAGGCTGTGGCAGGGGCAGAGCAACACTAGAAGGCCCACCAGCTGCCCCAATTCCGGATTAGGTCCCAGTTGTGGACGCTACAGTAGCACCAGCTGTTCCTATTGTGATTCCAGGCCTTCGGGAGGCTTTAGCTCATATTTTATCAGTGTGTACTGGTTTGGCTCAGGAGGTCTCAATTACTACGACCGCAACTACTTCTCAAGCAAGGGGAGGTACCTAGACTCCCATTGCTCGCACACCTAAAAAAGTTGTGCAGGGACTCTAGACACTGGGGGCGCCACCAGCTCAGTCGGTTGCACCAGCTCAGGAGTTTGTGGTACAATTTATGCCAGATGATGAGCAATGTCGACTTGAGAGGTTTGGTAGGCTCCAGCCTCTATCATTCAGTGGTGCAGAGGGCGATGATGCCCAAGGTTTTCTAGATAAGTGCCAGCGAATGCTTCGGACAGCAGGGATTCTTGAGACTAGTGGTGTGGCATTTACTACCTTTCAGTTTTCTAGGGCTGCCTTCACTTGTGGGAGGCGTATGAGAGGCATAGGCCAATTGGTGCAGCGCCCCTTACTTGGCAGCAGTTCTCTGTTCTCTTCCTAGAGAAGTATGTACCACATTCGCACCGAGAGGACTTGCGCATGCAGTTTGAGCAGTTGTGTCAGAGGGAGATCTTAGTGATGCAGTATGAGATGTGATTCTCTGAGTTAGACCGACATGATATTTGGATGGTTCCCACGGATCGAGAGAGGATCAGAAGGTTTGTTGATGGCCTCACATATCAGCTTCGGATCATCATGACTAGAGAGAGGGTGACAGGTGCTACCTTCGAGGAGGTGGCTGACATCGCCCATGAGATTGAGTCGGTTCGCTAGCAGGAGCGAGAGGTGAGGGAGGACCAGAGGCCTCGGGGATCTAGTAGTTTTAACGGTACTCCTTCGAGGGTTCAGTTCCAGCAGGGCAGAGGCCATTCCTTCAGACAGGCCCATTCAACTCGCCTAGGTTACCGTGGGGCATCTTCGGGTCATGGTTATCACAAATCTAAGCAGGGCTAGTCGTCACTTAGTGCCCTTCCAACTCAAAGCTCGTCTCATGCTCCATTTGTCCATGGTTCTTCCATGCCAGGTCCATCTACTGGTCATTCCGATGCCAGGGGTTCCCTTTAGTCCCCATCTCCAACACCGGGGAGTTGTTATGAGTGTGGAGAGTTTGGGCATATGAGGAGGCAGTGTCCTCGTCTTCAGGATAGATTGTCTCAGCAGAGGGGCCAGCCCTCGACTTCGGCTCCAGTTACTTCACCACCCGCCCAGGCAGCTAGGGGTCGCCCTAGAGGGGGAGGTCGATCAGGGCGTGGTCAGGCCCATTTCTATGTTGTCCTAGACAGACCAGATGTTATTGCTTCAGATGCTATTATTACAGGTATTGTCTCAGTCTTCCACAGAGGTGCCTTTGTATTATTTGATCCCGGTTCAACCTTTTCTTATGTGTCATCGTATTTTGCTCATTATTTGGGTATGCCCTGGGAGTTTCTTGCTTTACTTGTTCATGTATCTACCCCGGTGGGCGATACTGTTGTTGTATAACGTGTGTACCAGTCATGTGTGGTGACTATTGGGGGTCTGAAGACCCGAGTGGATGTGTTATTACTGAGTATGTTGGACTTCGATGTCATTTTGGGCATGGATTGGTTATCTCCGTATCGTGCTATTCTGGACTATCATGCTAAGATAGTCACATTAGCTATGCTGGGTGTGCCAAAGATCGAGTGGCGAGGTGTGACTGATATGTTTCTAGTAGGGTGATCTCTTTCTTAAAGGCCCAGCGTATGGTTGGCAAGGGTTGTTTTTCATACCTAGCATTTGTGAGGGATGTCGGAGCTAAGACTCCTAGTATTGATTCCGTCCCAGTTGTGAGGGATTTTTCAGATGTGTTTCCTGCAGATCTGTCGAGTGTCCTACCGGACATGGATATTGATTTTGGTATTGATCTGGTGCCGAGCACTCAGCCCATTTCTATTCCGCTGTATCATATGGCACCAGCGGAGTTGAATGAATTTAAGGAGCAGCTTCAGGAACTCCTAGATAAGGGGTTCATTCGGCCTAGTGTTTCACCTTAGGGTGCGTCGGTTCTGTTTGTGAAGAAGAATGATGGCATAATGTGAATGTGCATTGATTATAGGCAATTGAACAAGGTAATAATTAAGAACAAGTATCCCTTGACTCACATTGATGATTTATTCGACCAACTTCAAGGATCGAGAGTGTTCTCCAAGATTGATCTCTGTTCGGGATATCACCAGTTGAAGATCAGGGATTCAGATATTCTTATGATGGCTTTCAGGACCCGATATGGTCACTATGAGTTCTTGGTGATGTCTTTTGGGCTGACTAATGCCCCAGCAACGTTCATGCATTTGATGAACAACATGTTCCGGCATTATTTTGATTCGTTTGTCATAGTCTTCATTGATGATAATCTGGTGTATTCGCGTAGTCAGGAGGAGCACGCGGAGCATTTGAGAGTTGTGTTGCAGAGATTGAGGGAGGAGAAGCTTTATGCAATATTCTCCAAGTGTGAGCTTTGGCTTAGCTCGGTGGCTTTCTTGGGCCACGTGGTGTCCAACGAGGGTATTCAGGTTGATCCAAAGAAGATAGAGGCGGTTCAGAGTTGGCCCGGATCGTCCTCAGCCATATAGATTCGTAACTTTCTTGGTTTGGCATGGTATTATCGCTAGTTTGTTCTGGGATTCTCATCTATCGCATCGCCCTTGACCAAGTTTACTTAGAAGGGTGCTCCATTTGTATGGTTGAACGAGTGTGAGGAGAGCTTTCAGAAGCTCAAGACAGCCTTGACCACAACTTCAATGTCGGTCTTGCCATCAGCTTCAGGGTCATATATCGTGTATTGTGATACTTCGAGAGTTGGGATTGGTTGTGTGTTAATGCCAGACGGTAGAGTTATTGCTTATGCTTCTCGTGAGTTGAATCCCCATGAGAAGAACTACCCCGTGCATGATTGGGAATTGGCTGCCATAGTTCACGCATTGGAGATTTGGAGGAATTACTCGTATGGCGTATCTTGTGAGGTGTTTACTCATCATCACAGTCTTCTGCATTGATTCAAGCAAAAGGATCTTAATTTGAGGCAACGAAGATGGTTGGAGTTGCTTAAGGATTATGATATCACTATATTGTATCATTCGGGAAAGGCCAATATGGTGGCTGATGTTTTGAGCCAAAAAGCAGTGAGTATGGGGAGTTTGGTATATATTCTAGTTGGGGATAGACCTCTTGCAGTTGATGTTTAGTCCTTGGACAATCGGTTCATGAGATTAGATATTTTGGAGCCCAGTCGAGTGTTGGCTTGCGTGGTTTCTCGGTCTTCCTTATATGATAGCATCAGAGAGCGCCAGTATGATGATCCGCATTTGCTTGTCCTTAGGTACAGAGTTCAGCATGATAATGCCAGAGATGTGACCATCGGTGATGATGGGGTGTTGAGGATGCATGGCCGGATTTGTGTGCCCAATGTGGATGGGCTTCGAGAGTTGATTCTGGAGGAGGCCCATAGCTTGCGGTATTTTATTCATCCGGGCACCGCGAAGATGTGTCAGGATTTGAGGTAGCACTATTGGTGAAGAAGAATGAAGAAAGACATTGTGGGATTTGTAGTTCGGTGTCTCAATTGTCAGCAGGTGAAATATGAGCATCAAAGACCGGGCGGTTCACCGAGCACGAGGAGATAGTTAGGAAGGTAAAGATCTTGGAGCAGTCACTGAGAAATATGCAAGGGTTAGGGGGCCAAGTGAGCGTGGCTTATAAGGATATATGCTTGTTTCCTGATGTCCAACTACCTGTTAGATTCAAAATGCCCAAGTTTGACATGTATGACAAGCACGGAAACCCCGTGGCCCACTTGAGAGGATTTTTTAGAAAAATGAGGGGAGCCGGTGGGAAAGATGAATTATTGATGGTGTGAGGCCCCGTGAAAATTTCCACTCAAAACCCAAATCTCGTAATGCCAAGTAAGGGTCAGGTGTTAGAAATTCATAAACAAAGCTCGCCGCGGTCCACACCCTTTGAGTTGATCACTGCATTAAAAAGTCAAGAAAATAATGTTTTCCAGAAAAGTGCGATTCCGCGGTCAAGGATGCGGTCACATATCAGGTATGCGGGCCGCATAGTCGCCGCAAAGTGAGTCAGTGTGTTGGTCAAATTTGAGGTCAACTATGTGGTCAATTATGTGATCGCGTAACCGATATGCGGACCACATAGTCGTCGCATAATTCCCTTGGGATTTTGTAAGGGGAAATTTTGCGGTGCATTATACGACCGCAGAACGGGTATGCAGATTGCATCTCTACCACATACCCAGACAGTGTGTTCGGGTTTTGGGGTGCATTTTTGCGGTCCATTATGCGGGCCGCATGTCAACTTTGCGAACGCAAATGCGATCGCAGATCTGACTCGGGGCTCCTATTTTCTAATTTTTAAAACCCGACCCCATCCCATTAAAAACACCCCAATAGACCCTTTTTTGTTATTTTTCACGACATAGAGAGAGAGAGAGGGAGTTCTAGAGTGAGAAGGTGTAATCTTCATCAAGCTCTCTCTAAATCCTTGCCCCAAATCCTTGAAGGTTGTCAATTGAAGCAACTAGGTCTTCATCCTAAGAGGTAAGAACTGTACCCTCATCAATAATTTCAAAATTTTTGTTAAAATAGGTAATTAGCAAGTGGGTACATGGGTATAAGGGTTAGTAATCTTGCATGCATAGGAGATAATGGGATATGTGGAGGATGATAACTAAAAAGACAACAATTAGGGTATAATAGTGAAGAAATTTCTTTCAAAATGGGCCTAAGGTCATAATGCACCTTTTTGTGTTTGATAATATGCTCAAACAAGCTAGAATCTTAATATCGTCTCTAATTCTTGGTTCAATTGTAATTATTATACAATAGATTGAAGTGCTATGAGTCCCGGGATTTTATAAGAATTAGGGGAAACCTTTATCGAGAATTGGTGTTGTAACCTTGTATGCTTGAAGAATGTGTCTCAACATGATCCATGTGCTATCTTGATAACTTAAAAGGTGGCAAAAGATATGAATTATGTATTGATATGCTTAGACCTTAAATTTGATATTGAAGCTGCATATGTTGTGTCATCTTTGTAAAGTCTCATCTATGCTTACGATCTTAATTGCTCTTGTGTTCCCATATTTTTCCCTAAATTACCAATCTAACATTGAAATTCGGAATGATGTGAGATATGGCCTAGTGCCAAACATATGATGTGATAGTTATGGACCCAAGTACCTATGAAATGATTTATGTGAAACAAAGGTTGATATGAGATGAGCAATGGGAAATGGAAACGGCTTGGTAAGGCGGCCTAGCCGATCGGGCCGTGATCGGACGCCATGATATATACACGTTGTGGAAATGTATTGATGAGTGAAACTAGAAAGCATGGGTGAAATAATGATAATGTCTCCGGGAGATGGCCTAGCCGATCGGGCCATGATCGGACTCTGCTCAAAGAAGCGGTGGCAAAGTGAATAATGATGCTACAGTGTGGGGTGATCCAATCTAAAATTTCAGAATCTATGTGAAAATCTGGTGAACCTCCTTATATTGTTGACATGGTGCTTTTTTGAAACTTTGTTGTCTCTATGATTTCCCTGTTTTTACTTGTTTGAAAGTTCTTCCTAATTATATGGTGTTTAGTTATACATACTAGTACTATTCCATGGTACTACCGCCCCTTTTGCCAGGGGCGCTACATTTTTAAATGAATGTAGGTGGCTCCATAGCGAATAGTGCAGATCGTGTGTAGCGGAGCATCCTCTTCTCAAAATCTTGGTAAGCCCCTTCCTCCTTCAAGGGTTTATGTCATATACCTTTTGTTATAGATGTCCATTTTGAGGTATAGCCGGGGCCTTATCGCCGGCGTTGTTATCACTGTCTTTTGTATCCTTAGAGGCTCCGTAGACAATTGTGTGGGTTATGTATGGGTATTGGATAGGTCAATGAACCATGTTGTAACCTTGTACTCTTGCTTCCTTCTAAACTATAATGTATGGAATCTTTTAAACCTAACTACGGTTAAGATTGTGTTATAAAATTAGCTATCCATGTTGAATGTTCAACCCCTTTTATTGCCTAATTTAACGAAAATCGAATTCCTTAATCTTATTGAGTCAGGTAGAGAGTGTTTAGTAAGGTGTGCTCAGTTGGGTTCACTCAATTGAGTGAAGGTTGCGCCTCCCGAGGTTGGGGCGTGACAGATGGCATATTTTCGCCGAAGTCTGAGTGGTGGAAAAGATGAACTATTAGAATGGTACACCTGCCAGGACAACAGCAGGTGGTACACTGGACAACAGTAGGTGGTACACTTGGGATGATCTGACCAAGGCTTTTGCTCGACATTTCCAGTACAATGTAGAGATTGTGCCAGACTGCTTGTCTTTGACTAAGATAGAGAAAAAACCCAAGTGAGAGTTTCAGGGAGTATGGTTCCCGTTGAGAGAACAGGCAGCATGAGTCAACCCTCCAATGGAGGAAGGTGAAATGGTGGAGTATTTTCTTCAGGCCTTGGAGCCTACTTACTTTGGTCATCTGATCTCGGGCATAGGTAAGTCTTTCAATGAAGTGGTTAAGATGGGAGGAATGGTACAGGAAGGAATCAAATCGAGCAAGATCATGAGTTACTCTACCATCAAAGCAACTATGCAAGCAATCCAAAATGGCACCGGGGGCGTGTTTGGAAAAAAAAAGAAGATGTTGTTATGGTCGTCTCAGGATCGTGGCACGACCCAAGGGGCTCCCCTCACCATTATACCTAGCCTCGACCCTAGCCTCAAACCTACACCGAAACTCCATATAATCCACCCCAACCATAATAGCCTCAGTATTCAGTCAGGCCACCTCAATACCATGTCCACCACGCACAGTCATATGCTCAACCCCCTCCTTACCCGCAATAGCGTGCACCAGCTCCACAAAATCCTTACCTCCCTCCATGAACATATCGAAACCCTACTGGTCCAAACTTTCGACCTAGGCCAGAGTGTAAAAATTAAAGGCTGCAGCGGAAGAAATCTTTCACCCCGCTTGGGGAGTCTTATACCAGCTTATTTCAGAGGTTGAGGCAGTTGGATGTTCTGAGGCCAACGGAGTCAAAATTACCAAACCCCCCTCCAAAGAACCTGGATTATTCCCTTAGATATGTATATTGTTATGATACTCCAGGTCATGACACATAAAAATGTTGGCATTTGAAGTACGCCATCCAGGAGCTCATCGATACAAACCAAATTGTGGTCCATAGTTCGGAAACTCAGAACATCAATCAAAATCCATTGCCACCCTATGCCGAAACACACATGATTGAGATAGTGCATAAGGATAGGGAGCCCAAGAAGCCTTTAAAGTCTGTTATGAAGATCTGTGCCAATGAAAGTAAGCCAGTCAAAACTCCAAATGTTACAAAGGCAACATCTTCGATAGCTGAAGGTCTGACAGACAAGCTGAGCATGCCCAATGATAAGCCGCTTGTGGTAGTCGTGAAGGGGTTCCAATGTGATGATAAAATAAAGCAAGAAAAGCCAAAAGTGGTCGTGTCAGGGGTAGCAAGTAAGCCTGTCATTATTGTGGAAGGGGCTCGCATTGCCCATGTTATTATTAAACCTATGACCCAGTTGCCGTTAGATAACACAAAGGTTGTTCCATGGAATTACAAGCGAGTGCTAGTAACTTATAAAGGGAAAGAGGTGGAAGAGGAAGTTAATAAAACCTAGGGTTTGTCTCGTTCGGGGAGATGCTTTGCACCAGAGGAATTAAGAAAAGCTAAGCCGCTGAAAGATAGTCCAATTCTAGTGAAGAAACCAGTCACCGAAGAGGAGGCGGAAGAATTTTTGAGAAAAATGAATGTGCAGGATTACTCCACAATAGAACAACTGAGAAACACCCCCGCTCAGATTGCTCTTCTATCATTGTTGATACACTCAGACGAGCACTGCCGGGCCCTCATGAAGATTCTGAATGAAGCTCATGTCCCTAACAAGATCATAATGAACCATTTGGAGAAAATTTCCAATAAGATATTTGAGTCAAACAGGATCACCTTCTCGGATGATGAGTTGCCTTTGGAGGGTACGAAACACAATCAGGCTCTTTATCTCACAGTGAAATGCGAGGATTCTGTGGTCACAAGGGTGTTAGTTGACAACGGATCCAGTGCAAACATTTGCATTCTCTCCACTCTTCACAAGTTGAAAATTGATGTTGAGCGGATCCACAGGAACAGTGTATGTGTCCGAGGTTTTGATGAAGGGGGAAAAGATTCTTTTGGCGATATCGGGCATGAACTAACAATAAGACCAGTTGAATTTACCATGGAGTTCTAGGTAGTGGATGTGGCCGTCTCTTACAATTTGTTGTTGAGTAGGCCCTGGATACATGTTGCCTATGTAGTCCCGTCTTCTTTGCACCAGATGGTAAAGTTCGAGTGGGACAGATAGGAAATTGTTGTGCATGGTGATGAGAGCTTATGTGCTTACAATGATACATCCATCCCGTTTATTGAGGTTGAAGATGATAAGGGGCCTTGGGTTTACCAAGTTTCTGAAATAGTGTCAGTTGAGAAGGTTCGGGAATGGGAATACATTACAGGTACAAAGCTAGATTCTGCGATCGTCATGGTAGCAAATGAAATGTTGAAGAATGGTTTGCATCTTTGCAAGGTATCGTGCAGCCAGTGTCTCTACGTGAAAATCTAGGCACATTTTGTCTGGCGTTCAAGCCTACAGGGGATGATGTGAAGAAGGCTAAAAAGTTGAAAAAGATGGCATGGTCGCACCCTAAGACTATCCCACGCCTCTCCAAGTCTTTCGTCAGGTCAGGGGTAGTGAAGCATCCGGTTTCAGTAGTTCCAAAGCATGTGGTTGACTTTGATGAAGAGTTGATTGAAAGGTTCCAGAGTCTATTTGATGAGGTGAACATGGTAGAAATTGGGGAGCGTTCCAGCAAAGCAGACGTGGAGTTTATTGGGCCGAAAGTGAAGCTTAACATTTTGAATGCCACTCCTCTCCCTACTCGGAAGGAGTCTTGGTAGTTTACTTTGTTTTCCTTTCTGTTGTCTGGATTATTCCAGGGTTGTAATCCAAATTTTTATTTTTCACTTGTTTTGATGTAGAAACCCTCCTATCCTTTATTTTCAATGAAATGCAATTTTCCCTTTTCCATTACTCCTGATAGTGTCATTTTTGTTTTTCTTTGTACAATTGTTTTTATGTTGGTTTCAATGACATGAAATGTATGAGGAATCATCGGCCAAGTCTTAAAAGCCAATCTAACTCTGAAATAATAATCCAAGAAATAGAGTGTGATGATGAAATAGAATATGATGAAGAGAAGGAATTTGAGGAAATTAGTAAAGAACTAAATAATTTTGAAGAGCAACCAAAGCCTAATTTGAATGAAATTGAAGCAATCAATTTAGGGGATCCAGATAATATCAAGAAAACCAAGATAAGTGTACACTTGGAACCACAAATCAAGGAAGAAATAATCAAAACACTGTTTGAATATAAAGACATTTTTGCATGGTCATATGACGACATGTCGGGTTTGAGTACTGACTTGGTAGTTCACAAATTACCAATTGATCCGGCATTCCCTCCCGTTAAGAAGAAGTTAAAGAAGTTCAAGACAGACATGAGTGTGAAGATCAAGGAAGAAATCACAAAACAGTTGGATGCAAAGGTCATTCGAGTCACGTGATACTCCACTTGGTTAGCTAATATTGTGCCAGTGCCAAAGAAGGATGGTAAAACTAGGGTGTGCGTTGATTACCGCGATCTCAACAAAGCAAGTCCAAAGGATAATTTTCTATTGCCAAATATCCACATTTTGATTGACAACTGTGCCAAGCATGAGATCGGATCTTTTGTGGATTGCTATGCGGGGTACCACTAGTTCTTGATGGATGAGGAAGATGTAGAAAAGACAACATTCATCACACCATAGGGAACTTATTGCTACCGAGTATTGCCATTTGCTTTGAAAACGCCGGGGCAACTTACATGAGGGCAATGACTAATGTGTTTCATGACATGATACACAAGAAGATTGAGGTTTATGTAGATGATGTGATCATAAAGTCAAAGCAACAGTCCGACCATGTCGGAGATTTGAGGAGGTTTTTCTAGAGGCTTTACAGGTACAATCTTAAACTCAACCCTCCCAAGCTTGCATTTGGTGTTCCGTCTGGAAAACTGTTGGGGTTCATAGTCAGTCGACGAGGCATTGAGCTGGATCCGTCAAAGATCAAAGCTATCCAAGAATTACCACCGCCAAGGAATAAGGCTGAAGTGATTAGTCTGCTCGAGAATTTAAACTATATTAGTAGGTTTATTGCTCAACTAATGACTACCTGTGAGCCTGTCTTTAAGTTGCTGAAAAAGGATGTTGCAGTCAAATGGACTGATGAGTGCCAGGAGTCATTTGATAAGATCAAGGGGTACTTGTCAAACCCACCTGTGTTGATCCTGCCGAAATCGGGAGACCTTTAATTCTCTATTTGACAGTCCTAGATAATTCATTTGGTTGTGTGTTGTGTCATCATGACATCACTGGCAGAAAGGAGCAAGCCATCTATTATCTCATCAAGAAGTTCACGTCCTATGAGGTTAAGTATACTCCCCTTGAAAGGACATTTTGTGCCCTAACTTAGGTGGCACAAAATCTGAAGCATTATCTGTCATCCTACACTACTTACCTCATTTCTCGTCTGGATCCTCTAAAGTATATCTTTCAAAAGCCTATGCCCACAGGAAGACTTGCAAAGTGGCAAATTTATCTCCCAGAGTTTGACATTATCTATGTAACTCGGACCGCGACGAAAGCCCAAGCATTGGCCGATCATTTGGCCGAGAACCAGTGGATGAAGAGTATAAGCCATTGAGGACTTATTTTCCTGATGAAGAGGTGACACATATTGACAAGGTGGAGCATGATAAAAATCCAGGTTGAAAACTTTTCTTTGATGGAGTCGCTAACATGAAAGGTGTTGGAATAGGGGTTGTGCTCATTTCTGAAACATGGCATCACTACCCTATTACGGCCTAGCTTCGATTCTATTGTACTAACAACATGGTTGAGTACGAGGCATGCATTCTAGGTTTGAGGTTAGCTATAGACATGGGAGTCCATGAAGTCTTGGTCTTGGGAGATTCAGATCTTTTGGTGCACCAAATTCAGGGAGAATGGGAGACTCGGGATTTAAAGCTCATACCATATCGACAATATTTGCACGATCTTTGTCAACGGTTCAGATCAGTAGAATTCAGGCATATTCCGAGGATCCACAGTGAGGTTGTCATTGCCTTGGCTACCTTGGCATCAATGTTACACCATCCGGACAAAGCTTATGGTCACGCTTTGTATATTCAAGTTCGTGATCAGCATGCCTACTATAATGTGGTTGAGGAGGAACTTGATGGTGAACCATGGTTCCATGATATCCGGGAATACATCAGGATGGGGTATATCCGGTACAGGGCACAGGTGATCAAAAGAGAACAATTCGACGTTTGGCTAGTGGATTTTTTGTAAGCGAGGGAATTTTGTACAAGAGAACTCCAGATCTAGGACTGTTGAGGTACATAGATGCTAAACAAGCCACGACTATCATGACCGAAGTGAATGCCGGAGTTTGCGGTCCGCATATGAGTGGGTATGTTTTGGCCAAGAAAATTCTTCGAGCAGGGTATTATTGCCTCACCGTGTAACGAGAGTGCATTAGCTTTGTGCGCAAGTGTCATCAATGCCAGGTACATGGTGATTTGATGCATTCTCCACCATCTGGGTTGCATACAATGTCCGCACGTTGGCCCTTTGTTGCTTGAGGCATGGATGTCATTGGACCAATTGAGCCAGTGGCATCAAATGGGCACAGGTTTATTATGGTAATCGATTATTTCACTAAGTGGGTTGAAGCTATGACTTTCAAATCTGTGACCAAGAAGGCAGTGGTTGATTTTGTTCACTCAAACCTCATTTGCCAGTTCGGAATTCCCAAGGTAATCATCACGGACAATGGTGCTAATCTTAACAGCCATTTGATGAAAGAAGTATGTCAACCGTTCAAGATTACGCATTGAAATTCCACTCCTTATCGCCCCAAGGCAAATGGAGCTGTTGAGGCAGCTAACAAGAACATAAAGAAGATACTTCGACATATGATGCAAGGTTCTAGGCAATGGCATGAAAAGTTGCCTTTTGCTTTGCTGGGTTACCGCACTACTGTTCGCACTTCAATAGGTGCAACGCCTTATTTGTTGGTATATGGGACTGAAGCATTTATACCCACGAAAGTCAAAATTCCATCCCTCCGAATTGTTGCTGAAGCTAAAATTGATGATGATGAGTGGGTCAAGACCTGATTGGAGCAATTAAGTCTGATTGACGAGAAAATACTGACGGCAGTATGTCATGGTCAGTTGTATCAAAAGAGAATGGCAAGAGCATACAACAAGAAGGTGCGTCCCCAGAAATTTGAAGTGGGCCAGCAAGTATTGAAGTGCATCCTTCCACATCAGGCTGAAGCTAAAGGCAAGTTTGCCCCAAATTGGCAGGGGACGTTCGTTTTGATAAGAGTGTTGTCCAATGGTGCTTTGTATTTAACATATATATAAGGCAAATGTGTAGATATGACTATCAATTCTGATGCAGTCAAAAAAATATTATGTATGATTTCTTTGGTTTGTTTAATTGTGTTGTTTGTACTTGGCATGTTTTGAAGATTGGAATGACGAATGCATTTTATTCAGCTACCTAAACACTCTATCCTTTGTTACCCCTTTTGAGCCCTATTTGTTTTCTTTCATACCCCTCTTTTAGAATTAGAAGCAGAGTTTAGAAATACAGGTACATAAAATATGAATAAAAAGAGACAAGAAAAAGAAAAGAAGGGAAAAAAGAAGAAATGAAAAAAGTTAGAGCAAAAGAAAGAAAAAGAAAAGAAAAGGAAAGAAAAGAAAAGAAAAAAAAGAAAACTAACAAAAACAAAGTAATTCCTATGTCTTGAACTACGTTCGACCTGATTCCTTTTAAGGATACGTAGGCAGCCTCACGGTTCGGTCCCATCAAAGAAAACTTCAAAAGTCCCCAGGCAAAGAAACTGGGGCAGAAGTTGCAGTTTTGTAAAAGATCTGATTCTAAAAGTTGTAATTGTAAACCCTTTTAAGTTGTTTTGAGCCTTTATGATATCCTTTCTTTCTAACCCTATACAAAAGCCCACATTACGGTCCAAAGAAAGACCTTCCGATCAATCTTTGAGGAATGTCAAGTCAGGCAAGATAGAGGTATGATTCACATCATGGGCAACACTCGGTTCTACACAATGAAAGTAAATAAATGAGAGAGTCCTATTGGTGAAAGACCTCATGGGCAACGTGGGGCAATGGAAAGCTGAGAAAAATTAAAATGAGATAATTTTATTGGTGAAAACCCTCACGGGTACCGTAAGGCGATGGTGAGTTGAGAGATGAACAAATGAGAGAGATTTGTTGGTGAAAACCCTTCCGGGAGCCACAAACCGAATAAGGCTAGTGACTTTGCAGAAAGATTGGATTATGGGGACCCCAGGCATAAAGTATGAAGACTAAAAGGTGATTGTTTGAATGGACTAGGCTGATTAATCCGAAATGCATGTCATGATCATTGGTGTTAGCTGCCTCACTCAGATAAGTCTCTTTTTTATTCTTTCTTAAATAGCCATCTTGTTTCAAAATATTCTTCTTTATCCCTAAATTCTCGGAGTCATTTCCTTTCATTTTCTTTTGGGTCTGCTTCTCTAAGTCTTTCTCAATGATAGTTTGGTTGAATAAGAAATAAAGGATTTCAAAACCTTATTACCAACTTTCAATTGCACGAAGCAAAGTGCGGCCAAAGCATACCAGGAATAGTATGATGCAAAATTAGAAATAAGGTGTTAGTGGGAGTTCAAGTGGTCAAGTGGTTTTGTGAACTTTGAGGAAATACAGAGGTTCAAATAGGGAGGACAGAAATGCAAAACAGCAGGATGATGGTGAGGTGCTCGGGTCATTTAGGGTTCTGTGGTTGAGGTTCGATCAGAAGATCAAACAATTCTTTGCCAACCCAAGCCAGTAAATCAAAACAAAGCATGACAGTGGAAAGGTCACCTTCAGCAAGAGGGGTAGCAAGTAACCACCACATTTCGTGTTCAGGAGGAACCTTCCGTAGAGAAAGCATGCTCCAAATAGGTTCAACGTAAGTTGTCATGACCCTCATGGATAATGGAATTTAATTTCAAGTTATTAGGACCCTCCTGGATAATGAGATGTAGTTTTAAGTTGTCAGGACCCTCCTGGATAATGGGATTTAATTTTATGTTTTTAGGACCCTCATAGATAATGAGATTTAGCGCAAGTTTTACCTTTAAGAAATAGAATTTAGCTTTCAAGTTTTCACTCTTAATATGAGATTTAATTTTAGTTTTAAGGTCCCTCCTGGATAATTGGATTTAGCTTTTGAGTTCTTATAGATTTTTTTTGATAATAAGATTCGCTTAACACTCACAGATGTTCCCAGTACCAAACTAGGTCAGAAAAGTTTCTTTTGTTTTGTATGTTTTATTGTAATGGTACGCGCCCACCTGGAGAACAAGGGAATTCATTTCAAGTTTCGGCATCAGGCGCCCACCTGAAGAACAAGGGAATTCATTTCAAGTATCGGCAGTAGGCGCCCACCTGGAGAATAAGGGAATTCATTTCAAGTTTCGGCAGCAGGCGCCCACCTGAAGAACAAGGGAATTCATTTCAAGTATCAGCAGCAGGCGCCCACCTAGAGAACAAGGGAATTCATTTCAAGTATCTGCAGCAGGCGCCCACCTGTAGAACAAGGGAATTCATTTCAAGTATCGGTAGCAGGCGCCCACCTGGAGAACAAGGGAATTCATTTCATGTTTCGGCAGCAGGCGCCCAATTGGAGAACAAGGGAATTCATTTCAAGTATCGGCAGTAGGTGCCCACCTGGAGAACAAGGGAATTCATTTCAAGTATCGGCAGCAGGCGCCCACCTGGAGAACAAGGGAATTCATTTCAAGTATCGGCAGCAGGCGCCCACCTGGAGAACAAGGGAATTCATTTCAAGTATCAGTAGTAGGCGCCCACTTGGAGAACAAGGGAATTCATTTCAAGTATCGGCAGCAGGCGCCCACCTGGAGAACAAGGGAATTCATTTCAAGTTTCAGCAGTAGGTGCCCACCTGGAGAACAAGGGAATTCATTTCAAGTTTCGGCAGCAAGTGCCCACCTGGAGAACAAGGGAATTCATTTCAAGTATCAGCACTAGGTACCCACCTGGAGAATAAGAAAATTCATTTCAAGTTTCTGCAGCAGGCGCCCACCTGAAGAACATGGGAATTCATTTCAAGTATCAGCAGCAAACGCCCACCTGGAGAACAAGGGAATTCATTTGAAGTATCTGCAGCAGGCGCCCACCTGGAGAACAAGGGAATTCATTTCAAGTATCGGTAGCAGGCACCCACCTGGAGAACAAGGGAATTCATTAAAAGTTTCGGCAGCAGGTGCCCACCAGGAGAACAAGGTAATTCATTTCAAAATTCGGCAGCAAGCGCCCACCTGGAGAACAAGGGAATTCATTTCAAGTATCGGCGGCAGGCGCCCAATTGGAGAACAAGGGAATTCATTTCAAGTATCGGTAGTAGGCGCCCACTTGGAGAACAAGAGAATTCATTTCATGTATCGGCAGCAGGCGCCCACTTGGAGAACAAGGGAATTCATTTCAAGTATCGGCGGCAAGCGCCCACCTGGAGAACAAGGGAATTCATTTCATGTACCGGCAACAGGCACCCACCTGGAAAAAAAAGGGAATTCATTTCAAGTATCGGCAGCAGGTGCCCAGCTGAAGAACAAGGGAATTCATTTCAAGTATCGGCGGCAGGCGCCCACCTGAAGAACAAGGGAATTCATTTCAAGTATCGGCAGCAGGTGCCCACTTAGACTACAAGGGAATACATTTCAAGTATTGGCGGCAGGCGCCCACCTGAATAACAAGGGAATTCATTTCAAGTATCGGCAGCAGGCGCCCACCTGGAGAACAAGGGAATTCATTTGAAGTATCTGCAGCAGGCGCCCACCTGGAGAACAAGGGAATTCATTTCAAGTATCGGCAGCAGGCGCCCACCTGGAGAACAAGGGAATTCATTAAAAGTTTCGGCAGCAGGTGCCCACCAGGAGAACAAGGAAATTCATTTCAAGTTTCAGCAGTAAGCGCCCACCTGGAGAACAAGGGAATTCATTTCAAGTATCGGCAGCAGGCTCCCAATTGGAGAACAAGGGAATTTATTTCAAGTATCGGCAGTAGGCGCCCACTTGGAGAACAAGGGAATTCATTTCAAGTATCGGCAGCAGGCGCCCACTAGGAGAACAAGGGAATTCATTTCAAGTATCGGCGGCAAGCGCCCACCTGGAGAACAAGGGAATTCATTTCATGTACCAGCAACAGGCACCCACCTGGAAAAAAAAGGGAATTCATTTCAAGTATCGGCAGCAGGAGCCCACCTGAAGAACAAGGGAATTCATTTCAAGTATCGGCGGCAGGCGCCCACCTGAAGAACAAGGGAATTCATTTCAAGTATCGGCAGCAGGCGCCCACTTGGACTACAAGGGAATTCATTTCAAGTATCGGCGGCAGGTGCCCACTTGAAGAACAAGGGAATTCATTTCAAGTATCGGCAGCAGGCGCCCACCTGGAGAACAAGTGAATTCATTTCAAGTATCGGCAGCAGGTGCCTACCTTGAGAACAAGGGAATTCATTTCAAGTATCGGCAGTAGGTGCCCACCTGGAGAACAAGGTGTGCCCACCTGGAGAACAAGGTGTGCCCACCTGGAGAACAAGGGAATTCATTTCATGTACCGGCAGCAGGCACCCACCTGGAAAAAAAAGGGAATTCATTTCAAGTTTTGGCAGCACGCGCCCACCTGAAGAACAAGGGAATTCATTTCAAGTATCGGCAGTAGGCACCCACCTGAAGAACAAGGGAATTCATTTCAAGTATCGGCAGCAGGCGCCCACTTGGAGAACAAGGGAATTCATTTCAAATATCGGGGGCAGGCACCCACCTGGAGAACAAGGGAATTCATTTCAAGTACTGGCAGCAGCGCCCACCAAGAGATCAAGAGAATTCATTTCAAGTTTTGGCAGCAGGAGCCCACGTTTAGAATAAGGTAATTCATTTCAAGTTTCGGTAGCAGGTGCCCACCTAGAGAACATGGGAATTCACTTTAAGTATCAGTAGCAGGCGCCCACCTGGAGAACACGGGAATTGATCTCAAATTTTAAAGTACCTGCCTGGGGAAACAATGGAACACAGTTCAGAGTTAAGCCCAAGATAACAATAGGGACCCACCTGAAGAATGGGGTCAATTCAAGTTAGGAATAACAACATCTCATCTCAAAAGTGCAAGTCAACAGTGGAAGATATGCGGCAGAACCGCAGAGGTTCCAAGATCAAGTTTGAAGATATATAGATATGATTCTTGTAACTCATAGATCATAGATTAGTCTAGCTTCTTTTCATTTTGTTTCAGTATAATAAGGAGTACAACAAGCAATAGCAGCAATATCAGTGAATTCAAAGCTTCTCGGTAGTCCCACCTACCAAAACTTCCAGAACTACACTGACCTAATTCCTTTATAGCCAAGGATATGTTGGCAACCTCGGAAGCAAGGTTGGGTCAGACTATTCAAAAATGCTTCGTACGGAAAATCACTCGTATTTGCTCACTTTATCTTTGCCAGAAAACTCTTTGTGTTTCCGACCAAAGAGGGGAAGCTGTGAGCACATGATTTTTTCCCTATGTGAAATACTCCTACAAATTAATGAAATAGTTTTTTCCCAAATTATTTGCAATTATATAGGATTTTTATAGAATTTTGTTAATTGATTGCATTTTGTGCACGTCGAATTCTATTAAAATCATAAAAAATGTCAAAAATATCATGCATTGCATTCAGATTTTGTGTTCATATTTTAGGATTAATTAGTTAATTAATTTTTATTAAAATAAAAATCACAAAAAATATCTTTCTTTTTTACATTTTAGCCTTTAATGTTAAGTTAGTATTTTTCTCTTCTTTAATTTAGGATCAACTAATTTTGTAAATATTATAATTAGGTAATTAGCTTAATTTTGCAAATTAGATAGATTTTAATTTAATTTCAGATTGTAATTAATTAACGAAAGAAAAGGAAAAAAAGAAAAGAAAATTGAAAAAAAAAACTTGGTTTTGTTACATTGGGCCAAATTGTTAAATTAGCCCAAATTTAATTCCTTTTTGACCCAGTTCTGCCTAACCCAATCCAGCCCCAGCCTTACTTGAAACGACACCGTTTCCTTTAGAAAAATCCCAACTGTTGATCTCATTTGATCAAATGGTTGGGAATTAATACCTCTATCCCTTATAATTGTCCAAACGCCCCCCAAACGCCTCAGACCCCCCTCACATTCCCCTCCGTCTCTTCAAACCCCAAACCTTAGCCGCCCTCAAACCCTTCACTGCCTCTGCCGCCTTTCGCCACTGAAATTCACCTCACGGCGGCGGCCGGTCTCCAAACCACTCCAAAATTACACCAGATAATCCTCACCTCCCCTTCTTCCCAAATCAACCATTAGTTTCACTAAATCCCACCCAAATCCCACCGATTTCAAATATGAGAGTTCAACCCCATAACCCATGGCGCCCAAGTAACCCCAAAACTTCACCCTACACCCCTTGCACTCCCTTAAACACTATTCTAATGTTGATTTCCCAAAAATCCCCACCCTTTTTCATTAATTCCAGATCCAAATGGAAACCCTAGATCCGTTCATGTCTCTAATTTGCCATGCAAACCTGGTCCAGTTGAACCCAAGACCTACATCAATCGATTGCTCTTGATGAGAGTAATCGATTGATGTTAGTCTGAGTTCATCTTACCCCACCAATCTTAATTCAAGTGTACACTTTTTAGGAAAAAATCTTTGTGGTAATATCTTTTCCTTTTTTGTTGTTCTTCCATGTTTCTTTATAGTCATTGTTTCTGCTTAGTTTGCATGATTTAGTTTATTTACAATGTTTGTTTTGTCTATTCATCTTGCCTAAGTTAATCATCATATCTAATTTTTGAGCTTGGCAGTTTTCTATAATAATAGTTTTAGACAATTCCATCCTGAACCAGTTTCTTTTTAAGTTTAGTTTGATCTTGGATTAGCCTGAGTTTTTAGATGTTTGATACTCTAAGTTCAATTGCATTATTTTGTTCTCTGTTTGTTTGCTTTTGATTTGATTTCGAATATTTTCTAGCCTTGTTAATGTTTGCCGTAGTTTGTAAGTTATTAGACACTTGTAGGGGTAATTGAACTGACAAAAAACTTAAGGGGGGCATTGGAAGAGTATGAAATGGGAATTTCAAATAAGGCCAATGAAAGAAGGATCTAGAATAGGGCCAGCTGGCCTCATTTGGTTAGCACAAAGTGCATAAGCCAATAAGGGACAACCAGCTGTCCAAGTTTGTTAAAAAGAAGTCTTTGTGGCTGAAGGAATAATTCTCTGATCCTTTTCAGCACATGGCACTCTTTAGGAGCTATATATAGAACCCCTCTTCATTCATTTGGGATAGATTTTTAGACACTAAAAAACACCCCAAAACTTCATTTCTATTGTTTTCATTATTAGTTATTTTCCATTCTTATTTTCAAAAAAATTAGAACAAAAATTCTGGGAAATTTCTGGTCACCCAAGTCGAGATATGGATTGAGCTTGAAGCTGCATACTGTTGTTCATAGTTGCTGATTTCTTTTCGGTTTGCTGGCTCTTTTTGCTTTCAGATCTCTCACCTTACTTTGTATTTCATAATCAGGTACCTCTAAAACTCTAGGTGACTATGAGAATTACAAGCGTGCAGTTAATGTCACACCTCCTTTTTGCGCGTCCCGCCCCAAAGGGTAAAAATGCGCGAGGGGAGTTTTTCCAATTTAAGTGACAATATTCGAAATGAGATTATTTATTTAATTCAGAGTCGCCACTTGGGAAAGGTTTGGCTTTTGGTATCCCAAGTCACCGGTTTATCTTGAATCCCAAATCGAGGAAATTTTTGACTTTTCCAAATGAAGTCTGCGAACCAGAAATTCTAAGTAAGGAATTCTGTTGACCCGAGGGAAGGTGTTAGGCACCCCCGAATCCCGTGGTTCTAGCACGGTCGCTTAAATTGTTATAATGGCTAAATATCTGATTTAAATACATGTTGTGACTTATGTGCTTTTATTAAGTTTAAACCGCTTTTATTATTATCATTTATTTTTTATAGAATTGCAACGTCGTGAAAATGCATCTCGAACCACGTCACAATCAATGCACCCGTAGTTGTTAACACATTTCGACTCCGTTGAGATTTGAATTTGGGTCACCTAAATGTGCACCCGAATTTAAGAATGTAATTTAATTAAGCCGCGCCTAGAGAGTCTAACGCGTTATTATCTTTGGGGAAGGCCATGAAATTCACTAAACGGCCTTTCCTGAATTCTAAATATTTATTATGGTTAGTTATTGAGGGCCCCGCAATTTGCATTTTTATTTGGCGAGGCTCATCTCATTATTTTAGAAAAAGATATACTAAAGCAACTACATTTCTATTACATTTGTCTCTAAAAATAAAAGAGAAAGATACCAAACTTACTTGTTTAAGCAACTACATACTAAATCTCTACTATGTTTGACGAATCCGAATTTTGTTTGATTACCTAATTGGTTGTTTATGAGATGAGAATTACCTCATGCCTTATCTTCAAGGAGTGAATAAGCTTCGTTAATTTGCTAAGGGGGATGGCAAGCAAACTAATGACGTACACTAAATTTACATTAAACGACCCTCCAGTTTGAATTTTAAAACTAGCTCATTTGGGCTTGATAAATGAAATTAGTTGTTTATTAGGAAATCTACTATTAATTGAACTCAAAAGTAGTAGCATTATTTCGAAACAGTGAATCTATATCGAAACCCATATCGAACCTATATAGGAACAAGTAATCTAACAAGAGGGTTGGCATACATGGTCATCCTGTTAACATAACACCACATGAGAATTAGCTTGGGATACATTTATCTTGAAATTAAATGGAACCAAATATAACAGATTTGACAGTTCAAAGGTCTAGACAAAATACATACAAATGCTTGCCACGATTCTATGTTATACTGTCATAGCTAAATTGAAACCTAATGGTTATACACATTGAAAATACGTCTAATCTAGCAAACAATATTATCTGACATGTCAATCAAGATGTGTATAATTCATACAGAGCAATCGCGGCTGGAACTAACTTAAACAAATACAGACCAAGCTACCATTCAACCTATTTTTGAACACAAGGATTGTAAAGTAAACAGATGTTCATTTCTTTATTTCTGCTTCAAACTTCAAACTTTCAACAACACATGGTTTCAGAAGTTGTGTACCTGGAAGTATTCACAATTGAAGAAGAAGGGAAGTCAGCAGAGTAACAATGGCAACACTAAACAGCAGCAGTAATAGCAGGTAACAAATAGAACAAAATCCCAGTGCAAGAGGCAACTAAAGCCGATGGAAAAATGGCAGAATGACAACAATGACCAGTAGTATAGAAACAGAAATCTAGACAATCCAATTCTAAGAGAATCAACCAATGCAAACCAACCAATAAACTTAGTTGATACTTGGAAGAAAACAGAACTGACTGAACAGGTTGAACAAAACTGAGAATCGAACAGACAGCAGGAAGAAAACAGTTTCTGATTTCTGTATGTTTTTCTCTCTCGAATGTGTGTTTGTATAAGCCCCTCTATTTTTCCTCTCACTATCTCTTTCCAGTGCCAATTTTCAGTTCTTGAAATCTACTTGAGTTATCAAGAAGAATTCTTTTTCTAGTTTTTCCTGTTTTTTAGAACTCAGCTCTCAATGTTTAATCTGAGTTTTCTATGTGTGTCTCTCTCAATGTGTATCCCTCCCTCTTATGAGCCTAAAACTCAACCCTTTAACAGCCTGTTTATCAATCAGAAAACCCCTCCCATGTGCTGTCTTCTTTTCAGTTTCCACTTACTATTTAAATAAAAACACACCCCCATGATATTCCCTGGCAAACTTACCTTTTGAGTAAGGTTTATTATTTCTGAACTAAAGCAGAATATGGGCAGCAGAATGTAATCTGACAGCATATGCTGTCAAACTATTTTAACCCAAAAAGGGCCTTTATGCACATGTTGTGCACAAGTGCACATGCCATCCAATTCAGATTGCAGCTAACAATCTAACCTTTTTATTTTCAGATTCAAATACAGCAACTATAAGTAGCCATACTTGATTCTTACTTTGATTCAAACAATGTTCAGCAAGACAAATCAAAATGTTACCATTCAAACAGCTAAAACTATTCGACGACATGTATCGAATCGACTATACTAATTACAACATATACAATCAAAGCCAAGGATTAGAAATCTAATAGTATCAAACATGCGATTCAAATTACACTGTCAAAACAAAATGCCCTTGGGAACTAAATAATCGACCAATTTGGAATTCAACTAACTATGCAGTTTAACCACACACACATTATTAGTGAATGAAGAAGGACTTGACCAAATGCAAGGGCCCGGGCAAGGTGGACAACAACAGTTGATGAAAATCCGAAACACAAACTACACAAGACATTTCGGCCATACAAACGGACCTTTAACAAACACATGACATGAATAAAGCAAAGAGAAACAAGCTTACCTTAAAAATCCTTGGAAAAAATCAGAAGACCAAACTCGTACTTGAAAAGAACCTCCTTGGGGTTGAACGGGCTTTAATCGAAGTGTTCTCACTGAGAACACTTCGACTAAAGTCCATTAGACCCTAAACACTTTGGCTCAAACGGATACAGACCAGTCACGAGGAACCCTAGGGTTCAAAAAATCAGATCTGGGATTCATGTTTCCCTGGTCAGATTCGGACCAAACCAAGCATGGTTTGGTCACGAGAGGGGTCCGGGGACTGTCTGGTGTGAAACTGGGGTCAATTGGTGTAAGTCAGGTTCCGACTCGAATCTTCAAATGAAGATTCGAGAAGGTGGGAGGGGATTCGAAATGTGTAGTTGGTGGATTTGGGTCCAGGACGGTGAGGAGCATCTATGGTGTTAAGGAGGGGGGCACCGGCATCCATGCCGCCGGCTTTCATGGCGAAGGTATACAGGGGCGGCTAGGGTTTGGAGGACTGAGGTCTATGGAGGGGACGACTAAGGCTTGGGGGTTTGGATAGGGGGGACAGGGTAAAGGTTATAGGCTTATATCGTTAGTGAGGGATCGATTCTTGGCCGTTGGATGGGGTGAGATGAAGGGTCAAGATCTTTTGGCTGGTAGGGAACGGTGTCGTTTCAACCTAAAAGGGTTTGGGTCGGTCCGGGTAGAATGGGTCGGGTTTTGTTTATGGGTTAAGGGGAAGTGATCTTGGCCGTTGATCAATCTGAGATCAACGGCCCAGATCAGGCACGATCTAAACGACGCCGTTTGAGATAGTTAGGGGCTGAACTGGACTGGACCGGGTAATTTTGGTTTTGGGTTGGGTTGTTTGGGCTTGTTTGTTTTAAAATCGGACTGGCCCAAGTCCGAAACTCTCTTTTTTTTCTTTTTAATTCCTTAAATTAATTTGCCAAATAATACCATATAAAACATTGGACAACAATTATCACACAATTAACATTTAATTATACTAAACACTTAATGACAAAATACAATGAAGGATGCACACATTTTATTTTTCTTTTAATAAACGGATTACATTTCACACGACATATAGACATATATTTTTTTTTATTTTTGTTTGAATAAAACAACCATGGGCAAAATCACAAATAACTAGCAAAAAATGCCACGTAAAAATCCAGCAAATGTACAGCAAGACCAATTGCTATTATTTTGTTTCTTTTGGAGTGATTGTCGCGTAAAACAAAAATCACGTGCTCACAGCTGCCCCTCTTTGTTCGGAAACATGAAGAGTTTTCGTGCAAAGATAAAGTGAGCGGATATTAGCAATTTTTGCCTATTGGACTACTCCGTGCGAAGCGTGTTTTGAAAGATTTGACCGAATCTTCGCTTTAAAGATTTCCTACATATCCTGGGCTACACAGGAATCAGGTCAATGTAGTTCGGGAAGTTTTGGCAGCTGGGACTACCATGGGACTGCAATGCTTGCTGTTACTGCTGTTGTTGTGGTCACCGTTGCTTTACTGACCGCCTTATTACAACCAAAGAAAAATTGAAACTTAACCAAACACTTATATGCATGTCAACTGCTAGTTACAAGATCCCTATATATGATTCTTTCGCGACTTGATCTTGGGTCTTAGCTGATTTTGCTTGGAGACTTCGATCCGAATCTTGATGCTTGCGAGTAATAGGTGCTTGTTTAATCTCTGGGATGCTGAGTGAGACGTGACTGGCAGAGTTCTGGACCTTAATCAAATCTTGGAGCGATCCACCTTCCATTTTCTCCGGTATCTCGGGACATCTTCTTTTGTCTTTTTTCTTCTTAGATTCTGAGTTGAGACTCATCTCGTGGGTTGTTTCGATCCGTGTGGCTCGAGGTTAGACCTGCGGGGAAAAAAAACAAACGAACGAAATTTTCTGCCCCAGTTTCACTAGGAAAATTTCGTGAATTATTCGCCAGGAAGTTCATAAAATTGATGAAAGAAGATATGAATGCTTAGTTCAGGGTTGGAGCCCTAATACCGACTAGCTGGGGAGAAGTTCAGTTTAGGGTTTAAAACCCTAATGCTGACTAAAGGAAAAAGTTCAGTTTAGGGTTTAAAACCCTAATGCTGATTAAAGGAAAAAGTTCAGTTTAGGATTTAAAACCCTAATGCTGATTAAAGGAAAAAGTTCAGTTTAGGGTTTAAAACCCTAATGCTGATTAAAGGAAAAAGTTCAGTTTAGGGTTTAAAACCCTAATGCTGACTGAATGGAAAAGTTCAGTTTAGGGTTTAAAACCCTAATGCTGACTGAATGGAAAAGTTCAGTTTAGGGTTTAAAACCCTAATGCTGACTGAAAGGAAAAGTTCAGTTTAGGGTTTAAAACCCTAATGCTGATTAAAGGAAAAGTTCAGTTTAGGGTTTAAAACCCTAATGCTGACTGAAAGGAAAAGTTCAGTTTAGGGTTTAAAACCCTAATGCTGACTGGCTGGAAAAGTTCAGTTTAGGGTTTAAAACCCTAATGCTGACTGAAAGGAAAAGTTCAGTTTAGGGTTTAAAACCCTAATGCTGACTGAAAGGAAAAGTTCAGTTTAGGGTTTAAAACCCTAATGCTGACTAAAGGAAAAAGTTCAGTTTAGGTTTTAAAACCCTAATGCTGACTGAATGGAAAAGTTCAGTTTAGGGTTTAAAACCCTAATGCTGACTGAATGGAAAAAGTTCAGTTTAGGGTTTAAAACCCTAATGCTGACTAAAGGAAAAGTTCAGTTTAGGGTTTAAAACCCTAATGCTGACTAAATGGAAAGAGTTCAGTTTAGGGTTTAAAACCCTAATGCTGACTAAAGGAAAAGTTCAGTTTTGGTTAAAACCCTAATGCTAAATAAAGGAAAGAGTTCAGTTTAAGGTTTAAAACCCTAATGCTGACTAAAGGAAAAGTTCAGTTTAGGGTTTAAAACCCTAATGCTGACTGAAAGGAAAGAGTTCAGTTTAGGGTTTAAAACCCTAATGCTGACTGAAAGGAAAAAGTTCAGTTTAGGGTTTAAAACCCTAATGCTGACTGAAAGGAAAAGTTCAGTTTAGGGTTTAAAACCCTAATGCTGACTGAAAGGAAAGAGTTCAGTTTAGGGTTTAAAACCCTAATGCTGACTGGCTGGGGACAAAGTTCGGGGATACCAACTGGCCTTTTTTGTTTTTTGAATTTTCTTGTTTTAGTAGAAGATAAAAGGGAATCTCTTGGAAACTTACCTTTCGAGTGAATTTCTTATTGCCAAACTGTTTCTTGTACTCATGTACCTTCTTCTTTAGGTGACACCTGCTTCTTGCAAGATTGTCTTGGATTATACCTGTCTCAACTATCGGACAAAGAATAATTGTTAGTTCGGAAATGACGGTTGGTTCGGTGACCCTGATCGTTCCAGTTGCTTTGTTGGGTCCTTATTTCTGTTGCGAAGTCTTGCCATTGATTGGATTCAAATGGCGAAACCCTTTAGACTACTCAGGCTTGTATTTCCAGATTCTGTGATGATTTGCCTCGTAGGGCTCTTTTTCTTTTTTTCTTTTTGTGTCCCGTTTTGCTTGGAGATTCTCAACGGGGATTTTATTGGAGGTATTCTGTGGGGATTTGTACAAAAGGAGGCTCTGTGGGGGGAATATTTACAAAGTGAATTCTTTGTGTGGATTTTTGTACAACGGGGCATGCTGGGGATTTGTTTCAAAGCGGGCTTTCTAGGATTTGTTGGGGTAAGCTTGTTGGGGAATTTTCACGAAGGGACTCGCTGGGGATGTGATGGGGATTTGTGTCCCATATTTTTTTTTAACAAAGGGAAGACCCTGTGGGGATTTGTCCGAGGCGGACTTGCTGGGGAAATTTCTCTCCTTCCTCTTTACTTCGAATGCCATCAAACATCATGATTCATCAGGTTTGGACAAACTTACCAACGAAACGAAGCGCCTTCCTTCATGAAACGGAATTCCGTGAAACCAAACCTGCCACCTGTCCTTTCCGGTATATCTAGAACTTGGGGTTAAACATGAAAGAGATTCGAAGAAAAACAAAGAAAAGAGAAAACGAATTTCAGAAAAGGAGTGTCCCCTTCGGGACGAGAAAGACATATCTGAGGAAGACAATGCTGGCTTTAAATGGACATGACATGCTTTTTGGGCTGGACGCCTGATCTTCAATGAACTTTCCTTTCCTGCCGAACCAAAACGGATATGTGATTCCAAACTGGTGGAACTTTGCCGAGATCTCCTTGAGTGGGGTCATTCTTACGGCCAACAACACCCTTTGTGGGTTTTCGCTGGCTGACCTCTCTCATTTCTCTTCCTGTCATCGCTTGATAGCACTCTTTGCGAGTTTTTACTAAACAAGCTCTCTCATTTTGGTTTCTCTACTCCCGTCGCCTCGTGGTGCTCGAAGGTTTTCACCAACGAGACTCTCTCATTTTATCTCTCAATTTAGAGTGTGTCGGTCTCCATTCGTGACGCTTATTGGTTTCCCGCTATCTTTGGTAATTGATCTGAAGGCTTGTGCTTAGTAAAGAGAGGTAGATGATACTAACTTCTAAACCGTTTAGCGTGCCCCGGTTTCAATTTAAGGGTAAATGGGATTTTATTGTTGGTGTGACTGAACCTCAGGGAGAGGCTGCCTACGTATCCTTTCGGAATCAAGTCAAACGTAGTTCATGCTCTCGTCAATTTTTTTTTAATTGATCGTCGAAGGGATGTGACCGGCTCAAATGGCTTGTGGAGAGAGTTGGTAGTGTTTGGGAGTAGTGGGGAATAAAACCTTCGTCATTTCAAATGTGTCAAGACCACTGGGGTATAATTCAAACGTAGTATCTCTTGACTGCATCTGCATTTACTGCTGTTTCGGGGTCATTTCCTTCGATATCACCTAGATACAATGTTCCTCTCGGTAATATCTTCCTTATGATGTATGGGCCTTTCCAATTTGGAGCAAACTTCCATTTTGCTTCCTGGTGATGTGGCAGAATACGCCTCAGTACCAGCTGACCTACTTCAAAATTCCTGGGTCGGACTTTCTTATTGTAAGCACGAGCCATTCTTCGTTGGTACAACTGTCCGTGACAAACCGCGGCCATTCGCTTTTCATCGATCAAAGTCAACTGCTCCAATCGAGTCTTGACCCACTCGCTGTCTTCGATTTCTGCTTCAACAATGGTTCGAAGAGAAGGAATTTCTACTTCTGCTGGTATCACAGCTTCAGTCCCATAAACCAAGAGATAAGGGGTTGCCCCTACTGATGTGCGTACCGTAGTGCGATATCCCAATAATGCAAATGGTAGCTGTTCATGCCACTGTCGGGAACTTTGGATCGTCTTCCTCAGAATCTTCTTGATGTTTTTGTTTGCCGCTTCCACAGCACCATTGGCCTTTGGCCGATAAGGAGTAGAATTCCTATGCGTTATCTTGAATTGCTCGCATACATCTCCCATCAAGTGACTGTTCAAGTTTGCTGCGTTATCTGTAATGATAGTCGCAGGAATACCGAAACGACAGATAAGATTTGAGTGTACAAAATCCACTACAGCTTTTTTAGTGACCGACTTGAGAGTGACAGCCTCTACCCATTTTGTGAAGTAGTCGATGGCAACCAGTATAAATCTGTGTCCATTTG
This sequence comes from Nicotiana tabacum, assembly GCF_000715075.1. NCBI lineage: Eukaryota > Viridiplantae > Streptophyta > Magnoliopsida > Solanales > Solanaceae > Nicotiana > Nicotiana tabacum. The sequence goes on from NC_134095.1 coordinate 14,066,973, forward strand.
AAGCCTTTGGCTCGATTGGTCCAATGACGTCCATGCCCCAGGCGACAAATGGCCAAGGCGCAGACATGGGATGCAGTTCTATGGGAGGTGTATGAATCAAATCACCGTGCACCTGACACTGATGACACTTCCGAACGAAGCTAAAGCAGTCCTTTTCCATGGTCATACAGTAATAACCTGCTCGAAGGATTTTCTTCGCTAAGACATACCCGTTCATGTGAGGTCCGCACACACCTGCGTGTATTTCGTGCATGATCTTTCTCCCCTCCTCGGCATCGACACATCTTAATAGGTTGAGGTCTGGGGTCCTCTTGTACAACAATTCACCACTCAGAAAGAAACCACTTGCATGCCTCCTAATGGTTCTCTTTTGATCTCCAGTAGCATGCTCGGGGTATTCTTGTGTCTTCAGGAACCTTCTGATGTCGTGGTACCAAGGTTGTGCATCTGCTCCTACCTCGATTACGTTGCAGTAACCGTGTCTTTCCTTGATTTGGATTTCCAAAGGATCTACGTGGGCGTTGCCCGGGTAGGGTAGCATTGAAGCCAGAGTAGCAAGTGCGTCTGCCAGTTCATTGTGACACCTCAGGATATACCTGAATTCTATTGATTTAAAACGCTTGCCGAGTTCCTCCACATGCTGTCGGTAAGGGATAAGCTTGACATCCCGAGTTTCCCATTCACCTTGGACTTGCCGGATAATCAGGTCAGAATCTCCCATAATCAGTAAGTCTTCGACATCCTGATAGATTGCCATATGCATGCCCATGATGCAGGCTTCATACTCAGCTGTATTGTTTGTGCAAAAGAAACGCAGTCTAGCTGTGGCTGGATAATGCTAACCAGAGGGCGAGATCAAAATTTCCCCAATCCCTACACCTTTGGCATTCACGGCTCTATCAAAGAACATCTTCCAAGCATGAGCGTCCTCCGAGACCACTTCTACGGTGTTTACTTCTTCATCTGGAAAGTAGGTACTCAATGGCTGGTATTCCTCATCGACCGGATATTCGGCCAAGTGATCTGCTAGCGCCTGGGCTTTCATTGCCGTGCGAGTAACATAGACTATGTCGAATTCGGTAAGCAAGATTTTCCACTTAGCCAGTCTTCCAGTAGGCATTGGTTTCTGAAATATATACTTCAGAGGATCCAACCTACTTATGAGGAAGGTAGTGTGAGCTTGAAGATAATGCCTCAGCTTTTGAGCAACCCATGTCAGAGCGCAACAGGTTCTTTCCAGCAGAGTGTACTTGGCCTCATAGCCGGTGAATTTCTTGCTCAAGTAGTAGATTGCTTGATCCTTCTTTCCGGTTATGTCATGTTGTCCGAGGACGCAACCGAAAGAGTTTTCCAAGACTGTCAGATACAAGAACAGCGGTCTCCCTGGCTCTAGAGGGACCAAAACTGGGGGATTCGAAGGTATTCTTTGACTTTATCAAAGGCTTCTTGACACTCAACTGTCCATTTGATTGCCGCATCTTTCCTTAACAGCTTGAATATGGGCTCACACGTGCTTGTCAGCTGGGCAATAAATCGACTGATGTAGTTCAATCTGCCCAATAAACTCATCACGTCTTTCTTTGTTCTCGGGGGAGGTAGATCTCTGATAGATTTTATCTTAGTTGGATCTAATTCGATACCTCTCCTGCTCACTATAAAGCCCAAAAGCTTGCCCGATGGAACTCCGAAAGTACATTTGGCTGGGTTCAGCTTCAAGTCATACTTCCTTAGTCTCTCGAAGAACTTCCTCAAATCTTGGATGTGATTATCCTGCGTCCTGGACTTGACTATCACGTCGTCCACGTACACCTCTATTTCCTGATGCATCATATCATGAAAAATGGCAGTCATGGCCCTCATGTAAGTAGCCCCAGCATTCTTCAGACCAAATGGCATGACCCGATAACAGTAGGTGCCCCAAGGCGTGGTGAAGGCAGTTTTCTCGGCGTCCTATTCATCCATCAATACCTGATGATACCCAGCGTAACAATCTACGAAAGACTGTATTTCGTGTTTGGCGCAATTATCAACGAGGATGTGGATGTTGGGCAGTGGGAAATTATCTTTGGGACTTGCTCTATTCAGATCTCGGTAATCTACACATACCCGAGTTTTCCCGTCCTTTTTCGGTACTGGAACCACATTTGCCAACCACGTCGTATACTGGACTACCCGAATCACTCCCGTTTTCAGTTGTTTGGTGATCTCCTCTTTAATCTTGTCACTGACCTCAGTTTTGAACTTTCGTTGCTTTTGTTGAACTGGAGGACAATCAGGATGAATTGGCAATTTATGAACCACTAGATCAACACCTAGTCCCGGCATGTCATCGTATGACCAAGCAAACACATCTTTAAATTCAAAAAGAAGTTGAACTATCGCATCTCGCGTTTTCTTGTCCGTGTGAATGCTTATTTTGGTCTCCCAGATTTCTTCAGGAGTTCTTAAATTAACCGGTTCGGTGTCATTCAGATTCGACTTAGGTTTATTCTCAAAATGTTCCAACTCTCGGTTTATTTCCCTAAAAGCTTCTTCTTCATCATATTCTGGTTCTGGGTTCATTAATTCACAGTTAAATAGCTCGTTGTGATCTGGGTGTGATGTCTGCAAGCATGTCATATTTAAAGCCGCATTATTATAACTGAAAGGAAAGATAAAAGGAAAAATAACAAAAATCAGAACAAAAGAAAAAATGGGAAAGAAATGATGATTTTTTTTTATTATTTTCTTTGGGAAGTTGGAAGACAACAATGTTTACAACTTTAGAAATTCAAAACAACAATTGAAAGGAAGAAAACGTTCAAGTTATGCCCTGGAGATAACTTGTGACACAGGAAAGGTGGCAGGACAGGTCTACCCGGACATCCGTCTAGTCGGGAACGGCGTGGCTTCCCAGTTTCGAAGTTTAGCGTTCGGTCCCACGTACAGCATCTCAACAGTGCTTGTGCCTTCACCTGGTTGAACCATGTGAGTATCGTAGAGTATTTCTCTCATTGCCCCACATATCTCTTCGATTTCCTCAGCCATGAAGACCTCATCGTCTTCTTCTTCGGTGTACCTTGTCCTGATGAAAGTTTCATATAAATCCGGCAATGGTTGAGGTAACTTCCAATCCTCATTTCTCTTTTTCTTTGCCCACTCTTCGTCTCCTGGAGTGGGTTTGAAACCTAGTCCAAAAGGTTTCTTGGTGACTGGCAAGGTGATGGGTTCTGTTATTCCCTGAAGGGTTCGTCCAAGCCCTTTCCCTGGCCTAAATCCGTGTCGGATCATCTCTTTGGCCACCATAACCGAGGCGTTAGACAAGAAAGGCTGGGGGCAGGGTATTCCTTCTTCGTGCTGCTCTGCCAGTACAATCTCGAAAGCTTAATAGACCGTGTGTTCGCTCCCTTCTCTTGGTTCAAGATATGGGATGGATGGGTCCCGATAAATAGCATGCTCGTCTTCTCCGTGGACCACGATCTCTCGGTCTTCGTACTCAAACTTCACCATCTGGTGAAGAGTGGAAGGCACAGCTCCTGCCACATGGATCCAAGGTCTGCCGAGGAGAAAATTGTAGGATGTATCCATGTCGAGCACCTGGAAGGTTACTTCAAACTCGACTGGTCCTATGACCAACAACAGGTCTATTTCCCCCATGGTATCTCTCTTGATGCCGTCGAAAGCCCTTACGCAGACATTATTGGGTCGGATTCTTCCGGTCCCAATTTCCATTCTTTGTAGCGTGGAGAGCGGGCAAATGTCAACACCTGAGCCCCCATCCAACATTACCCGCTTGACATAGTAGTCCTCGCATTTAACTGTTAGATGCAAGGCCTTGTTGTGTGCCGCTCCTTTTGGGGGTAGATCGTTCTTGCTGAAAGAGATTTGGTTAACGGCGAAGAACCTTTCCGTCATTCGCTCCAGTTGTTCAACTGAGGTTTCAGCTGGGACGTATGCTTCATTCAGGGTCTTCAGTAAGATCTTTTGATGCTCGGCCGACTTCATCAACAATGATAGCATGGACACTTGCTCGGGGAACTTGCGCAGTTGATCTATCACTTCGTAATCCGGCATTTTCATTTGTTGGAAGAACACTTCCGCTTCTTCAGCACTTACAGGCTTCTTTGGTGGGAAGCGCCTTTGTGTGGCGTTGTTCATCTCTTGGGTATTTGAATACCTTCCAATGAAAGTATTTTCTGGAAGTTCTCTCATGACCTCTTTACCTTTGTACATTACCAAAGTCTTTTGATAATTCCACGGCACTGTGGACGGGTTGGTCATCGGCTTTTGTGGCACGCGTTCGATAACCACTGGCTCATTCAGCCGAGGTGGTTGAATCGTCCCCCGGACCACATAGGCCCCTTTTGGCACGTACATAGGTTTTGCCTTTTTGATCCCGAAGTTCTGCGGCTTCTCTGCTCGACCTCATGGTATGTAAAGAACTCCATCCTTTACCGGTACCACTTCCTTCTCCACCTTCTTTTCAGGCTCGTTCTTTACAGCATTGGCCTTTTCCCCTTTTTCTGGTTTCTGTGCTGTTTCAGGCTTTTCCATTGCGTCAACAATGGCGATTATAGCTTTCAAAGCAGGGTCGAACTCTTTGTCTTCGCAAATCATTCCGATTAGCGGCCCATTATTGTGAGCAGGCAATAGATTGGCAGTCACATTTGGGACCTCCTCGTCCCTTAGCACTATTTTCCCTTGCTCTATCAAATTCTCGACCACTCTTTTCAATGACCAGCAGTCATTCGTATTGTGTCCCTCGGCCCCTGAATGATAGGCGCATCTGACTCCAGCTTTGTAAGAAGGTGACGTCGGGTTTTGCCTCGTTTGAGGGATTGGTTGCAAGAAACCCAACTGGACTAGCTTCGGGAACAAAGTAGAGTATGGTTCACCGATGGGCGTGAAAGTCCGCCTTCGAGGTGGCTCCTGAGGGCGGAAGTTATTCTGCGGGGGTTGTGGGTTATGGTGGTTACGGTAAGGAGGCTGATTTCTGGGAGGTGGAGCTTGGCCTCGGTTGGCTTGTTGCGGCGGATGGGCATAAGGTTGGGCATTCATGACCATATAGGGTTGATGAGCATATGCCAGATTTGAGTGGGGATAGTAGTGTTGTGGGGTTCTTTCTGGGAAACGGGGCCTGGGATGACGATATTCCCTTACTTTCGAGGCTGCCATGGTCGTTTCTTCCTTTTTCTTCCCTCTTGACATTCCTCCGGACCCGCTTTGGACGGCTTGGGAGGTCGCCCTTATGGCTGCTTGACTCAGGATCCTACCTGTTTTCAGACCATTCTCCACCATCTCTCCAATCTTAATCGCTTCCACGAATGACTTTCCCATGGCTGACATCATGTTTTGAAAATAATCGGACTCTTGAGCCTGGAGAAAAGTAGTGACCATTTCTACCTCATCCATGGGAGGCTTCACCCTCGACGCCTGCTCACGCCACTTAATAGCATATTCTCTGAAGCTTTCTGAAGGTTTCTTCTTCAAATTCGACAGAGAATTTCGGTGTGGTGTAATGTCGATGTTATACTGGAATTGTTTCACAAAATCTCTGGCGAGATCATCCCATATATGCCATCGGGACATTTCCTGGTCCATATACCATTCCGAGGCTATCCCTACTAGACTTTCCCCAAAATATGCCATTAACAGTTCTTCTTTTCCGCCGGCTCCCCGCAATTGGTTGCAATATTTCTTAAGATGTGCAATGGGGTCACCGTGCCCATCGTATTTCTTAAACTCTGGGGTCTTGAAACCCACTGGTAGGTGCACGTGAGGGAACATGCATAGGTCGGCGTAAGAGACACTCTTCTGTCCGCTCAAACCTTGCATATTCTTCAAACTTTGTTCAAGGCTTCTCATTCTTTTGGCTATCTCATTTTGTTCTGCAATTCTGGGGTTCTGATCCTTCCCGAGTGCAAGCTCGCACTGAGGCGGTGGAGGATTAGTGTTGGTAGCGAACCTAGTTGGTTCTATTGAGAACGAGGGTGCTTGGAATGTAAAAGAGGATGAGTCAAAGCTTGGCTTGTACGCAGCAGGCTGTGCCGTAATCGGGCAGGGCAGTGCAGTAAAGGTGTTCATGTTTGCATCGGTGGCTGACATTCGGGGATGAGGCTCAGAAGTCGATCCAGCAGAGAAGGCTGAAGTGGCTGGGTACCCGAATGGAGTAGCGGGATAATTTATGGGGACATTAGAAGTCCCTCTTGACCTGGAGAATAACTCAGGGAATCCGGGGACGACACTTGGCGGTTCTTTTCCGTTATTCCAGTCGTCCAGCATTTCCAACACACAGAGTCGTAGGATTCTATTTTCTTCCGCAGTTGCGGATTCAGGTGTGAGGACGGCTGAGATTGAGCTCTCCTCGGAAACAGGGATTGTTTGCAACGGAATTTCTGAAGACATTTCCACACTTCCTTTTGACCTGGTGAAGTAAATGTGAGTGCTGCTTCCGGTCTTAACAACAGGTAGTTGAACACTTCTCTTTGACCTCGTGAAGTATGAGTGCGAGGCCAGACTTTCACCAAACCAACCGTCTTTCCAAAAAACTGGAAGAACTCAACGACACACGAGTGGTTAATTCGAAATAAATAACAGATAGGCAACCTCACGTTGAGCATGATGCAGCTATACAGTTAAGTGAATTCTACATGTTTGCGACGAAAGCATGCGTCATTTCGACATTCTTTTTAGGCTTCCCTTTTCTTATCATTTTTCTTCTCTTTTTGGTTTTCTTTTATATTTTTTATTTTGCGGTAAAAATGCGACCGGATCCGATGAGGATTGCCTACGTATCACGATGCCACGTGAATCAGATCATTACGTAGTTCCAAAACACAAATGAGCGTAAAAGAAGCAACCTTTTTATTGTTGAAACAGTCTATTACAAACTACATTTTGCAAAAGACAGAGCAAACTTTGAAAATAAACCTAGACTCAAAATAGACTAAAATTCACCCTGATGGGAAAAACAGGCAGAAGATGCTAAGATACAGACTTGACTTATGAGTACATTATGGTTTTGAAAATTGGTGCCCGCGGGGCATCGTTCGGCCTCGCCGCGGTCCTAGGTGTGAGATCCCTCTCAAGTTGCTCCAGCTCATGCATGGTCTGCTTGACATAACTCATCACTGCCGAGAGGATGGTAACGCTGGTCATGTTCTCACATCGTAGACATCGTCTGGTGATGGCATGGGCAATGGCCTTGATCCTATCTCTGGTTTGCTTCTTCTCTATGAGTAGGCGTTCTATCTGATCGCTACATATCTTGAATACCTGAGCATCCTGTATATGCTGATGCTTCAGTTGCCGTACTTCTAACTTCATCTGAGCAAACAAGTCGTACCAGTATCTGCTCTCATTTTGAAAATCCTTAGCCTGATTAACTGCTTTGGTCTCAAGTGCAGCCATCTCTCTCTTCATTTTAGCAACAGTTTTTTCGTGGTCGCTTTTCAATTGATTTAAGTATCGGCGATGTTTATCTGCTCTTGTATCCCACTGGGCCCTGAGCTCTGCTATGGCGTTTTTAGATTTCTCTGAACCTTCTTGCCATTCCCTGACTTCACTTTTTAGCCTTTTTATCAATTGCTCGTCTTATCGACGCCTTGGCCGTTTATCCGCATCCATCCTTATCTATTTAATCTGGGCTCTGAGCATTTCGTTTTCCTGAATCAACCTGTTCCATTCTCCCAGATTGGTAGCAACTTGCACGTTGTGCTCATATTTCAGGATTTCCACTTGTTGCTTTAACCTGCTGATTTCGGTGTAATAGCCTCTTTCTTTTGCTAGCCAATCCCACTGCCTTTGCGATGATTCGGTGAAATTCAGGATGTGGGGTCTCTTAGACGGCCTTTCATGCTCAAGTTCCCTTCTATACCATGCAAGGTAACCTGGCGCCATCTCACCTTTGGCTCGATCCCGCACGCAAGTATCTGATTTCAAATATTGACACTCACTCCAAATTTGGCGAATTTTCGCTTCTGGAAACTGTCCGTTAGGACTTATCTTAACTGCTTGAGTGCTAAGATCTTCCTCATGGGGTACTGTCTGGCATCTTCCGAGCTGTCTCAAAACTCGGCAGGGCGCATAAGGTTGAATGCTCTTAAGCCCCATCAGTAAGAAATGAGTTTTAGCTGCCGGCATATATATGACCTCATCAACAGGCAACCATCCCAGCGTCCATTGTATTTGGCTGGCAGTAAGAGCTTGAAAGAACGAGGTCCATGCTAGGACTCCTTTGGGCAAACTGATCTCTTTGGTTCTCGTGTAAAATTCTTCTATGCAAGTCTTTTCCGGGGAACCATGGCTCAAAATCTCGGAACGATGGCAGAGGTGCTCGGTCATCCACATTTGTAGGAGCAAGTTACAACCTTCGAAGAAATTTCCCCCAGCTTTACAAGCTATGAGAGCTCGAAAAATGTCAGATACCACCATAGGCGCGAGAGTACTATCACTTTGCGTGAGTAAAGTGATGACGACCCCGTATATATTCAAATCAATGTTTCTGTCTTTCCTTGGAAATAACAGAAGGCCCAGGAACATCATCATGAAGGCTACCCGTCAGTGTTTGTCCCACTTCTGACGAATACCTTTGCTGCACAGTTTGTTGATTGGATTATTGAATCCCTCTTCATGACCGTAACTATCATATATGAAGCATGGAGTACAAAAACCGGCAGCCAGATCCGGGTTGTGGACCGTTCTAGGTATCTTCAGTGAATCTAGGAACCGATGTACTGTGACAGCTCTTGGGGCGACCAAGTATTTTTGCCTTAACAGAAGTTCAGCAATTCCGATGTACCCAGCCATTTCTTCCAAAGTCGGGGTGAGTTCAAAATCAGAGAAATGGAAAACATTGTGCGCCGGGTCCCAGTAGGTAACCAAAGCTCTTATGATATCTCCCCGAGGCTGGATTTCCAACAAACCTACGAGACCTTTCAAATATTTCTTGACCTCATCTTGTCCCTCAACACCCAGATCATTCCACCATAGCCGTAACTTGACAGGGATTTTGGTCATTATTGAAAAATGTTCATTTTGCATTGTGCTCATCCTGCACATTTATTAAGGTGTTCTTTAACAAAAATAAATTGACTCAAAATATTTTACAAGGAGGATCAAGTTTTCGAATACGACCTTTCAGCACTTCGGGGATGAAGATTTTGAGGCTGTGTGGGTCAATTGGATGAAAATCCTAAAAATGACCCGAAGGTGGTTATTTATGCAAAGTCAGCCTTCCGGCGTCCCTTTCGAGAACATTCGGCTATTTATGACAAAACAACATCACCTGATTTATTCGTGACATAATTTGACACACATTTTTTATTATTATTATTACTATTTGTTTCTTTTTTTTTAGTAAAAGGTGGGGTTGAACCCGATGGGGCTTGCCTACGTATCTCACATCCGGTGAGAATCAAACCGGCGTAGTTCGGTACATCATAAATATAGAAAATCAATTAAACCCAGAAAGCAAGAATATATTTTTTTATTATTTTCTTTTGAAAAGAGATAAAGACTAAAGAAAATATTTATTATATTTTTTTTAAGGAAATATTTGGACTATTAGTCTGAATTTATAAAAGAGGTACTACGAAAGAAGCAGCATTTTTTTTGAATTATGAATTTTCCATTTTTTTTACTTTTAAATAAATACCTTTTTTTTTTATTTTGAAAGTGGGAAAAAATTTTATATTTTTTTTTAAAAAAAAAATCAAACTAGAAGACAAAAGTTTTTTTTAGAAAAATTCCGGCGAGGTTTTTGACACTACTTGGACATTGGTTTTTTCCAAAATAAGTAATTATCTCCCTACGCTGCTATTTTTTCCCTTTTTTAGAAACCGGTCAGCATGCAGAACTGAAGCAAATAAATGCGCAAAACAAATAGGATGCAGCAGGATGGTCTTTTCATTTCAGGTTGCCTGTCCTAGACAGACCCAACCCCTGTGTTGAGTCCCTTAAGTCAAATGCAACATGATACAAATAAGCATTCCTACTAGGGATCCGGCATGAAGTTTCGTTATACTAGGTTTATAACCTGGGTATTTGTTCTAGACTGTGTACCCGAGCGGACAACTCGAGTCGAGGAGGAGGCTACGTACCGGGGACCCGCGAGATCGTCCGGCTTTGTAACTTGTCCGACCTCTTTCTTATTTCAGGTATTGACACTAACAGAATAGGGAGTCTCGACCAGCGAGCTTCTCCCCGGAGGTAAGAAGAGAAGGGTTTCGGCACAGTTTATATACAGTTCAGATAATATCAAAGCGGTAAAAGACAACATTTAGCACGTTAAGCAAAAACATGTAATAAAGATCAGATAATAAAGCCAAATATAACAATTATTCTAAGCTCAAATTCTTGAACCCTGAACCAGAGATTCTGGGTTAAATCCCCAGCAGAGTCGCCAGAGCTGTCACACCTCCTTTTTGCGCGTCCCGCCCCGAAGGGTAAAAATGTGCGAGGGGAGTTTTTCCAATTTAAGTGACAATATTAGAAATGGGATTATTTATTTAATTCAGAGTCGCCACTTGGTAAAGGTTTGGCTTATGGTGTCCCAAGTCACCGGTTTATCTTGAATCCCAAATCGAGGAAATTTTCGACTTTTCCAAATGAAGTCTGCGAACCAGAAATTCTAAGTAAGGAATTCAGTTGACCCGAGGGAAGGTGTTAGGCACCCCCGAATCCCGTGGTTCTAGCACGGTCGCTTAAATTGTTATAATGGCTAAATATCTGATTTAAATACATGTTGTGACTTATGTGCTTTTATTAAGTTTAAATCGCTTTTATTATTATCATTTATTTTTTATAGAATTGCAACGTCGTGAAAATGCATCTCGAACCACGTCACAATCAATGCACCCGTAGTTATTAACACATTTTCGACTCCGTTGAGATTTGAATTTGGGTCACCTAAATGCGCACCCGAATTTAAGAATGTAATTTAATTAAGCCGCGCCTAGAGAGTCTAACGCGTTATTATCTTTTGGGAAGGCCATGAAATTCACTAAACGGCCTATCCAGAATTCTAAATATTTATTATGGTTAGTTATTAAGGGCCCCGCAATTTGCATTTTTATTTGGTGAGGCTCGTCTCATTATTTTAGAAAAAGATATCCTACAGAGACTACATTTCTATTACATTTGTCTCTAAAAATAAAAGAGAAAGATACCAAACTTACTTGTTTAAGCAACTACATACTAAATCTCTACTATGTTTGACGAATCCGAATTTTGTTTGATTACCTAATTGGTTGTTTATGAGATGAGAATTACCTCATGCCTTATCTTCAAGGAGTGAATAAGCTTCGTTAATTTGCTAAGGGGGATGGCAAGCAAACTAATGACGTACACTAAATTTACATAAAACGACCCTCCAGTTTGAATTTTAAAACTAGCTCATTTGGGCTTGATAAATGAAATCAGTTGTTTATTAGGAAAGCTACTATTAATTGAACTCAAAAGTAGTAGCATTATTTCGAAACAGTGAATCTATATCGAAACCCATATCGAACCTATATAGGAACAAGTAATCTAACAAGAGGGTTGGCATACATGGCCATCCTCTTAACGTAACACCACATGAGAATTAGCTTGGGATACATTTATCTTGAATTAAATGGAACCAAATATAACAGATTTGACAGTTCAAAGGTCTAGACAAAATACATACAAATGCTTGCCACGATTCTATGTTATACTGTCATAGCTAAATTAAAACCTAATGGTTATACACATTGAAAATACGTCTGATCTAACAAACAATATTATCTGACATGTCAATCAAGATGTGTATAATTCATACAGAGCAATCGCGGCTGGAACTAACTTAAACAAATACAGACCAAGCTACCATTCAACCTATTTTTGAACACAAGGATTGTAAAGTAAACAGATGTTCATTTCTTTATTTCTGCTTCAAACTTCAAACTTTCAACAACACATGGTTTCAGAAGTTGTGTACCTGGAAGTATTCACAATTGAAGAAGAAGGGAAGTCAGCAGAGTAACAATGGCAACACCAAACAGCAGCAGTAATAGCAGGTAACAAATAGAACAAAATCCCAGTGCAAGAGGCAACTAAAGCCGATGGAAAAAAGGCAGAATGACAGCAATGACCAGTAGTATAGAAACAGAAATCTAGACAATCCAATTCCAAGAGAATAAACCAATGCAAACCAACCAATAAACTTAGCTGATACTTGGAAGAAAACAGAACTGACTGAACAGGTTGAACAAAACTGAGAATCGAACAGACAGCAGGAAGAAAACAGTTTCTGATTTCTGTATGTTTTTCTCTCTCGAATGTGTGTCTGTATAAGCCCCTCTATTTTTCCTCTCACTATCTCTTTCCAGTGCCAATTTTCAGTTCTTGAAATCTACTTGAGTTATCAAGAAGAATTCTTTTTCTAGTTTTTCCTGCTTTTTAGAACTCAGCTCTCAATGTTTAATCTGAGTTTTCTATGTGTGTCTCTCTCAATGTGTATCCCTCCCTCTTATAAGCCTAAAACTCAACCCTTTAACAGCCTGTTTATCAATCAGAAAACCCCTCCCATGTGTTGTCTTCTTTTCAGTTTCCACTTACTATTTAAATAAAAACACACCCCCATGATATTACCTGGCAAACTTACCTTTTGAGTAAGGTTTATTATTTCTGAACTAAAGCAGAATATGGGCAGCAGAATGTAATCTGACAGCATATGCTGTCAAACTATTTTAACCCAAAAAGGGTCTTTATGCACATGTTGTGCACAAGTGCACATGCCCTCCAATTCAGATTGCAGCTAACAATCTAACCTTTTTATTTTCATATTCAAATACATCAATTATAAGTAGCTATAGTTGATTCTCAATTTGATTCAAACAATGTTCAGCAAGACAAATCAAAATGTTACCATTCAAACAGCTAAAACTATTCGACGACATGTATCGAATCGACTATACTAATTACAACATATACAATCAAAGCCAAGGATTAGAAATCTAACAGTATCAAACATGCGATTCAAATTACACTGTCAAAACAAAATGCCCTTGGGAACTAAATAATCGACCAATTTCGAATTCAACTAACTATGCAGTTTAACCACACACACATTATTAGTGAATGAAGAAGGACGTGACAAAATGCAAGGGCCCGGGCAAGGTGGACAACAACAGTTTGTGAAAATCCGAAACACAAACTAAACAAGACATTTCGGCCATACAAACGGACCTTTAACAAACACATGACATGAATAAAGCAAAGAGAAACAAGCTTACCTTAAAAATCCTTGGAAAAAATCAGAAGACCAAACTCGTACTTGAAAAGAACCTCCTTGGGGTTGAACGGGCTTTAATCGAAGTGTTCTCACTAAGAACACTTTGACTAAAGTACATTATACCCTAAACACTTTGGCTCAAACGGATAACAGACCAGTCACGAGGAACCCTAGGGTTCAAAAAATCAGATCTGGGATTCATGTTTCCCTGGTCAGATTCGGACCAAACCAAGCATGGTTTGGTCACGAGGGGGGTCCGGGGACTGTCTGGTATGAAACTGGGGTCAATTGGTGTAAGTCAGGTTCCGACTCGAATCTTTAAATGAAGATTCGAGAAGGTTGGAGGGGATTCGAAATGTGTAGTTGGTGGATTTGGGTCCAGGACGGTGAGGAGCATCTATGGTGTTAAGGAGGGGGGCACCGGCGTCCATGCCGCCGTCTTTCATGGCGAAGGTATACAGGGGCGGCTAGGGTTTGGAGGACTGAGGTCTGTGGAGGGGACGACTAAGGCTTGGGGGTTTGGATAGGGGGGCGGGGTAAAGGTAATAGGCTTATATAGTTAGTGAGGGATCGATTCTTGGCCGTTGGATGGGGTGAGATGAAGGGTCAAGATCTTTTGGCTGGTAGGGAACGGTGTCGTTTCAACCTAAAGGGGTTTGGGTCGGTCCGGGTGGAATGGGTCGGGTTTTGTTTATGGGTTATGGGGAAGTGATCTTGGCCGTTGATCAATCTGAGATCAACGGCCCAGATCAGGCACGACCCAAACGACGCCGTTTGAGATAGTTAGGGGCTGAACTGGACTGGACCGGCTAATTTTGGTTTTGGGTTGGGTTGTTTTGGCTTGTTTGTTTTAAAATCGGACTAGCCCAAGTCCGAAACTCTTTCTTTTTTTTCTTTTTAATTCCTTAAATTAATTTGCCAAATAATACCATGTAAAACATTGGACAACAATTATCACACAATTAACATTTAATTATACTAAACACTTAATGACAAAATACAATGAAGGATGCACACATTTTATTTTTCTTTTAATAAACGGATTACGGTTCACACGACATATAGACATATATTTTTTTATTTTTGTTTGAATAAAACAACCATGGGCAAAATCACAAATAACTAGCAAAAAATGCCACGTAAAAATCCAGCAAATGTACAGCAAGACCAATTGCTATTATTTTATTTTTTTTGGAGTGATTGTCGCGTAAAACAAAAATCACGTGCACACAGTTAATGAAGCCATGTTCATGTTATTTAAATATATGATTGTGATATGAATCTCATGTTCAAATTTCATGTTTCAATTCTTTCCTATATGTTTCCTTTCATCCTTTCCAACTGTTTTGTAATTCTATATTTAGCTTTATTTTATAATCTTGGACTTATTATGATAGTTGTGACCTGGCTAGGGGTCTTTGTGTTTGTGTATTCAAAAGTAGATTAGTTTTGTGGGGTTGTTCGAAGGCCAGGGTGACAGATGTTGTTGATAGTTTTTTGTGTCCAATTTCAACTCTTGTTTCAAAGAATTCAATGGTTTAAATGTCAAATCATGGTTCCAATATTAGCTTAGAATTACGTTTATAATGAAAAGGGTTATGTGACTATCACACCTCCTTTTTGCGCGCCCGCCCCGAAGGATAAAAGCGCGAGGGGAGTTTTTCCAATTTAAGTGACAATATTCGAAATGAGATTATTTAATTAATTCAGAGTCGCCACTTGGGAAAAGTTTGGCTTTTGGTGTCCCAAGTCACCGGTTTATCTTGAATCCCAAATCAAGGAAATTTTCAACTTTTCCAAATGAAGTCTGCGAACCAGAAATTCTAAGTAAGGAATTCTGTTGACCCGAGGGAAGGTGTTAGGTACCCTCGAATCCCGTGGTTCTAGCACGATCGCTTAAATTGTTATAATGGCTAAATATCTGATTTAAATACATGTTATGACTTATGTGCTTTATTAAGTTTAAACCGCTTTTATTATTATCATTTATTTTTATAGAATTTCAACGTCGTGAAAATGCATCTCGAGCCACGTCACAATCAATGCACCCGTGATCGTCAACACATTTTGACTCCGTTGAGATTTGGATTTGGGTCACATCAATGTGCACCCGAATTTAAGAATATAATTTAATTAAGCCGCACCTAAAGAGTCTAACGCGTTATTATTTTTTGGAAAGGCCATGAAATTTACTGAAACGGCCCGTTCTGGATTCTAAATATTTATTATGTTTAGTTATTGAGGGCCTCGCAATTTACATTTTTATTTGGCGAGGCTCGTCTCTATTTTAGAAGGGATATCCTAAAGTGACTACATTTCTATTATGTTTGTCCCTAAAATGAAAGAAAGAACAATGTATGCTGATTAAATGGCATCCTTAGCTAATCCTAAAATTTTATTGATTATCTAATTACGAGGCGAAGAACATTGTATCTCTTGGAACATACTTTTACTCTGATAAAAATGCATATGAAATTGACGAAATGCTACGCTTATTCTTAACATTTCTTGAGTTGAATTTAACTAAACTTAATTAGACTAGATTAGAGGAATCAACTACTGGACATTGTTACTAATGGGATTCGAAAGTGACCCTATGTACTGCCTAATGGGACCTGGTAAAAGGAAAAATAAAACAGAAAAAAAAAAGCATTGTATAAGGTTGGGGTATACATACCCTGTATTGACAAACAACCACAAAACAAAAACACAGAAGACTAGAATTCAATCAGGCGTTAGTTAACATATCCTTTCATGTTATTCCGTTGTAAACTAATCAATTATACAAAAACCCATTACTTATTCTATGAGTATTACAACATATACTTAAACTTCTTCAATATCTTTCATTTTTCATGCCTTCAAACTGTTTCAATTACACCAACATGGGACTCGAAATGTGTACCTGGAAAGTGCTTACAGTTGAAGAAAGTAGGGAAAGTCAGTAGAGCAAGAGTAGAAGATAGCAACAATAGCAGCAGCAGTAACAGCAGGTAACCAATAGAAACAAATCCCAGTGCAAGATGCAGTTTAGAGCCAATTGAAAAATGGCAAAAATGAAAGCAAATTCCCACTAAATATGGAATCAGAATTTAAGCAGAATGGACCCAGAAATGAACCGATGCTACACACAACTTGTAATCTCAAACAAGACTCAGAAGAAATCAATATGGAACAAGGAAATCCAGACCAGTGAGAATCAAGACAAAGATGAAAATGCAGTCCCATTTTCTGTGTTATGCTTCTCTCTATCTATTTCTGTCTGTGTGTGTGTATATTATCCAAAATGTCTAGAAACCTGAGTTTAAGCCTAAAAATCTGCCTGCCTTTTCCTCTTTCAAAATTTGTTTTCAAACTCAATCCAGTTCCCACCAATCTCTCTCTGTCTTTTTTTTTTAAAACTGATGGCAGTCTGCCTTTTATAAGCCTAAAATCAAACCTTTAACAGCCTGTTTAGAACATCACAACACCCCTCCCATGTGCCTTCACATTTTCAGATTCCACTTGGCTAATTAAGTATGAACAAAACCCCATGATATTCCCTGGCAGACTCACATTAAGTAATGTTTATTATTTCCGAAACTAAAGTAGAGTATGGGCAGCAGAATGTAGTCTGACAGCATATGCTGTCAAACTATTTTAATTCAAACAGGGCCTTTATGCACATGTTGTGCACAAATGCACATGCCATCAATTCAGATTACAATTACAGCCTACACCTTAGATTTCTGAAATCAAATTAGCAATTATAAGTAACTAAACTCAGTTCCTAATCGATTCAGGCAATGCTTAACAGAAGCAGGTCAATTGGTTATTGTTCGGACAACTGAAACTAATTGACGACATATGTCGACTCGACTATACTAATCATAACACGTACAATCGTAGCCAAAAATCAGAAATCTAAGAGTATCACACAAGGGGTTCAGATTGCAATGTCAACACAGAAATGACCTCAGGAGCTAATTAAAATGACCAATTACGAATTCAATTGAACATACAGTTTACACACATACATTACGAAGAAAGACTTGACCGAATACAGAGGTCCGGTCAAGGTGGACAATAGCAGTTCAAAAACACAAAACAAAACGTTTGGCCATACGGACGGACTTTTAACAACACACAAACATACGAACTGAAATAAAGAAAAGAAAATTAACTCACCTTAAAGCTTTGAAAGAACAAATCAGAAAAAATCCACTTGTGTTTTGAACAGATCCTCCTTAAGGCTGAACGGACTTTAATCGAAGTGTTTCTCAGATGAGAAACACTTCGATTAAGGTCCATTAGACCTTAATCTCTTGGTTTAAGCAGGCACGGACCAGGCTTGGGGTTTCTAGGGTTCGTGGATGGTAGATTTGGGATTTGGGCTTCCGTGGTTAGATTCGGACCAAACCAAGCATGGTTTGGTCACGAGGGGGGTCCGGGGACTGTCTGGTATGAATTTAGGGCAGATCGGTGTAGATCGAGTTTTGACTCGAATCTTCAAATGAAGATTCGAGAAGGTGGGATGGGATTCGAGCTGAACGGTTGGTGGATTCATGTTCAGGGTGTCAAGGTGGTCCTAGGGTGTTAAGGTGAAGGTCACCGGCGTTCATGCCGCCGGGATTAATGGTGAGGAATAAGGGGGCGGCTAGGGTTTCGTGGGGAAGGGGATGAGGACGAAAGCTGGGGTATTGGATAGGGGGCAGGGTATGGTAGGAGGCTTATATATGGAATGGGTGGATTGATTTCAACCGTTGGATGAGGCGAGATGGACGGCTTGGATCTGAAGGTTTAAAAGAAACGTCGTCGTTTGGCTTAGTAGGGGTCAGATTTGGTTCGGGTAGCGGGTCGGGTAATGGGAGTTATGGGTGAGAGATCCGGACCGTTGGTTTGAACGGTCGTGATGGATTGGCATTGAAACGACGTAGTTTTGGTGTTAAACTACGTCGTTTTGTGGCCTGGGGGTGGGTTGTTCGGACTGGTGGCTTGGGCTGTTCATTTGGGCCTCAGATTTTGAAAATGGGAATTGGCCCAAATTCATTTAAAACAAGTTTCAACCTCTTATTCTTTATTTCTAATTTTCTTAAACACACAACCTAATTAAATAAAACTAAACACCATTAATTAACACTTAACGTATTTATTACACACAATATAAAAATGTCAAAAGTAGGTAAAATTAAACAAGGCAACAAATCAGGACAAAGAAAATGCGTACTTTGTGATTTTCCATTTAACAACCGGATTACGAATTAAATTACGCATGACACATACATTTTTTGTATTTTGTTTCAATAAAAATAAAAATGGACAAAAAATCATAAATAATTAACAAAGTACCATGTAAAATCCAAAAATTGTACAGCATGACCATTTGTTATTATCTTTATTTCTTTTGGAGGGATTGTCGCATAAAAACAAAAATCACGTGCTCACAGCTGCCCCTCTTTGTTCGGAAACACGAAGGGTTTTCGTGCAAAGATAAAGTGAGCGGATATGAGCGATTTCTTGTCTATGGACTACTCCGTGTGAAGCATGTTTTGAAAGATCTGACCGAATCTTTGCTTCAAAGATTTCCTACATATCCTGGGCTAAACAGGAATCAGGTCAATGTAATTCGCGAAGTTTTGGTAGCTGGGACTACCATGGGACTGCAATGCTTGCTGTTACTGTTGTTGCTGTTGTCACCGTTGCTTTACTGACCGCCTTATTACAACCAAAGAAAAATTGAAACTGAACTAAATACTTATATGCATGTCAACTGCTAGTTACAAGATCCCTATCTATGATTATTTTGCAACTTGATCATGGGTCTTAGCTGATTTTGCTTGGAGACTTCGATCCGAATCTTGATGCTTGCGAGTTGTAGGTGCTTGTTTAACCTCTGGGATACTCAGTGAGACGTGACTGGCAGAGTTCTGGACCTTAATCAAATCTTGGAACGATCCGCTTTCCATTTTCTCCGGTATCTCGGAACATCTTCTTTTTGTCCTTTTCTTTTTTTTTTTGATTCTGAGTTAAGACTCATCTCGTGGGTCATTTCGATCCGTGTGGCTCAAGGTTAGACCTGCGGGAGAAAACAAACAAACGAATGAAATTTTCTGCCCCAGTTTCACTAGAAAAATTTCGTTAATTATTCGCCAGGAAGTTCATAAAATTGAGAAGGGAAGATAAAAATGCTCAGTTCAGGGTTGGAGCCCTAATACTGAATAGCTGGGGAGAAGTTCAGTTTTTAGAGTTGAAACTCTAATACTGACCATCTAGGGAAAAGTTCAGTTCAGGGTTTTAAAAACCCTAAAGCTAACTAAAGGAAAAATTCAGTTTAGGGTTTAAAACCCTAATGCTGACTGAATGGAAGAAGTTCAGTTTAGGGTTTTAAAACCCTAATGCTGACTGAATAGAAGAAATTCAGTTTAGGGTTTAAAACCCTAATGCTGATTACATGGAAAAAGCTCAGTTCAGGGTTTTAAAACCCTAATGCTGGCTGAATGGGAAAAAGTTCAGTTTAGGGTTTAAAACCCTAATGCTGACTAAAGGAAAAATTCAGTTTAGGGTTTAAAACCCTAATGCTGACTGCATGAAAAAGCTCAGTTTAGGGTTTAAAACCCTAATGCTGGCTGAATGGAAAAAGTTCAGTTTAGGGTTTAAAACCCTAATGCTGACTAAAGGAAAAATTCAGTTTAGGGTTTTAAAAAACCTAATGCTGATTGCATGGAAAAGCTCAGTTTAGGGTTTAAAACCCTAATGCTGGCTGAATGGAAAGAGTTCTCGGGTTATGCCGAAAAGATTCATCGAGTTATGCCGGGAGGATTCATCGGGTTATGCCGGGAAGATTTATCGGATTATGCCGAAAAGATTCATCGGGTTATGCCGAGGGGATTCATCGGGTTATGCCGGGAAGATTCACCGGGTTATGCCGAAAAGATTCATCGGGTTATGCCGAGGGGATTCATCGGGTTATGCCGGGAAGATTCATCGGGTTATGCCGGGAGGATTCATCGGGTTATGCCGGGAAGATTCATCGGGTTATGCCGAGGGGATTCATCGGGTTATGCCGGGAAGATTCATCGGGTTATGCCGAAAAGATTCATCGGGTTATGCCGAGGGGATTCATCGGGTTATGCCGGGAAGATTCATCGGGTTATGCCGGGAGGATTCATCGGGTTATGCCGGGAAGATTCATCGGGTTATGCCAGGAAGATTTATCGGATTATGCCGAAAAGATTCATCGGGCTATGCCGAGGGGATTCATCGGGTTATGCCGAGAGGATTCATCGGATCATGCCGGGAAGGTTTATCGGGTTATGCCGAAAAATTCATCGGGTTATGCCGGGAGGGTTCATCGGGTTATGCCGGGAAGATTCATCGGGTTGTGCCGAAAAATTCATCGGGTCATGCCGGGGAGATTCATCGGGTTATGCCGGGAAATTCATCGGGTTATGCCGGGAGGCTTCATCGGGTTATACCGGGAAGGTTTATCGGGTTATGCCGAAAAGATTCATCGGGTCATGCCGGGGAGATTCATCGGGTTATGCCGGGAGATTTATCGGGTTATACCGGGGAGATCCGTGGTTTATACCGGGATAGTCGAGGAATGAGGTCCTACGATGCCATCGAATCATTTTTTTTTATCAAAATGCACGAAAATATTATGGGAAACTTACCTTTGGTCGTTTTCCGCTGCAAGGTTGTTTCAATGCTTGCGCGCTTTATTTCTTTTGGGCTACACCTGCTTCTTGCACAGCTGCTTTGTGTCGCACCTGTCTCAATTTTCCTAAACAAAGAAAAATTGTCAGTTTGAAAACGGCGGTTGGTTTGGGGGCCTTGACTGTTCCAATTGCTTTGTCTTGGCCTAATTCTTGTGGAGAAAATCTGCCATTGATCGGATCCACATGCGAAACCCTTTGGACTACTCAGACTTGCGTTTGCAGATTTTGTGATGGTTTGCCTTGTAAAGCTTTGGTTTTTTTTTTGTCCCGTTTTGCTTGGGGATTTTCGGTGGGGATTTTATTAGGAAGACTCTGTGGGGTTCTGTACAAGGGAATCTCCGTGGGCATTTGTCCAATGCAAACTCTGTGAGTATTTTTTTTATTTTATTATTGTAGCAGACTTGCCGGGGATGTGCTGGGGTGGACCTCTTTGGGGAATTGTACAAGGGAAGACTCCGTGGGGATTTGTAACAAGGGATACCCTGTGGAGATTTGTCGGTTTTGGAAGCAAATCAACTACCATGGCCAGTCGGTATGGGACTGACGCGCCACTGAGGTCGTACATTTATTTGACTCTTGCCAAACGGAGCCCTGTAAAAAAAATGGTCCTGCCACCTTCCTTTGTAATTTTTACGGGATTAAGATTTAGATCGAAAGGACTCAAAGAAAACTATGTAAAGGAAAGCATATGAGTTTAAAGAGAAGCGTCCCTTTCGGGAAGAGAAGAAGGACTTATCTGGAGTGTACGCTGGCTTCAACTAACATGACATGCCTTTTGGACTGGATGCCCGACCTTCAAGAAACTGCACTTCCTCATGAATCAAAACAGATCTATGTTTTTTTTTCAAAACCCGGGAACCTTGCCATTATGATTCTGAGGTGGAATCATCTTTTTGGCCGACAACGCCCTTTGCGGGTTTTCGCTAGTCGACCTCTCTCATTTCCCTTCTTACTGTCGCCTGCTAGCACTCTTTGCGAGTTTTTACTAAACAAGCTCTCTCATTTTCGACTTCCCTTCTCGCGTCGCCTCACGGTGCCCAAAGGTTTTCACCGACAAGACTCTCTCATTTTATTCTCCTCATTTTGTCGTATCAGACCCAAATAATCCCATCTTCTCATTTTGAAACGCTTCGTTGATTGATCAGAAGGACTTGAAAAAGGTTTGGGGTGAAAAGAATTTGGATTGAACTACAACCTCGGAACCTTTTGGGTGGGATTATTGCTGAATCATTATAACTTCTGCCCCAGTTTTACTTTCGGGGGAATTCCTGGATTTTATTTTGATGTGACTGAACCCCAAGGAGAGGTTGCCTACGTATCCTTTCGGAATCAAGTCAGACGTAGTTCATAACTTTGTTTTTGGACTTTTTTTTTTGTTTATATATTTTCTTATTTTTCCAATTCTTTCTTCTTCTTTTTTTCATTTTTTTTTCAATAATATTTTCAGGTTCCAAAGAGGGTAATCCAATAAGAGTAACCAGCTCAAATGGGTTTGCAAAGGGTTAATAGTGTTTGGGTAGCGAGAATGAAAGCCTTCGTCATCTCAAACTGTGCAAAGATATCGCCAGAGTGATTTAGACATATCACTGCACCTGCTTTCCAAGCAAGGCTGACGTCGTTTCTTTCGACGTCGCCCAGATACAAATGCTCCATTTGGTAACGTTTTTCAATGACGTATGTACCATTCTTTCTTGGTACAATTGCTCGTGACAAACCGCAATTATTAAGGTTATCATTCTGTACGGGTCTAAGCCCATTTATTGCTCTCAAACTCTGCTTCAGTGACGGACATTTTCCAAACCATGAACCAATTTTCTTTAGTTGTTCCTACTTTTCAAATTCTTTATATCTCAAATTTTGACTCATTATTTGAAGTCTGATCGGAGTTCTCTTGATCCGGGCATGAAGTCCGCAAACATGTCATGTTATTTAAAGCTGCATTTATTAGAATTGAAGAGAGCACAAAAGAAAACATAGAAGAAGAAAGTGAGTAATCAAGCATGATTTCATTTCTTGGCATTTTGGGGAAGATAAGGAAAAAGGTTGACATTCTGGAAATTAAAAACATGAAACTGAAGAAAAACATTTGAGTCACCCTCTGGGGTAACTCGTGATGCAGAGAAAGTGGCAAAACAGGTTCATTAGGACTTCCGTTTGATCAAGAATGGCGTAGCCTTCTAGTTTTGAAGCTTGGTGCTTGGTCCCATGTACGATACTTCAACGGTGCTAGTGCCCTCTCCTGGCTGGACCATGTGTATTTCGCATAGCTTTTCCCTTGTCGCCTCACATATTTCCTCACTCTCGTCGAGCGGGGACACCTTATCATCTCCCTCTTTGTTGTATTTTGGCTCCTGTGGTATGCGTCCGACAAACACTGGCTCATTCGGCCGAGGTGGTTTGATCGTCCCCCATACCATGGAGGCCTGCTTGAATACATCGCTTATTCCTTTTTCTTGCTCCGGAGTTACCCTAGGTCCCTTTTCTGTATCAGCAATAGCAATTATGGCTTTAAGTGCTGGATCAACTTCCTCGTCTTCACAAATCATCCCAACTATCGGCCCGTTGTTGTGGGCGGGCAGCGGATTATTGGTCACATTTGGGATATCCTCGTCTCTCAACACAATCTTCCCTTGGTCTAACAGATTCTCTACAGCTTGTTTCAATGTCCAACAGTCGTTGGTGTCGTGCCCTTCTACCCCTGAATGGTATGCACATCTGACACCCCGCTGATATGATGGTGATCCCGGGTTCTGCCCGTTTGGTGGTATGGGCTGCAACAAATTCATTTGGACAAGCTTAGGGAATAGAGCGGAATAGGGTTCACCGATTGGTGTGTAGTTGGGTCTCCTGGGTGGTTCCTGAGGACGGAAATTATTCTGAGGAGGTCGAGGATTGTAGTGGTTTCGGTGAGGAGGCTGATTCCTAGGATGTGGGGCCTGCCCCCGATTGACTGGTTGTGACCGCTGGATATAAGGCTGGGTGCTCATGACCATGTAGGGCTGAGGAGCGTAGGTCGCATTTTGGTGGGGGAAATAATGTTGCGAGGTTCTTTCCGAAGAACAAAGCCCGGGATTATGATATTCTCCCGCCTCTGATACTGCCATGGATGTTTCCTCTTTTTTCTTCCCTCTTGCCATTCCTCCAGACCCGCTTTGGACGGCTTGGGAGGTTTTCCTTATGGCTACCTGACTCAAAATTCTTCCCGTTTTCAAACCGTTCTCCACCGTCTCTCCAATCTTAATCGCTTCTGCGAAAGACTTTCCCATGGCCGACATCATGTTTTGGAAATAGTCGGACTCTTGAGCCTGGAGAAAAGTAGTGACCATCTCTATCTCGTCCATGGAAGGTTTTACCCTTGACGCTTGCTCGCGCCATTTGATGGCGTATTCTCTGAAACTTTCCGAGGGTTTCTTCTTTAAGTTTGACAAAGCATTTCTGTTTGGTGCGATGTCAATATTATATTGAAACTGCCCTACGAAGTCTCTGGCAAGATCATCCCATATATGCCAGCGAGATAGGTCCTGGTCCATATACCATTCAGAAGCGACTCCCACCAAACTTTCTCCAAAATATGCCATTAGCAGTTCTTCTTTTCCGCCGGCTCCGCGCAATTGATTGCAGTATTTTTTAAGATGTGCAATGGGGTCACCGTGCCCATCGTATTTCTCGAACTTTGGGGTCTTGAAACCCGCTGGCAGGTGCACGTGAGGGAACATGCATAGGTCGGCGTAAGAGACGCTCTTCTGTCCGCACAATCCTTGCATATTTTTCAAACTTCGTTCAAGGCTTCTCATTCTCTTGGCAATCTCATTTTGTTCTGCAATTCTGGGGTTCTGATCCTGCCCGGGTGCAAGCTCGCACTGAGGCGGTAGAGGATTAGTGCTGGTAGCGAACCTAGTTGGTTCCATTGAGAACGATGGTGCTTGGAATGTAAAAGAGGATGAGTCAAAGCTTGGCTTGTACGTGGCAGGCTGTGCCGTAATCGGGCAAGGCGATGCAGTAAAGATGTTTATGCTTGCATCGGTGGCTGACATTCGGGGATGAGGGTCAGAAGGCGATCCAGCAGAGAAGGCTGAGATGGCTGGGTACCCGAATGGGGTAGCAGGATAATTTATGGGGACATTAGAAGTCCCACTTGACCTGGAGAATAATTCAGGGAATCCGGGGACGACACTTGGCGGCTCTTTCCCATTATTCTAGTCGTCCAGCATTTCCAACATGCGGAGCCGTAGGATTCTATTTTCCTCCGCAGTTGCAGAGACTCAGGTGTGAGGACGGCTGAGATCGAGCTCTCCTCGGAAACAGGGATTGTTTGCAATGGAATTTCTGAAGACATTTCCACACTTCCTTTTGACCTGGTGAAGTAAGTGTGAGTACTGCTTCTGGTCCTAACAACAGGTAGTTGAACACTTCTCCTTGACCTCGTGAAGTATGAGTGCGAGGCCAGACTTTCACCAAACCAACCGTCTTTTCAAAAACCCTGGAGTACTCAACGACAAACGCACGGTTAATTTGCAGCAAATAACAGATAGTCAATCTCACGTTGGGCATGATACACCTATACAGTTAAGTGGATTACTACATGTTTGCTACGAGAGCATGCGTCATTCCGGCATTTTTCCTTTTATTAGTTTTTCCCCTTTTTTTCTTTTTTTTTTTATTATTATATATTTTTTATTTTGCAGTAAAAGAAATGCGACCGGATCCGATGAGGATTGCCTACGTATCACGATGCCTACGTGAATCAGATCATTACGTAGTTCGAAACTAACAAGTATAAAAATAAAGAAACAAGTGCTCATTTAGCATAGGGCTCAAAAGATTTGACTATTCTTTGTTTATTTACTTTTTCAATTTTTGTTTTTTTTTTGGAATTTTTGAAAGAAATGCTTTAAAAGAAGAAAGAAAATTTTGTTTATTTTGATTTTTGTTTTATTTTTTAAAGAAAGACTTCTAAAAAATTTATTTGCTTTTGACTTGAATTCTGGAAATTTATTAAAAAAGAAAATATGTTTGGTTGATTTTTTTCGTTTGTTTTACTTTTTCTACGGAAGAAAGAATGTATATGATGTTGCCTCTTAAATTTTGAAAGAGGGACTTTTAAGAAAATGATGTGGAATTCTGAGTTTTATTTATTTACAAAAGCACTTCTAAAGAAAAATCCTAATATTTTGAAATTCAATTTTTCAAATATTTTTTTTTAAACATTTTACAAAAGAGAGACTAAAAAGCAAAGAGTATCTTTTTTGGATTTTTATTGCTGATTTTTAATTCTTATTACATTATTTCACATGAAAGACTTCAGAAAGAAGGAGACTATTTTTATTTGAGTTTAAAGAAAACTTCTATATTATTTTTTGTTTCTTTTCTTTTTTTATATTTTCTAAGGAAAAATTTATAAAGAAAGAACTAAAGGGAAATATTTTTTTTTTTTGATTTTTGAAAATTGGGGCCGGAACCGATGAGGTTTGCCTACGTATCTCACATCCGGTGAGAATCAGACATGCGTAGTTCGGGATATCGTGAATAGAGAAAATCAAATAAACCTAGAAAACAAGAATATATATTTTTATTATTTTTTTTCTTTTGAAAAGAGATAAAGACTAAAGAAAAATATTTTTTTTTTTAGGAAATATTTGGACTATTAGTCTAAATTTATAAAAAGGGGTACTACGAAAGAAACAACATTTTTTTTTTGAATTATGAATTTTCTATTTTTTTTTACATTTAAACAAATACCTTCTCTTTTTTTTTTTGATTTTGAAAGTGATAAAAAGAAAACTTTTATATTATTTTAAAAAAAAAAAATCAAACTAGAAGACAATCTTTTTTTTTATATATTTTTTAGAAGAAATTCCGGCGAGGTTTCGACACTACTCGGACATTGGCTTTTCCAAAAGAAGTAATTATCTCCCTACGCTGCTATTTTTCCTTTTATTTTTAGAAACCGGTCAGCATGCGGAACTGAAGCAAATAAATACGCAAAATGAATAGGATGCAGCATGATGGTCTTTTCATTTCAGGTTGCTAGTCCTAGACGGACCCAACCCCTGTGTTGAGTCCCCTAAGTCAAATGCAACATGATGCAAATAAGCGTTCCTACTAGGGATACGGCATGAAGTTTCGTTATACTAGGTTCAACCTGGGTATTTGTTCTAGACTGTGTACCCGAGCGGACAAACTCGAGTCGAGGAGGGGGCTACGTACCGGGGACCCGCGAGATCGTCCGGCTTTGTAACTTGTCCGACCTCTTTCTTACTTCAGGTATTGACACTAACAGAATAGGGAGTCTCGACCAGCGAGCTTCTCCCCGGAGGTAAGAAGAGAAGGGTTTCGGCACAGTTTATATATAGTTCAGATAATATCAAAGAGGTAAAAGACAACATTTAGCACGTTTATGCAGAAACATGTAATAAAGATCAGATAATAAAGCCAAATATAACAATTATTCTAAGCTAGAATTCTTGAACCCTGAACCAGCGGTTCTAGGTCACATCTCCAGCGGAGTCGCCAGAGCTGTCACACCTCCTTTTTGCGCGCCCGCCCCGAAGGATAAAAGCGCGAGGGGAGTTTTTCCAATTTAATTGACAATATTCGAAATGAGATTATTTAATGAATTCAGAGTCGCCACTTGGGAAAGGTTTGGCTTTTGGTGTCCCAAGTCACCGATTTATCTTGAATCCCAAATCGAGGAAATTTTCGACATTTCCAAATGAAGTCTGCGAACCAGAAATTCTAAGTAAGGAATTCTGTTGACCCGAGGGAAGGTGTTAGGCACCCTCGAATCTCGTGGTTCTAGCACGATCGCTTAAATTGTTATAATGGCTAAATATCTGATTTAAATACATGTTGTGACTTATGTGCTTTATTAAGTTTAAACCGCTTTTATTATTATCATTTATTTTTTATAGAATTTCAACGTCGTGAAAATGCATCTCGAGCAACGTGACAATCAATGCACCCGTGATCGTCAACACATTTTGACTCCGTTGAGATTTGGATTTGGGTCACATCAATGTGCACCCGAATTTAAGAATATAATTTAATTAAGTCGCACCTAAAGAGTCTAACGCGTTATTATTTTTTGGAAAGGCCATGAAATTTACTGAAACGGCCCGTCCTGGATTCTAAATATTTATTATGTTTAGTTATTGAGGGCCTCGCAATTTACATTTTTATTTGGCGAGGCTCGTCTCTATTTTAGAAGGGATATCCTAAAGTGACTACATTTCTATTATGTTTGTCCCTAAAATGAAAGAAAGAACAATGTATGCTGATTAAATGGCATGCTTAGCTAATCCTAACCTTTTATTGATTATCTAATTACGAGGCGAAGAACATTGTATCTCATGGAACATACTTTTACTCTGATAAAAATGCATATGAAATTGACGAAATGCTACGCTTATTCTTAACATTTCTTGAGTTGAATTTAACTAAACTTAATTAGACTAGATTAGAGGAATCAGATACTGGACATTGTTACTAATGGGATTCGAAAGTGACCCTATGTACTGCCTAATGGGACCTGGTAAAAGGAAAAATAAAACAGAAAAAAAACATTGTATAAGGTTGGGGTATACATACCCTGTATTGACAAACAACCACAAAACAAAAACACAGAAGACTAGAATTCAATCAGGCGTTAGTTAACATATCCTTTCATGCTATTGCGTTGTAAACTAATCAATTATACAAAAACCCATTACTTATTCTATGAGTATTACAACATATACTTAAACTTCTTCAATATCTTTCATTTTTCATGCCTTCAAACTGTTTCAATTACACCAACATGGGACTCGAAATGTGTACCTGGAAAGTGCTTACAGTTGAAGAAAGTAGGGAAAGTCAGTAGAGCAAGAGTAGAAGATAGCAACAATAGCAGCAGCAGTAACAACAGGTAACCAATAGAAACAAATCCCAGTGCAAGATGCAGTTTAGAGCCAATTGAAAAATGGCAAAAATGAAAGCAAATTCCCAGTAATATGGAATCAGAATTTAAGCAGAATGGACCCAGAAATGAACCGATGCTACACACAACTTGTAATTTCAAACAAGACTCAGAAGAAATCAATATGGAACAAGGAAATCCAGACCAGTGAGAATCAAGACAAAGATGAAAATGCAGTCCCATTTTCTGTGTTATGCTTCTCTCTATCTATTTCTGTCTGTGTGTGTGTGTATATTATCCAAAATGTCTAGAAACCTGAGTTTAAGCCTAAAAATCTGCCTACCTTTTCCTCTTTCAAAATTTGTTTTCAAACTCAAAGTTCCCCCCAATCTCTCTTTGTCTTCTTTTTTTTAAAAAACTGATGGCAGTCTGCCTTTTATAAGCCTAAAATCAAACCTTTAACAGCCTGTTTAGAACATCACAACACCCCTCCCATGTGCCTTCACATTTTCAGATTCTACTTGGCTAATTAAGTATGAACAAAACCCCATGATATTCCCTGGCAGACTCACTTTAAGTAATGTTTATTATTTCCGAAACTAAAGTAGAGTATGGGCAGCAGAATGTAGTCTGACAGCATATGCTGTCAAACTATTTTAATTCAAACAGGGCCTTTATGCACATGTTGTGCACAAATGCACATGCCATCAATTCAGATTACAATTACAGCCTACACCTTAGATTTCTGAAATCAAATTAGCAATTATAAGTAACTAAACTCAGTTCCTAATCGATTCAGGCAATGCTTAACAGAAGCAGGTCAATTGGTTATTGTTCGGACAACTGAAACTAATTGACGACATATGTCGACTCGACTATACTAATCATAACACGTACAATCGTAGCCAAAAATCAGAAATCTAAGAGTATCACACAAGGGGTTCAGATTGCAATGTCAACACAGAAATGACCTCGGGAGCTAATTGAAATGACCAATTACGAATTCAATTGAACATACAGTTTACACACATACATTACGAAGAAAGACTTGACCGAATACAGAGGTCCGGTCAAGGTGGACAATAGCAGTTCAAAAACACAAAACAAAACGTTTGGTCATACGGACGGACTTTTAACAACACACAAACATACGAACTGAAATAAAGAAAAGAAAATTAACTCACCTTAAAGCTTTGAAAGAACAAATCAGAAAAAATCCACTTGTGTTTTGAACAGATCCTCCTTAAGGCTGAACAGACTTTAATCGAAGTGTTTCTCAGATGAGAAACACTTCGATTAAGGTCCATTAGACCTTAATCTCTTGGTTTAAGCAGGCATGGACCAGGCTTGGGGTTTCTAGGGTTCGTGGATGGTAGATTTGGGATTTGGGCTTCCATGGTTAGATTCGGACCAAACCAAGCATGGTTTGGTCACGAGGGGGGTCCGGGGACTGTCTGGTATGAATTTAGGGCAGATCGGTGTAGATCGAGTTTTGACACGAATCTTCAAATGAAGATTCGAGAAGGTGGGATGGGATTCGAGCTGAACGGTTGGTAGATTCATGTTCAAGGTGTCAAGGTGGTCCTAGGGTGTTAAGGTGAAGGTCACCGGCATTCATGCCGCCGGGATTAATGGTGAGGAATAAGGGGGCGGCTAGGGTTTCGTGGGGAAGGGGATGAGGACGAAAGCTGGGGTATTGGATAGGGGGGCAGGGTATGGTAGGAGGCTTATATATGGAATGGGTGGATTGATTTCAACCATTGGATGAGGCGAGATGGACGGCTTGGATCTGAAGGTTTAATAGAAACGTCGTCGTTTGGCTTAGTAGGGGTCAGATTTGGTTTGGGTAGCGGGTCGGGTAATGGGAGTTATGGGTGAGAGATCCGGACCGTTGGTTTGAACGGTCGTGATGGATTGGCATTGAAACGACGTAGTTTTGGTGTTAAACTACGTCGTTTTGTGGCCTGGGGGTGGGCTGTTCAGACTGGTGGCTTGGGCTGTTCATTTGGGCCTCAGATTTTGAAAATGGGAACTGGCCCAAATTCATTTAAAACAAGTTTCAACCTCTTTTTCTTTATTTCTAATTTTCTTAAACACACAACCTAATTAAATAAAACTAAACACCATTAACTAACACTTAACGTATTTATTACATGCAATATAAAAATGTCAAAAGTAGGTAAAATTAAACAAGGCAACAAATCAGGACAAACAAAATGCGTACTTTGTGATTTTCCATTTAACAACCGGATTACGGTTTAAATTACGCATGACACATACATTTTTTGTATTTTGTTTCAATAAAAATAAAAATGGACAAAAAATCATAAATAATTAACAAAGTGCCATGTAAAATCCAAAAATTGTACAACATGACCATTTGTTATTATCTTTATTTCTTTTGGAGCGATTGTCGCGTAAAAACAAAAATCACGTGCTCACAGTGACTAGTTTTATGTGATTAGTTAGTAGTTTATGGTAATTTAAGTTAGTATTGTACTAATATTGCTAATCAGCTAAGATCTGTAATGTGCAGTCGGTAGTTTTGATTTCCAGGATATGTATAGTAGTAGTTAATTGTATTCAGAGGGCCAGCAGGCTTCAGTAATAAATTGGGCCAAAAGTGGGCCTAGTTGGGTGGCCTAGTCAGGATCACCTCCAGTGTGGTTCTGGACCCTTTTCTCATATGCTAGGCTTATTTTCGAGGCCCAAATAGGGTCAGCATTTGTTGATTGTGATCAAATATCCTATTGGGCCTTCTGCAGGCCTATCTCACCCTAGAATAATCAGAAATTGCCATGCCTACCTAATTTGCTTCAACAATTTTGTCTATTGAACTTTATGCTTAGTATAATAAACTTGGGCTTCTAGTACTGAAGGCATAGTTGTGCAAAGTTGGGCCTTGAATTTGGCCCACTTGAAGTTGTGTGACCGTTTGTCCTTGTCTTCGCACCTGGGCTCGATCTTGAGCCCAGTTTTTCTTATTCTCCTCTTTCAAAAAAAAAGATAGTCTTTAAATAATTTTAGGCTTCATGCTAACCCTGATTTTTCTTAGGTAAGTAAAGGCTCAGCATATCACTTTTAGATACTTACAAATCAGTAGCTATACATTAAATTCCTTAATTTAGTCTCAAACATGGATATCCGTAGAATGATTTAGGCACGTCTAATATATAATTGTTGTCACGTACACATTCGCGTGACATAACTACGATCTTAAAAACAAAATCGGAGTATGCATTCGCGCAACTTCGACTAAACTTCTTAATAATAATAAAGCGTTATTAATTATGGACATGTATGCGTGACATGATTTTTGATGCACCAAACATATGGATACTGTCACGACCCTAAACTCGAACCCGGTCGTGATGGCACCTCTCGTAAAGACAAGGCCAGCCAATTATACCCAATTCACCTTTTAAATAGTTAATCAACATAAAAGTAGTCTAAGCATAATTTAATAATACTAAGCATCGGAAAAATAAAATGCGGAAGTACCACCCGACATAGTCCTAATCGGAGGTGTCACAAGTCACGAGCATCTATAAGCCATAGTACAAATCTTCTAAAACCATAACTAGCACAAATGTTTGAGAAGGAATAGAAATGATAGTAGAGTAGAGACACGGGGCTGCGGACGTCAACAACTACCTCAAAATCTTCGAAAGCTCGCTTGAAGCTGGAGGAATCAGCACACGGGAGTGGAACTAGCTACGCCTGAATCTGCACACAGGGTGCAGGGAGTGAAGTGAGTACTCCAACTCAATGAGTAACAAATGTAAATAACGACTGAAGGTAAGAAAACATATAAAGCACAAGACATTCTATAATGAAGCAAAAAAGTCATTTAAAAATAGTAAAACCAATAAAAATCCAGTAAAATCCTCTTTCAACAAGTAAACAAGTAATTGACAGGTATTTAAGGTAAAGTAACCAAATAGAAGTTCGCCTCTCGGGCACAGTATCTATAAATCCGCCCCTCAAGCAACATCTCGGATCACTGCCAGCCCCTTGGGCTCAATCTCACATCATAATGGGTACCCGCGCTCATTGGGGGTGTGCAGACTCGTAGAGGAGCCCCTTACGGATCAAGCGCAATAACAAGCCATCTCGTGGAATCAAAACAAGGCCCTCGGCCTCATATAAATCAATCCACCTCGTGGCGTACATGTCTCAGGCCCTTGGCCTCCAATCAGTATCAGTGTTTCCTCAAAACATAGGCCATCGGCCTTACTCAGTCAAAAATACTCATAAGCTTCTCGGGCAACAGTAAAACAATGTTTCTCAACACCAAACATCATTTAAATATCATTTAAGTATTAAAACTGAGTAAACATGACTGAGTATAAAAACAGTGGAAAAATAACATGACTGAGTTCAAGTATAAAGTTAAAACAGTGAGGAAATATCAATAAAAGGCCATGAAGGGTGCAATTAGTTGGCACTAGGCCCAAATATGGCATTCAGCTCAAAGAATGATGATAGAAAATAGTTTTCAGTCAAATATGCGGTAAAATCATCAATCGGGACGGACCAAGTCACAATCACCAATAGTGCACGACACCACGCTCGTCATCAAGCGTGTGGCTCACCTCAACATAGCACTACGATGTGCAAATCCGGGGTTTCAAACCTTCAGAACATCATTTACAATTATTACTCACCTCGAACAGGCTAAATCTCTAGCTCGCAATGCCTTTGCCCCTCAAATTAGCCTTCACGCGCATCAAATCTATCCAAAATCAGAACGAGGACGTCAAAGTATGCTAGGGGAACAAAGCCCAAGCGAAAACAATCAATAAAGGGCACACATCCCGAAATCACCAAAACCCGACCCCCGGGACCACGTCTCGGAATTCAGAAATTTTTACACCAGTAGATTTCTTATCTCCCCACGAGTCTAGACATATCAAGAACACCGAAATCGGAGTCCAAATGACCCCTCAAATGCCCATTTAAAGTCTTCTTAAACTCAAGCCCTAATCCCCAATTTTTAGCCCTTTAATTCCTTTAATTATAGCCTTAATCCATGAAATACTACCATAGAAATGTGTTTTAGGTCCAAAATACTTAGCTTAACGAAGTTCACTTGAAATCCCTCTTCCAAATCGTCCAAAAGCTCCCAAGCCGAAGTAAACAATGGTGAAATAACCCAAAATTTTGCGAAGGACTCTTCTAATTCTTCTGCCAAGCTATTCCGCATCTGCGGCACCTTTGCCGCTTATGCGGTACCGCATTTGCGGTCTACCTTCCGCTTCTGCGGAAATCACTTAACGGACTAGATTTCGCATCTGCAGTCCATACTCCGCGTCTACGACTCCGCAGGTGCGATCCATCTACCGCATCTGCAGTTCTTGAATATTCCTCCCAAATCCGCATATGCATCTCCCCTTCCGCACGTGCGGCGCAACACCTATGGTTCCTAAACCGCAGGTGCGAAAACACCAGAAGCAGTAAAACTTTAGCAGCTGCAATAACATCTCAACCTCTCCGTTAACCATACGAAATCACCCCGAGGCCCCCGAGACCTCAACCAAAAGCACAAACATAACCCAATACCTTATTCAAATTTGTTCCAACCATCAAAACACCTCAAACAACATCAGATCACCCAAAACATATCAGATTCAAGCCTAAGTTTCTAAAATCTTTCGAATTACGTTTTTGATAAAAAAACCAACCAAACCACGTTTGAATAACCTAAAAATTTACACACACATCCCAAATGACCTAACGAAGCTACTGCAACTCTCGGAATTTCATTCCGACCCCTATATCAAAATCTAGCCTTCCAACCGGAAATCGCCAAAATATCAACTTCGCCAATTCAAGCCTAAATCAACTCCGAACCTCCAAAACTCATTCCGATCACACTCCTAAGTCAAAAATCACCTCCCAAAGCTAACCGAACCATCGGAACTCCCATCCGAGCTCTATAACACATAAGTTAACATTCGGTTGACTTTTCCAACTTAAACTTCCTTAAAAGAGACTAAGTGTTTCAAACTTTACCATAATCATTCCGGACTCGATCTGACCAACCCGATACCATAAAACATGGATAATAAGGCATAAAGAAGCAGAAATAGGTGAAACGGACCGGTAACTCATGAGACGATTGGCTGGGTCGTGACATCCTCCCCAACTTAAACAAACGTTCATCCTCAAACGAGTCAAGAAACATAACTGAAGCCTCAAACAGGTGAGGATATCTTCTTCGCATCTCCCGCTCGGTCTCCGAAGTAGCCTCCTCCACGGGCCGACCTCTCCATTGCACCTTCACTGAGGCTATATCCTTTGACCTCAACTTCCGAACCTGACGACCCAAAATAGCTACTGGCTCCACATCAAAGGTCAAATCATCATCCAACTGAACCTTGCTAAAATCTAGATCATGAGACAGATCCCCAATATACTTCCGGAGCGTAGAAACATGAAATACCGGATGCACGCTTGACAAGATGGGTGGAAAGGCAAGCTCATAAGCCACCTCCCAGTTCCTCCGAAGCACCTCAAAATGCCCAATGAATCGCGGACTCAATTTTCCTTTCTTTCCAAGTCTCATAACACCCTTCATGGGTGAAACCTTTAATATAGCCTTCTTGCCAACCATGTTGGACACATCTTGAACCTTCCTATCAGCATAACTCTTTTTCCTCGACTGCGCTATACGAAACCTCTCTTGAATCACCTTCACCTTCTCCAAAGCATCCTGTACCAAATCATTCCCCAATAGCCTAGCCTCACCGGGCTCGAACCAACCAACTGGAAATCTACACCGTGTCCCATACAAAAACTCATAAGGAGCCATCTGAATACTTGACTGGTAGCTGCTGTTATAAGCAAACTCTGCAAGTGGTAGAAACTCATCCCATGATCCTCCGAAATCAATGACACAAGCACGCAACATGTAATCCAATATCTGAATAGTACGCTCGGAGTGACCGTCCATCTGAGGATGAAAAGTTGTGCTCAACTCCACATGAGTACCCAACTCACTCTGCACGGCCCTCCAAAACTACGAAGTAAACTAAGTACCTCTATCTTAAATGATAGAAACGGAACACCATGCAAGTGAACAATCTCTCGAATATAGATCCCTGCCAACTGCTCTAAAGAATAAGTAGTACACATAGGTATGAAGTACGCGGACTTGGTCAGCCAATCCACAATCACCTAAATAGCATCGAACTTCTTCAAACTCTGTGGAAGCCCAACAACAAAGTCCATAGTGATCCTTTCCCACTTCCACTTAGGAATATCTATCTGCTGAAGCAAGCCACCCGGCCTCTGATGCTCATGTTTCATGTGCTGACAATTGAAACACCGAGCTACAAATCCCACAATGTCTTTCTTCATTCTTCTCCACAAATAGTGCTGCCTCAAATCCTGATACATCTTCGCGGTATCTGGATGAATGGAATACCGTGAGCTATGGGCCTCCTCTAGAATCAACTCCGAAGCCCATCCACATTGGGCACGCAAATCCGGCCATGCATCCTCAACACCCCATCATCACCAATGGTCACATCTCTTGGATCATCATGCTGAACTCTGTCCTTAAGGACAAGCAAATCCGGATCATCATACTGGCGCTCTCTGATGCGATCATATAATGAAGACCGAGAAACCACACAAGCCAATACCCAACTGGGCTCCGAAATATCTAACCTCATGAACCGATTGGCCAAGTCCTGAACATCAACTGCAAGAGGTCTCTCCCCAACTAGAATATATGCCAAACTACCATACTCACTGCCTTTCGGCTCAAAGCATTGGTCACCACATTGGCCTTTCCCGGATGATACAATATAGTGATATCATAATCCTTTATCAACTCCAACTATCTCTGCTGCCTCAAATTAAGATCCTTTTGCTTGAACAAATGCTGAAGACTACGATGATCAATGAACACCTCATAAGATATGCCATACAAGTAATGCCTCCAAATCTTCAATGCGTGAACTATGGCAGCCAACTCTAAGTCATGAACATGGTAGTTCTTCTCATGGGGCTTCAACTAATGAGAATCATAAACAATAACTCTACCATCTTGCATCAACACACAACCAATCCCAACTCTTGAAGCATCATAATACACGGTATAGGAACCTGAAGCTGATGGCAAAACCAACACTAAAGTTGTGGTCAAAGCTATCTTGAGCTTCTGAAATTTGTCCTCACACCCGTCCGACCATACAAATGAAGCGCTCTTCTGAGTTAACTTGGTCAAGGGCGATGCGATATATGAGAATCCCTAAACAAACCGACAATAATAGCCTACCAAACCAAGAAAGTTGCGAATTTTTGTGGCTGAGGACGGTCTGGGCCAACTATGTACCGCCTCTATCTTCATCGGATCAACCTGAATACCCTCGCTGGACACCACGTACCACAGGAAAGCCACTGAACCAAGCCAAAACTCACACTTGGAGAATTTTGCATAAAGCTTCTCCGCCCTCAATCTCTGCAACACAACTCTTAAATGCTCCGCGTGCTCCTCCTAACTACGCGAATACACCAGAATATCATCAATGAAGACTATGACGAATGAATCGAGATAAGGCCGGAACATGTTGTTCATCAAATGCATGAACACTGCTGGGGCATTGGTCAGCCCAAAAGACATCACCAAGAACTCATAATGACCATATCGGGTCATGAAAGTCGTCTTCGGAATATCCAAATCTGTGATCTTCAACTAGTGATAACTTAAATGGAGATCAATCTTGGAGAACACTCTCGCTCCCTGAAGTTGATCAAAAAAATCATCAATGCGAGGCAAAGGATACTTGTTCTTAATTGTTACCTTGTTCAATTGCCTATAATCAATGCACATTCTCATTGTGCCATCCTTCTTCTTCACAAATAGAACCGCTGCACCCCAAGGTGACACACTAGACCGAATGAACCCTTTATCAAGGAGTTCCTGAAGCTGCTCCTTTAACTCCTTCAACTCTAAACCCCGCTGGTGCCATACGATAGGGCGGAATAGAAATGGGCTGAGTGCCCGGCACCAGGTCAATACCAAAATCAATATCCCTGTTCAGTGGCATGCCCGACAGGTCTGCAGGAAACACATCGGGAAATTTCCTCACAACTAGAACAGAATCAATACTAGGAGTCTCAGCTCTGACATTCCTCACAAATGCTAGATATGAAAGACAACCCTTCCCAATCATACGATGGGCCTTCAAGAAAGAGATCACTCTACTAGAAACATAATCAGTCACACCTCGCCACTCGATCCATGGCACACCCAGCATAGCCAGTGAGACTTTCTTAACATGACAGTCTAGAATAGCACAACATGGAGATAACCAATCCATGTCCAAAATGACATCAAAATCCACCATGCTTAATAGCAACAGTTCCACTTGGGTCTCCAGACCCCTAATAGTCACCATATACGACCGGTACACACGGTCGACAATAACAGTATCGCCCACCGAGGTAGATACATGAACAAGTAAAGCAAGAAACTCACGGGGCATATCGAAATAACGAGCAAAGTATGATGACACATAGAAAAGGTGGAACCAGGATCAAATAATACAGAGTCATCTCTGTGGAAGACTAAAACAATACCTATAATTACATCATCTGAAGCAATAACATCGGGTCTACCTGGAAGAGCATAGAAACGGGCTTGACCGCCCCCTGATCGACCTCCCTCTCTGGGGCGACCCCTGGCTGACTGATCTCCACCCCTAGCTGGCTGAGGCGGTGGTGGTGAAGAAACTGGCGCTGAAGCTGATGACTGACCCCTCTGCTGGGATGAACTAGCAACACGATGAGGACATTGCCTCCCCAAGTGGCCCATCTCCATAACAACTCCCAGGTGTTGGAGAAGGGGATTGAAGGGAACCCCTCGCACCGGAGTGACTAGCAGATGCACTCGGCATAGAAGAGCCCTGAGCTGATGGAGCACGGGATGAACTCTAAGCTGGAAGGGCACTGAGTGATGACTGGCCCTGCTGAGATCCATGATAACCATGACCCGAAGATGCCCCACGATAACCTGGGTGAGCTGGCCGAGCCGATTTGAATGAACGGTCCCTGTCATGCTGAAACTGACCCCTCGAAGGAGTACCACTATAGCTGCCAGATCCTCAAGGCCTCTTGGCCTCCCTCTCGTCTCGCTCCTGACGGCAAACCAACTCAATCTCATGGGCGATATCAACAACCTCCTCCAATGTAGCACCAGATACCCTCTCTCTGGTCATAAGATTACAGAGCTGGTAAGTAAGACCATCAACAAATCTCCTGATCCTCTCTCGATCTGTCGGAACCAACCAGATGGCATGACGTGACAACTCAGAAAACCTCAACTCATACTGCGACACGGTCATCTCCCCCTGTCGCAACCACTTAAACTGCCTACGCAGCTCCTCTATGTGGGACTGCGGCACATACTTCTCCAGGAAGAGAATGGTGAATTGTTGCCAGGAAAGGGGTGCTGCACCAACAGGCCTATGCCTCTCAAAATCCTCCCACCAAGTGAAAGCAGCTCCCGAAAATTGATAGGTGGTAAAAGTAACCCCGCTACTCTCCAGAATACCTGCAGTACGAAGCATCCTTTTACACTTATCCAAAAAGCCCTGGGCATCCTCGCCCTCTGCGCCACTGATGGTCGGAGTCTGTAATCTACCAAATCTTTCCAAACTATGTTGCTCATCCTCCGGCATGATAGGAACCATAGAGTCCCGAGCAGCTGCAACCGGCTGGACTAGATGCACCCCCAGCATCTGAAGTCCCTACATGACCTGATCAGGTGTGCGAGCGGCGGGAGTCTGATTGCCTCCCCCGGCCTGCAAAGTAGCTACAACTGTAATGGATGAAACCGCCTGATCCAGGCCAGTGCAAACTGATAAGGTCTGTGCCAAGGCCTCTTGAAGAACACAGAATCACGATGGGCACAGCTGGTGCCTAAACTAGTATTGTTGCAGCGTCCATAGCTGGGACCTGGTCCTGAACTGGGGTAGCTGGTGGATCTACAGGTGCTACCCTCGCTGCTCTGCCTCTACCGCGGCCGCGTCCTCGGCCTCTGGTGGCCACAGCTGGTGGCACTGGTGGTCGTCCACCCTGTCTGTTAGCGCGTGTCCTCACCATCTGTAAGAGAATAGAATAACAGAAGTTTAGTACTCGTATCAACAAGTTCGCACGACAAGAATTTCAAGAATATGAAGTTTTTCCAAAAGGTTCTGCAGCCTCTCAAGGATAAATATAGACGTCTCCGTACCGATCCGCGAGACTCTACTAAACCTACTCATGACTCGTGAGACCTATGCAACCTAGGCTCTGATACCAACTTGTCACTACCCTAAACCCGAACCCAATTGTGATGACGCCTCTCGTGAAGACAAGGCCAGCCAATTATACCCAATTCACCTTTTAAAATAGTTAATCAACATAAAATTAGTCTAAGCATAATATAATAATACTAAAAAATGGAAAAATATCGTTAAAATGTGGAAGTACCACCCGACACAGCCCTAACCGAGGTGTCACAAGTCACGAGCATCTATAAGCCATAGTACAAATCTTCTAAAACCATAACTAGTAGAAATGTTTGAGAAGGAATATAAATGATAGAGGAGTAGAGACACGGGGTTGCGGACGTCAACAACTACCTCGAAATCTCCGAAAGCTCGTTTGAAGCTGGAGGAATCAGCATTCGGGAGCGGAACCAGCTGTGCCTGAATCTGCACACAGGGTGCAGGGAGTAAAGTGAGTACTCCAACTCAGTGAGTAACAAATGTAAATAACGACTGAAGGTAAGAAAACACATAAAGCCCAAGGCATTCTATAATGAAGCAGAAAAAGTCATTTAAAAACTGTAAAACCAGTAAAAATCAAGTAAAATCCTATTTCAACAAGTAAACAAGTAATTGAAAGGTAGTTAAGGTAAAGTAAACAAAAAGAAGTTCGCCCCTCAGGCACAGTATCAATAAATCCGCCCCTCGAGCAACATCTCGGATCAGTACCAGCCCCTCGAGATCAATCTCACATCACAATGGGTACCCGCGTTCACTGGGGATGTGTAGACTCGTAGAGGGGCCCCTTACGGCCCAAGCGCAATAACAAGCCATATCGTGGCATCAGATCAAGGCCCTCGGCCTCATATCAATCAAGCCACCTCATGGCATACATGTCTCAGGCCCTCAGCCTTCAATCAGTATTAGTGTTTCCTCACAACATAGGCCCTCGGCCTTACTTAGTCAAAAAATACTCACAAGCCCCTCGGACAATAGTAAAACAATATTTCTCAGCCCCAAACATCATTTAAAATATCATTTAAGTCTTAAAATTGAGTAAACATGGCTGAGTATAAAAACAGTGGAAAAATAACATGACTGTTTTCAAGTATTAAGTCAAAACAGTGAAGAAATATCAATAAAAGGCCCCGAAGGGTTCAAATAGTTGGCACTAGGCCCAAATATGGCATTCAGCCCAAGGAATGATGATAGAAAATTGATTTCAGTCAAATACGCGATAAAATCATCAATCGAGACAAACCAAGTCATAATCCCCAATAGTGACCGACCCCACGCTCGTCATCAAGCGTGTCTCTCACCTCAATATAGCACTACGATGTGCAAATTCGGGGTTTCAAACCATCAAAATATCATTTACAATCATTACTCACCTCGAACCGGCTAAATCTCTAGCTCGAGACGCCTTTGCACCTCGAATTGGCCTCCATGCGCATCGAATCTATCCAAAATCAGAACGAGGACGTCAAAGTATGCTAAGGGAACAAAGCCCAAAAACAATCAATAAAGGGCACAAATCCCGAAATCACCAAAACCCGACCCCCGGGACCACGTCTCGAAATTCAGAAATTTTTACACCAATAGATTCCTCATCTCCCCACGACTCTACACATATCAAGAACACTAAAATCGGAGTCCAAATGACCCATCAAATCCCCATTTAAAAGCCTCTTAAAATCAAGCCCTAATCCCTAATTTTTAGCCCTTTAATTCCTTTAATTACAACCTTAATCCATGAAATACTACCATAGAAATGTCTTTTAGGTCCAAAATCCTTACCTTAACGAATTTCCCTTAAAATCCCTCTTCCAAATCGTCCAAAAGCTCCCAAGACAAAGTCAAAA
This sequence comes from Nicotiana tabacum, assembly GCF_000715075.1. Lineage (NCBI taxonomy): Eukaryota > Viridiplantae > Streptophyta > Magnoliopsida > Solanales > Solanaceae > Nicotiana > Nicotiana tabacum. Next base: position 14,108,921 of record NC_134095.1, read on the forward strand.
ATGGTGAAATAGCCCAAAAATTTGCGAAGGACTCTTTTAATTCTTCAGCCTAGTTATTCTGCATCTACGGCACCTTTGCCGCTTCTGCGGTACCGAATTTGCGGTCTACCCTCTGCTTCTACAGAAATCACTTAACGGACCAGATTCCACATCTTCGGTCTACACTCCGCATCTGCGACACCGCAGTTGCGGTCCATCTACCGCATATGCGGTTCCTGACTATTCCTCCCAAATCTGCATCTGCATCTCCCCTTCCGCACATGCGGCGCCGCACCTGTTGTCCCCAAACCGCAGGTGCGAAAATACCAGAAGCAACAAAACTTCAGCAGCTGCAATAACATCTCAACCTCTCCGTCAAGCATCCGAAATCACCCCGAGGCCCCTGGGACCTCAACCAAAAGCACACACGTAACCTAATACCCTATTCAAACTTGTTCCAACCAGCAAAACACCTCAAACAACATCAAAACACCCAAAACACATCGGATTCAAGCCTATGTTTCTAAAATCTTCCGAATTACGCTTTTGATAAAAACCCGACCAAACCACGTCCGAATAACCTGAAAATTTGCACACACATCCCAAATGACCCAACGAAGCTACTACAACTCACGGAATTCCATTCCGACCCCTATATCAAAATCTCGCCTATCAACCGGAAATCGTCAAAATATCAACTTCGCCAATTCAAGCCTAAATCAACTCCGAACCTCCAAAACTCATTCCGATCACGCTCCTAAGTCATAAATCACCTCCCAAAGCTAACCGAACCATCTTAACTCCCATCCAAGCCTTCTAACACATAAGTCAATATTCGGTTGACATTTCCAACTTAAACTTCCTTAAAAGAGACCAAGTGTCTCAAACCTTACCAAAATTATTTCGGGCTTGATCCGACCAACCTGATACCATAAAACACGGAGAACGAGGCATAAAGAAGCAGATATGGGGGAAACAGAGCGGTAACTTATGAGACGACTGGCCAGGTCATCATAGGTACACGTACGCGTAACCTGTTTTAAGATAATTTCTTAATTAAAAGAGGTGAAAGAACATAGGTTCCAAAATAAGTAGTTAAACAATTCAATAATCCAGGTACGATCAAAGCGACCATGCTAAAATAACGGAAATCGGGAATGCCTAATACCTTCTTCGGGGTTAACAGAATTTCTTACCCGGATTTCTGTGTCTCGCGGACTGTATAACAGATTCAACTTCCTCGATTCAAGATTTTAAACCGGTGACTTAGGACACCATACATTATCCTAAGTGACGACTCTGAATTTAATATAAATAATCTCGTTTCGATTGTTACTTAAATTGGAAAAAACTCTCTTATACCCTTTCGGGGTAAAAAAAGGAGGTGTGACAATTATCATGAGTGATTTGCAAATCATCATGGGCGGTTTGGCCGAGGTCGACCAGTGATCTATGGAATGAGCCGCCAAACGGTCAATCACGGCCGAGGTCGAGCAGCGTGGATAAAAGTAACAACTAGTTTTGCATTGGGATCATCAGAGGGAATATTCTCTCTGTTTGTACTTTTAGAATTTTTTGGGAATATCCCATATAAATAGAATGAGAGATAAGAAAAAAGACATGTTAAATGAACCAACAATCAAAACAAACAAGATTAACACATAAATTATAAATAAATAAATAAAAAAGCAACAAAAACAAAGAGATAGGAAGAAAATATACTGATTTTGGCCCTGAATGTGATGACGAACGAGGCAAGCCAATGAACGATGAAGACGATAAGGTTAGGCCGGCCAGTGGGTGCTTGGGCGGAATCTGACAGGTCTTGAAATAAGACAAAACTAATGCTAATCAATTGTTCTTGTCAAGAACAATCGATTGGCGTAAACTTTGGCTCAAATCAAGCCTTAGAAACCGTTGAAATCAGATTAGAGATGGATTAGGGTTTTCAATTTTCTTTTGGAATCTCAGATTTGAAATTGGAACAAATGGGCGAGAATTTTGGGGCAATTGATGGTAGGATAGTGATGAGGGGAGGCTGGGGATTGTAGGACTAAATTTTGAGGTGGTTTGGAGTATCATCGCTGCCGTGGGGCAATTTCTGGCAGTGGCCAGCGGCGATGATTTAGAGGGGTAAGAGAGAGGTGAGAGATACAGAGGTGGGTTGTTGGGTTGAGTTCTGAGAGTAGGGGGTATTGTTAGGACAATTAAATAATAAAAAGAAGTGGGGTTGTGAGCCGTTGGATCAAGAGAATCCAACGTCTGGGATCAGATAGCGATGAAACTATTACTAAAATCGGGTAGGATTTTGGGCATGGGTGATTTGGGCCAAATTTGGGACGGGTATAAGCCTAAAATCAGTCCAAATTCCAAATTTAATCCCTCTTTCAATTAACCCTCTTAATTCCTTTTCTTTTTTTCCTTTTCTTCTCTTTGATTAAAAATCCTAAATTAAATTCCTAAACTAATCTAAATTGTAAAATTAAGCCCAATATCTAATTATTACTTTTAAACTATTACTTGATCCTAAACTTAAAGAGAAAAATCACTAAACTAAGAATTAAAGACAAAAAATGTAAAAATGAGTCATTTTTGTGATCTTTATTTTCAATAAGCCAAATAATTAACTAATTAATCCTAAGAATATAAAAAGAAAACCTATATGCCATGCATGGTATTTTTGATATTTTTCATGATTTTAATAAAAAATAAACATGCAAAAAAATGCGAACAATTAATAAAATCCTATAAAATGGCAAATAATTGCAAAAAAAAAATTATTTTCTTAGATTTTATAGGAGTAATTCATATAGCGCAAAATATTACATGCTCACAGCTGCCTCTCTTTGCGCGGAAACACGAAGGGTTTTCGGGCGAAGATAAAATGAGCAATTACGAGCGATTGTTGCCCGTTTGAAACTCCATGAGAAGCATCCTTTGAAAAAGTCTGATCGAACCTTGCTTCGGAGGTTTCCTACATATCTATGGCTATAAAGGAATCAGGTCAGTGTAGTTCTGGAAGTTTTGGTAGCTGGGACTACCGGAAAACTGTGATTTCACTGCTATTCCTATTGTTTCTGCTTGCTGAGCTCCTTATTACACCGAAATAAAAGATGAAAAGCTAAACTAGCTTAGCCTATCAACCACGAGTTACAAGATTCCTATCTATAAACCTTCTAAAGGTTGATCTTGAGTCTTGGCTGGTTCTTCCTGTAGACTCGGGTCTAAATCTTGATGCTCGTTTAACTGCAATCGCTGATTCATCCTTCTTTGGCTTTTCGGATCAAGGGGGGACATGCAAGGCTTGTGACTTCAATCATATCTTGGGTAGTTTACATCTTTTCTCTGCTTTTATACTTAGAGTTCATCATATCTTGGGCAGTCTGCATCTTTTCTCATGGTAAAAACCTGTTCAGGCACCAAAGCAAACAAACGAACAAAATTTTTCTGCCCAGTTTTAACTAGGAAAATTCATGAGTTATTGTAAAAAAAATCTAAACTACTTCTTTATTGAAAGAAATAAAATTAGGATTGTGTATCCTTGGGAAAAAAAGATATTAGGGAGTGGAGACCCTATTTCTAAAACGAAATCAAATGGGGATCAGAGGCCCTAAGTTGGGAAGATTACTAGGTTATGTTGGAAAAATGACCAGGTTATGCCGGAAAGGTCCTCGGGTTCTGCCAGGGAGGTCTACGGGTTATGCCGGGGAGGTCCATGGATTATGCCGGGAAAGTCATCGAGATATGATGGAAAATGTCCTCAGGTTATACCGGGGAGGTCCACGAGTTATGTCGGGAAAGTGATCGGGTTATGCCGGAAAAAGTCCTTGGGTTATGCTGGGAAAGTCATCGGGTTATGCCAGAAAAGGTCCTCGGGTGATGCCGGGAGGTCCACGGGTTATGCCGAAAAAGTCATCGATTTATGCCGAAAAAGTCATCGATTTATGCCGAAAAAGGTCCTCTGGTTATATCGGGGAGGTCCACGGGTTATGCCGGGAAAGTCATCGGGTTATGCTAGAAAAGGGTCCACGGGTTATGCCGGGAAAGGCATTGGGTTATGCCAGAAAAGGTCCTCGGGTTAAGCCGGGGAGGTCTACGGGTTATACCGGGAAAGTCGTCGGGTTATGCCGGAGAGGTCCATCGGTTATGCCAGGAAAGTCATCAGGTTATGCCGGAAAAGGTCCTCGAGTTATGCCGGGGAAGTCCACGAGTTATGCCGGGAAAGTCCTCGGTTTACGCCGAAAAAGTCATCGAGTTATGCCGAAAAGGTCCTCGGGTTATGCCGGGGAGGTCCACGGATAATGCCGGAAAAGTCATCGGGTTATGCTAGAAAAGGTACTCGGGTTATGCCGGGGATCAACTAGGGAGTGGGATGCTATACTGGAAAAAGCTACCAGGTTATGCTGACAGCGACTAGGGAATGAGACCCTATGTTGGAAAAACGTAGCTAGAGATTGGAGACCCTAGGCTACCATGATTTTGAATCTTTCTTCTTCTTTTCTTCCTTCTTTCTTTTTCTTCTTCCTTTTTTTTACTTCACTATTCAGTTTTATTTAGGATAACGAATGAAGAGTGTAAAAGGACTTTCCTTTTCGGGTCAACTTTTGCTGCAGAACCATTTTGGTTTCTACGTTCCTTACTTTTATTGCACCTACTGCTGGTAGAGTTGTTTTGGACTGCACCTGTTTTCAAATCAAAGAACAATTTGTCAGTTTGAAATGGTGGTTGGTTTCGTGGCCTTGATTGTTTTGATCACTTGATCTCGCCTCAACTCTTTCGATTAAAATATGTATTGCTTGCTGGCTTTCTGGAGATCGATCTCTCTTCTAAACTCAGGGATCTAGACTTTCCAAAATTTCACATGATGGTTAGCCCGTATGGGGCTTTGTCCTTTTCATCTTATTTCACATTTACAGGCACTTGACTTTGTATTTCTTTCCTTTTCAATAATTTTGACTTTGGAGTAGCGGCCATCATTGCCAGTCGAGTTCGAATTGATGCACCTAGTGAGGTATGGTGCTTTTCCTTGAATTTAGCTTTTGTTAAACAGAACCCTGTAAAACCAATCTTGCCATCTTTTCTTTGTATTAGTTTTGGAGGAGGATTAAACCGAAAGGGATTCAAAGAAAAGTAAACAAAGGACAGGATAATGAATTTAACGAGAAGTATCCCTTCTGGGGGAAGGAAAGAAAGGCTTATCAGGAGTGCATGTTGACTTCAAGACATAACATGCTTCTTGGACTGGACACCCGATTTGCGCAACCATCCAATCTCTCATGAACCCATCATAACTCATACCTCAAAATCGAGAAACTTTGCCATGACTCTATATGTACCGATGGTAGTAAGGAAGTCCTTTTTTTCGATCATTGGCGCCCTTTGTAGGTTTTCACCAATTGACGTCTCTCATTTCTCTTCTCATCATCGCATTATAGTCCTCTTTGTGAGTTTTCACTAACAAGAATCTCTCATTTTCAATTTCTCTGCTCACCATCATCTTACAGTACCCGTGTGAGTTTTCCCCAATAAGACTCTTGATGTGCCAGAGAATTTTGGCACATTTAATACAAATTGCTTAGGTTTTAGCTTGTTTTAAATGCAATTATCTTCTATACTTATGTAATTTTAATGTTTTTGCAGCGTATGCGGTTTAAGGACCTAAGAACATGGAAATGAAATTAAAAAGCCGAAAAAGGTCAAGAAAAGTGCAAAATACGATCGCATAGGTGGAGATACGCGCCGCAAATCCAATATGCGGACTGCATAATGCTCAAAGAAATCGCAGAGTCCAACAGTTTGCTGGCCAAAGTCAGGTGCAAGAAATGCGGTCCATTATGCAACCGCATAACAGGTTTGCGGGCCACATAATGGATCACAAACTCGTTGTAGAAGTTGTTGAAGGCAGAAAATGCGGTGGAAATTGCGATCACAAATCGGCAATGCGGACCGCATAACCTAAATGCGATGAATGCCTGGAAACTAAGGTTTGAAGATGCGATGGTCTTGAAGAGAATGCGGACCGCATGTCTGTTATGCGACAGATATGCGGTCGCATAATTGACTTGTAAGGGTGTTTTTGTCTAAAATTTATCCCGAGTTTTGACCCACTATAAATAGATTTATTGGGGTTTTGTGGAGGCATTTTGTCTTATTTTTTAGCTACATTCCAAGTCTTTAATATTCCTCTCTTTTGGACGCTTTTGAGTGAAGAATCTTGCACTTTGTAAGCTTTATGGCATTAAATATTCTCATCTTTTTGTATTGTAGCATGTGTTGCTAACTTTAAATACTAAGGTTGTGGACCCTAAATTGGTGTTATGTTAATGGGTGTTTAACATTGAATATATGTATAATGGTTGGTTGATATATATGTATTTCACATTCTTCATTTATTGTTGGTGGTTGCAAACATTAACAAGTGCCATTAAATTCTTTCTTTACTTGGATTGAGTTATAATTTGGTAGAAATAAATATCAAAGACTCAAGGCTTTAAACCTTGTTTAATAGAATCGCTTAGGAATAAGCGAGTTTTATTTGGCATATATTGATTATTATTAATTGCAACTCTTCTATATTTGGAAAAATAATAAAGAGGAAATACTATCCAACTATTGAAAAATATTGGGTAGTCATTTAGAAATCATTTGCATATCTAAAGAACCTTCCATTAGGAATATATCATATTAACACCGATAGCATTACACTTCATTGAAGGGGACACAACCTTGGTTTCCTAAATGAAATTATTTTCATTCTCTATGTCACAATTAATTATTTCTTCAAATCACAATCATATCATTCTCTTGCTACAATTAACGGAATAGAATTACGACCCAAGTCAAGTAGCACACTACTCGAGTAACCTTTTCACGCCTATTCCCTGTGGGATTCGACACCAACCTTGTTGGGTTATTATATTTGACACCGACCACCTTACACTATTTAATTAAAGTGTAATTGAGCGTATTAAATTTTGCCTCCCTTGCCGGGGAATACGGTTTTGAAATTACTAATTAGTGTGTGCTTTACTTTACGTATTATTCTATTCCATCATACTTTGCTTGTTTTGCTTGGTGGTGATAGGAAAACATGGCCGAATATGAAGAAGAAATGGAGGAACAAATGGAAGAAAATCCTTTTGCAGACATAGATGAGTACATTGAGGATACAAATGCTATTGTACCTTCGGTTGTTAGTGCTGCAACTTTCAAGGTGGAACATGTTTTAATACTTATGCTCAAAGCAGAGGGGTTTTTTAGGAATTCTACTGATGATGATCCGACACAACATCTTAGAAACTTCTTGGGTGTGTGTGCGATGCATAAGCAGAACAACGTCTCTGATGATGCCCTAAGATTGAGGGTTTTCAAGTACTCACTAGCAGGGGACACAAGGAAATGGCTTCAAAATATGCCACCAAACTCCATTCATTCTTGGCCTGAACTAGTCCGAGCATTCTTAGCTAAATGGTTCCCGCAAAGTAAGAAATTTGAGCTCCGGGATAAAATTTTCTTTTTCAAACAAGTATCGGAGAACATCTACATGAGGCATGAGATAGATTCAAGTTATATTTTGTGAGGTCTGCCAATCATGGTTTTCGGGATTCTATCTTGTTGGATAAATTCTACATGGGTTTGGATCCTATGAACCAATCTATAGCCAAGAATGCAGCTGATGGATCTTTTATGGACAAATCATTCGCAAGGGTCACACAAATACTTGACAAAATGTCAAAATATAATCAAGCTTGGCACTTAGAGGACACCATAGGTGGAATTGCATATGGTTCTCCTTCCTTTACCACCATGATCAAGGAAAATCAAGAGAGAGATCAAGTGATTGCAAGGCTTGCCACCAATGTCAATGTGTTGACAAAAATGTTCACTGAAAGCCAAACAAAGAAGGTAAATGTGGTAGAAGATGTTCAACCATCATCACATGAAGATTATGAGGAAGCCAACTATGTCAACAACTCTCAAGGAGGCTATCAAAGTCAACAATACCAAGTTCAAGGACAACAAAATCAATGGAGGCCTAACCCGTAAGGGCAAGGCAACCAACAACGGCAAAATGACCAAGATGGCTCAAATCAAGGAAATTGGAATAACAACAACAATAACTTCTCAAATCGGAGTTCCAACCCTTATGTGCCTCCAAAGGGTAAATATTCAAATCAAGGTTCCTCAAGTGATTCCAAGTTGGAAAGCATGCTTGAACGTGTATTGCAAAATCAAAAGAAGTCCTACACTTCTATGAAGAATATGATCGAGCTTGTTGGCTCTCAAACCGCATCCATTAAAAAAATTTAGATGCAAATGAGAGACCTCTCTAGGGAACAAAATCCGAAGCAAAAAGGGACACTTCCAAGTGACACAATTGCGAACCCAAAGGGTAGTGGGAGTGGTCAAACTGATCATATCATGGCAATTACTAATCGGAGTGGGAAGGTACTACAAGGATGGAGTGAACAAGTGGTTGAAGTAGAAGAGTCCGTAAATGAGCTTGAGGTTGAAGAGCCAAGTGTTGTTGAAGTTGAAAAGGTTTCGGAAGAGTTGAAAGTGCAAGAAGAAAACCGGGAAGAGGTAAAGGAAAAGGTAAAAGAGACACCAAAGACTCTACCACCTATTCCTAGACCTCCTCCTCCATCCCTCAAAAACTTGCTAGGAAGGTTGATGATAGAAAACTCGAAAAGGTCTATGACATTCTCAAACAATTATCGGTGAATATTCCATTTGTGGAAGCATTTCAAGAGATGTCGGATTTTGCTAAATATTTGAAATACATGATTACCAAGAAGAGAACCACCAAGAATGAAGTGGTGAATGTGACTCACCGGGTTAGTTCCATCATTGCAACATCCATCGTTCAAAAGAAAGAAGACCCGGGAGATTTCACTATTCCATATACTATTAGGGCACATGAGTTTGCAAGAGCCCTTTGTGATAATGGGGCTAGCATAAAATTAATGCCTCTTGCCATTTACAAGCAAACAGGGTTAGATATGCCAAGGCCTACAAGTATGAGATTGCAAATGGCCAATCGTTCTATAAAGAGACTGGTGGAAATTATCTACGATGTGCTTGTTAAAGTGGGAAAGTTTTATTTACCCGCTGATTTCGTAATCCTTGATTGTGTGGTTGACAAAGAGATCCCTATTATTTTGGCAAGACCATTCCTAGCCACAATAAGAGCACTAATAGATTCGGAATGGAATGAGATCAAATTCCGTGTGAATGATGAAGAGGTCAAATTCCAAGCAAGAAAAGGTATGAAACTACCACATGAATATGAAAGCATCTCGGTGATTGATGTTGTTGATGAAATGGAAAATGCGGTTGAAATGAAGATGGAAGGACAATGCCTCGGTGAGGCATTGGCGGCTATTTGGTGAACTTTGATGGTGAAGATACGAATGGGTATATAGAATTAGTCAATGCATTGGAGGGGCTTGGGTACTACACTTATGCTCCGGCAAAGCTCTCTCTCGACTTGGAGAATAGAGCCACTCCTCCCGCAAAGCCTTCTATTATTGAGCCACCGCAACTATTGATCAAACCACTTCCACCACACTTGAGGTATTAATTTCATGGATCAAATGATACTTTACCGGTAATCGTTTCTTCTTATTTGAATGATATGCAGGTAGAACAATTGTTGAATGTCTTGAAGGAGAATAGGCAAGCTATTGGATGGACAATTGCGGATATCCGAGGGATTCCCACCAGAATTTGTGAACACAAGATCCAATTGGAGAGTGAGACTAAACCAAGTGTGGAACACCAATAACAGTTGAACTCGTCCATGCAAGAGGTGGTAAAGAAATAAATCATCAAGTGATTGGATGCTGGGGTAGTCTACCCCATTGCCGATAGTTCTTGGGTGAGCCCGGTGCAATGTGTGCTGAAAAAGGGAGGCATAATCGTGATTGAAAATGATAAAAATGAGCTCACCCCAAAAAGAACGGTGACCGGATGGGGGGTATGTATGGATTATTGGAATCTCAACGGTGCCACGTGCAAAGACCATTTCCCTATGCCTTTTATTGATCAAATGCTTGATCGGCTAGCGAGAAGGTCATTCTATTTCTTTCTTGATGGATATTCTGATTACAACCAAATCAATATAGCATTGGAGGACAAAGAGAAGACAACATTCACTTGCCCTTATGGAACTTATGCCTTTAGCCAGATGCCGTTTGGTTTGTGAACCGCTCTGGCTACTTTTCAAAAATGCATGATGTCCATCTTCTTTGATATGGTGGAGGATATTCTGGAGGTTTTGATGGATGACTTTTCGGTGGTAGGTGACTCTTTTGAGCATTGTCTCAACAATCTTAGACAAGTGCTCAAGAGATGTGAGGAGACCAACCTTATGCTTAACTAGGATAAATGTCATTTCATGGTGGATGAAGGCATTGTATTGGGGCATAAAATTTCAAAACATGGCATAGAGGTTGACCGAGCAAAGATCGAGATCATTTCAAAGATTCCTCCACCTACTTCAGTTAAAGGTGTTCGAAGTTTCTTGGGGCATGCCGGATTTTATAGGCGTTTCATCAAGGATTTTCCCAAGATTGCAAATCCTATGTGCAAACTCCTTGAGAAAGATGCAAAATTTGTGTTTGACGAGAAATGACTCAAAGCCTTTAATGAATTGAAACAAAAGCTCACCACGGCACCTATTATTGTCAGACCCGATTAGTCTCTTCCATTCGAACTCATGTGTGACGCTAGTGGTGTAGCTATTGGAGCAGTGCTTGGCCAACGTCACAACAAGGTTCTTCACCTGGTCTATTATACAAGCAAGACACTCAATGGAGCCAAATGAATTATAGATGACTGAGCGAGAACTTTTTTCCATTGTCTATGCCTTTGAGAAATTCCGGGCTTACTTGTTGGGATCCAAGGTGATAGTGTACACAGATCATGCTGCTCTTCGCTATCTTATGGAAAAGAAGGATGCAAAGCCTAGGTTGATTCGGTGGGTCCTGTTGTTTCAAGAGTTTGACTGCGAAGTCAAAGATAGAAAAAGGACAGAAAATTAAGTGGCAGATCATTTATCAAGGCTTGAAGAGGCAGGGAGACTAAAGGGAAATCTTGAAATCAACGATGCTTTCCCGGATGCACTTTTGCTCCTTGGTATGCTGATATTGCTAACTAGTTGGTTAGTGGCCTTATTCCGGATGGATTGGAATTCTATCAAAAGAAGAAGTTTTTGAGAGATTGTCAACAATACTATTGGAAAGAACCATTCTTGTTCCGTGTTTGTGCTGATAACATCATCCGAAGGTGTGTTCTAGAAGAGGAGATTATGCCAATTCTAAAGGCATGCCATGACTCAACGATCGGGGGTCACCATGGGGTAATCGAACGACGGAAAAGGTGATTGAATGTGGTTATTATTGGCCATTGATTTATCATGATGCCAATAAAATGGTCAAGGCTTGCGACCAATGCCAAAGGCAAGGATCAATCTCCAAAAGGCATGAAATGCTAATGCACTTTGTGATGGAGATAGAAATATTTGATGTGTGGGACATTGATTTTATGGGCCCCTTTGTAAGCTCTTATGGTATGAAATATATCTTGGTGGCTGTGGACTATGTGTCCAAATAGGTTGAAGCAATTGCCATACCAAACAACGAGGCAAGGAGTGTGACCACATTCTTAAAGAAAAACATATTCACGCGGTTTGGCACTCCTAGAGCCATTCTTAGTGATGGCGGGTCTCATTTCTGTAACAAGTCTTTCACGGGAGATAAAGAACATTCTGGCAAAGACTATTAATGCAAACAAGACCGATTGGTCATGAAAGCTAGATGACGCATTGTGGGCATATCGCACGGCGTACAAAACTCCTATTGGCACTTCTTCTTATCGGTTAGTCTTTGCCAAGGCTTGTCATCTACCCTTAGAACTGGAGCACAAAGCTATGTGGGCTTTAAAGAGGTTAAACTTGGATTGGGCTGAAGCTACAAATTAGAGGTTAACACAACTCAATGAAATAGAGGAATTCCATTTCCATGCATATGAAAGTGCAGCTGTGTACAAAGAAAGGATGAAGTTCGTCCACGACAAAAAAATATTAAAAAGGGAGTTCAAGTCGGGTGACTTAGTTTTGCTATTCATCTCAAGGATCAAATTATTTTCGGGCAAGCTCAAATCAAAATGGTCTTGTCCGTTCAAAGTGGTCAATGTATCCCCTTTTGGAGCTGTGGAATTAGAATTAAAGGATAGGCTCCGAACCTTCAAAGTAAATGGCCAGCGAATCAAGCACTACTTGGGCACATATGGATAAAAACATTTGGTGGAACAGTTGGCTCTCAAAGATGGTCCGTTCCCGACCAATGAGTGAACCCAAATAAAGGCCAACCACATCGTGTCGTGACATTAAATCAAACGCTTTATGGGAGGTAACCCATGTGTCGTAACATCTTTTTTATTCTTTAAATTTTAACTGTTTTTAGATAGATTTAATTGAGCAATTCAAAGTGGATAGGTAATTAACCCTCGCATATCATCAGCATTCAAACACTTGAAAAAGAAAAGAAAAGAATTTTTTTTTATCAGAAAGAAAGCAAAACAAAACAAAAAAAGAGAAGGAAAACGGCTAGTTGAATCGAAAAGAGTAAACAACACCTGTTGATTTCATCTCCCAATATCATTTCCCTATCACTGGTATGTTCTCATCTCCTGATTTCATCCTTGTAAATTTTAGTTTATATTTTGTTGTGTTTTTCCTATTTTTGTTTCCTTTAGTTTTTGTTCTTTTTTCCTCTTCGTATGTGGGTATCTGTTCATAATGTGAGGGAGTGCTTGGATAGGTAGTTAGGTTTGGGGGTGCTAGGTAGTGAAACTAGGTTCGCCATTGTTGAGGGTGGAGTTCAAAATGTGAGAACGATGACTTTTACAGATCGCATAGTCGATTTGCGATCCACATTGTTGCCGCAGAATGAAACCTAGGTGTCCTGAAGAAGATGAAAAAATGCGGCGACTTTGCGATCGCATAAGCGATATGCGGACTACAATGTCACCGCATACTAAAATAGTTTCATGCCTTTTGTAGTTTGTTGTTTGCGGAAATTCTGCGATCACAAATCCATCTTTGCAGTGGACTTTGCGATCGCATAGTGTAAATGTACTTCCCTATCATTTAGTTATGCGATGGTTATGCGAACCACATAATGGATATGCGATCGCATAACATATTGCATAACTATATCCCTTCAGTAGAGAGAAAGTTTGCGACATGTTTGCGGTCCACATAGTGGTTATGCGACCGCATAACCTGTCGCATACTTGTAATTATTTGTACTTTTTCTCCTGTTGTCTGCTATGTTCTCACACTTTATTTCTTTGCAGATATGGCTCCTAAGAAACATGTGTCTTCTTCCAAGAAAAGGTCCTCCACCAGTCGTCAAGCACAACAAGCCAAACATTCATGACCAGACCCTACTGCAGCACATCCCTCCCAGTCTGATGAGGAGGAGACCTTGCCTTCAGTTGACCTACAAGCTGAGGCAAGAAGGAAAAGAGGAGATGACTTCCAACTCAGGTTTAGGGTCGACGACTCTAGGGAGCTGTATAGAGAAGGGCTTACAAAATGAAAAATACTCGTCTAGAAACAACCAAGTTCGAACGGGCTACAGGAGCAGTGCCCTCACATACTAGAGAACATAAAAGTTAGAAAATGGGAGTGCTTCACTGAGCTACCAGATGATTACAATGAGACAGTAGTCTGTGAATTTTATGCATCCTATGGAGCCTCCAGGACCCCTCACCACAAGCGCAACAAAGTTTTCTATGATACTATCTTGGTTCGGAGGAAGCAGGTGTTCTGCAACAGTGATACCATCAATGAGTTCAACTTCCCTGACTGGAGACCGGGCACAGCTGAGTATGACACCAAATGGGCAAACCGGGATAATGAGCGTAGTTAGATAGCGTCAGTGATAGCCAAGGGGACCCCTGCTTGGATTTACCCTGTACACAAAATATTCAAGGAAGATCTTACATGAGAAGGTCGATTCTTGCTCAGTTTTGTCACCTCTTGATTGATACCGTCTCGAAATGAAACTAACATAAGCATTGAGAAAGCTCTTCTCATTGTATGCATTATGACTGGGATAAAGATTGATGAGGGTGATTTCATCTTCCGAGAGTTAGAGATCCAGGCCAACCAGACAGCTACGTCACTGCTATTCCCATGCTTGATCACAGCCCTCTATAAGGCTGTGGAAGTCCCTACAATGCCACACACTAACAAAATAGGGAAAGCACTGAAGGATATTGATATCACGCACATTAATGATGCACTAGATGTTTCTCTCCAGAGGTTCAGACCCAGATTCATGCTGATATAGAGCCCTCAGATTCCCAGACTCACATGTCTCCTCAGGCTACTGTTGCATCCACTTCCACTCCACAACCCACCTCTCAGGCTACCGTTGCTCAGCCTTCTGCCATACTGCTAGCTATTTTGAGGCTTGGTTTCTTAGCTCAACATGCAAATGCTAAGGTAGACCAGCTTTTGAAGAACCTTCCCACCCTCATCAAGCAGACATTGACTCCTAGCCAATCCTCAGTGACGACCATCCAACAGCAACAAACATCTTATAAGGATCGCCTGAACCAGCTTGAGGTGCGGGTTGAAATGATAGAGTGGGGTGAGGTTGGTGACTTGCCAAAGCTCCGTGATGATGTTGCCACAATAAAGACTGAGCTCCACAAAATGCAAACTTTGGAGTTCGATCTATCCTCCTTCATGCCCAAAGAAGGTGAGTAGGGAGCGGACACGGCAGTGGATGGATTGGATCGGGTGGAACCAACACTGGAAGATTCGACAAATATTCTTTGATTTTGTCAAAAGCTTCCTGACACTCATCTGTCCATCTAATCGCCGCATCTTTCTTCAACAGCATAAAGATAGGCTCACACGTGGAAGTCAACTGAGCAATGAATCTGCTGATGTAATTCAACCTACCCAACAGACTCAAACCTCTTTCTTGGTTCTTGGAGGAGTCAAATGCCGAATAGAATTTATCTTTCTTGGATCTAGCTCAATGCCCCTCCGACTGACTACAAACCCTAAACGTTTCCCAGATGGTACTCCAAATACACACTAAGCTGGATTTAACCTCAATTACGCAAATGCTCAACTCAGATCCCGCACATAGTCGTCTTGCGTTCTTGATTTAATGATCATATCATCCACATACACCTCAATTTCCTAGTGCATCATGTCATGGAAAATGGCAGTCATAGCTCTCATGTAAGTTGCCCGGAGTTCTTCAAACCGAAAGGCATGACCCTATAACAATAGGTACCCCAAGGCGTGGTGAGGCTGTCTTTTCTACATCTTCTTCAATCATCAAAACCTGATGATATCCAGTATAACAATCCACGAAAAACTGTATCTCATGTTTAGCACAGTTATTAACAATGATGTGGATGTTTGGTAATGGGAAGTTGTCCACCGGGCTTGCTTTATTCAAATCTCGATAATCAACACACACTCGGGTTTTCTCATCTTTCTTTGGCACTAACACCACATTGGCTAACCACGTGGTGTATCGGACCACTCGAATCACACCCACTTTCAGCTGTTTGGTGACTTCTTTTTTAATCTTGTCACTGATATCCATTTTTAACTTTCTCTGCTTTTGTTGAACAGGGGGGATGAACGGGGTAAGTTAACAATTTGTGCACCGCTAAATCAACAATCAGTCCTGGTATATCATCGTAGCACCAAGCAAACACATCTTTGAATTCGGACAAGAGTTGGACTAATTCCTAGTTCTTTCATCAGTGTGAATGCTTATCATGGTTTCCTGGACCTCTTCTGAACTACCCAATATTATTGGCTCAGTTTCATTTAAGTTTGGCTTAGGCTTATTCTCAAATTGTTCCAATTCTCTGTTTATTTCCCTAAAAGCCTCATCTTCATCGTATTCTTGTTCTTGATTCATTATTTCACAATCAGACAATGTGTTAGGATCTGGGCATGAAGTCTGCAAGCATGTCATGTTATTTAAGTCCGCATTCTTAGAACTGAAAGAAGAAATAAGAAAAGTAACCAAAATCAAAAATAATAAAGAAAGAGACTCATAGACGATGAAATATTGATTTTATTTCATTGAATTGAAGATAAAAGGGTTTACATTGGAATTTTAAAGATAATAAACTAAAGGCATTCGAGTTACACCCTGAAATAACTTGGAATGCAGAAAAGATGGCAAGACTGAACTACTGGGACCCCCACCTGACTGGGAACGGAGTAGCCTTCCAATTTTGAAGCTTGGCATCGGGCCCCATATATAGCACCTCATTAGTGCTCGAGCCTTCTCCCGGATGGAGCATGTGAGCCTCATACAACATTTTCCTCATAGATCCACATATGTCCTCAATTTCCTCTGTCGTAAAGGCCTCATTTTGTTCCTCTATGTATCTTGGTTTAACAAAAGTTCTGGCGAGATGTGGGACCGACTGAGGTAGAACCCACCTGTCATTCTTGTGTTCTTTAGCCCATTTCACGTCAGCTTCTGTAGCTTGGAAACCGACACCAAAGAAGTTGTCACTGGCAGTCGAGGTGATGGGCTCCGTAATGCCTTGCAAAGATGCCCCGAGCCCTTTCTCGGGCTTGTAGCCATGCTTGATCATCTCACTGGCAACCATGATTGATGCGTTGGACAAAAAGGGTTGAGGACACGAAGTTCCTTCCTCACATTGGTCTGCGACCACAATCTCGAAAGCTTGGTAGACTATGTGCTCGCTACCTTCTTTAGCCTCCACACGTGAGAGTGACGGGTCCCTATAAATTGATTGCTCGTCTTCTCCATGGACCATAATTTCCTGATCTTCGTGTTCAAACTTAACCATTTGGTGTAGAGTAGAAGGTATGGCCCTACCACATGGATTCAAGGCCTTCGTAGGAGAAAATTATAGAAAGGGTCCATGTCCAAGACCTGAAATGTCACTTCAAAATCCACAGGACCGATAGTTAAGATTAAATAAATCTCCCCTATTGTGTCTTTCTTGATGCCATCAAAAGCACGTACACAAACATTGTTAGGCCTGATTCTCTCAATCCCAATTTCCATTCTTTGCAAAGTTGAGAGAGTGCAGATGTCAACCCCAGATCCGCCATCCAGCATGACTCTTTTCAAGTAGTACCCTTCACATTTAACTGTCAAATGAAGAGCTTTGTTGTCGGCATCCCCTTCTGGGGGCAAGTCTTTTCTACTAAATGAAATCCGGTTGACTTCAAGGAATCGTTCCGCCATTCTTTCCAATTGCTTAATAGTAGTCTCGGCCGGAACATATGCCTCATTAAGGGTTTTTATCATCACATTCTGATGTTCACTCGAGATTATGAGTAGAGACAAAAGCGAGACCTGGGAAAGAGACTTTCGGAGTTGGTCAATTACTTTGTAGTCCATGGTTTTCATTTTTCGGAAGAATTCCTCTGCTTCTTCGGAACTAACTGGCTTTTTAAGTGGAAAACGCTTCTGTTTGGCATTGTTCACTTCTTCCAAATTGAAGTACTTCCCCGACGGGATTGTTTCATTCACTTCCCCTATGATTTATTTTCCCTTATACGTCACTAACGCTTTGTTGTAGTTCCCGGGGATGGCAGTGGGATCCTTGGGCTTTTATGGTGCGCGGTTGATAACCACGGGCTCAGTCAGCTTGGATGAAATTACTGGCCCCCGCGCCACATAAATCCCATTTGGTACGTACGTCTTTAGTACCTTAGGTGTGACCTTGTTTTGCTCAAACCTTTTGGGGGGACTCAACATAAACTGTTCTTTCCTGGGTGCCCTGGGGACATATAGAATGGCATCATTGGAAAGCACTGCCCCGGTCTTGACAATAGCAATGATAGATTTCAAAGATGGGTTAAGCTCTTTGTCTTCACAGATCATCCTAATAACTGGCCCGTTATTGTGAGCTGGTAATGGGTTGTTGGTTACATTAGGGACCTCTTCATCCCTTAGCACTACCCATTTTTGTTCTATCAGATTTTCAACCGCTCTTTTTAGGGTCCAACAATCCTTCGTGTCGTGCCCTTCTGCCCCTGAATGATAAGCACATTGGGTACCGTGTCGGTAGGAGGGCGACTCTAGTTTTGCCTATTTAAAGGTACGGGCTGCAACATACCCATTTGGAGCAACTTAGGAAAAAGGCTAGAGTATGATTCACCGATAGGCATGAAATTGGTTCTTCTAGGAGGCTCACGGGAACGGGCATTGTATGGAAAATTATTTTATGGGGGACGGGGATTATATCGAGCTTGGTAAGGAGGGTTATTTCTAGGAGGTGGAGCTCGGTTTTGGTTAAACTGTTGTTGTGGCCGAGCGTATGGCTGGGCATTCATCACCGCATAAGGCTGAGGAGTCATGGCATAAGCCGTATCCTGGTGAGGATAATAATGTTGCGGGTGTTTGGAGGGAAGTAACCTCGGGGCTGACGGGGTTTTCTCAGACTTGAAGTTGTCGTTGCAACTTCCTCTTTATTTTTCCTATTTTCCACGCCCCCTGACCCGCTCTGGATTGCTTGAGAAGTAGCTCTTATAACCGACTGGCTCAGGATGCGGCCCGTTTTCAAACCATTCTCTACCATTTCCCCAATATTTATGGCTTCCACAAATGGGTTTCCCATAGAGGACATCATGTTTTGGAAGTAATCAGCCTCTTGGTCTTGCAGGAAGACACTGACCATATCGGTCTTATCCATTGGGGGTTTCACCCTGGCAGCTTGTTCACGCCACTTGACGGCGTACTCTCGAAAGCTCTCCAAAGATTTTTTCTTGAAATTAGACAAGGAGTTTCTATTTGGATCTATGTCCACGTTGTACTGGAACAGTCTAACAAAATCTCGGGCCAAGTCATCCCATATGTGCCAGCAGGAGATGTCTTGGTATATATACCATTCGGATGCAATTCCAACTAGACTTTCCTAGAAGTAAGCCATTAGGAGCTCTTCTTTTTCGCCCGCTCCCCTCAACTAATTGCAATACCTTTTCAGGTGACCTATAGGGTCCCCATGTTTGTCATACTATTCAAACTCGGGAGTCTTAAAACCGATGGGCAGATGAACATGCGAAAACATGCATAAGTCAGAATAGGAGACACTTTTCTGTCCACTTATGCCTGGTATATTCTTGAGGCTTTGTTCCATGCTTTTCATTTTCCGAGTTATTTCCTCTTGCTCGGGATTCTTTGTAGCTCTCTCTTGTCCCGCGGTAAACTCATACCGAGGTTGTGGAGGGTAGGAGTTTAGGGTGACATGAGTCGTGTCCGATGGAAAGGGCGATGTTTGGAAAGTAAAGGATGTTGGCTCAAAACTTGGCCTGGGGAAGGTTGGTTGTATCGTAGCTGAAGTTGGTGGTGCGGTGAATATGTTAGAAGACACTCCCGAAACTAGAGCCTGGGGTCAAACCTCAGAAGGTGTTCCGGTGAAATGGGTTGAGATAGTAGGGTATCCGAATGGGGTGGTCGGGTAATTTATGGGGATATTGGAGGTCCCACTTGTTCTGGGAATCAGTTCAGCAAAACCAGGTATTGCACTGGTGGCTCTCTACCATTAGACCAAGCCTCCCACATTTCCAACATGCGAAGGCGCAGTGCCATGTTCTCTTTAGCAGCTGCTGACTCTAACGTCGGGATCACCGACAACGGGCTATCATCTTAGGGGTAATTATTGGTAGATGAATTTATGACATCATTTCGACACTTTCTTTAGACCTTGTAAAGTATGGGTGTGAAGCCAGGTTACCACAAAACCAACCACCTTAAAGAACAGAGCCTAATCTCAACAGCAGACACAACAAACCGGTTAGTTTGAGGCAATTAACACATAGGGTATCACACGTTAGGGAATACAATGCACCTAAATAGTTAAATGTGTTTCTACATGTTTTGTAATGGTTGCGTGTCTCATCCCGGCTTTGGTCTATCCCCCAAACCTTTGCATCTTTCTTTTCTTTTTTGGCGCTTTTTATTATTTGCTCTCTTTTCTTTGTACTTTCTTTCCTGCATTGTTTTCTTTCTTATTCTTGTTTTCTCTCTTTTCTTTAAGTTATTTAAAACCATGACCGGATCTAATGGGGATTGCCTACGTATCACGACGCTGCATGAATCAGATCATCATGTAGTTCAAAGGATAAATGCGAAATAAATAAACAATTTTTGGGTTTTTTCAAATTTTCATTAAAACAAAAACTTCTAATTTTTCTATATTACAAAGACTCGATCATGCATACTTAAGAATTTAAAAACTAATATAGACTCAAAACAAACTCTAGGAATGAAAATACAGACTCGAAAAGAGAAAAGAATACAATCATGAGTACATAAGTGCCTCCAATCCTGCCCTAGGGACATCGGTTGGTCTTGCCGCGGGCCTACGTGCCATGTCTTCCTGGAGGCGATAGAGGTCATCCAGTATCTAGCAAACAAATATCATTACTGTGGCAAAGAACATGGACCTAGTCATGTCCTCGCACTCATTTCACTTCATCATAATGTAGTCGACAATTCTTCTAACCCTTTCCCTGATGATGCCCTTCTCTTGTAACAACCGCCCAATCTGCTGAGATCTGGCCTCCCAAACCTAGGTGGCCATATGATTCTGCTCTTGCAAATGCTATAGGTCTTCCTCAAGTTGTACCATCAAAGCGTAGCAGTGTTCTCTTTTGGCTTTGAAGCTCTTGGCTTGTTTTGTCATTTTACCCTCAAGGCTATTAAGCTCCTTTTTCCAGCCCATGAATCCTCTGTCATATCTTTCCTTCAACTGTCGAACAAAACTTTCATGCTCTTCTGCATTTCTGGCAAACTTTGTTCGGGATTTTGCTAGCTCAGCCTCAGTCTTTTGCAAATCATCCTCATAGTCACATACTTTTTGCGTAAGGCTGTAGGTGAGCTTTTCATCTTTTCTACTTCTGACCGGGTTCTTAGCTGCTATTTTCATTCTCCGTATTTGGGCCCGAAGAGATTCATTTTCTTGGGCCAACCTTATCCTTTCACCCTCAGCTTCTTGTGCATGTATATCATTATTAAATACTATGTTTCTCAATTTTTCTTCCAAAGTGTGAATGGTGACTTGATATTTTTCTCCTTCTCTCCCCAGGCCAACCTTTCCCGGATTTTATCATCAAAAGCCTAAACATGAGGTCTTTTAGCGGGTCTTTCAGGCTCGGGCTCGGGCTCATTATTCGTACAAGGTCTTCTCTCAAATCGTGCAGCATAACTTGGATCCATTTCTCCTCTTGCAAGATCTGGTACCTGGGTGTCACTTTTCAGATATCGGCAACCATTCCAATCCCATTAGACTAAAGCCTCAGATAGTGTTGCTTCTGGGTGTAGCTCAATGAATTGGGTACTCAAATCTACATCTTCGGCTACCACTTAATATCTTCCCAATTGCCTCAGAACTCTTTGCGGTGCGTATGGTTGGATAATCCTTAGACCCATTATCATTAGGTAGCCTTTTGAAGCCGTCATGTGTATGACTTCCGTTACCAGAAGCCATCCTAAGGTCCATTCAATCTAACTTTCCTTTAGAGTTATTAAATGGGAGACCCAAGCCTCAAACCCTTGTGGAGAATTGTAGTCTTCCACCCTTTCCTCATAATCCATGATGAAGTTGTTCCCGCTCGAACCATAACTCATGAACTTGGGGTGACAGCGAAGATGCTCGATCAACCACATTTGAAGAAGAATGTTGCAACCCTAAAAGAATTGAGCCATGGATTGACAAAAGGTTAATGCTCGACAAATGTCAGCTTGCACTAACGGAACAAGTGTGTGATCTTTTTTAGTAGTGATAATTTGTGCAATTCTGGCCATGCGAGTATCTATTGTCCCTTCTGCATTCGGAAAGACCATAACTCCCAAAAACACCACAATGAAATTGAACCGACGATGAATTTGCCAGAGGCTCTTATCTTGTTTGTTATTTAATCCCTTTTCATGCATTTCAAACCCAACTGAGTGCCCGAACCTGAAGTACAAGAAGTAGAAAGAACAACATCCTTTGTTTACGTAGGCCTTCTTCATTTCCTTACTGATATTCAAAAGATCAAAGAACTTGTGCAGAGAGGAAGCCCTTAGGAATATAAGTTGTTGTTTCCTCAAGTCACGGTCAAAGTGAATATATCCATCCATTTCCTCCAGAGCGGGGGTGAGCTCAAAATTCGAGAAACGGAACACGTTGTGGACAGGATCCCAAAAGGTTATCAAAGCCTTGATTAGATCCTCTCGGGTTGGATTTTCATAATGTCTATAAGGGCACCCAACTACTCTTTTACCCAATCCTGACCATCTTCATCTGAATCATTCCACCACATAAGAAGCTACAGCTGAGCCTACTCTATGACCAATTATGACGGGTTCTGGACAGTATTTATTTGTACTTGTGGATTGTTAAGGTTAGAGTTGACTCTGGTGGACTCCTTTGTGAAACAAGTTTTCAATTTCCAAAACAAAAAAGAGAGAATCAACGAAAGATAGCCCCCTATGCTATTTTAGCAAAAGTGGTCATTTTTGTAAACGTGGCCCCTTCACAATTCTAAATAAATTTTAAGGCCTGGGGAAGGTACTTTGTGGGAAAATGACACCTTATTGACAGACTTGCCCGTTGTTCATGAAAATAGCCCTTCGACAATTGAAAGATATTCTAAGGCTATCCCAGCAAGAACGGCTTAAGACATAACCGAAGCCAGGTTGGCGTGTTCTTTTGGCCAAAGCCCTAAACTACATTTATTTGGCTAGTTTTTGCAAAAATGAGGCCAACCCTTATGTAGGTTGCTTATGTATCCCACATCCGGTGAGAATCAGACCTGCGTAGTTCGGTAAATTTTGACATAATTGAAAAAAACATGATATTGACTCACTTTTTTTTTCTTGACATACATTTTCCCTTTTTTTTCTTTTCAAAATTTTGGTAGAGTTTCGAGACATTTTCAAATATCAGGATTTTCCCTTCTTACCACGTAGGATGCATCAGGATGGTCTTTTATTTTGGGTACACCTAGCCTAGATGGACCGAACCCCTGTGTTGAGTTGCCGAGGTCAAATGCACGTGATGGAAATAAACGTTCCTACTGGGATCCGACATGAAGTTATGTTATTCTAAGTTTAAACCTGGGGTTGTGTTCTAGACCTGGCTTACCCGACGAATAGACTCGAGCCGAGGAGGGTGCAACGTACCGGGAGCGTGAAAGTCTGCTCGGCCTTGTTGCTTGCCCAGCCTTGTTCTATTAACTTCTAACAGAAAAAGTGGGCCACGCAAACGTGTGCACTGTTTTTTAGAAGACTCAAAAGGGAGGCATAAGAAGACATTTAAATACAGTTTCAAGTAATATCAAAGCAGTAAATAAATAGCAATGAGCACATTAGGTACCCCAAAATACAGTAATAACAACAATAAATAAAGCCAGGTAAAAATCACATTAACAAGCTCGAATTCTTGAACCCTGAACCAAAGATTCTGGGTTCTCATCCCTAGCAGAGTCTCCAGAGCTATCACACCTCCTTTTTTACCCGCCCGAGAGGGGATATAATAGAGTTTTTCCAATTAAAATGACATTATTCGAAATGGGATTATTTATTTAATTTATCAGAGTCGCCACTTGGGATACTTTATTTGGTGTCCCAAGTCACCGATTTATTTTTAAATTTCCAAATATAGGAAACCGACGTATTATGGATAAAATTCCGAATCCCTCTAGGTGAAAAAGTTCTACCTGAGTTAAACTATGTAAAACAGCCTGAGCGAAGAGTACTTCTACCCAAACTATGAGCTGGATCCCCCTAGGCAAAATGGTACTACCTGAGTTAAGCTATATAAACACCCTGAGTGAAGAGTACTTCTTCTCGAAACTATGAGCTGTATCCCCCTAGGCGAAACAGTTCTTACCTGGGTTAAGCTACATAAAACAACCTGAGCGAAGGGTACTTCTATCCGGAACTATGAGCTGGATCCCCATAGGCGAAAAAGTTCTACCTGGGTTAAGCTACGTAAAACAAACCTGAGCGAATAGTACTTCTACCTGGAACTATGAGCTAGATCCCCCATAGGAAAAATGGTTCTACCTGAGTTAAGCTACGTAAAACACCCTAAGCGAAGAGTACTTCTACTAGAAACTATGAGCTGGATCCCCCTAATGAAAACGGTTCTATCTGAGTTAAGCTGCATAAAACACCTAGAGCGAAAAGTACTTCTACCTGGAACTATGAGTTGTATCCCTCTAGGAAAAATGATTCTACCTGAGTTAAGCAACGTAAAACACCCTGAGCAAAGAGTACTTCTACCAGGAACTATGAGCTGGATCCCCCTAGGCAAAATAGTTCTACCTGAGTTAAGCTACGTAAAACACCCTGAGCGAAGAGTACTTCTACCAGAAACTATGAGCTCGATCCCCCTAGGCGAAATGGTTCTACCTGAGTTAAGCTATGTAAAATACCCTGAGCGAAGAGTACTTCTACCTGGAACTATGAGCTGGATCCCTCTAGGCGAAATGGTTCTACCTGAGTTAAGCTACGAAACTGGGAGGTGTGAACAGTAGTGATGCATGCTGAAAATAAAAGAAAATGGAGATTTTAAAGAGCTTACGTTTGGTGACATTCATCCTTTGAGAATCTCTATTCTTCACTACTTTGTTCCTGCTTCAAATAAAGAAAAATTTATGAGTTTTCAAAGTGGTGGTCGATTTGTGGCCTTGATACTTTATTGTAGTTTGAGTTCACGCCCACTCCGCTGTTGAAGAACTGATTCTATCATTGTGGTACCGAGGTGCTCGGATACTCTATATTGCATTCTAGAGACCTCATTTTCCGACGTTGCCCCTGGCTGTTTCATACTCGGATGTCCATGGTACTGCTAACCCTCATCCCTAAGGCAAGGTAATTCTTCCCTTTAAAATCAACTTAGTTGTCTTGCACCCAGTACCAGTTTGTGTCCGTAGCGCTTATCAACTTTTCTCATGAAGCTAGTCTTGCTTACGCGACCTTTTCAGTTAAATCTGCGAATCAGAAATTCTAAGTAAGGAATTCTATTAATCCGGGAGAAGGTGTTAGACATTCCCGAGTTTCGTGGTTCTACCACGGTCACTTAGCGATTTATACTTGGCTTAAGTTGTCTAATTACTTATTTTAGAACCAATGTGCATTTACCTTTTACTGCTTTTAATTGCTTGATTATCCGTAATTATAGAATTGAGTCTCGCACACGTGTACTCATTTCGTTTGGCGCATCAAAAATCATGTCACGTGTACGTGTCTACAATTAATCACACTTTATTAATTATTAAGAAAATTTGGTTGAAGTTGCGCAAACGCTTCCCTCGATTTATTTTTAAAACGAAATTCGCGATTATGTTATGCGAACGTATACATAATCACCATTTAAGTCGCGCCTAAAGCAAATTACGAGTGTTTATTTCTAATATCTAAGTTATAATATTAATAAGAGGGCCATAAATTAGGTGATTCAGTTATGAATGGCACACCTCCAATTTATAAAATAAAGAGTTGTATTCAATTTTATGTTAACTACAAATGCTCATGATTATTTGTTTTCCTAAGTTATTTGCAATATCAACTAAAGAATGTAAGAGGTATTTTGGGCTATAGAATGTTGGACTACTCGAGTTTTAAAGCAGCTAATTATTATTGACTTAAGAATTAAGGAATGGGCTATCTAGTGTATATCATCAGTCTGGCCCAGTTTACACATTGGGCCAGTTGCATTTCATCAATTTTTAAACAAAGGGGAGAAGAAAACATACTGTTCAGCCCTAAAAAAATGTCATCCACTTAATATTATATAAAAAACTCATGGATTTTGAATTTGCAACTGACATTGACAAATATAAACGTCACATAGTTGAATTTATACAGATTTATAAAGACCCTTCATAAGATTAAAGGTCTTTCAGGGCCTGGGCCATGAATGATAGGCCCAATATGACCTATCTCTTTGGGGCTTGCGTTTGAGACCCCATGGCCCAATGCTTCATTCTGTCTGCTAAGTCAAACAAAACCAGACATATGAACATTATTACATATTCTAACTAAATTAGCATGCTCAAATATTACAATCATTAAGCTAAAAAAAAAAGAAATATTAAACTGATAATATGAAATTTCTAGGTCTAATGCGTAAACCAATCCTTTCTAAATTTCGTAATTAAATCAGCTAACTTCAACATCTTCAAAAATAGTCACTGGAGTTCGAATAACCAGCTAAACAAATTTGCAGATTACCACTTATAAACAAAGGTTTAGGTATATATGAAAAGTTTAATTTCCTTTGTTTAATCCACACTTAACTAGTTGAATAATATTGGGGCCTAACCGGAGGATTTCAGCCACAAGGGAACTTAAACAAATATGAAACTAGAAGAAGACTTCTGATTCAAATTACCAAGATAAAAAAATCAAGTTCAACTCGTTTTAAACATATTTAAACTAAGTAGTCATGTTGGTGTTCACAATAAGATATTTAACATATAAATCCAACAAATCAACATACAACTAGATCGGAAATTTAAGCATGTATAAGTATATCAACACATAAAAGTTGAAACTCATAACTAAAACCCACATAAACAATGACAATTAAGCAGGATTTCAAACAGAAATTCTATTTGATACAAGGTAAAAGTTACATACCTTAAAATGTAAAACAACAAAGAAAAATTAGACCAAATAAAGGTCAAGAAAACCAAAGCTATTTGAAGCTTAATAAAGCAGCAGAACCAGCAATAGGAAAACCCAGGAAATGATAGCTTGAATACCCAAGGTTTGAGTAAAAATCAGCAAGAAAAGTAGTTTTTCCGGAAAGAAGCCACAGCCACAGGAAAACCAATTTTCAGAATGTTTTTGCACTCATGATTTCAGTATTTTTTCTAGTATTTTCTATTTTTTCTTCAGAGTAATGGAACAGTATTATCAATGTGTGTGTGTGAATAGGGGAATGTTTTTCTTTTATAGCATGTTAATGGCATCAAAAAAGCATATTCTAACCTAAAATGCTGAAATTCAGAATAATACAGCATCTTTTTACAACTGTCTGCCTTTTTTCCCACCCAATTTCAACATCTTTTGCTAAAAATGGGGACAACTGTCCATTGATCTTGAACCTTCTGATATTTAACCTATGTAAAACCAATTTTATCCTTCCAATTGCTGATTTATTTCAAATCCAACAAATTCTGACTTAAATTCAGATTGTTTGATTACCCATTAACCCCTTATAGAACCTCCTAGAACTAACTAGGACATTCTAGCCTTGGATTCCCTAATTTGGTTTCCAATTTACCCTTTAAGGTTTTCAATATTACCCTTTCAAACCCCTTCAATTCCAAACAACATTCAAAAATCAGAAATCAAACCAATTAAGGCTAAACCAAAACCAAACAAACTTAAATCAAGCTAATTAAGGCTAAATTAGATATAAAGCAAAACAAAACAAACTTAAATCAAACCAATTAAGGCTAAATCAGATATAGACCAAAAAAGAACAAACCAAAACAGAAGCAAACCCTTAATTGATCTACCAATTTGAACAGGACAGATTTAATTAACCTAAACGCATTTAACTACACTTAATTAAAGCAATTAACTAAACAAGTCTATTTTACTAAAATTTAATCGAACCAACAATCAAAAAACAAGGTTATCACCTACGTGATAAATAAATAAAAAAGGAACATAAACAAAGAGATAGGAAGAAAATATACTGATTTTGGCCATGAATGTGGTGACGAACGAGGCAAGCCAACGAACGACGAAGACGATAAGGTTTGGCCGACCAGTGGGTGCTTGGTCGGAATCCGACAGGTCTTGAAATAAGCCAAAACTAACTCTAATCGATTGTTCTTGTCAAGAACAATCGATTTGCGTAAAGTTTGGCCCAAATCGAGCCTTAGAAACCGTTGAAATCGGATTAGGGACGGATTAGGGTTTTTAATTTTCTTTTGAAATCTCAGATTTGAAATTGGAACAAATGGGTGAGGATTTTGAGCAATTGATAGTAATATAGTAATGAGGAGAGACTGGGGATTGTAGGGCTAAATTTTGAGGTGGTTTGGAGTATCGCCACCGCCGTGGGGCGGTTTCCAGTGGCGGCCAGCGGCGGTGATTTAGAGGGGTAAGAGGGAGGTGAGAGATACAGAGCTGGGGTGTTGGGGTTGAGTTCTGAGGGTAGGGGGTCTTTTTAGGATAGTTAAATAATATAAGGGAGTGGGATTGTGAGCCGTTGGATCAAGAGAATCCAACAGCTGGGATTAGATGGCGATGAAATGACGTTGTTTTGGGTTAGTGGGGCGCTGGACTGGGTAGGCTTTTGGGCTTGGGTGATTTGGGCCAAATTTGGGACGGGTTTAAGCCTAAAATTAGTCAAAATTCCAAATTTAATCCCTTTTTCAATTAACCCTCTTAATTCCTTTTTTGTTTTTTTTTTCTTTTGTTTTTTCTTTTTCTTCTCTTTGATTAAAAATCCTAAATTAAATTTATAAACTAATCTAAATTGTAAAATTAAGCCTAATATCTAATTATTAATTTTAAACAATTACTTGATCCTAAACTAAAAGAGAAAATCACTAAACTAAGAATTAAAGACAAAAAAATGTAAAAATGAGCCATTTTTAGTGATTTTCATTTTCAATAAGTCAAATAATTAACTAATTAATCCCAAAAATATAAAAACAAAACCTAAATGCAATACATGGCATTTTTGACATTTTTCATGATTTTAATAAAAATTAAACGTGCACAAAAATGCAAACAATTCATAAAATCCTACGAAAATCCTATAAAATGGCAAATAATTGGAAAAAATATATTTTGTTGGATTTTATAGGAGTAATTCATATAGGGAAAAAATCATATGCTCACATCTACCACGGTTAGAGATGTATAATTTCTACTGGCTTGAGGAGCATGTGATGTATAGCAATTTTCTTCTAGATTGGATGAAATGGAAAGTTCTTGGCTAGTGGAGTACGCAGTTGCCTGTGACTCGGAATAGATTATGAAGTTCTCATAATTGTCATAGGACGGCATGGTATATGCGATATGTTGTGTAGGGATGAGATGGGCATGTGAGAGGTCATGGTTCAGTTCTGAAAGGAAGGTCATAAATTCTTCGACAGCACGGGCAGTTTCGAATATTAAGAAAATGATATTATGAATTGTGCGGCTTGATGAGGGTAAACGTTTCAGAAAGGGCAATGTGTTTGAGTTAAGGGTACATCATTGATATTGTGGCGCTCTCTTGTTGGTTAGACTACTGATATTCAAGTTGCTTGGTGGCACAGAAGAGTTATAGGAGTATCCCTCATGGAATGATTGAGTATTAGAGGTGTGGTACATATTCGAGCTGTAGAGTTGGGGTCATATATAGTGATTCGTACGCTTTATGGATTTGGGGACTAGGAGTTCTCATAAGCAGGTTATGTTGTGGTTGTGGATTGTGTATATTGGCCCTGTGTGGTATCTATCGGGGTTTGGAGACCCAAGTGGATC
Source organism: Nicotiana tabacum (assembly GCF_000715075.1). NCBI lineage: Eukaryota > Viridiplantae > Streptophyta > Magnoliopsida > Solanales > Solanaceae > Nicotiana > Nicotiana tabacum. Next base: position 14,138,431 of record NC_134095.1, read on the forward strand.
TTTTGTTGCTTAGTATGGTGAATTTTAATTTGATATTGGGTATGGATTGGTTGTCTTCATGTCATGTAATTCGAGATTGTTACGCTAAGACGGTGACGTTGGCTATGCCAGGGGTGCCACAGATTGAGTGGTGAGGTTCAACGGGTTATGTTCCCAGTGCAGTGATTTTATTTTTTGAAGACCCAGTTGATGGTTGGGAAGGTTGTCTTTCTTATTTGGCCTTTGTGAGGAATGTCAGTGTAGAGACTCTTATCATTGAATTGGTTCCGGTGGACAAGATTGTTGATTTCAGTATTGATTTAGTGGTCGGGCGTCGTATTGTATGGCACCGGCGGAGTTAAAGAAGTTAAAGGAGCAGCTTTAGGAACACCTTAATAAGGGGTTCATTGGTAGGTCAATATGAATGTGTGCTCTGCATCGAGTCAGCCTTGTTGACTCCGAGTTGCTATTGTTGAGGGATGTGTTGATTCAATTATTATTGAGCTTATTAGTGTTCTGGGGGAGATCTATGAGTTACCTTTCCGTGTTGCGGGGCATTATGATTTCTTAGTTATAGGCACATATGGTGCGGTTCTATTGGGGTCTCATAGAGGAATTCGAGCGGGAAGATTATTGAGTATTGCTCAGTGGATGGCGTATCGGTTGTGTCCTTTTGGGTTTGTGTGGTGTCATGTCATTTTTTCTTCGTCGTGGTTATGATGATTTTCTTTTTGTTCTAGATAGCAAATTGCGCGTGGTTGTTGTTTTTGAGCATAGTGACTTGAGGTGTTTCATGTGACCGTTGTTCAGATAGGACCGCGCATTGTAGTGAGGTTATGTGGAGGTATGATCCTTCGGGTTAGATTCGTGTGTTCTGGTTCTGTGATGTGTGATGGGTTCTCAACATTGCATTGGGGTGGTACTGGTGAGCTTGTGGTACAACTCTCTCATTTGAGTCATCTTTCCATGATTTGAGTACATTCGGACTGTTGCTTATCAGTGCGCAGGTCGCACGAGTTGTGGATTTAGATTGTATTGATCTGTCATGTAACTAGAGTAATCGTGTTGGATGAGATGAGGTTATTGGGATCTAGAATGGTTACTATCGGATTCGATTTCAGCATGTTGGAAGGATAATATCGGGATTCGGTTTATAAATTTATTATGGTCCTTGCTGAAGGAGAGGGAGCTCCACGGCTAGTTGATCTGAGGAATGGTTATGATTTTCTACATGTTTCAATCATCGTTGGAAGCACTAAAGTGTTGGAATGAGGCTTTGATTGATAAGAGGGTTACTATTGGTATTAAGGTATTTTGAGCAATTGCTCTGATTAGAAGTTATCGCTACGAGTGTTTGAGTTATGTGGTATATCATGTAATTGCATCTTGGGTACGGATATGGTTGATACAACTTGTTCGGACTTATTTGGTGTGTGATATTCTAATCTTATAGATAATTTCGGAAGTGGAAACTTGGTTCTAAGGGTAATAGGCAAGATTGGATTGTAAAATTTCAGTTATGTTGTTTTATCTGACCTATATGGGAAAGGGTGACATGGGATCACCGGATCACCCCCGAGTATGTGCATGGTAAGGTTATACAGCGATTTGCTAGCTTCTGGAATAACTTTGAGCATGCTCGAGGACGAATTTATGTTTAAGTGGGGGAGAATGTAACGACACGATCGGTCGTTTCGAGAGTTTTAGCCCCGTTTCCCCCATTTTTGCTTCATTTTGTGTGATTCAGCTCTTTTATGTTGTGATGAGTTGATTGGCTCAGGTTCAGAATGATTGTAGAGATGAATGAAACACTTAGTCTCTTAAGTTGATTAAAAAGTTGGAAGAGTCATCCGGAAGTTGACTTGTAAGTAAATGGTCTCGGAACTTTGGTTTTATGGTTCAGATAGCTTCATCGGGTGATTTTAAACTTAGGAGCGAGTTTGGAATGTATGTTGAAGGTCAGTGGTAGAATTTGGATTGATTTGGCGAAATTGGAATTTTGGCGTTTTCCGGTTGGTAGTGTAAATTTTGATATAGGGGTCGGAATGGAATTTCGGAAATTTGAGTAGGTCCATTGTGTCATTTGGGACGTGTGTGCAAAATTTTAGGACATTTGAGCGAGGTTTGATAGACTTTTTTATCGGAAGCGAACTTAGGAAGTTCTGAAATTCTTAGGCTTGAATCCGATGGTGTTTTGATGTTTTGATGTTGTTTTGAGTGTTCTTAAGATTGGTATAAGTTTGAATAGTGTAATATGACTTGTTCATACTTTTGGTTGAGGTCCCGGGGGACACGGACGCCGATTGATTTTGGATGGTTAACGAGAAGTTTGGGAATTTGTTGGAGCAGCTTCAACTGCTAAGTATTTTGTCATAACCGCAGGTGCGTGCCCGCAGATGCGAAAATGGGCGAGAGGACCTGGAACCGCAGATGCAGATGTTTGAACGCACCTGCGATAGCGCATATGCGGGATTTTTATCGCAGGTGCGGTCCTTGGGTAGTTAAGTGATTTCCGCAGATGCGCACCTGGGATCGCAGGTGCAGGCCCTCAGGTGCGAGATTTCGACCGCAAAAGCGGCTTAGCTGGGGCAGAACATATAAATTTAGCCCTTCCCGATTTTTGAGTTATTCTTCACAATATTTATCTGAGATTAGAGCTTGTGGGCAATTTTAAAGAGGGAATTCAAGGGAACTTCGTGAAGGTAAGATTCATGGAACCAAAACTCGTTTCTATGATGGTTTTTGACTGATTAAGCTTGAAATCTATGGAAATTAGTAGTAAAAATTGGGGGTTTAGGGCTTGGAAATTGGATATCTTAATCTAGGGGTTTGAGGGGTCATTTGTGGTCGGATTTTGGTATTCTTGGTATGTATGAACTCGTGAGAGTGTAAAGATTCTAGTTTTGTGATTTATCAGAATCCGAGATGTGGTCCCAGAGGTCGGGTTTGACCAATTTTGGGATTTGTGATAATATTTGATTATTTTCACGTGGGCTTTGTTCCCTTAGCATATATTGATGTTATGGTTCTTATTTTGGTTAGATTCTGGCATTTGGAGGCCGAATCGAGAGGAAAAGGCATCGCGGGCTAGAGTTTGGCTTGGCTTGAGGTAAGTAACGCTTCCAAACTTGGTTATGAGGGTTTGAAACCCCGAATTATGTGTTCTATGATTACTATTGAGGTGATGAAAATACCAATTGACGGGCATGCACCGTGAGAAATACGGTCTGGATCATTCCATGGCGTCGCTTAGTGACTCTTTTATGCTGATATCTGTGTTGTAACTATGTGGTTAAGTTAATGAGCTGCAAATCATGCTAATTATTATATTAAGGCTTCATGCCAACACTTTTGAGACCCGAGAGGTCGTTTCTTGTTGTCATGTCATTAGCTTTATTTATATTATATACTCATTCTTGTCCATGCATATTATATCATGCCTCAGTCTCAATTATTGCTATTTGGCATATCATATCATTGTTCGGCCTAGTATCATGACATTTTGAGCCAGTGTGTGTGCGAGATTGGGGAGTATTGACTGAGTGAGGCCTAGAGACTAATATTGATTGACAATATGGGATCGGGCTGCACACTGCAGTGGGATATTAATCATGCCTTCGATGGCATTGATATCGCGCTTGGGCTTAGTGAAGCCTCTCCGGAGTCTCTACACCCCTAGTGAGCGCAGTTGATGATATTGAGGGAAGGATCTTCCCTAGACATAGATCTTGTCCGAAGTATTGGTATGGAGATGGATCTTCTCCATGAGGCTGGATTGGCCTGTTCCTCGGTACTAGAGACTAATAGTTTGTGATATATATATATATTCCGGGATGGATCTTCCCCAGGCTTTGTGAGCCATATACGGTACCGAGTGGTTCTGAGGTTGTCATTATTATTACCAGGAGATGGATCTTCTCCGTAGGCTGGATTAGCCTTCCTTGAGTGACTATTGTCAAAGATGTATATATATATACGGGATGGATCTTCCCTAGGCTGTACGATCCATATACAGTACTGAGTGGACGACCATCGAGTTATTGGGCACATGAGGTACTTGGCATAGTGAATTTCATATAGTATGTGCATTGGCATGTAGATGTAGCGGAGTTATACTCCTTTATCATCTTCATACTTGCTCTATTTCCCTGTTATGAGTTGTTTAATTAACTGAAAGCATGCCTACTTTCCTGTACGATATTCCTGTTTATCTTATGAAGAGGTTGAGTTCGTCACTACTTCTCAGTCCATAGTTTGGGCTTGTTACTTACTGAGTTGGTGTACTCACGTTATCCCCTGCACCTTGTGTGCAGATCCAGGTATATATTGGTCCTAGTAGCAGTCGTTGATCGAGGTCACAGACTGTGGAGTTGCTGAGGTATCTATATGGCATTCATAGGCCTTGGCTCTCCTTCTTATTTCCAGATGTATTTTTCTGTTGGTTCTTAGACACTTTGATAGATTATGTATTTACCTTAGATGCGCATGCACTCAATGACACCCTGGTTTTGGGCTGGATTGTATATATTCTTGGAATTTCTTATGTTTCAAATAGTTCTTTAACTGTTAAAAACTTCCATAAATGTTTTCAAACTTATTATTATCGGGTTGATTGTTGAGTTGAGCCTGGCCTAGTTTCACGATAGGCGCCATCACGACGGGTCGGATTTTGGGTCGTGACAGTTATGTACCAGCCAAATATATAATTCAACAAGTGGTCATTAATTTTGATATTTTAGGATTAAGCAATTTTGTAAGCAGAAGATAACATGTTTTCATGAGAATCATTAGCACATTGTATGGCCCTCACTTTCGTTCTTGTTTCGGGGCTTTTGTATCTATACTCGGTTTTGGGGTCACAATTGAATCTATACCCACTTTGCAAAAAAGAATTGCAAGTCTACCCACTTTACGATCAACTTCAGACTTATCAGGCCTGAATTTAAAAAAAAATTAGTCTAAAGTGAAAAAAATTATACTTCAGATGCACTTAATGCCAAATAAGTCTGAAGTAAAAAAAATTGCACTTCAGATGTTCTTATGGCCAAAAGGTCTAAAGTGCAACAAACGTTTTGCTACACTTAAGGCCAATAAGTCTAAAGTGAAAAATTATACTTCAGATGCACTTAAGGCCAAAAGGTTTGGAGTGCAACTAACGTTTTCCTACACTTAAGGCCAATAAGTCAAAAGTGAGAAAAATTACATTTCAGATGCACTTAAGGCCAAATAGATCTGAAGTGCATCCAACGTTTTCATACATTTATGGCCAATAAGTCTGAATTGAAAAATTACACTTCAGATGCACTTAATGCCAAAATATCTTAAGTGCAAAAAACGTTTTCCTTTACTTAAGGCCAATAAGTCTGAAGTAAAAAATTGCACTTAAGATGCATTTAAGGCCCAAAGTTCTGAAGTGCATCCAATGTTTTTATGCACTTAAGGAAAAATAAGCCTGAAGTGCAAATTGCCTAGAAACAAAAATTTGTTCTTCGAGTTTTAACAGTCCAATATATGATTTAATACCTAAATCTACCCCAAATGAGCTCAAATTTGAAATATAACCTCCAAATATCATCAAGAAAAAATCACAATCATCAATTTGTCAGAACAACAATAAATCTAACGAACCCATTTTGCAATTAAGAAAAAGAAATAGAAGAAACCCTAAGCAATATAAATAATAAAGCTCCACAATAGATCACCACTGTAAAATATCATAAATTACCTTAAAATATATTCACAAACACCATAAATCACTGTTACCCGAAGAAGAGGAAGGAGGAGGAGGAGGAGGAGGAGGAGGAGGAGGAGGAGGAGGAGGAGGAGGAGGAGAAGGAGATGTAGAAGGAGAAGGAGAAGTAGAAGGAGGAGGAGGAGGAGGAGGAGGGGGAGGAGGAGAAGGAGGAGAAGAAAGAGGAGAAAACGCCTGTAATTTTTTAAAGAATAAGTAAAAAAGGTGGATATAGTTTAATAGGGGCGACCAAATAGGATGCCCCCATGTAAATTTTACTCTTGTTTCTTGTGGAGTAGATTGGGCTTAACAATTGCAAAGGAGAAAAGCAATTAAGAATATAAAAAATCGAGCAAATCATTATTTTTCCTTTTATCCAGTAGAACTTGGAAAATTTAAATTAACAACATAATTGAGTCATTGACTACATGTGCATATGTCATGACCCGGATTTCCCACCTCGGGAGTCGTGATGGCACCTACTCGTGAAAGTTAGGCAACCTGAGTATTATAGATACACTAACTCTTTTATTTAGCCCTTTTTAACAGTTTAAATCAACATGCGATCAATAGTGAAATATTAACAATAATTAAATACACGCGGAAGACAGGACTAAAGGCAGCCACCTAAAGCAATGGTCCAAAAGATGCCGCTCCGGGATCTGCACATAGTGCAGATCGTAGTATCTGCACAACCGACCCCATGTGCTGGTAAGTGTATGGCCTAACCCCGACGAAGTAGTGACAACCCTAGGACCAGACTACCAAATAAACCTATGCAGTTATATAATATACAGCAGAAAATAAAACAGAACTGAACAAGTAAAGATGAGAAGGGGACATGCTGTGGGGGAATATCATTTACCAACAGTAATTTAAGAGAAAACATAAAGAACAATTTAGAATTCACAACAATGAATAAGAAACTAGTAACCAACCAATAAGCACTTGTTTATCGTGAAAATGGTAACAACAATTAAATTTGTAAATGGGATTTTAAAAATATGTGATCTATTCACGAGCTAGTTCTTGGGGCAGTTGATGCTTGAAATACTAAATGTAAAGATGAGATGCGAGCTAAGATGAAGTAGTAAGCAAACCGAAGGGGCCTACTGGCCGGATGCAGAATAGGTTGATGGAGGCCTCGGGGCCGAGGCTTGAGCCGATATTGAGTTATCGGGTACAACCGAATATGGGATAACAAGTAAAGATACAATTAACCAAGGAATTCTATGGACAATGCTGGGCTATATGGCGGAGAGCAACTAAGGAAACGATGAACACGAGGTGGCCTCGGGCCAATGAGAACAAACAACTTAGAAGAAAAGAGAGAGAGAGAGAGAGAGAGAGTGAGAGAGAGAGATTATTTCACTTGTGGAGAAAATGGGGCAATAACCAACTGTTTACAAGGAGGGGTGAATACCCTTTATATAGGAGCGGAGTCTCCGTTACAAGTATGTGAAGATTAAGTACAAAGTACGGTGATGGGACGGATATACATGATGTTACAATATAGGCTCTAGACATGTCGGGTTTGTCAGGCATAGCCATGTGCCTAGAGAGCTTCTTCCTCTATTCCGGCTTCATCCTTTGCTTCCTCCAAGTTGGGCTTCGACGAGCCCGGGGTTGACGATTCGGTCGCGGCCTCGTACTCTCGATACCCCGGGAGATGCTTCCGAAATATCTTTGAAATGTTTTGACAGCGATAAATCGAGCCTTCAAATTTTGCCGCATAAAGATAGTCTCCGCGTTTCCCATATTGAAGAGATGGGAAATCATTTCAGCACTTGACTCCTCGAGCTTCTTTTGGTGACGTCATACTGATGACGAGAACTCTGGCCCATGCTTTTCGACCTCATTCATTGCATTCTCTATTTTTTGCTTCCCAAGATATAGGTGCCACCGCCGGTTCAAATTTCATAGATGCATTATCAGCGCCAGTCGTTCAATCTTCCAAAGCATGAATGACCGTTCCGCAATCCCCTATAAATGGGGGATGCCTTGGCCTTGTTTTTCATCATCTCACAGTTTTCGCTGGCTTGCTTGCCTTCTCTTTTCTTATCTCCTTCTTTCCCCCTTTGAACATCATGTTTATAGCTTATGATCTTGAAGACGTTTGAAGGAGCTTCCTTGGAATGTCTTGTGGCCTTCTGCCAGGGCTTCTTTCCGTCGGACGCAGATATATCGCCCCGTTATCCCCACAGTTGTTGATATGCCGGACCTCGTCATGGTAATTGCCGGGTTGAGATGATGGTAGATGGAGAGTCAGTTCCTCCCTTATGTAGATGATTGCTCGGACTATGCACCACTGCTCATTCTTCCACCCGAGCCTGGTATGGCACTTCATCCCTACAGTTCTCTTTTTCCAAAGGGATATGGTGGCACCACCAGCTGCTGAGGCTGGGGGCCGTTGGGTTGACTTCGGCGAGCCATGTCTCTTTTCTCTGCCTCCTCTACGTCCCCTCCTTTTCCTCTTCTTCTTCTTTTCCTATGGGAATCCCTCGGGGGATTGAGCTGGGAACCTATGAGAGGTGGATATCAAAGGAGTCACCCTCAAGAGTATGTGCTCGATGGTGTGGCACCCGGGGATGCTGATACCGGAGATGAACCCACTAGGGCAAACCGGCACCCGGGTTTCATTACATGTACATCCTTCCGTTCCTCCGCTTTAGGGGTAGACTCCCGCGGGTTTCTGTAATTTTTATGTAACGACCCCTCGAGGGCTGCTTGTACACAAACTTTTATGAATAAGAAACAAACTTTTTTGATCTCTGCTTTCGAATTTTGCTTTGTTTATGCAAGCTTTGCCATTCGAGGCTCTTCAAATGTTTCTTTTTGTATTGTTGGTCGCTGATATTTAGCTTGGACGTAAGTGTTTGCCTTGATATTTTTTCCGATCGACATGGGTTCCTTTCGGTCCCATCATCATATCTCGGGACAAACCTAGGTCGGTCTGATGGATCAGGGCTATAGAAGCCTTCTGAGTTACTCGTAGATCATGCGTTGAGTTTCGGTGTCTCCGGGGTGCTGCCCCGGATGTAGGTGGTCTTTTTAGGTTGTATGAGATAGAATTCTGCTGAGGAGCTGATATGTTTTTAGGGCACTTTCTGGGGCCTTTGTGTAACCTTCGCGATCGGAGCTTTCTGCATTTACTCTTTCTTTTCAAAAAGAGTGATTTGTGAGATTAGTTGCTTGCCTTGGACTGAATGCCAGTCGTTGAGAGCTCATCGATGCCCGACCTCTCTAGGCTGGGGTTTTTTGTCGTAGAGTGATGTCCCGGGCATGGAGATAATACGAAAGACTCCTCGGGTTATGATTCATCGTTGGAGGATGCTTCCGGGGTTGAATATCGATCCGTCGATCTGTATCGAGGTCGTTGGCTTCCAAGGGCTTGCCTTGGGCAGGTGAATCGTGGCTGCTTTTCGCATATATGTGGAGCGGCCTCGGCTTCTTCAAAAGACACTACTATTTTCAAATAGCCACCTTTCCGTTCTGGTATAAGAGACTGCATATTTTGTAGGTGTGAAAGTATTGGTGTGTACCTTTGTTTTGGCTTGTCAGTTCCATCATAGCCATGGAAACCGCTTTAGGGCCGACCCGACAAAGGGCTGAGGGCGCTGCTCCTAGTGCTCAGGAATCAAGGGAGTTCGCTTTGGAGACGGCGTCTTTGCTAAGGGGAGAACATCTGGAGACAGCAAGGAGATACTGCGGGTGGAGCGAAGGGGTAGTCCTGCAGGCGCTTTCTCCCGATGAGGGTATTGCGGATTCTGTTGATAGATTCCTAAACGTATATTTATATCCCTTCACCTTTGGCTCTCCTGATAGGATTGTGCTTGACTTTTGTCTGAAGTATTGGCCTACCCTAGCATAGATTCATCCGTCGTTTAGGAGAACAGTGTTGATGATAAGGTTCTTTGCTGAGAAAGTCGGGATCAAATTCACGCTCGATCACCTTATCAGGCTATATCGGCCCTTCCATCATCGGGGCCTGCTAACTCTGGGGTGCCGCTCATCCACGCCCTTTGTCATAGACTACAAGGAAGGCAGGAATCAAGAGTGTGCAAATTGGTTCATCCGGCTTCGGACGACTGACATCATCCCTGCAGAGTTCTTGCCATTTCCTGAAGGGTGGAATCACGCTCGTAAGTGAGGCGTTTGGAGCCTTTTCAGATCTCGTCTATGGAAAAAATCAGCTGAGTAATAATGTTGTTTTCTTTATTGCAGCGACTTCGTGGACGCCGGGTGAAGTTCACGATATGCCCAACTGGGTTCGGAAGCTGGTGACCCATTCATCCTATGACAAACTCCGGTGGCGTGCCGTGCTTCGCACCAGGTGGGGAACGCAACACCGAGGTATGTGCATACGTTGCCTTTGTTTTGCCTTCGTATACCCGAGGTAACGCTTTCCCCTTCCAGCTGTGCTGGATTTGCCATTTGTAGATACCGGGCGGTTCCTTGGGATGAGGCAATGTTTCTCTGAAAAGGGGAAGAAGCCGTTGGCCTCTAGTCCAAGGGATGATGGCAACGAGAGGGATCGGAACTTACGGTTTGATGGAGCTTTTAGTGGTGTTGGTCGAGTTTGTAATTCCGAAGAGGGGGTGCTACTCGAGTCTGCTGCTCCCAGAGTACCCGATTTCCGGTCGGTGATCCCTTTGAGTGTACGTACCGTGCCTGAGGTTGGCTCTTCTAGGGTAGCAGGGGAAAGATCAATAGGAGTGTGTTTCGACTTCGAGGAAGTCCGTCAGCTTCACTTCGTGGTGAGTTTTACGTACAGTTTCCCCGTGTCCCGTATCCTCCTTATTCTATTGAACCTTCCTCGTACATGCTTGCGATAAGCTTAAGTCTGAGTTGCTCCATCGAGGGGCCAAGTTTCAGAAAACTCGGGATGAGGGCGAGTCCCTTAGGCTCCTTAACAAGGAGAAGGAAGTAGAGGCGCAGCATTGGCGATATGAGGTGCACCGGAGCTCAAATTATGAGAGCTATTTGGCAAAGCAAGTAACTTCCGGTGGTGTGTGCTTCGCTCCTTTCTGTCCTTAAGGCTGATTCATTTTTGCTGTATCATTTGAGGAAAAAGTCGGAGGCTATGGAGTGCCTCAAAGGCGATGTCAGACGCGTCAGGATTGCTTGTAAGGAGCTAAGGGCTCAAGCGCAAGCTCGAGCATTGGGGGAGATGAATGCTTCAGCCTAGATCCTTGCCCTCGAAGCCCAACTCCACTTGACTCAAGACAACGCCAAAGTTTATGTGGATATGATTGGGAGACTTGAATCTGACCTCTCGAAGGTTAGAGCCGAGATACTTGACGCTCGGACGGAGGTGGCGCTGAACCCAGAAAGGGCCGATTCTAAGATGGCGATTCGTGTGAAGGATGTTGTTGACGCCCAAGTTGAGCTGAAGAAAACCATAGACTGGGAGCGGAGGATCGAGGAATACGTCCGTTGCAAATCCCGGAGGGAGGTGTTCGAAGAGAATGTTGCAAGGGGCTTCGTTCTCTAGGAGGAATTGGCTCAAGCGCGGGCGGATGAGCGCAATGCTCGGTTGCTTCTCGTTGATGTTGCTGAGGGCATTTTTGGAAAGATGTAGCTCCTTAGGGTGGAGTATAGGTTTTGCGTTTTGTAGCTTTGCTCTGAATATATGTAGTGCATGCCTGTAGATGGGGAATACGCTTTTTCTTGCACACATGATATATAAGGAGAAATTTTGAAGTTTTATTTCTTCTGTACCTTTTCCTTGATGTCTCTTTCGATCAGGCTGGCTGGTCTTGGCATTTGGCGAGGTCCTCCTCGGTCCGAAACTGATCGGATGATCCCGGGTACTGCTAAGTGTGATTCTTGGTATGATCAGGTGTTGGACCTCCGGGCTCGGCCCGGCCACTTAAGCTTAGTTTCTGAGTCGGGCTCCGACTCGAGACTTCCTGTCTTTGTATTTTTTATGTCTACGCTCGCGGGCAGTAGTCATAGTTGTCTTGTGCACTTGGGCATTTGCTGTTTCGATTGCTCTGGGTCCAGTCGCCGAGTAACTTTGTGACTCAAGCTCCGGTTAACCCGTAGGTTTTTCCTTGCCCACATGGGTGGATGATAATGGTTTTTGTGCCCTTTGGGTTGAAGCGATCTTATGGGCGCTTGGTTCGGAGGTTTACCTTAGCTGGCGATGGCGACGTACATGTAGTTCCCTTAGTATTATTCTAGTTTTCAAGCCCATTCCTCGGCTTGCGTTGTGATCCAAGCTGTAATCGACCTTTTGAGTTTCCCTGATTTTCTGGCGAGCGATAATGGCTTGCATGCCATGCTCTTAAGCGTATTGCAATTTTTCGGGTCCAGTCTCCGAGTCGCATTGCGATTCGAGCTTTAATCGACCCTCAAATTACCATAACTTTTTGGTTGGCGATATTGTCTTCTCATTTCCTGCCCTTGGGCGTTTGGCAATTTTTGGGACCAGTCTTCGGGTTGCGTTGCGATCCGAGCTATGATTGACTCTTGAATTGCCTTAAATTTCTGGCGATGGTGGCACTTATGCCGTTCGGTCATAGATACCTTTTAATATATGGCCCGTAGGCTTGTATAGTTAACTATTTTGGATTCGGTCTCCGAATCAGGTTACGATTCAAGCTCATTTTAATCCTCAAGTTGTCAAGATTTTCAAGCTGGCGACGATGGGTCTTACGCTATTTGGTCGTAGAGACCCTTTAAGTATGTGGCCTGTAGGCTTGCTTAGCTGGTGACAATGGCTCTTATGCTGTTTTTTGGTTGTGGGCTTTGTGCAGGCTTTGTATCCGCTCATTAAGGTCTTTTTGTAATATTTTGCCTGACCCGTCGTTGGTTCCAGAGGAACCTCGATTACAAGTCATTGTCGGCAATGATTTGAGCACCACATAAGGTTCATAGTTCGTAGGTAGAGTAGATAGACGCTTTGCATTTTTTGGAGCCGACATTGTCAAGGCTCGTTTTTTCCTGTGGAGGGAAGCCTGTTTTAATTAGTTCTTTCCGAAGTATATCGGAGTAATGGCCTACGATTTTTTAGCAACAATCGGGCGTCCCCGAGTCGCGTTGTTTGGGGCGTATCACCCGTTTCGACCGTAGTCATATGCATATGGCCATAGCCATTTTTATCCCTTAGCGATAGTTTAGGCATTTACATCAAGGGTATGCCCTTTAGGGATTCTTACAAATGCGGCATATAGCCTAAATATCGGGATTTTCATGACTGTTGAGGTCTTACAGTTTTATCATGCCTGTTGAGGTCTTACAGTTTTATCATGCCTGTTGAGGTCATACAGTTTGTCATGCCTGTTGAGGTCTTACAGTTTGTAGAATATATTTGGTTGTGCCGAGGCTGCCTGTTAGGCTCTTAAAATTTCGGATTTTCCAGTGTGTGGCAATTGATAGCAGTCTCCGAGTAATCGAGTTTGTTTAAGCTTGAAGACAGCTTCTCATGAGCTCGGAGTTGCCTTCCAGGGGCTTGATGAGCCCGGAGTTCCAACCCTAGGGTCGTGCAAGTTGTCGAATTGCTTATATTAAGTCTCCGAATATATCGGGACTTATCTGATGGAGAAGAATTTGCCGTGAATATTGTCAAAATAATCTTTCTCAAAATACAAAATGCCAAGAAGATATCCTTTATTGCTTAGAGCAGATATAGGTTGTGATGAAATGCCAAAAATACACATATATTCTTCATTGCTTGGCGTAGATACAGGTTGTAAATACATGTTATCTCGTTGTCATGAGCTTGGCCCGCAGGGGTTCAGCTCCCCTGATCATCTGATCTGTTTGTATGGTTCTGTTTCGAAGCCTAGCCTGCCATTTGTTGGCCCTTCCGAGGGGGCAATGCTCTTTAAGAAAAACCCGTTGTATGTCGCCTGACTATAGATGGAGGGCCAGTGATCTCGTCGGGTCCTCTTCTGGAGGGTATGTTGCTCGACTAATAATTTTGCTGGCAGGGCCCTCCTTCGGGCAGGAAGCTCTTTCGAGGATAGAGAGTTCGGATGGTCCCGTAGAGACCTCGGGTCTCCGAACGGAGTTTAGGATTTCTGAATACCTTGGTTGGCTGCCTACAAGCAGGTTAGTAAAAGAGGAAAGGAACAATAAAAGGACAAAGTAATCCTCCCCTGCCGCGGGATGTGTAGGGGTTGTTTCGAGGCTTGGTCCTTTCCCGCCATTCCGGGGCGCGAGCTCTAATGTAGCCCTTTTCCACATTCAACTGGGCTTAGTCAAATATATGGTTCCGTCTACCTTTGTATCACTCAAAGGGCGGAGGAGTCGACGTCCGCACATGGTTAAATGGTAAGGGATTTCCTCCCGCCGCCTGTGGCTTTTCGTCGGATGCCTTGGTCCTACCTTTGTCGAGGAATCCCATCTGTTTGCTGTAGTGGTGTTGAAATCGCATCCGGGTAGTGTACCCATTGTCACTTGAATAACGCGTCTGCACTTCACGGCTCGGCGTCCCGATCCGAACTCAAGCGAGCGTATAGAGGGAAGCTGCATTCCATATAGTTCTCGCGACCGACGTCTGGAGTCCATCAACGGTTTGAAGTATGGGGTGATTCGGTTCGTCGGTCCGAACTGCTCTATTGGCTTTGACCCGATGCCATTGGCATGATTAGTCGAATCTTTTGCACTCACGGTCATGCTTCAATTTTAATATGGTCGAATTGCCAGCGTGTCAATACGAGGCTAAGGCAGAGTCTAGGCGTCACGTCCTTTAGATGTAGGGGTACTCTTTGGGTATATTTCCGGATCTGCCGCCCCGGCGGGGGATACTTTCTTTCTACATTTTCCGGACCTTTGAAGGGTGTCATCGCCCTTTTACTGCCGTGGCAATACATTGCGGCTTGTCGGTTTTATTTTTCCCTGGTCTTCTTCCTTCCCGACCGCTCGATGACACTTGGTGGCGATCCCCATCGAATAGCACGGTCGTCGTTCTCTCGAGCTGGCAAACTTGTGTGCCATGTGGTTCCTGCACCGAGTCGTACTTCTTTCGCAAGGGTTTTGGTCGAACGGGTCTGGACCGTCCGGCATTCCCGGCTTCGCTTATGGTGATCATTAGTTTTGGTGTGGCAACGCCGAAATTGCGCCTGGCTGGGCGGGGATTCCTTACTGGCTGTGCCTTATCGAATCTGGTTCCTCGAGAATGCCCTCACGTCGTTTCCCTATTGTTGCGAGGTAGGTTGCACCTCAAGTCGTCCCTTTCACTTGTTGTGCACGGGTGATACCTCCACCTACTTCGCATCAGCTTCTTTGTTGGGAGTCTGCTCAGATATACCGAGCCCGATGAGGTTCCCGGATGGTTCCCTACGGCTCTGATTCGTAGCTGGCACCGGGCACGATCATCCAACTAGTGCTTGGTTGGGTAACTAATCTGGCTTTGCTTGAAATGTCCTGGAGTTGTCGGGTGAATTTCGTTTAGGCTTAGGGCGAAGGCTTGTACTGTTCGATCACTCGATATCGGGGGTGATCTCATTCATCCTGTCGTGGAATAGGGTACGGCTCTCCACGGTATTTCATTTATTCCTTGCTCGGCCTTGGGCGTGCCAGGACTTCTCGGTACTGTTTTGACGGTATGGGCGTGTGCTTCCGCGGAAGACAATGCTGGCATGGCGAGTGAGCCTGTGGGGCCAGATGCCAGGCGGTGGCACTGTGTCATGGTTTCTTTCGGGAGAGTTTCTTCGAGATTCCTCAGAGGGACGGGCTCGAATCCATCATTTTGGGGGTCGCTGCCTGATTCGATCTTTTTGAGGAAATTCCCCAGCATCTTTGCTGCGCCGGAGTCGGTCATCGACTCGCTGCTACTCGACCTCCCGGATACCGGCTTATCGTGAGAAGGTGTCCTCGTTGCTATTGCATTGGAGGTCTCCGGGCGATTTTGCAGTTGTGCGATAGCCAACCATCGTGCCTGCAACATTTCAAAAATAACATGAAGATTACCTCCCCGTTCTAACCGAGTTGGGGTTTTTTGAGCTTTCTGTTGGCCAGCGAGCCATATGCTATCATCACTACGCGAGGTTTCGTCGACTTGTTGCGCGCCTCGCGAGCCTTAGTCTGCTTGAATCGACCCAAATGCGTTATCAGGGTCCTGTGGCGTCGCGCCAACCATTGGAACAACCATACTGCTTTCACCGTGGTTCTCGGGGTAGCCGCTCTCGATTTTACTTACTGAGCCGGACATTAACCTAAAATCAAAAGATCTTGGACAAGAAAAGTATGAAAAGATAACGTATGTTTGTGTGACGAAACCAACAAGAAAATAATTACTATTATTTTTAGCCCCAGAGTGGGCGCCAAACTGTTTACCGTGAAAATGGTAACAACAATTAAATTTGTAAATGGGATTCTAAAAATATGTGATCTATTCCCGAGCTAGTTTTTAGGGCAGTTGATGCTTGAAATACTAAGTGTGAAGATGAGATGCAAGCTAAGACGAAGTAGTAAGCAAACCGAAGGGGCCTACTGGCCGGATGCCGAATAGGTCGATGGAGGCCTCGGGGCCGAGGCTTGAGCCGAGATCGAGTTATCGGGAACAACCGGGGATGGGATAACGAGTAAAGATACAATTAACCAAGGCTTTCTATGGCCAATGTTGGGCTATATGGTGGAGAGCTAGTAAGGAAACGATGAACACGAGGTGGCCTCGGGCCAATGAGAACAAACAACTTAGAAGAAAAGAGAGAGAGAGAGAGAGAGGGAGATATTATTTCACTTGTGGAGAAAATGGGGCAATAACCAACCATTTACAAGGAGGGGCGAGTACCCTTTATATAAGAGGAGAGTCTCCGTTACAAGTATGTGAAGATTAAGTACAAAGTACGGTGATGGCACGGATAGACATGATGTTACAATATAGGCTATAGACAGGTCGGGTTTGTCAGGCGCAGCCATGTGCCTAGAAAGCTTCTTCCTCTATTCCGGCTTCGTCCTTTGCTTCCTCCGAGTCGTTCTTCGACGAGCCCCGGGGTTGAGCGTTCGGTCGCAACCTCCTGCTCTCGATACCCCGGGATATGCTTCCAAAATATCTTTGAAATGTTTTGGCAGCGAGAAATCGAGCCTTCCGATTTCGCCGCGTATAGCACTTTTATTATCTATTGTTGCGGCGCGCAACCCGACCCAAACCATAAAAATACTGTTGCGGCGTGCAACCCCATCCATACATAACAACACTGTTGCGGCGTGCAACCCAATCCATATCATTTATCATTGTTGCGGCGTGCAACCCGATCCAATTATATTATTGTTGCGGCATGCAATCCGATCCATTTATATTATTGTTGCGGCATGCAACCCGATCCAAATATAATATTGTTGCGACGTGCAACCTGATCCAAATATAATATTATTGTGGCGTGCAACCCGATCCAAATATAATATTGTTGCAACGTGAAACCCGATCCAAATATAATATTATTGCGGCGTGCAACCCGATCCACACATGTACAGTTCAAAACCAATCACAAAGGGAGTCCCGACAAGGGATTAATAAAGAAACAACACTATCGCGGCAAGGGAATCGACAGTATAAGTAAATACGTCCTGGAAAGGGAAAATAAGCTATAACCAAACTAGTTCCAACATCTAACTTCCTCAACTAGCACCAATATTCAATCACAAGTAATTTCCACTAGAATAATCATAATCTGTGCTCAACACAGAGAATCAACAACTTTGGCATTCGTAGTATTTGTTAAGAATATAACAATTTCAATTTAAGACTCACAGTCATGCTTGACACGAATATATAGATACTCGTCACCATGACTATACGTCGTACTCAACAAGTAACACGTAGCAAATAGGACACAACTCCTAATCCCTTAAGCTAAGGTTAGACCAAACACTTACCTCGAACTTCCACGGTGAACTCAACTCTCAACTATCGATTTACCTCTTGATTCTACCACCAATTCGCTCGTATCTAGCCACAAGTTACTTAGTTACATCAATAAATTCTAAAGAATCAATTCTAATACATGAAAATAAGTTTTCTAAAGTTTTTCCCAAAAAGTCAAAAATTGCCCCTGGGCCCTCATGGTCAAAACCCGAGGTTCGAACCAAAACCCGATTACCCATTCCCCCAAGAACCCAAATATATAATTTGTGTTGAAATTGGACCTCAAATCGAGGTCCAAATCCCCAAATTTGAAAAACCTAGGTTCTACCCAAATCACCCAATTTCCCCCATGAAAATCATTGATTTTGAGTTGAAATCATGTGAAAAGATGTTAAATATTGAAGAAAACAAGTTAGAAATGACTTACAATCGATTAGGAAGAGAAGCTGTCTTTGAAAAATCGCCCAAAAGTGTTTTCGTTTTGAAAGAGTGTGAAAAATGGTTGAAATACGTCTAAGTTATGAATTTACAGGTCCCAGATGTTGCAATTGCGACCAGGGTTCACAATTGTGAACCCTTCAGGAAACTGGCACTTTCGCATTTGCGACCCAATCAGATTTCCGATCATCTTCGCATTTGCGAGAGACCATTCACAATTGCAAAATCGCATTTGCGAGAGAACAGACGCATTTGCGACTAAGGCTGCCCAGGTCCATTTTTCGCGTTTGTGAGGTTTTGTCGCATTTGCGAGCCAGGCTTCGCATTTGCGAAGCCTGCAGACCTGATCATACCAACTGAAACCTGCAATTTTCCCAAGTCCAAATTCCACCTCGTGGCCTATCCAAAACTCACCCGAGCCCTCAGGGCTCCAAACCAAACATGCACACCAACCTAAAAACATCATACGGACTTGCCCGTGCATTCAAATCACCAAAATAACGTCAACAACTATGAATTTAGCATCAAAATCATGAAATTACTTAAGAACATCAAATTTTCCAATTTTTCTCAAATAAGGTCTGATTCACATCATTTCAAGTCCGTTTCTTACCAAATTTCACAGGCTCAACTCAAATCATATATAGGACCTGTACTAGGCTCCGGAACCAAAATTCGGGCCTAATACCAATGGTTTCAAACACAAATTCTTTTCTTTACTTCATAATTAATTCAGCAAAACAATTTCTTTTAAGAATTCATTTCTGGGGCTTGGGACCTCAGAATTTGATTCCAGGCATACGCCCAAGTCCGTGATACTTCCGAAGCATGGACACATGAAACACTGGATACACGGCTGATAAGCTCAGCGACAACGCAAGTCTGTAAGCCACCTTCCCAACTCGATCAAGAATCTCAAATGGGCCAATGAACCTAGGGTTAAGGTTGCCCTTCTTCCCAAATCTCATCACGCCCTTCATAGGCGACACTCGAAGCAATACCCGCTCGCCGACCATGAAAGCCAAATCATGAGTCTTACGGTCGGCATAACTCTTTTTCCTGGACTGAGCTGTATGAAGCCTATCCTGAATAATCTTGACCTTGTCCAAGGCATCCTATACTAGATCAGTACCCAACAATTGAGCCTCTCCCGGCTCAAACCATCCAACCGGCGACCGACACCGCCTAGCATACAAAGCCTCATAAGAAGCCATCTGGATACTCGACTGGTAGCAGTTGTTGTAGGCAAACTCTGCTAAATGCAAAAACTGATCCCACGAGCCTCCAACGTCAATGACACAAGCTCGGAGCATATCCTCCAAAATCTGAATGGTCCGCTCGGACTGCCCGTCCATCTGAGGATGAAATGTTATGCTCAACTCAACCCGTGTGCCCGATTCTCGTTGAACTGCTCTCCAGAAATGTGAGGTAAATTGTGTACCTCAGTCCAAAATGATAGACACGGGCACACCATGAAGACGAACAATCTCCCGGATATAGATCTCAGCTAACCTCTTGGAAGAATAGAAGACTGCTAATGGAATGAAATGTGCTAACTTGGTCAGCCGATAAACAATAACCCACACTGCATCGAACTTCCTTTAAGTCCTTGGGAGTCAAACTACAAAGTCCTTAGTGATACACTCCCACTTCCACTCAGGAATCTCAATCTTCTAGAACAAACCACCGACCCTCTGATGCTCGTACTTAACCTTCTGACAGTTCAAATACCGAGCCACATGAGTAACAATGTCCTTCTTCATTCTCCTCCACCAATAATGCTGCCACAAATACTGATACATCTTAGCGGTGCCCAGATAAATAGAGTACCAAGAACTATGGGCCTCTTCTAAAATCAACTCTCGGAGTCCATCCACATTAGGCACACAAACTCGACCATGCAATCTCAGAACTCCATCATCTCCCAACGTAACATACTTGGCACCTCCGTGCTACACCGTGTCCCTAAGGACACATAAATGAGGATCATCATACTGCCGATCTTGGATACACTCCAATAAACAAGAACGAGTGACTGTGCAAGCTAACACACGGCTGGGATCAGAAACATCTAACTTTACGAACTGATTGGTCAAAGCCTGAACATCCAAAACATGCGGCCTCTCAGCGACCGGAATATAAGAAAGACTGCCCATACTGGCTGACTTCCTACTCAAAGCATCGGCCACCACATTGGCCTTTACCGGATGATACAAGATGGTGATATTATAGTCTTTCAACAGCTCTAACCACCTTCTTTGCCTCAAATTTATCTCCTTCAGCTTGAACAAGTACTGCACACACTTGCGATCCATGAACACTTCACATGCCACACCATACAGATAATGCCTCCAAATCTTCAACGCGTGAACAATGGCTGCCAACTCCAAATCATGAACTGGATAGTTCTTCTCATAAATATTCAACTGCCGCGAAGCATAGGCAATGACCTTGCCATCCTGCATCAACACCGCACCCAGTCCAATACGAGATGCATCACAATAAATTGTTTATGGCCTTGAACCTGTGGGCAAAACCAACACTGGTGTCGTAGTCAAAGCTATCTTGAGCCTCTGAAAGCTCGCCTCATACTCGTCCGACCACCTGAACTAGGCACCCTTTTGGGTCAACCTGGTCATCGGGGCTGCAATAGATGAAAACCCCTCCACAAACCAACGATAGTAGCCTGCCAAACCCAAGAAACTCCGGATCTCTGTAGCTGATGCGGGTCTAGGCCAGGTCTTGACTGCCTCTATATTCTTCGGATCAACCCGAATACCCTCTGCTGATACAACATGACCCAAGAATGCAACTGAACTCAACCAGAACTCACACTTCGAAAACTTGGCATACAACTAACTACCTCTCAAAGTCTGAAGAACCACTCTAAGATGCTACTCGTGCTCCTCCCGGCTGCGGGAATAGATAAAAATATCATCAATGAAGACTATCATGAATTAATCCAAGTAAGGCCTGAACACTCGATTCATCAAATCCATAAAAGTTGTGGGGCATTTGTCAACCCGAATGACATCACTAAGAACTCATAATGCCCGTACCGAGTGTAAAAAGTTGTCTTAGGGACATCGGATGCCCTAATCCTCAACTGATGGTAGCCAGATCTAGAGTCAATCTTCGAAAATACCTTGGCACCCTGAAGCTGATCAAACAAATCATCAATCCTCGGCAATGGATACTTATTCTTGATTTTAACCTTGTTCAACTACTGGTAATCTATGCACATTCTCATTGATCTATCCTTCTTCTTAACAAACAACACCAGCGCACCCCAAGGCGAAACACTAGGTCTAATGAAACCTTTATCAAGCAAGTCTTGCAACTACTCCTTCAACTCAGGCGGGGCCATACTATACGGCGGAATAGAAATGGGCTGAGTTCCCGGAGCCAAATCAATGCAGAAGTCAATATCCCTGTTGGGTGGCATACCCGGCAGGTCTGAAGGAAATACCTCAGGGAACTCACGAACAACTATAACAGAATCAATAGAAGGAACCTCGGCACTAGAATCACGAACATACTCCAAATAGGCCAAACACCTGATTTCGACCATACGCCGAGCCTTCACATAAGAGATAACATTATGGGTAGAATGACCAGGAGTCCTTCTCCACTCTAAACGAAGCAAACCCAATAAGGATAATGTCACAGTCTTGGCATGACAGTCCAAGATAGTGTGGTAAGGTGATAACTAGTCCATCCCCAGTGTGACATCAAAATCAACCATGTCCAGAAGTAACAAATTTACACGAGTCTCAAGACCCCCAATCACAACTATACACAAACGATGGACTCTATCTACCACAATAGAATCATCCACCGGTGTAGATACATAAACAAGAGCACTCAAAGAATCACTAGGCATGACTAGATACGTTGCAAAATAAGATGATATATAGGAGTATGTAGATCCTGGATCAAATAAAATCGAAGCATCTCTACAACAAACCAGAACAGTATCTGTGATAACTGCATCGGAAGCCTCAACCTTCGGTCTGGCTGGAAGGGAATAACATAGGGGCTAGGCCCCACCACCCTAAACTACATCTCTAGGACGGCCTGCTACTGGCTGGCCTCCACCTCTAATGGCCTGAGCTCCACCTGTAATACCTCTACCTCCACCTCTAGCACCTCTACCCCCACTTCTAGCTGTCTGGGCGATTTGTGGAACGCTCGGTGCCTGAACCATGGCACGGGAACCCTGCTGTTGCGACTGAGTACCCACCAATCTTAGACAAGCCCTCCGGATATGACCATACTCACCACACTCAAAGCATCCAACTGAGTGTTGCGGCTGAGAAAACTAAGACTAACCCTGGCGACCTGAATGTCCACCCTGAAAACTCTGGAGTGGTGGTGCACTGATTGGAGCTAGTGGTGCACTGTAAGGCTGCTAATCAGAATACTGCATATGAGAACCATGGCCACCCGAAGCGCCGTGAGAAACACAAAGTTCTGACTGAAAAAGCCTAGGAGGATGGCCTCTACCATACGAATCCCTGCCTCCAGACGAGGCACCACTAAATCTGCCTGAATGACGAGGCCTCTTGTCTGACCCCTGACCACCACCCTGCGATAGAACCATCTCAACTCTCCTGGCCATATTGGCCGCATCCTGAAAAGAAATCTCACTCCCTGTCTCATTATCCATCTGAAGTCGAATCGACTGAATAAGTCCCTCAATGAGCCTCCTCACCCTCTCTCTCGCTATGAAGTATGATAAGAGCATGACAGACCAAGTCGATGAATCTAGTCTCGTACTGAGTAATAGTCATAGAACCCTGCTTGAGATGCTCAAACTACCTCTGATAGATCTCTCTCTGAGTGATAGGGAGAAACTTCTCCAGAAATAGCTGACTAAAGTGCTCCCAATTCAAAACTAGTGATTCAGCTGGTCTAGCCAAACAATAATTTCTCCACCAAGTCTTGGCGGATCCAGACAAGCGGAAAGTAGCAAAGTCAACCCCATTAGTCTCCACTATCCCCATAATCCTGAGAACCTCATGATAGTTGTCTAGATAATCTCGGGGATCCTCAGAAGATGCACCTCTGAACGTAGTAGTTGAGAGCTTGGTGAACCTGTCCAATCTCAACAAAGCATCGGCAGTCATAGCTGCTCCATCACCAATCTGAGCTACCACACTCGATTGAACTGCTCCAATTAGCTAAGCTACTGGAGTCTAAAACTGGGGAGCCATCTGCTCCAGAGTGCGAGTAGCAGGAGTCTGGGCTCCTCCTCCAGCCTGAGAGATGGCTGGTGCTACAGGAAGCAAGCCTGCCTAGGTGACACTCTCCATAAGGCCTACTAGACGGACCAGAGCATCCTAGAGTACTGGGGTAGCAATGAACCCCTCTGGGACCTGAGCTGGGGCCCACCGGAACTGCCTGGACCGAAACCTCATCATCAAACTCAACCTGAGGCTCCGCCGCTGGTGTTGCTGCTCTGGGTTGAGCCCTTCTCCTACCTCAACCTCTAGAATGGCCTCGGCCTTGCCCTCTGCCCCTCGTGAGAGCTACTGCTAGGCGCTCGGGCTGCTGATCAGTGGATGAGGAAACACGTGTTCTCGCTATCTGCGAAATAACAGAGTAGAAATTCAATTAGCATTGAGAACCCAATCCACACGACAGGAAAGAATAGATGTGAAGTTTTTCCTAACTCTGTAGCCTCTGGGCTAAATACAGACGTCTCTGTACCGATCCCTTAGACTCTACTAAGCTTGTCCATGAATTGTGAGACCTATGTAACCTAGAGCTCTGATACCAACTTGTCACGACCCGAATTTCCCACCGTCGGGAGTCGTGATGGCACCTACTCGTGAAATCTAGGCAAGCCGAGTATTACAGATTCACTAACTCTTTTATTTAGCCCTTTTTAACAATTTAAATCAACACGTGATCAACAGTGAAATATTAACAATAATTAAATACATGCAGAAGACATAATCTGATAACTTAGCTAAAAACAAGTACGACAATATCAAGTACATATCTACCCAGAACCGGTGTCACAATATCACGGACCGTCTACGAATACTACAAACAATTGTCTGGAAAGAAAGATACAATCTGCCTCTGAAGTAAATGAAAACAGAATATAAAGATAGAAGAGAATGTTGGGGTCTGCGGACGCCTGCAAGACTACTGAAGGCAGCCACCCAAAGCTATGGTCCAAAAGCTGCCGCTCCGGGATCTGCACACAGTGCAAATTGTAGTATCAGCACAACCGACCCCATGTGCTGGTAAGTGCCTGGCCTAACCCCGGCGAAGTAGTGACGAGGCTAGGACCAGACTGCCAAATAAACCTATGCAGTTATAAAATATATAGCGAAAAATAAAACAGAACTAAACAAGTAAAGATAAGAGGGGGACATGCTGCAGGGTAATATCATGTACCAACAGTAATTTAAGAGAAAACATAAAGAACAATTTAGAATTCACATCAACGAATAAGAAACTCGTAACCAACCAATAAGCACTTTTATTATCTATTGTTGCGGCGCACAACCCGATCCAAATTATAAAAACACTATTGCGGCATGCAACTCAATCCAAACATAATATAGTTGTGGCGTGCAACCCGACGCAAACATAATATTGTTGCGGCGTGCAACCCGATCCAAATATAATATTGTTGCGGCGTGCAACCCGATGCAAATACAACCCGATCCAAATATAATATTGTTGCGGCGTGCAACCCGATCCACACATATACAGTTCAACACCAATTACAAAGGGAGTCCCGGCAAGGTATCAATAAAGAAACAACACTATCCTGGCAAGGGAATCGACAGTATAAGTAAATACGTCCCGGCAAGGGAAAATCAGCTATAACCAAACTTGTTCCAACATCTAACTTTCTCAACTAGCACCAATACTCAATCATAAGTAATTTCCACGAGAATAATCATAATCCATGCTCAACACAGAGAATCAACAACTTAGGCATTCGTAGTATTTGTTAAGAACACAACAATTGCAATTTAAGACTCATGGTCATGCTTGACACCAACGTATAGATACTCGTCACCATCGTACTCAACAAGTAACACGTAGCAAATAGGACACAACTCCTAATCCCTCAAGCTAAGGTTTGACCAAACACTTACCTCGAACTTCCACGGCCTACTCAAGTCTCAACTATCGCTTTACCTCTTGATTCCACCACCAATTCGCTCGTATCTAGCCACAGGTTACTTAAATTACATCAATAAATGCTATATGAATTATTCTAATGCATGAAAAAACGTTTTCTAAAGTTTTTCCCAAAAAGTGAAAAATTGCCCCCGGGCCCACATGGTCAAAACCCGAGGTTCGAACAAAAAATCGATTACCCATTCCCCCACGAACCCAAATATATAATTTGTATTGAAATCAGACCTCGAATCGAGGTCCAAATTCCCAAAATTTAAAAAACCTAGGTTCTACCCAAATCACCCAATTTCCCCCATGAAAATCATTGATTTTGAGTTGAAATCATGTGAAAAGATGTTAAAGATTGAAGAATACAAGTTAGAAATGACTTAGAATCGATTAGGAAGAGAAGCTGTCTTTAAAAAATCACCCAAAAGTGTTTTGGTTTTGAAAGAGTGTGAAAAATGGTTGAAATGCGTCTAAGTTATGAATTTACAGGTCTCAGATGTCGCAATTGCGACCAAGGTTCGCAATTGAGAAACCCTCAGGAAACTGGCACTTTCGCATTTATGACCCAATCAGATTTCCGATCATCTTCGCATTTGCGAGAGACCATTCGTAAATGCCAAATCGCATTTGCGAGAGAAAAGTCGCATTTGCGAAGGCTGTCCAGGTTGGGCTCGCATTTTCGAAGCCTGCAGACCTGATCATACCAGCTGAAACCTGTAATTTTTCTAAGTCCAAATTCCACCCCGTGACCTATCCAAAACTCACCCGAGCCCTCGGGGCTCCAAACCAAATATGCACACCAACCTAAAAACATCATACGGACTTGCCCGTGCATAAATAACCAAAATAATGTTAACAACTATGAATTTAGCATCAAAATCATGAAATTACTTAAGAACATCAAATATTCCAATTTTTCTCAAATAAGGTCCGATTCACGTCATTTCAAGTCCGTTTCTTACCAAATTTCACAGGCTCAACTCAAATCATATATAGGACCTGTACTAGGCTCCGGAACCAAAATTCGGGCCTAATACCAATGGTTTCAACCATAAATTCTTTTCTTTACTTCATAATTAATTCAGCAAAACAATTTCTTTTAAGAATTCATTTCTGGGGCTTGGGACCTCAGAATTTGATTCCGGGCATACGCCCAAGTCCGTGATACTTCCGAAGTATGGACACATGAAATACTGGATACACGGCTGATAAGCTCAGCGATGACGCAAGTCTGTAAGCCACCTCCCCAACTAGATCAAGAATCTCAAACGGGCCAATGAACCTAGGGTTAAGGTTGCCCTTCTTCCCAAATCTCATCACGCCCTTCATAGGCGACACTCGAAGCAATACCCGCTCGCCGACCATGAAAGCCAAATCACGAATCTTACGGTCGACATAACTCTTTTGCCTGGACTGAGCTGTATGAAGCCTATCCTGAATAATCTTGACCTTGTCCATTGCATCCTATACTAGATCAGTACCCAACAATCGAGCCTCTCCCGGCTCAAACCATCCAACCGGCGACCGACACTGCCTACCATACAAAGCATCATAAGGTGCCATCTAGATACTCGACTGGTAGCAGTTGTTGTAGACAAATTCTGCTAAAGGCAAAAACTGATCCCACGAGCCTCCAACGTTAATGACACAAGCTCGGAGCATATCCTCCAAAATCTGAATGTTCCGCTCGGACTGCCCGTCCATCTGAGGATGAAATGTTATGCTCAACTCAACCCGTGTGCCCGACTCTCGTTGAACTGCTCTCCAGAAATGTGAGGTAAATTGTGTACCTCAGTCCAAAATGATAGACACGGGCACACCATGAAGACGAACAATCTCTCGGATATAGATCTCAGCTAACCTCTTGGAAGAATAGAAGACTGCTAATGGAATGAAATGTACTGACTTGGTCAGCCTATAAACAATAACCCACACTACATCGAACTTCCTTTGAGTCCTTGGGAGTCAAACTACAAAGTCCTTAGTGATACACTCCCACTTCCACTCAGGAATCTCAATCTTCTGGAACAAACCACCCGACCCTCTGATGCTCATACTTAACCTGCTGATAGTTCAAATACCGAGCCACATGAGTAACAATGTCCTTCTTCATTCTCCTCCACCAATAATGCTGCCACAAATCCTGACACATCTTAGCGGTGCCCAGATAAATAGAGTACCAAGAACTATGGGCCTCCTCTAAAATCAACTCTCGGAATCCATCCACATTAGGCACACAAACTCGACCCTGCAATCTCAGAACTCCATCATCTCCCAACGTAACCTACTTGGCACCTCCGTTCTACACCGTATCCCTAAGGACACACAAATGAGGATCATCATACTGTCGATCTTGGATACACTCCCATAAACAAGAACGAGTGACTGTGCAAGCTAACACACGGCTGGGATCAGAAACATCTAACATTACGAACTGATTGGCCAAAGCCTGAACATCCAAAGCATGCGGCCTCTCAGCAAACGGAATATAAGAAAGACTGCCCATACTGGCTGACTTCCTACTCAAAGCATCGGCCACCACATTGGCCTTTACCGGATGATACAAGATGGTGACATCATAGTCTTTCAACAGCTCCAACCACCTTCTTTGCCTCAAATTTTGCTCCTTCAGCTTGAACAAGTACTGCACACACTTGTGATCCATGAACACTTCACATGCCACACCATACAGATAATGCCTCCAAATCTTCAACGCGTGAACAATTGCTGCCAACTCCAAATCATGAATCGGATAGTTCTTCTCATAAATATTCAACTGCCGCGAAGCATAGGCAATGACCTTGCCATCCTGCATCATCACCGCACCCAGTCCAATACGAGATGCATCATAATAAACTGTATATGGCCTTGAACCTGTGGGCAAAACCAACATTGGTGCCGTAGTCAAAGCTATCTTGAGCCTCTGAAAGCTCGCCTCATACTCGTCCGACCACCTGAACTGGGAACCCTTCTGGGTCAATCTGGTCATTGGGGATGCAATAGATGAAAACCCCTCCACAAACCAACGATAGTAGCCTGCCAAACCCAAGAAACTCCGAATCTCTGTAGCTGATGCGGGTCTAGGCCAGTTCTTGACTGCCTCTATCTTCTTCGGATCAACCCGAATACCCTCTGCTGATACAACATGACCCAAGAATGCAACTGAACTCAACCAGAACTCACACTTCGAAAACTTGGCATACAACTAACTACCTCTCAAAGTCTGAAGAACCACTCTAAGATGCTATTCGTGCTCCTCCCGGCTGCGGGAATAGATAAAAATATCATCAATGAAGACTATCATGAACGAATTCAAGTAAGGCCTGAACACTCGATTTATCAAATCCATAAAAGTTGTGGGGCATTTGTCAACCCAAATGACATCACTAAGAACTCATAATGCCCGTACCGAGTGTACCGAGTGTAAAAAGTTGTCTTAGGGACATCGGATGCCCTAATCCTAAACTGATGGTAGCCAGATCTAGAGTCAATCTTCGAAAATACCTTGGCACCCTGAAGCTGATCAAACAAATCATCAATCCTCGGCAATGGATACTTATTCTTGATTGTAACCTTGTTTAACTACTGGTAATCTATGCACATTCTCATTGATCTGTCCTTCTTCTTAACAAACAACACCAGCGCACCCCAAGGCGAAACACTAGGTCTAATGGAACCTTTATCAAGCAAGTCTTGCAACTGCTCCTTCAACTCTTTCAACTCAGGCGGGGCCATACTATACGGCGGAATAAAAATGGCCTGAGTTCCCGGAGAAAAATCAATGCAGAAGTCAATATCCCTGTTGGGTGGCATACCCGGCAGGTCTGAAGGAAATACCTCAGAGAACTCACGAACAACTAGAACAGAATCATAGAATGAACCTTGGCACTAGAATAACGAACATACGCCAAATAGGCCAAACACCCGATTTCGACCATACGTCGAGCCTTCGCATAAGAGATAACACTATGGGTAGAATGACCAGGAGTCCCTCTCCACTTTAAACGAAGCAAACCCAATAAGGATAACGTCACAGTCTTGGCATGACAGTCCAAGATAGTGTGGTAAGGTGATAACCAGTCCATCCCCAGTGTGACATCAAAATCAACCATGTCTAGAAGTAACAAATCTACACAAGTCTCAAGACCCCCAATCACAACTATACACAAACGATGGACTCAATCTACCACAATAGAATCACCCACCGGTGTAGACACATAAACAAGAGCACTCAAAGAATCACTAGGCATGACTAGATATGCTGCAAAATAAGATGATATATAGGAGTATGTAGATCCTGGATCAAATAAAATCGAAGCATCTCTACAACAAACTAGAACAGTATCTGTGATAACTGCATCGGAAGCCTCAGCCTTGGGTCTGGCTGGAAGGGAATAACATAGGGGCTAGGCCCCACCACCCTGAACTACATCTCTAGGACGGCCTGCTACTGGCTGGCCTCCACCTCTAATGGCCTAAGCTCCACCTGTAATACCTCTACCTCCACCTCTAGCACCTCTACCCCCACCTCTAGCTGTCTGGGCGAGCTGTGGAACACTCGGTGCCTGAACCATGGCACGGGAACCCTGCTGCTGTGACTGAGTACCCACCAATCTCAGACAAGCCCTCCGGATATGACCATACTCACCACACTCAAAGCATACACCTGAGTGTTGCGGCTGAGGAAACTAAGACTAACCCTAGCGACCTGAATGTCCACCCTGAAAACTCTGGAGTGGTGGTGCACTGATTGGAGCTGGTGGTGCATTGTAGGGCTGCTGATCAGAATACTGCATATGAGAACCATGGCCACCCGAAGCGCCGTGAGAAACCAAAAGTTCTGACTGAAAAGGCCTAGGAGGATGGCCTCTACCATACGAATCCCTGCCTCTAGACGAGGCACCACTAAATCTTCCTGAATGACGAGGCCTCTTATCTGACCCCTAACCATCCCTCTGCGATAGAACCATCTCAACTCTCCTGGCCATATTGGCCCCCTCCTGAAAAGAAATCTCACTCCTTGTCTCCTTAGCCATTTGAAGTGGAATCGACTGAATAAGTCCCTCAATGAGCCTCCTCACCCTCTCTCTCGCTATGAAGTATGATAAGAGCATGACAGACCAAGTCGATGAATCTAGTCTCGTACTGAGTAATAGTCATAGAACCCTGCTTGAGATGCTCAAACTGCCTCTGATAGATCTCTCTCTAAGTGATAGGGAGAAACTTCTCTAGAATTAACTGACTAAAGTGCTCCCAAGTCAAAACTGGTGATTCAGCTGGTCTAGCCAAACAATAATCTCTCCACCAAGTCTTGGCGGATCCAGACAAGCGGAAAGTAGCAAAGTCAACCCCATTAGTCTCCACTATCCCCATGTTCCTGAGAACCTCATGATAGTTGTCTAGATAATCTCGGGGATCCTCAGAAGATGCACCTCTGAACGTAGTAGTTGAGAGTTTGGTGAACCTGTCCAATCTCAACAAAGCATCGGCAGACATAGCTGCTCCATCACCAATCTGAGCTACCACACTCGATTGAACTGCTCCAATTAGCTAAGCTACTGGAGTCTAAAACGGGGGAGTCATCTGCTCCAGAGTGCGAGTAGCAGGAGTCTGGGCTCCTCCTCCAGCCTGAGAGATGGCTGGTGCTACAGGAAGCAAGCCTGCCTAGGTGACACCCTCCATAAGGCCTACTAGACGGACCAGAGCATCCTAGAGTACTGGGGTAGCAATGAACCCCTCTGGGACCTGAGATGGGGCCCACCAGAACTGCCTGGACCGAAACCTCATCATCAAACTCAACCTGAGGCTCCGCCGCTGGTGTTGCTGCTCTGGGTTGAGCCCTTCTCCTACCTCGACCTCTAGAATGGCCTCGGCCTTGCCCTCTGCCCCTCGTGAGAGCTACTGCTAGGCGCTCGGGCTACTGATCAGTGGATGAGGAAACATGTGTTCTCTCTATCTGCGAAAGAACAGAGTAGAAATTCAATTAGCATTGAGAACCCAATCCACACGACAGGAAAGAATAGATGTGAAGTTTTTCCTAACTCTGTAGCCTCTGGGCTAAATACAGACGTCTCTGTACCGATCCCTTAGACTCTACTAAGCTTGTCCATGAATTGTGAGACCTATGTAACCTAGAGCTCTGATACCAACTTGTCACGACCCGAATTTCCCACCGTCGAGAGTCGTGATGGCACCTACTCGTGAAATCTAGGCAAGCCGAGTATTACAGATTCACTAACTCTTTTATTTAGCCCTTTTTAACAGTTTAAATCAACACGTGATCAACAGTGAAATATTAACAATAATTAAATACATGCGGAAGACATAATCTGATAACTTAGCTAAAAACAAGTACGACAATATCAAGTACATATCTACCCAGAACCGGTGTTACAATATCACGGACCGTCTACGAATACTACAAACAATTGTCTGGAAAGAAAGATACAATCTGCCTCTGAAGTAAATGAAAACAGAATATAAAGATAGAAGAGAATGCTGGGGTCTGCGGACGCCTGCAAGACTACTGAAGGCAGCCACCCAAAGCTATGGTCCAAAAGCTGTCGCTCCGGGATCTGCACACAGCACAGAGTGTAGCATCAGCACAACCGACCCCATGTGTTGGTAAGTGCCTGGCCTAACCCCGGCAAAGTAGTGACGAGGCTAGGACCAGACTGCCAAATAAACCTATGCAGTTATAAAATATATAGCGAAAAATAAAATAGAACTAAACAAGTAAAGATAAGAGGGGGACACGCTGCAGGGTAATATCATGTACCAACAGTAATTTAAGAGAAAACATAAAGAACAATTTAGAATTCACATCAACGAATAAGAAACTCGTAACCAACCAATAAGCACTTTTATTATCTATTGTTGTGTCGCACAACCCGATCCAAATTATAAAAACACTATTGCGGCATGCAACTCAATCCAAACATAATATAGTTGTGGCGTGCAACCCAACGCAAACATAATATTGTTGCGGCGTGCAACCCGATCCAAATATAATATTGTTGCGGCGTGCAACCCGATGCAAATACAACCCGATCCAAATATAATATTGTTGAGGCGTGCAACCCGATCCACACATATACAGTTCAACACCAATTACAAAGGGAGTCCCGGCAAGGTATCAATAAAGAAACAACACTATCCCGGCAAGGGAATCGACAGTATAAGTAAATACGTCCCGGCAAGGGAAAATCAGCTATAACCAAACTTGTTCCAACATCTAACTTCCCCAACTAGCACCAATACTCAATCATAAGTAATTTCCACGAGAATAATCATAATCCATGCTCAACACAGAGAATCAACAACTTAGGCATTCATAGTATTTGTTAAGAACACAACAATTGCAATTTAAGACTCATGGTCATGCTTGCCACCAACGTATAGATACTCGTCACCATCGTACTCAACAAGTAACACGTAGCAAATAGGACACAACTCCTAATCCCTCAAGTTAAGGTTAGACCAAACATTTACCTCGAACTTCCACGGCCTACTCAAGTCTCAACTATCGCTTTACCTCTTGATTCCACCACCAATTCGCTCGTATCTAGCCACAGGTTACTTAAATTACATCAATAAATGCTATATGAATTATTCTAATGCATGAAAAAATGTTTTCTAAAGTTTTTCCCAAAAAGTGAAAAATTGCCCCTGGGCCCACATGGTTAAAACCCGATATTCGAACCAAAAACCGATTACCCATTCCCCCACGAACCCAAATATATAATTTGTATTGAAATCAGACCTCGAATCGATGTCCAAATTCCCAAAATTTAAAAAACCTAGGTTCTGCCCAAATCACCCAATTTCCCCCATGAAAATCATTGATTTTGAGTTGAAATCATGTGAAAAGATGTTAAAGATTGAAGAATACAAGTTGGAAATGACTTACAATCAATTAGGAAGAGAAGTTGTCTTTAAAAAATCACCCAAAAGTGTTTTGGTTTTGAAAGAGTGTGAAAAATGGTTGAAATGCGTCTAAGTTATGAATTTACAGGTCTCAGATGTCGCAATTGCGACCAAGGTTCGCAATTAAGAAACCCTCAGGAAACTGGCACTTTCGCATTTATGACCCAATCAGATTTCTGATCATCTTCGCATTTGCGAGAGACCATTCGTAAATGCGAAATCGCATTTGCGAGAGAACAGTCGCATTTGCGACTAAGGCTGTCCAGGTCGGGCTCGCATTTTCGAAGCCTGCAGACCTGATCATACCAGCTGAAACCTTCAATTTTTCCAAGTCCAAATTCCACCCCGTGACCTATCCAAGACTCACCCAAGCCCTCGGGGCTCCAAACCAAATATGCACACCAACCTAAAAACATCATACGGACTTGCCCGTGCATAAATAACCAAAATAATGTTAACAGCTATGAATTTAGCATCAAAATCATGAAATTACTTAAGAACATCAAATATTCCAATTTTTCTCAAATAAGGTCCGATTCACGTCATTTCAAGTCCGTTTCTTACAAAATTTCACAGGCTCGACTCAAATCATATATAGGACCTGTATCGGGCTCCGGAACAAAAAATACCGGTCTGATACCAATGGTTTTAAACATAAATTCTTTTCTTTAATTCATAATTAATTCAGCAAAACAATTTCTTTCAAAAATTCATTTCTCGGGCTTGATACCTCGGAATTCGATTCCGGGTATACGCCCAAGTCCCATATTTTTCTACGGACCCTCCGAGACCGTCAAACTACGGGTCCGGGTCCGGGTCCATTTACCCCAAAATGTTGACCAAAGTCAACTGAAATTCATTTTAAGGTCAAAATTCATCATTTTTCGTAAATTTTCACATATTGGCTTTATGGCTACTCGCCCGGACTGCACACGCAAATCGAAGTAATGCAAAAAAAAGATTTTTAAGGACCCAGAACACATAATTTATTTTTTAAACCAGTGATGACCTTTTGGGTCATCACAGCATCAAATGATCCTTAACAATATGGTGAAATGTATAATTTTTAGCCACTTACAAAAATAATAACGGACAGAATGTCTATTTTTTGTATATATATGTATTATATATGTATTTTACAAAAATATTTAACAAATATAATTAGTTTCAGCTTATCAGCTAATTTTCTATTTTGCCCAATGATCTAATTCTATTTATTTCTTGGTTTGTGACACTTTTTGAGGGCTACCTCTCTTCTGGTTTTAATCAAAAGATTTTTGGAAATTAGGCTTGAACAAGAGCCCACTCCAACTTGTACCTGCTTGTTTAGGGGGCATTTGCATTTATACCCGCTTTTTGGGTCACGTTTTAATTTGTGCCCGCTTTGAAAAAAGACAAGTGTACCCACTTTTTCATGTAACTTCAGCATACGGGCCTGAAGTAGCAAAGACAATCACACAAAACTTCAGCATTCTAGTGGACGGGCCTGAAGTAGCAAAAATTGTTGAACCAAGGGTGCTGATGTTTTTGTTTGTAATTGTTGAACTTAAGCATAGTAGCTGAAGTTTTGTTCTCTATTTGCTGAAGTTTTTATTTGTAATTGATGGACTTAAGCATAGTAGCTGAAGTTTTGTTCTCTATTTGCTGAATTTTTGTTTATAATTGCTGAACCTAAGCATAATAGCTGAAGTTTTATTCTCTATTTGCTGAGGTTTTTGTTTGTAATTGCTGAACCTAAGCATAGTAGCTGATGTTTTGTTCTTTATTTGCTGAACTTCAACATGTTTTATGCTATCATGTAATTGATTTTTTGTACAGATAATAAGTTTATCATAAGTAGAATTAGTAACTTAAAAAACTAGATAATGATTTAGCACAACGGGTTAAAATGCATTGATAATGTACAAAGTTGAATCCAAAAAAATAATAGAATGTGAATTAAAGGAAATGGACTTATATTTACATACATGTACGTACTTACTTTAGAAAGTTATTTAGAATTTATTTTTAAATAATCTGATAAACATACTTATGGCAACACCATCCCCATGAACTGAAGTTTCATAGCAGTATCAACTGCAGCAGAAGAAAGAAGAAGAAGAAGAAGGAGGAGGAGGAGGAGGAGGAGGAGGAGGAGGAGAAGAAGAAGGGGTTGAAATTGTTTAAAAAGTGGGTACAAGTTAAAACTTTTTAAATAAATGGGTATAGGTTAAATGGGGGCAACCAAATAGGGCACCCCGTGCAATTTTTGCCTTGTTTAGAGTCTCTTAAACCAAATCCCATACATGGATTATGGGCCTCTTGTTTCATTCATTAAATAAGGTTAGGGAGCTGAATTTATTTAAAAAGTGGGTACAAGTTAAAACTTTTTAAATAAATGGGTATAGGTTAAATGGGGGCAACCAAATAGGGTGCCCCGTGCAATTTTTACCTTGTTTAGAATCTCTTAAACCAAATCCCATCCATGAATTATGGGCCTCGTGTTTCATTCATTAAATAAGGTCTATTTCTAAAGGGATTTTTACATACCAATACACTATTTTAAACCTTATTACGAAAAATGTTCATGTTTTGGTATTTATCCAACCTAAATATATTTTAGTTACAAAATATATATAA
Source organism: Nicotiana tabacum (assembly GCF_000715075.1). Classification (NCBI taxonomy): domain Eukaryota; kingdom Viridiplantae; phylum Streptophyta; class Magnoliopsida; order Solanales; family Solanaceae; genus Nicotiana; species Nicotiana tabacum. Next base: position 14,174,100 of record NC_134095.1, read on the forward strand.
TCCACCTTAAAAAACTTCCAAATTCATTATTTGTGCCTTCACTCAAGGGATTTAGTTACACCCTTTTTCTTTTTTTTTCCTCCTCTTCTCTTTCCTCTTAAAACAAGCACAAAACTCACAACATGAAAAGTTGTCCTTTTATTAATCCAATTTTGTCTGTTTTCTTTCACGGCATTGAATGTAGTTCTAATTTAGTTTTGGTAAATTAGTTTTTGCAACTTGCAATTATTCAATAAAGGACTTCTTACCCAGTCTTTTTTTTTCAGGAGAACAATTATTGTTTTAAAAAGAATGTCAAACATCCACGGTGCAATATTACGTTGTAAATGATTTTCCCAAACAAATACTTACTTTTAAATCCAAGGGGTTTAGCTAAATATTTAATACACATCTTAAGAATGACGTGGGATAGCCTTACAGTATACACTTATTTACAACTAATATACAACTTATCTATAACTTTCATACATTATTTCTATACAGTTAAATACAACTACAATATCATACAACTTAAATATAATTTTTATACAAATTTAATACAATATGTCTTTTGTATATTCTGTATCTGATTTATACATAGTAAAAATAAATTCCATACAACTAATTATATATTCCACAACTTTCATATATTATTTCTACCTGGTTATCTACAACAACAATATCATACAATTTAAATACAATTTTTATATAATATTGCTCAACCTTCATACAGTATATATTTATATATATAAACTACAACAGAATATAATTTTTCTATAGTTTTACTACAATTTCGTAAGTATAATGTATGTCATGTCTTTTTCTTCGAGTTTCAATCTGAAATTGTCGCGACCCTAAACCCAAACCCGGTCGTGATGGCGCCTATCGTGAAGACAAGGCCAGCCGACACAACACCCAATTCATTTTACGCAATTAAAATAACACAATTTATGTCTTTAACTTGATTAAATCTCAAATAAATAGTGAAACAATCCAATTTGCGTAAAAACCAACACAGCCCGACATCGGGGTGCCACTAGTTAGGATCATCTACCATAAGTCTACAAGTCTGGAAGGGGTTTATACAGTCTATTACAGAGCTAGGAACAGAAAGTAAGATAGGAGGGAGAAACACTGGGCTGCGAACGCCGAGCAGCTACCTAGTGGACTCCAATTGGCCTGCTGGGAGCAATCAACCCTCACTGGCGGGACCTGAAGCTCCTGAACCTGCACATAGGGTGCAGGGAGTAAAGTGAGTACTCCAACTCAATGAGTAGTAATAATAAATGAAAATTGAACGATAAGAAATCATGTAAAAACACAACAAAATGCTATAAAGAAGCAGTGTAAAATCAACAAAAGGCAATGAAACAATGAAATCCTATAATAACACCTTAGGTCAGAATAAGCTTCTTTAAAACACCTTTTTAACAGTTAAACAAGTAAATGAAAAGTAGCTAGAAAAGATAAACACATAAAATCTGCCCCTCGGGCACAATGTCAACAGAATCAGCCCATCGGGAAATAACATGGAACAGCACCAGTCGCTCGGGCTATATCTCATATCATAATTGGTACTCGTGCTCACTGGGGGTGTACAGACTCCGGGAGGGTCCCCTTACGGCACAAGCGCAATATCAAGCCATCTCGTGGCATAATCAATAGGCTCTCGACCTCATATCAAGCCACCTCGTGGCATACATCTCAGGCCATCTGCCTCATAATCATAATCAGTACAACACTGTTGCGGCGTGCAGCCCGATCCCATAATAATCCTCACAACACAGGCCCTCGGCCTACTCAGTCAAAAATCTCTAAAAGCCACTCGAGCGTAGTAAAATATGATGCTCAGCCCAAAATATCATTTAAAGTGTTAAAACAGAGTAAACATGGCTGAGTTATGAAAACAATTTAATATAGCATGACTGAGTACAGATATAAAATTAAAATAGTGAGGAAATAGTAGTAAAAATCTCCTAAGGGTCCAAATAGTTGGCACGAGGCCCAAATATGGCATTCAGCCCAAAATATGATGATAGCAAACAGTTTTCAATCAAATATGCGGTAAACCAGTCATTCGGGATGGACTAAGTCACAATACACAACGGTGCATGACCCCACGCTCGTCATCTAGCATGCGCGTCACCTCAATATAATACAACGATGTGAAATCTGGGGTTTCGTACCCTCGTGACAACATTTACAATCATTACTCACCTCTATCTGGTCCAATCTCTAGCCCGCGATGCCTTTGCCTCTCGAGTCGGCCTCCGGATGCTCCAAATCTAACCAAAACCTGTGTAAAACCATCATAATATGCTAAGGGAACAAAGCTCACTCGAAAGAAATCAAATTACAACACAAATCCCAAAATTGGCCAAACCCGACCCCCGGGCCCACGTCTCGGAATCTGATACTTTATATCAATAGCCTCCTTATCACTTCCCAAGTTTATACATACCAAGAATACTAAAATCCAACCACAATGGCCCCTGAAATTCCTAGATTAAAGTCTCAAGTTTCCAAGCCCTAACTTCCCAATTTAACTTTCAAATCCCCCAAATTTCATGTTTAATTAGGTAGAAATCACAAATAGATCGAGTATTAAGTCCAAAGTTCTTACCTCCAATAAGTTCTCTTTGATTCCCTCTTCAATCTCTCTCAAAAAGCTCCAAAACCGAGTCAAAAATGGTGGACTTAGGCCAAAAATCGCGAAAATGGCCTTTTGTAAACATTCTGACCACCTCTTTAATTTACTTAATCGCGATCACGGAAAACCCATCGCGAAGCAGAAACTCCGCTGGCCCAAAATTTCTCCAAACATGCCAACATATCCCATAACATCATTCAAACTTTTTCCAACCTTCATAATTCTTAAACAACATCAAAACACCAAATTTCCATGGAATTCAGCCTAAGAATTCTAAAAACTTCCAAATTCTGTTTTCGATCAAAAAGTCTATCAAACCACGTTCGAATGACCTAAAATTTTGCACACACATCACAAATGACACAACGGGCCTACTCCAACTTCTGGAATTCCATTCCGACCCCTATATCAAAATCTCGCCTATCAACCGGAAAACGCCAACATTTCAATTTCGCCAATCAAGCCTAAATCTACTCCGGACCTCCAAAACACATTTCGATCGTGCTCCTAAGTCCCAAATCACCTCCTGAAGCTATCTAAATCATTGAAACTCACATCCGAGCCCTTTAACACATAAGTCAACATTTGGTTGACTTTTACAACTTAAGCTTCCTCGAAAGAGACTAAGTGTCTCAAACCTTACCAAAACTTCTCTGAACCCGAGCCAACCAATCTGATAGCACATAATATAGCTGAATAAGGAAATAATAAGAAGAAATGGGAAAAAGAGAGAGGTAACTCATGGAACGACCGGCCGGGTCGTTACATCCTCGCCCACTTAAACAAACGTTTGTCCTCGAACAAATCAAGAAACATACTTGGAGCCTCAAACAGGTGAGAATATATGCTCTGCATCTCCCACTCGGTATCCCAGGTAGCCTCCTCCATGGGCCGACCTCTCCATTGCACCTTCACTGAAGCTATATCCTTTGACCTCAACTTTCAAACCTAACACTCCAAAATAGTTGTTGGCTTCACATCATAAGTACAATCACCATCTAAATGAATCGTGCTGAAATCCCGAACATGAGACGGATCCCCAATATACTTTCGGAGCATAGAAACATGAAATACCGGATGCACACTCGACAAGCTGGTGGCAAAGCAAGCTTATAAGCCACCTCCCCAGTCCTCCGAAGCACCTCAAAAGGCCCAATGAACTAAGGACTCAATTTACCTTTCTTCTCAAATCTCATAACACCCTTCATGGATGAAACCTTCAACAAGACCCTCTCACCAACCATGTAGGATACATCCCGAACCTTCCTGTCAGCATAACTCTTTTGTCTCGACTGCGCTGTACAAAGCCTCTCCTGAATTACCTTCACCTTTTCTAAAGCATCCTGCACCAAGTCTGTCCCTAATAGCCTAGCCTCATTTGGCTCAAACCAACCAACTGGAGATCTACACCGCCTCCCATACAAAGCCTTATATAGAGCCATCTGAATACTCGACTGGTAGCTATTGTTATAGGCAAACTTTGCGAGCGGTAAAAACTGATCCCATGACCCTCCAAAATCAATGACACAAGCACGCAGCATGTCCTCCAATATCCGAATAGTGCGCTCGGACTCCCCATCCGTATGAGGATGAAAAGTTATGCTCAACTCAACCTGAGTACCCAACTCTCGCTGGATCGACCTCCAAAACGCTGAAGTAAACTGAGTGCCCTTATCTGAAATGATGGAAACTGGGACACCATGCAAATGAACAATCTCCCGTATATAGATCTCTGCCAACCGCTCTGATGAATAGATAGTACACACAGGAATGAAGTGCGCGGATTTGGTAAGCCGATCCACAATCACCCAAATAGCATCGAACTTCTTCAAAGTCCGTGGGAGTCAAAATACAAAATCCATAGTGATCCTCTCCCACATCCACTCTGATATATCCATCCGCTAAAACAAGCCACCCGGTCTAGATGCTCATATTTCACCTGCTGACAATTAAGACACCGAGCTGCAAATCCCACAATGTCTTTCTACATTCTCCTCCACCAATAATGTTTTCTTAGATCCTGATACATCTTCACAGCACCCGGATGAATGAAATACAACTAGCTATGGGCCTCCTCCAGAATCAACTCCGCAAGCCCATCCATATTGGGCACACATATACGGCCCTGCATCCTCAACACCCCATCATTACCAATAGTCACATCTCTAGCATCATCTTGCTAAACCCTGTCCTTAAGGACAAGAAAATGAGGATCATCATACTGGCGCTCTCTGATGCGATCATATAAGGAAGACCGAGAAATCACACAAGCTAATACCCGACTGGGATCCGAAATATCTAACCTCATGAACCGATTGGCCAAGGCCTGAACATCAATTGCAAGAGGTCTCTCCCCAACTGGAATATATGTCAAACTCCTCATACTCACCGCCTTCCTACTCAAGGCATCGGCCACCACATTGGCCTTCCCCCGATGGTACAATATGTTAATATCATAATCCTTTAGCAACTCCAACCATCTCCGCTGCCTCAAATTGAGATCCTTCTACTTGAACAAGTGCTGGAGGCTACGATGATCAATAACACCTCACAAGACACACCATAGAAGTAAATCTTCAATGCGAGAACAATGGCAGCCAACTCCAAATCATGAACCGGGTAGTTCTTCTCAAGGGGTTTCAATTGACAAGAAGCATAATCAATAACTCTACGCTCATGCATCAACACACACCCAATACCAACTCTCGAAGCATCACAATACACGTTATATGAACCTGAAGTTGATGGCAAAACTAACACTGGAGCAACGGTCAAGGAAGTCTTGAGCTTCTGAAAGCTCTCCTCACACTCATCCAACCACCTGAATAGAGCACCCTTTTGAGTCAACTTGGTCAAGGGCGATGCGATAGATGAGAATCCCTGAACAAAACGGCGGTAATAACCCGCTAAACTAAGAAAGCTACAAATCTTTGTGGCTAAGGACGGTCTGAGCCAACTTTGAACCGCCTCTATATTCTTTAGATCAAGTTAAATACCCTCGTTGGACACTACGTACCCCAAGAAAGACACTCAACTGTGCCAAAACTCACACTTTGAGAATTTTGCATAAAGTTTCTCCTTCCTCAATCTCGGCAATACAACTCTCAAATGTTCCACGTGTTCCTCATGAATACGCGAATACACCAGAATATCATCAATAAAAATATGAAGAACGAGTCGAGATAAGGCTGGACCACGCTGTTCATCAAATGCATGAACGCTGCTAGGGCATTGGTCAACCGAAAAGACATCACCAAGAACTCATAATGACCATATCGGGTCCTGAAAGTCATCTTAAGAATATCCGAGTCCCTAATCTTCAACTGGTGATAGCCTAAACGGAGATCAATCGTGGAGAACACTCTCACTCCCTGAAGCTGGTCAAATAAATCATCAATGCGAGGCAAAGGATACTTGTTCTTAATTGTTACTTTGTTCAACTTCCTGTAATCAATGCATATCCTCATAGTGCCATCCTTCTTCTTCACAAATAGAACCGGCGCACCCCAAGGCGACACACTAGGCCGAATGAACCCCTTATCAAGGAGTTCCTGAAGGTGCTCTTTTAACTCCTTCAACTCCGTTGGTGTCATACAATACGGCGGAATAGAAATGGGCTGAGTGCCCGGCACCAGATCAATACCAAAATCAATGTCCCTATCTGGTGGCATGCCCGGCAGGTCTGTAGGAAACACATTGGGAAAATCCCAGACAACTGGAAAAGAATCAATACTGGGAGTCTCTGCACCGATATCCCTCACAAAGGCTAAATACAAAAGACAACCCTTCTCAACCATATGTTGAGCCTTCAAGAATGAAATTACCCTACTAGGAACATAATCCATCAAACCTCGCCACTCAATCCGTGGCACACCCGGCATAGCCAATGTCACTATCTTAGCATGAGTCCAAAATAGCACGATACGGAGATAGCCAATCCATGCCCAATATAACATTGAAATGCACTATACATAATAATAAAAGATCCACTCGGGTCTCCAGACCCCCAATAGTCACCACACACGACTGATACACATGGTCTACAATAGCAGTATCGCCCAGTGGAGTAGATACAAGAATAGGTAAAACTAGAGACTCACGGGGCGTGTCCAAAAAATGAGCAAAGTATAATGACACATAAGAATAAGTGGAACTGGGATCAAATAATACAGAGGCATCTCTGTGTCAGACTGAGACAATACCTGTAATAACAGCATTGGAAGTAATAGCATCGGGTCTAGTTGGAAGTGCATAGAAACAGGCCTGACCGCCACCTGATCGACCTCCCCCTCTAGGGCAAGCCCTAGCTGACTGACCTCCACCCCTAACTGGCTGGGTGGGTGGTGGTGAAGTAACCGGCGCTGAAGCCAATGGATGACTCCTCTACTGAGATGAACCCGCAAGATGACGAGGACACTGCCTCCACATATGACCCATCTTTCCACACTCATAGCAACTCCCGGATGTTAGAGACGGGGATTGAAGGGAACCTCTAGCACCGGCATGACTAGCAGATGCACCTGGCATAGAAGATCCCTGAATCGATGGAGCACGAGACAAAGTTTGAGCTGGAAGGGCACTAAGTAATAACTGGACCTAATGAGAACTGTGAGAACCATAACTCGTTAACGTCCCATGATAACCTGGGCGAGTTGGCTGAGCATGCCTGAATGGACGACCTCTGCCATGCTGAAACTGACCTCTCGAAAGAGCACCACCATAACTACTAGATCCCCGAGGCCTCTTAGCCACCCTCTCATCTCGCTCCTAGCGACGAACTGACTCAATCTCACGAGCAATGTCTACAACCTCCTCAAAAGTAGCACCAGACACCCTCTTCCTGTTCATGAGAATATGAAGCTGATATGTGAGGCCATCAACAAACCTCCTAATCCTCTCTCTATCTGTTAGAACCAACCAAATAGCATGACGAACTAACTTTAAGAACCTCATCTCATACTGCAACACAATCATCTCTCCCTAACGCAACCACTCGAACTGCCTACGCAGCTCCTCTCTGCAAGACTGCGGCACACACTTCTCAAAAAAGAGCACGGAGAACTACTGCCAGGTAAGGTGTATTTCACCAACAGGCCTACACCTCTCATAAGCCTCCCACCAAGTGAAGGCAGCTCTAGAAAATTAAAAGTAGTAAAAGCGACCTCGCTGGTCTCCAAAATACCCGCGGTATGAAGAATCCTTTGACACTTGTCCAAGAAATCTTGGACATCCTCGCCCTCTGCACCACTGAAAGTCAGAGGCTAAAGTCTACCAAACCTCTCCAACCTGCGCTGCTTGTCCTCTGGCATGGCAAGAGCTACATAGTCTTGAGCAGCTGTAACCGGCTGGGCTGGATGTTCCCCCGGTGTCTGAAGTCCTTGCACGACCTACTCAGGTGTGCGAGCGGCGGGAGTCTGAGAGCCTCCCCCGGCCTGAGAACTAGTTGCGGCTATAGTAACTGAGACCGCTTGAGCTAGACCAGTGCATACTGATAGAATCTGAGCCAAGGCCTCCTGAAGCCCCGGAATCACAATGGGCACAGCTGGTGCCTAAGTTGGTGCTGCTGGAGCGTCCATAACTAGGACCTGATCCTAAACTGGGGCGGCTGGTGGATCTGGTGGTGTTGCCCTAGCTGTTGTGCCGGCTACATCCCTGCCCCTACCGCGACCACGACTGCGTCCTCAGCCTCTAATGGCCACAGCTGGTGGTACTGGTGGTCGTCCATCCTAACCAGTAGCGCATGTCCTCACCATCTATGGGAGAATAGAATAATAGAAGTTTAGTAGTCGGATCAACAGATTCGCACGACAAGAATTTCAAGAATATGAAGTTTTTCCTAAAGGTTCTGCAGCCTCTCGAGGATAATTACAGATGTCTCCGTACCGATCCGCGAGACTATACTAAACCTGCTCATGACTAGTGAGACCTATGTAACCTAGGCTCTGATACCAACTTGTCACGACCCTAAACCCAGACCCGGTCGTGATGGCACCTCTCATGAAGACAAGGCCAACCGACACAATACCCAATTCATTTTAAGAAATTAAAATAATACAATTTAAGTCTTTAACATGATTAAATCTCAAATAAATAGTGAAACAGTCCAATTTGCGAAAAAAACCAACACAACTCGACATCAGGATGTCACCAGTCATGAGCATCTACCATAAGTCTACAAGTCTGAAAAGGGTTTATACAATCTATTACAGAACTAGGAATAGAAAGTAAGATATGAGGGAGAAACAATGGGTTGAGAACGCCGAGCAGCTACCTAGTGGACTCCAAATGGCATGCTGGGAGCAATCAACCCTCACTGGAGGGACTTGAAGCTCCTAAATCAGCACAAAGGGTGCAGGGAGTAAAGTGAGTTCTCAAACTCAGTGACTAATAATAATAAATGAAAATTGAGCAATAAGATATCACGTAAAAACATAACAACATGCTATAAAGAAGCAGTGTAAAACTAATAAAAGGCAATGAAACAATGAAATCTTATAAAAACACCTTAGCTCAGAATATGATTCTTTAAAACACCTTTTTAACAGTTAAACAAGTAAATGAAAAGAAGCTAAAAAAGATAAACACACAAAATCCGCCCCTCGGGTACAATGTCAACAGAATCAGCCCCTCGGACAATATCATGGAACAGCACCAGCCCCTCGGGATATATCTCATATCAAAATGGGTACCCACGCTCACTAGGAGTTTACAGACTCCAGGAGGGGCCCCTTACGGCCCAAGCGCAATATCAAGTCATCTCGTGGCATAATAAATAGGCTCTCAGCCTTGTATCAAGCCACCTCGTGGCGTACATCTCAGGCCCTCGGCCTTATAATCATAATCAGTACAACACTGATGCGGCGTGCAACCCTATCCCATAATAATCCTCACAACACAAGCCCTCGGCCTTACTCAGTCAGAAATCTCTAAAAGCCACTCGAGCATAGTAAAATATGATGCTCAGCCCAAAATATCATTTAAAGAGTTAAAAAGAGTAAACATGGCTGAGTTATAAAAACAGTATAATATAGAATGACTCAGTACAGATATAAAATCAAAACAGTAAGGAAATAGCAGTAAAAATCCTCTAAAGGTCCAAATAGTTGGCACGAGGCCAAAATATGGCATTCAGCCCAAAACATGATGATAGCAAACAGTTTTCAATCAAAATACACGGTAAAATAGTCATTTGGGATGTACTAAGTCACAATCCCCAATGGTGCACGACCCCACACTCGTCATCTAGCGTGTGTGTCACCTCAATATAGCACAACGATATGAAATCCGGGGTTTCATACCCTCAGGACAACATTTACAATCATTACTCACCTCTATCCGGTCCAATCTCTAGCCCACGATGCCTTTGCCTCTCGAATCAGCCTCCGGATGCTCCAAATCTATCCAAAATCAGTGCAAAACCATCATAATATGCTAAGGGAATAATCTCACTCGAAAGAAATCAAATTACAACACAAATCCCGAAACTGGCCAACCCCGACCCCCGGGCCCACATTTTGAGGGTCGGGTTAATGTCCGATTTTGGTAAATTTTATATGTATAGACTCGTGGCAATATAAGGAATCCGTTGATATTAATTTTTCTGAATTTCGAAAAGTGGGCTCGGGGCTCGGGTTTTGCCATATTTTGGGATTTTGATGTTTTTTAGTTATTTTCGATTGGGTATTGTTCCTACAGCATAATGTGACATATTCGTTCTAATATTGGATAGATTTAATGCACGAAGAGGCCAATTCGGGGGAAAATGCATCGCGAATTAAAGAAATAACCGGTTTGAGGTGAGTAATTGATGTAAATGATGTCCTGAGGGTTTGAAACCCCGGAATTTCACATCATAACGCTATATTGAGGTGACTTGCACGCCGGATAACGGGTGTGGGGTAGAGCACCATTCGGGATTGTGACTTGCTCCATCCCGAGAGATGTTTTTTTACCGTGTTTTCTACTTGAACTAAATTGAGAATCATCCTTACTTAGATTTGATTGTTACATTTGGGCTTCTTGCCAATTATTTGAATCCTTCAGGGATTGATATCACTGTTTTCACATATTTTGTATATCATTTGATCTCAGTCCAAGGGTTTAAATACTGTGTTGCAAACTCAAAGAATCCAATAAAATTTACATCATTAGACTCCTTATCACTTCCCGAGTTCATACATACCAAGAATACAAAAATCCGACCACAAATGGCCCCTCAAATCCCTAGATTAAAGTCTCAAGTTTCCAAGCCGTAACTCCCCAATTTAAGCTTCAAATCCCCCAAATTTCATGTTTAATTAGGAAGAAATCACAAATAGATCGAGTATTAAGTCCAAAATTCTTACCTCCAATAAGTTCTCTTTGATTCCCTCTTCAATCTCTCTCAAAAAGCTCCAAAACCGAGTCAAAATGGTGGACTTAGGCAAAAAATTACGAAAATGGCCTTTTTAAACATTCTGCCCAGCTCTTTTATTTACTTAATCGCAATCGCGAAGCACAAACTCCGCTGTCCCAGAATTTCACTCTATGCGATCGCGTATGAGCCCACACGAACGCGATACACAGAAACCTACACTCACGCAATCGCAGCCCTATCTACGTGAACGCGAAGAATAACCTGGATGTCCCCCCCCCTCCCCAGAGACAGCTCTACACCATCGCGAGCCTCCTCACGCGATCACGAAGAAGAAAAACCTGCAACAGAACTGAAGCTAAAACCTACAACTTTTTAACATGCAATTTGATCCGTTTAACCACCCAAAACTCACCCGAGGCACTCGGAACCTTAATCAAACATGCAAACATATCCCATAACATCATTCAAACTTGTTCCAACCTTGATAATGCTCAAAACAATATCAAAACACCAAATTTGCATCGAATTCAAGCCTAAGAATTCTAAAAACTTCCAAATTCCGCTTTTGATCAAAAAGTCTATCAAACCACGTCCGAATAACCTGAAATTTTGCACACACATCACAAATGACACAACAGGACTACTCCAACTTCCATAATTCCATTCGGAACCTTATATCAAAATCTCGCCTATCAACCGGAAAATGCTAACATTTCAATTTCGCCAATTCAAGCCTAAATCTACTCCGGACCTCCAAAACACATTCCGTTCATGCTCCTAAGTCCCAAATCACCTCCCAAAACTATCTGAACCATCAGAACTCACATCCGAGCCCTTTAACACATAAGTCAACATCCGGTTGACGTTTCCAACTTAAGCTTCCTCAGAAGAGACTAAGTATATCAAACCTTACCAAGACTTCTCCGGATCCGAGTCAACCAACCTGATAGCACATAATACAACTGAACAAAGCCATAATAAGTAGAAATGGGGGAAATGGAACGGTAACTCATGGAATGACAAGCCGGGTCATTATAGAAATTCAGCCAAAATCAAGTTTAATCTTCACCAAAACACCCTCAAAATTGAGATATAAACTCCAAACAATATTCTCAATTATTTGCAACAATACCCAATCCAAACAAATAATGATTTTTGAAAACCTAAATTTGAATTCAAAGTTTTTTAATGGTTGTCAATGGCTTTGTAGAGCAGCATTGACAGCCATGACAACCATTCCACCATTGACAGCCATGGCCGTCATGTTAGAGCAGCAATTCCACTATTGATAGCCATTAAAATCTTTGAAGCTTTGAATTCGAATTTAGGTTTTCAAAAACCATTATTTTTTTAGATTGGGTACTGTAGCAAATAATTGGGAATATTGTTTGGAGTTTATATCTCAATTTTGAGGGTGTTTTGGTGAAGATTAAACTTGATTTTGGTTGAATTTCTATAACGACCCGGCTTGTCGTTCCATGAGTTACCGTTCCGTTTTCCCCATTTTTTCTTATTATGTCCTTGTTCAGTTGTATTATGTACTATCAGGTTGGTTGACTCGGTTTCGGAGAAGGTTTGGTAAGGTTTGATATACTTAGTCTCTTTTGAGTAAGCTTAAGTTGAAAAAGTCAACCAGATGTTGACTTATGTGAAAAAGGTCTCGGATATGAATTTCGATGGTTGGGATAGCTTTGTTAGGTGATTTGGAACTTAGGAGTGTGATCATAATGTATTTTGGAGGTACGTGGTGGATTTAGGCTTGAATTGGAGAAATTGGAAAATTTGGCATTTTCCGGTCGGTAGTGGAAATTTTGATATCGGTGTCGGAATAGAATTCCGGAAGTTGGAGTAGGTCTGTTGTGTCATTTGTGACGTGTGTGCAAAATGTTAGGTTATTCGAACGAGTTTTAATAGACTTTTTGATCAATTGAGAAATTTGGATGTTTGGAAATCCTTAGACTTGAATCCGATGGTGATTTGATGTTTTTATGTTGTTTTGAGCGTTCTGAAGGTTGGAATAAGTTTGAATAATGTTATGGGGTATGTTGGCATGCTTGGCTGAGGTCCCCGACGGCCTCAGTGTGTTTCGGATGCTCAAAGGGACAAATTTGGACTTAAGGAGATGGCAAATTTTGCTGGTGTTCTATTGCGGAAGAATTTTTCTTCGCGAACGCGAAGAGGAAGTCGCGATCGCGTAGGTTTATTTGGGGCAGAGGTGGAATTGATCTATCTGATCGCTGAGGTAGAGTCGCGATCGCGTATGTGTGTGAAGTAGTGCTTTGCAAACGCGTGGTCAGAGCAGCGTTCGCGTAGAAGAAAGTGAACTAAAGAGGGGCTGAGGAGATTGCTCTATGCGATCGCATGAGGCAGGTTGTGATCGCATAAGTTTGTCTGGCATAGGTTAGCGAACGCGTGTGTTTTTCCGCTATAGTGTAAGGTTAAAAAGGGGCAGTCAGTTTTTGTGCTTTGCGATCGCGAGGTAGGTTCCGCGACCAAGATTAAGGAAAATAACTGGGGCAGAATGTATATAAATCCATCTTCGTGATTTTTAGCATTATTCCACCATTGTTGAGCGGTTTTGAAGCTTTTTGAGAGGGATGAAGAGGGAATCAAAGGGAAACACTTGGAGGTAAATTTTTTGAACTCAATACTCGATTCTATGGTGATTTCTAACTATTTAGACATGAAATTAGTGGGACTTAAAACCTAAAATTGGGGAATTAGGGCTTGAAATTGGAGAGTGTATATTGGGGATTTGAGGGGTCATTTGAGGTCCGATTTTGATGTTCTTGGTATGCATGGACTCGTGGGAGGATAAGGATTCTAGTGATACAATTTTTATCATAATCCGAAACGTGGGCCCGGGGGTCGGTTTTGGCCAATTTCGTAACTTTTGAGCTAATTTGATTATTTTCGCACGGACTTTGTTCCTTTAATGCGTATTAATGGTATGATACTGATTTTGGTTAGATTTAGAGCACTCAAAGGCCGATTCGAGAGGCAAAGGTATCGCGGGCTAGAGTTTGGACCGGATTGAGGTAAGTAATGATTGTAAATGTAGTCCTGCGGGTATGAAACCCCAGATTTCACATCATTGTGCTACATTGAGGTGATGCAGACGCTAGATGATGAGCGTGTGGTCGTGCACCATTGGGGATTGTGACTTGGTCCGTCTCGTACCACTGTAAAGTCGCGTATTTGATTGAAAACTATTTGATACCATTGTGTTTTGGAAAGTATTACCATGTTTTGGGTTGAATGCCATATTTTGGCCTCGTGCCAACTAATTTGGACCCTTAGGGGCTTTTTGCTACTATTCCTCACTGTTTTGATTTAATATCGGTACTCAGTCATGTTGTATTCTACTGTTTTCATAACTTAGTCGTATTTACTCCGTTTTTATATTTTAAATGATATTTTGGGTTGAGCATCATATTTTACCATTGTCCGAGTGGCTTGAGAGGTTTATGACTTACTGAGGCCGAGGGCATGTGTTGTGAGGATATTATGGGATCGGTCTGCACACCGCAGCATAGTGTACTGACTTGTGATATATGAGAGGCCGAGGGCCTGATTTGTTATGCCACGAGATGGCTTGTGATAGCGCTTGGGTTGTAGGAGCCCCTCCGGAGTCTGAAAACCCCAAGTGAGCGCGGGTATCCAGTGTGAGAGATGTGTTATTGCCCGAGGGGCTGATGTTGTTTCATGTTGTTGCCCGAGGGGCTAATTACGAATGATTGTGAGGTAGCTCGAGGGGCTGGTTATGCTGATATTTTGCCCAAGGGGCAGTTGTGGTATATGTTTTACTCGAGGGGTTGTTTATGTTTCTATCCTTTTACTCACTGTTTTCATCACTCGTTTGAAACTATTGAAAGAAGTTTTAAAAAGGTTTTACTAAACTGAGTTGTTTTTACGAGTTTATTGATTTATTGTATTGTTCTGGACATATGATGTAGTGCTATAATGTGAAATTACATGTTTTCTTACTTCTCAGCTGCTTTTACTTTTATTACTTTATGAGTTGGCATACTCACATTACTCCCTACACCTTTTGTGCAGATCCATGAGACTCGGGACGTAATAGTGAGTGTTGATCAGTCTTCCAACAGGTCTCCGGAGTTGACTAGGTAGCTTTTTGGTGTTCGCAACCCTGTGCTTCTCTTTCCTATCTTATTCAGATTGTGTTAGTATTTTATTTTTGGACTATATTGTCCTTTCTTGTTCCTAGACGAGTTTATAGTTGCTCATGACTGGTGACATCCCGATGTCGGACTTGTGTTATATTTTTGCACTATTTATTTAAACTTAAATTATGGAATTTTAGTTAATTAATGGTTTTAAATATATATATATATATATATATATATATATATATATATATATATATATATATATATATATATATATATATATATATATATATATATATATATATATATATATATATATATATATATATATATATATATATATATATATATATATATATATATATATATATATATATATATATATATATATATATATATATATATATATATATATATATATATATATGCCCTTTAGCATAGTATCCTTGTAGTTAGAGAAATTAATCATTTAAGTATCTCTTATTCCTAAAAATACGTCAAAAATCTGATAGTTCAAACACAAACTATCTCTAATTATAGCCAACAAACGTAACAACATAAGAATTCAGGATAAATTGGTGCTATTGGGCCTCAAATATTGTATCCGGAACCAACATGTGAATATTTAATAAATAAATCTTGTATAGTTATGAAAATTAATTATTTAATTTTAGTATAGTAAAAAATAAGTCAGTAACAAACAAACAAACAAACATATAAAATAATAAAACTAACATATACAATAATAAACTAACATATAAAATAACAGACCTGTTAAGTGAAAAATCAGAAGAATTTTCTCATCATGAACATAAGAATTCAGGATACATTGGAGCTACTGGGCCTTAAATATTGTGTCTGGAACCAAATTATAAATATTTAATAATTAAATCATGTATAGTAAAAAATAGGTAAATAACTAACTAACATTTAAAATAATAAAACTAATATATAAAATAACAAAACTAACATATTAAAGTAACATATAAAATATAAAATTTTAATATTAAAAATGTATCAATCTAATAAACAATATAGTAAAAACATCGAATAAAATTTAATATTTTAAGGTATTGCAATATATTTAAGATGTGGAAAAGAAAAATAATGGAATTAATTTTGTTCAATTTATAGTAGTCATCATGGAGGTTCTGTCTTTGCATTCGGGACCTGCCTCCTTATAGCTACTACAGTGTAACGACCCGACCGGTTGTTTCATGAGTTACCGCTTCGTTTTCCCCATTTCTGCTTCTTTATGTCTTGTTCAGCTGTATTATATGGTATTGGGATGGTTGGTTCAGGTTCGGAGTGGTTTTATAGAGAAATGAGACACTTAGTCTCTTTTGAGTAAGCTTAAGTTGGAAAAGTCAACGAGATGTTGACTTATGTAAAAAAAGGTCTCGGATGTGAATTTCGATGGTTGGGATAGTTTTGTTAGGTGATTTGGGACTTAGGAGTGTGATTAGAATGTATTTTGGAGGTACGTGGAAGATTTAGGCTTGAATTGGCGAAATTGGAAAATTTGGCATTTTCCGGTCGGCAGTGGAAATTTTGATATCGGTGTCGGAATGGAATTACGGAAATTGGAGTAGGTCCTTAGTGTCATTTGTGACGTGTGTACAAAATTTTAGGTCATTCGAATGAGGTTTAATAGACTTTTTGATCGATTGAGGAATTTGGAAGTTTGGAAATCCTTAGACTTGAATCTGATGGTGATTTGATGTTTTGATGTTGTTTTGAGCGTTCCGAAGATTGGAACAAGTTTGAATAATGTTATGGGGTATGTTGTCATGCTTGGCTGAGGCCCCGACGGCCTCGGTGTGTTTTGGATGCTCAAAGGGACAAATTTGGACTTAAGGAGATGGCAAATTTTACTGGTGTTCTGTTGCGGAAGAATTTTTCTTCGCGATCGCGTAGGTTTATTTGGGGCAGAGATGGAAATGATCTATCCGATCACAGAGGTAGAGTCGCGATCGCGTATGTGTGTGAAGTAGTGCTTTGCGAACGCGTGGTCAGAGCCGCGTTCGCGTAGAAGAAAGTGAGCTGAAGAGAGGTTGAAGTGATTGCTCTACGCGATCGCATAGGTCTGTGTGGCATAGGTTCGTGAACGCGTGTGTGTTTCCCCTATCATGTAAGGTTAAAAGAGGGCAGTCAGTTTTTGTGCTTTGCGATCGCGAGGTATGTTCTGCGATCGCGATTAAGGAAAATAACTGGGGCAGAATGTATATAAATCCATCTTCGTGATTTTTAGCATTATTCCACCATTGTTGAGCGGTTTTGAAGCTTTTTGAGAGGGATGAAGAGGGAATCAAAGGGAAACACTTGGAGGTAAGATTTTTTAACTCAATACTCGATTCTATGGTGATTTCTAACTATTTAGACATAAAATTAGTGGGACTTAAAGCCTAAAATTGGGGAATTAGGGCTTGGAATTGGAGAGTGTATATTGGGGATTTGAGGGGTCATTTAGGTCCGATTTTGATGTTCTTGGTATGTATGGACTCGTGGGAGGATAAGGATTCTAGTGATGTAATTTTTATCAAAATCCGAAATGTGGGCCCGGGGGTCGGGTTTGGCCAATTTCATAACTTTTGAGCTAATTTGATTATTTTCGCACTGACTTTGTTCCTTTATCGCGTATTAATGGTATGATACTAATTTTGGTTAGATTTAGAGCATTCGAATGCCGATTCGAGAGGCAAAGGTATCGCGGGCTAGAGTTTGGACCGGATTGAGGTAAGTAATGATTGTAAATGTAGTCCTGCGGGTATGAAACCTCGGATTTCACATCGTTGTGCTACTTTGAGGTGACGCACATGCTAGATGACGAGCGTGTGGTCGTGCACCATTAGGGATTGTGACTTGGTCCGTCCCGTACCACTGCTATGTTGCGTATTTGATTGAAAACTATTTGGTATCATTGTGTTTTTGAAAGTATTACCATGTTTTGGGTTGAATGCCATATTTTGGCCTCGTGCCAACTAATTTGGATGCTTAGGGGCTTTTTCCTACTATTCCTCACTGTTTTGATTTAATATCGGTACTCAGTCATGTTGTATTCTACTGTTTTCATAACTTAGTCGTATTTACTCCGTTTTTATATTTTAAATGATATTTTGGGTTGAGCATCATATTTTACCATTGCCCGAGTGGCTTGAGAGGTTTATGACTTACTGAGGCCGAGGGCATGTGTTGTGAGGATATTATGGGATCGGTCTGCAAACCGCAGCATAGTGTACTGACTTGTGATATATGAGAGGTCGAGGGCCTGATTTGTTATGCCACGAGATGGCTTGTGATAGCGTTTGGGCTGTAGGAGGACCCTCCGGAGTCTGAACACCCCAAGTGAGCATGGGTACCCAGTGTGAGAGATATGTTATTGCCCGAGGGGCTGATGTTGTTTCATGTTGTTGCCCGAGGGGATAATTACGAGTGATTGTGAGATAGCCCGAGGGGCTGGTTATGCTGATATTTTGCCCAAGGGGCGGTTGTGGTACATGTTTTACTCGAGCGGTTGTTTATGTTTCTATCCTTTTACTAACTGTTTTCATCACTCGTTTGAAACTATTGAAAGATGTTTTAAAAAGGTTTTACTGAACTGAGTTGTTTTTACGAGTTTATTGATTTATTGTATTGTTTTGAACATATGTTGTAGTGCTATAACATGAAATTACTTGTTTTCTTACTTCTCAGTTGCTTTTACTTTTATTACTTACTGAGTTGGCGTACTCACATTACTCCATACACCTTGTGTGCAGATCCAGGAGTCTCGGGACGTGATGGTGAGTGTTGATCAGTCTTTCAGCAGGTCTCCGGAGTTGACTAGGTAGCTTTTTGGCTCTCGCAGCCCTGTGTTTCTCCTTCCTATCTTATTTAGATTGTCTTAGTATTTTATTTTCGGACTATGTTGTCCTTTCTTGTTGCTAGACGAGTTTGTAGTTGCTCATGACTGGTGACATCTCGATGTTGGGCTTGTGTTATATTTTGCACTGTTTATTTAAACTTATATTATGGAATTTTAGTTAATTAATGGTTTTAAATGACTTTTTATGATTTTCTGGTTGGTTTTGGGTTTGTGTCGGTTGGCCGAGTTTCACAATAGGTGCCATCATGACCGAGTCATCTCGAGGGTTTTGACAAAGTTGGTATCAGAGCCTAGGTTATATAGGTATCACGAGTCATGAGCGGATTTAGTATAGTCTCACAGATCGG
Organism: Nicotiana tabacum; assembly: GCF_000715075.1. Classification (NCBI taxonomy): domain Eukaryota; kingdom Viridiplantae; phylum Streptophyta; class Magnoliopsida; order Solanales; family Solanaceae; genus Nicotiana; species Nicotiana tabacum. Next base: position 14,193,427 of record NC_134095.1, read on the forward strand.
TATGGAGACGTTTGTAGTTATTCTTGGGAGGCTGCAAAACCTTTAGGAAAAACTTCATATTTTCCTACTAAACCCGTTAATTTTAGTACTAAACTTCTGTTATTCTATTCTCTCACAGATGGTGAGGAAACGTGCTACTGGTCAGGACGGACGACCACCACTACCACCAACTGGGGCCACTAGAGGCCGAGGACGTGGTCGAGGCCGTGGTAGGGGTAGGGGTGTAACCCACACAGCAGCTACGGCAGCACATGCAGATCCACCAGCCACCCCAATTCACGATCAGGTCCCAGTTGTAGACGCTCCAGTAGCATCAGCTCTGGGATCGGCTGTGCCTATTGTGATTACAGGCCTTTAGGAGGCCTTGGCCCAGATTCTATCAGTGTGCACTAGCCTAGCTCAGGCAGTCTTAGTTACCACAGCCGCAGCTACTTCTCAGGTCGGGGGAGGCACTTAAACTCCCGCCGCTCGCACACTTGAGCAGGTCGTGCAGGGACTTCGGACATCGGGGGCACCTCCAGCCCAGCGGGTTGCAGATGCTCAGGACTATGTAGCTCATATTATGATAGAGTACGAGCAACGCAGGTTGGAAAGGTTTGATAGACTTCAGCCACCGACTTTCAGTCGTGCAGAGGGAGAGGATGCCCAAGGTTCTTGGACAAGTGTCAGAGGATGCTTCGGAACGAAGGTATTATGGGGACTAATGGGGTCATATTCACTACTTTCCAGTTCTCTGGGGCTGCACTTAGTTGGTGGGAGGCTTACGAGAGGCGTAGGGCAGTTAGCGCAGCGCCCTTTTCTTGGCAGCAGTTCTCCATTCTCTTTCTAGAGAAGTTTTTAACTGAGTCTTGCCGAGAGAAGTTACGTAAAAAGTTTGAGTAGCTTAATTAGGGCGATAGATATGTTACACAGTATGAGAAGCGGTTCTTCGAGTTGGCTCATCATGCGGTCTGGTTGGCTTCCACAGATTAAGAGAGGATCAGAAGGTTAATAGATGGCCTCGGTTTTTAGCTTCGGTTGCTTATGACCAGAGAGAGTATCTGGTGTTACCTTTGATGAGGTTATTGACATAGCTCTATGGATTGAGATGGTTCGTGGTCAGGAGAGGATTAAGAAGGAGGCTAAGAGGCATCATGGTCAGGGTGGATTTAGTGGTACACCTCATGGGGGTCAGTTTCAGCACGGCAGAGGCCGTCCGTTTAGGCATGCTCAGTCACCTCACCCAGGCTATCGTGGGGCATCATCGGGCCATGGTTCTAACAGTTCTCATCAGGGCCATTCCTTACTTAGTGCCCTCCCAACCCAGAGTTCATCCCGTGCTCCATTAGTTTAGAGCTCTTCTATGTCAGGTTCTTCTGCTAGTCATCCCAGTGTTAGGGGTTCCCTTCAGTCCCTGTCTCCAGCACCAGGGGTTATTATGAGTGTGGAGAGTTGGGGCATATGGAGTTAATGTCCTCGTAGTTTTGGGGGTTCATCTCAGCAGAGGAGTCAGCCATCGACTTCAGCACCAGTTACTTCACCACCCACCCAGCCATCTAGGGGTGGAGGATAGTCAGCTAGGGGTTGCCCTAGAGGGGGAGGTCGATCAAGTGGTGGTCAGGCCCATTTCTATGCACTCACAGCTAGACCCGATGCTATTGCTTTAGATGTTATGATTATAGGTATTGTATCAGTCTGCCACAGAGATGCCTCTATGTTATTTAATCCTGGTTCCACTTTTTCATATGTGTCATCATATTTTGCTCGTTATTTGGATATGTCGCGTGAGTCTCTTGTTTCATTTGTTCATATATCTACTCCGGTAGGCGATACTATTATTGTGGACCGCATATATCAATCGTGTGTGGTGACTATTGGGGGTTTGGATACCCGAGTGGACCTTCTATAGCTTTGTATGGTGGTCTTTGATATGATATTAGGCATGGATTGACTATCTCTGTGTCGTGCTATTTTGGACTATCATGCTAAGACAGTGACGTTGGCTATTCCAGGTGTGCCATAGATTGAGTGGCGAGGTTTGACTGATTTTGTTCCCAGTAGGGTGATTTCATTTCTGAAGGCCCAACGGATGGTTGGTAAAGGTTTTCTTTCATTCTTAGCTTTTGTGAGGGATGTCAGTGCAGAGGCTCCTACCATTAATTCGGTCCCGATAGTGAGGGACTTTCCGAATGTGTTTCCTGTAGACCTGCAGGCATGCCACCGGATAGGGATATTGATTTTGGTATTGATCTGGTGTCGGGCACTCAGCCCATTTCTATTCCACCGTATCGTATGGCACCAGCGGAGTTGAAGGAGTAGCTTCAGGAACTCCTTGATAAGGGGTTTATTCAGCCTAGTGTGTCATCTTAGGGTGCGCATGTTCTATTTGTAAAGAAAAAGGATGGCACGATGAGGATGTGCATTGATTACAGGCAGTTGAACAAAGTTACAATCAAGAACAAGTATCATTTGCCTTGTATCAATGATTTATTTGACCAACTTCAGGAAACGAGAGTATTCTCCAAGATTGATCTCCGTTCAAAGTATCACCAGTTGAAGATCAGGAACTCGGAGATTCTTAAGATAGCTTTCAGGACCCGATATGGTCATTATGAGTTCCTTGTGATGTCTTTTGGGCTGACCAATGCCCCTGCAGTGTTCATGCATTTGATGAGCATCGTGTTTCGGCCTTATCTCAATTCGTTTGTGATTTTTTTCATTGATGATATTCTGGTGTACTCGCGTAGTCAGAAGGAGCACTCGGAGCATTTGAGAGTTGTGTTGTAGAGATTGAGGGAGGAGAAGCTTTATGCAAAGTTCTCCAAATGTGAGTTTTGGCTCAGTTTAGTGGCTTTCTTGGGGCATGTGGTGTCCAGTGAGGGTATTCAAGTTGATCCGAAGAGGATAGAGGCAGTTCAGAGTTGGCCCAAACCGTCCTCAGCCACAAAGATTCACAGCTTTCTTGGATTGGTGGGTTATTATCGTCAGTTCGTTCAGGGATTTTCATCCATAGCATCACCCTCAACAAAACTGACTCAAAAGGGTGCTCCTTTCATGTGGTCGGAAGAGTGTAAGGTGAGCTTTCAGAAGCTCAAGACTGCCTTGACCGTAGCTCCAGTGTTAGTTTCGCCATCAACTTCAGGTTCATACACAGTGTATTGTGATGCTTCGAGAATAGGTATTGGGTGTGTGTTGATGTAGGAGGGTAGAGTGATTGCTTATGCTTCTCGTCAGTTGAAGCCCTGTGAGAAGAACTACCCTATTCACGATCTAGAGTTGGTTGCCATTGTTCACGCGTTGAAAATTTGGAGGCATTATCTGTATGGTGTGTCTTGTGAGGTGTTTACTGATCATCGTAGCCTCCAACAATTGTTTAAACAGAAGGATCTCAATTTGAGGCAGCGAAGATAGTTGGAGCTGCTAAAGGACTATGATATTACTATCTTGTACCATCTGGGAAAGGCCAATGTAGTGGCCGATGCCTTGAGTAGGAAGCGGTGAATATGGGCAGTTTGGCATATTTTCCTATTGGGGAGAGACCTCTGGCAGTTGATGTTCAGGCCTTGGCCAATCGTTTGTGAGGTTGGATATTTCGGAGCCCATTCGGGTTATAGCTTGTATGGTTTCTCGGTCTTCCTTGTTTGATCGCATCAGAGAGCGCCAGTATGATGATCCTCATTTTCTTGTCCTTAAGGACAGAGTTCAGCATGACGATTCTAGAGATGTGACTATTGGTGATGATGGGGTGTTGACGATGCAGGGCCGGATATGTGTGCCCAATGTAGACGGGCTTCGGGAGTTGATTCTGGAGGAGCCCTATAGCTCGCGATATTCCATCCATCCGGGTGCCACGAAGATGTATCAGGATCTAAGACAGTATTATTGGTGGAGGAGAATGAAGAAGGACATTGTGGAATTTGTAGCTCGGTGTCTCAATTGTCAGCAGGTGAAATATGAGCATCAGCGACTGGGCGTCTTCTTCATCAGATGGATATTCTAGAGTGGAAGTGGTAGCGGATCACCATGGATTTTATAGTTGGACTCCCACGGACTTTGAAAATGTTCGATGCTATTTGGGTGATTATGGATCAGCTAACCAAGTTCACGCACTTCATACCTATGTGTACTACCTATTATTCAGAGCGGTTGGAAGAGATCTATATCCGAAAGATTGTTCGCTTGCATGGTATCCCAATTTCCATCATTTCAGATAGAGGTACTCAGTTTACTTTGCGGTTTTGGAGGATCGTGCAGAGAGAGTTGGGTACTCTGGTTGAGTTGAGCACAGCATTTCACCCTCAGACAGATGGGCAGTCCGAACGTACTGTTCAGATATTGGAGGACATGTTACACACCTGTGTCATTGATTTTGGTGGTTAATAGGATCAGTTTCTACGAGTTTGCATATATCAACAGTTATCAGTTGAGTATTAAGATGGCTCCATATGAGGCTTTATATGGGAGACGGTGTAGATCTCCAGTTGGTTGGTTTGAGCCCGGTGAGGCTAGGCTATTGGGTACAGACTTGGTGTAGAATGCTTTGGACAAGGTGAAGGTGATTCAGGAGTGGCTTTGTACAGTGCAGTCGAGACAAAAGAGTTATGCTGACAGGAAGGTTCGTGATGTGTCCTACATGGTTAGGAAGAAGCTTCTATGGAAGGTTTCACCCATGAAGGGTGTTATGAGATTTGGGAAGAAGGGTAAATTGATTCATCGGTTCATTAGGCCTTTCAAGGTACTTTGGAGGATTGGGGAGGTGGCTTATGAGCTTGCTTTGCCACCCAACTTTTCGAGTGTGCATCCGGTATTTCTTGTTTCTATGCTCCGGAAGTATATTGGCAATCCGTCTCATGTTTTATATTTCAGCACGGTTCAAATGGACAGTGATTTGACTTATGATGTGGAGCCAATGGCTATTTTGGAGCGTCAGGTTCGAAAGTTGAGATCAAAGGATATAGATTCAATAATAGTGAAATGGAGAGGTTCTCCCATGTATGAGGATACTTGGGAGACTAAGTGGGAGATGCGGAGCAGATATCCTCACCTATTTGAGGCTTCAGGTATGTTTCTTGACTCGTTCGAAAATGAAAGTTTGTTTAAGAGGGGGAGGATGTAACGGCCTGGCCGGTTGTTTCATGATTACCGCTCCGTTTTCCCCATTTCTGCTTCTTTATGTCTTGTTCAGCTGTATTATATGGTATTTGGGTGGTTGGTTCGGGTTCAGAGTGGTTTTGTAGAGAAATGAGACACTTAGTCTTTTTTGAGTAAGCTTAAGTTAGAAAAGTCAACCGGATGTTGACTTATGTAAAAAAGGTCTTGGATATGAATTCTGATGGTTCGGATAGCTTCTTTAGGTGATTTGGGACTTAGGAGCATGATCGAAATGTATTTTGGAGGTTCGTGGTAGATTTAGGCTTGAATTGGCGAAATTGGAAAATTTGGCATTTTTCGGTCGCCAGTGAAAATTTTGATATCTGAGTCGGAATGGAATTATGGAAATTGGAGTAGGCCCGTTGTGTCATTTGTAACATGTGTGATTTCAGGTTATTCAGACGAGGTTTGATAGACTTTTTGATCGATTGCGAAATTTGGAAGTTTGGAAATCCTTAGACTTGAATCCGATGGTGATTTGATGTTTTAATATTGTTTTGAGCATTTCGAAGGTTGGAACCAGTTTCAATGATGTTATGGGATATGTTGGCATGCTTGGTTAAGGTCCTACAGGCCTCGGGTGTGTTTTGGATGCTCAACGGGACAAATTTGGACTTAAGGAGATGGCAGATTTTGCTAGTGTTCTGTTGCAGAAGAATTTCTCTTCGCGATCGCGAAGAGGAAGTCACGATCGTGTAGGCTTATTTGGGGCAGAGGTGGAGTTGTTCTACGAGATCGCAGAGGTAGAATCACGATCGCGTATGTGTGTGAAGTAGTGCTTGGTCAGAGTCGCGTTCGCGTAGAAGAAAGTGAGCTGAAGAGGGGTGAGGTGATTTCACTACGCGATCGCGTGTGGCAGGTTGCGAACGCGTAGGTTTGTGTGGCATAGGTTTATGAACGCGTGTGTGTTTCTACGATCGCATAAGGTTAAAAGAGGGCAGTCAGTTTTTGTGCTTCGCGATCGAGAGGCAGGTTCCGCGATCGCGATTAAAGAAAATACCTGGGCAGAATGTATATAAATCCATATTCGCGTTTTTTAGCATTATTCAACCATTGCTGAGCGGTTTTGAAGCTTTTTGAGAGGGATTGAAGAGGGAATCACTTGGAGGTAAGCTTTTTGAACTCAATACTCGATTCTATGGTGATTTCTAACTATTTAGACATGAAATTAGTGGTATTTTAATCCTACAATTGGGGAATTAGGGCTTGAAATTGGAGAGTGTAAATTGGGGAGATGAGGGGCCATTTGAGGTCTGATTTTGAAGTTCTTGGTATGTATGGACTCATGGGAGGATACGAATTCTAGTGATGTGATTTATATCAAAATCCGAGACGTGGGCCCGGGGGTCAGATTTAGACAATTTCGTAATTTTTGAGCTAATTTGATTATTTTTGCTTGGGCTTTGTTTCTTTAGTGCGTATTAATGGTATGATACTGATTTTGGTTAGATTTGGAGCATCTGGAAGCCGATTCGAGAGGCAAAGACATCGCGGGCTAGAGTTTGGACCAGATTGAGGTAAGTAATGATTTTAAATGTTGTCCTGAGGGTATGAAACCTCAGATTTCACATCGTTGTGCTACTTTAAGGTGACGCACATGCTAGATGACGAGCATGGGGTCGTGCACCGTTGGGGATTATGACTTGGTCCATCCCGTACGCTTTTTAAGTCGCGTATTTGATTCAAAACTATTTGATATCATTGTGTTTTGGAAAGTATTGCCATGTTTTGGGCTGAATGTCATACTTGGGTCTCGTGCACACTGTTTTGGACCATTAGGGGCTTTTTACTACTATTCCTCACTGTTTTGATTTAATATATGTACTCAGTCATGCTGTATTCTACTATTTTCATAACTCAATCGTATTTACTACGTTTTGATATTTTAAATGATATTTTGGGCTGAGCATTATGTTTTATCGTTGGCCGAGTGGCTTGAGAAGTTTCTGATTGAGTGAGGCTGAGGGCCTGTGTTGTGAGGATATTGTGGGATCGGGCTAACGCCGCAGCATGTTGTACTAATTTGTGATATATGAGAGGCCGAGGGCCTGATTTGTTATGCCATGAGATGGCTTGTGATAGCGCTTGGGCTGTAGGAGCCCCTCCGAAGTCCGAACATCCCCAGTGAGCGCGGGTACCCAGTGTGATTGATGTGTTATTGCCCGTGGGTTTGATATTTTTTCATGTTGTTGCCCGTGGGGCTAATTACTAGTGATTGTTGTAGACATGTAATTTTTGACCCGCGCATTAGAATTATCTTGAATAGTCCTATTATTTTTAGGATATTTACTTCTATAGGACTTCACTCTATTATTAAATTTAATTCTATTGTTAGGTACAAAAATTGAAAAATACAAAAAATAGTTTCACTTTTCTATTTAATTTAGTATTAGGTATTTTTAGAAAGATATATCACTTTTAACCTATTTTAATTCTAGTATAATCATTGAAAATACCAAAAATAGTTTCAACTTTAATTTTTAGTTTTTATTTTTAATATTAATAGTTTATTAAAATCAATTAAGAGTTTTTATATTTTTTGTAGGTATTTAAATTGAATTTTCAGCTTTCTTTTGGCCCAATTTCACACATTTGGAAACCCAAATCAGGTAGCCCACTCTCCCCTAGCCCATGACCCATGCCTACCCGCCTGACCCGCCCATTTTTCCTTTTAAATCCTATCCTTTCACTACAACTTATCCAATGGTCCTAATTAAATCTTAGCCCCATATAAAAGCTCCTTATAACATTTCCCCTAACCCTATCTCTATCAAACCCCCACCCCTTCCGCCTCTGCTGCCGCTCAACCGGCCGAAAAAGTCATTTTCCGGAACGCACTTTTGGTCCCCTACTCCCCTCCTCTTTCCTCCACGTTCCCTGACATGTAACAAACTCCTCACTCACCAGAATCTTCCATCATTATTTTCCTCTATTAATCACAAATCCGAATTCTTTTTAGATGATTTTTGGAAAATTGGAGGTCGTATGATTAAGATTCTTTGATCCTAGACCTCCACTTGTCTAGAATTTGTTTATGCAGAAGAATTTCGGATTTTACTTTAAGGGTTTTGGATTTTTCAGATTTTTAAAAATGGGAATTTCATCTATTGCTTAGGGAGGAAGTACAGAAAGTTCTAAGAGGCTATATATACTTGGTATTTTTGAATTTGTGAAAGGGGGGAGAGATGAAAATTTCGGAGAAAGGGGGAAAAATTAGGGTTCTAAGAGTGACTTCTTCTTTTCTTCTCATTTGATCCATCTTGAGTTGAGTTTGAATTCCGAAAAAACAAAAAACAAAAATAGTTCGGGTCTAGACTTTTGTTAGACTTTCATTTTTAGATTTCGAAGTCAGAAAACTACCAAAAAATAGTATAGTTCTACATTCTTCAGTTCGAGTTTGAACTTTGGTTTAAGCATGGAGTGTGATTGAGTTCCGGTGGTACTCGTTTGAAGTTCTGGTTGTCGTTCGTGGTTCGAGCTCATGGTTCCGGATTTGATTGTCACTGTTTCATTCAGTCCCTACAAAGTTTATCGTTTGATTTTTTTCTTGTATCATATCCAGAAAGACTTATTGGAAATTCGAATTTCAGGTTATCCCATTCTCTTTTCTTCTTATGTTTGTGAGTGTGAATCAAATATTAATGATTAGTTCATGTGTACTATTATTCCCTATTTGGTTTCTTTTGATGAGTTTGTTTTCGGAAGTTTGAGTCATGGTTAGTTTTATTTAGGTGATGCCTTGTTGCATCACACCATGTGAATTCATATTGATGGTTTGTAGTATTTGTTGTTGTTTTTGTTTGGTCATCTTTATATGAAGAACTAGTCATGTAATCTGTCTGTGAGGTTCAAAAGTTGCTGGTGATTTTTATCTTGAGCTTGTTGAAACTTTGAGATCATGTAGTGTTCCTCATAGTGGATATTATATATATTATATAAATCTTCTTCTACGATTGAAATTTCATGTCACCATCAATGTCCATGATTCAGCTAGGTGCTTTGAAGTGTGTCTGGATCTTTTTGAACCGAGTTATTTTCCTTAACTTTTTCTTTTAATTCGAAAAAGGATAATTTTCATATTGGTTTCTTCATCATAAAAGGGCAGAATGAGCAGTAAGTGAGACTTACAATGTTTCGATTTTAACTTTTTAGTAGTTTCAAGAGCTTTTGACATCGGGTAGTGTTTAAAATGTTTCTTTGGTTCAAAATAAGTTCCATTACTGAATCTGCATATTTCAGAGTAAAATCCATAATATGAATGTGAGTTCTTTCCAGAGTGGTAATTCTGAGTAAATCATTTGTGTCCAATATGCCATGCATTCAGCCATAGTTTTGATTTGGTTTCTCATATCAGGTTTCCTCATTCATATGAAAAGTCTGTTGAATTCTAAGTTTAGTTTTGACCCTTAGTTCTAGGATATGACTCGTTATGTTAATAAGGAATTGATGTGTGGTGGTAGTCTTTAAATGGCTTTTCTTATTGATTTTAATTCACATTTCCTCTATTCTAATAGTGTTTAGGTTAGTTTCCATCTTCTTTAAATGGATTGCATATTATTTTCTGGAAGCCTTATTTTATTGATATAAAACTGTTTGAGTGAACATTGGTTGATATTGACTGTGGGGATGGGGAAGGAACGAGCTCTTTAGCAATTAAATTTTGACTTGCATGATTATGAATGGGGTTGGGTTAAATATGTGAACAAAGAACATGATCTTGAATTGAACTTTTTTTTCCTTTAGTTTCTGTTAGTTGCTTATTTTTATTTCTATTACATCATTCGTTAGGAGCATGTTTAGGCCAACCATATTTGGGTAGCCAAAACTTAGGATTTTTGTTAGTTTTGAGGCGAGAGGTCGTTCCCTTAGTTAAATTTATCCGGAAAATGCCCCGAAGGATTTGTATATATTTTATCTGGGGTATGCCCCGAGGTATTTGTATTTGGAGGCTTAGAGAAAAACTCGTAGTACTTTTATTCTTATTTTATTTTATTAGGTGGGGACGACCTCAAGCCTCTTTTTGATTGCTTGTTTTCTTTGTGTGCTTTTACCTCAATTAGAATATCTTTTAAAGCCAACTAGATCAAGTATACAATCGTACTTGTTGCGGGACTTGGGGAGTGACTAACACCTTCTCCTCGGATCAAATGAACCCCCTTACCCGAATCTCTGGTACGGACTTAGTTTTAGAGTCTAAAGCATTTTTAAAGTAAAATCATTTTAAAAACGGTGACCTGGCACACCGAAACAAATGTCAGGTGGCGACTCTGAGTTATTTCCTTTTTGAACACAATTTTGTCACTTTTTAATTAAAAACTCTTTTGAGCTTTACAAATCTTTTTTATTTATTTAAGAGGGTTAAGTGAAGTTGGTAAAAAAGAGGTGTGACGGCTCTGGCGACTCTGCTAGGGACTTGCAGGTTCGAGCTAGTACTTCATCTTGTTGGCTTTTGGAATATCCGGATGAGGTGTTTATGTCTTTTTTTAGATTTATTTGGCTTTTATTATGTTTTTATACTTTGTTATTATTTGCTAGCTGTTTATGTGTTTACAGTTTTCTTTTTATGTGTTTACTGCTTGATAACTGTCATCATATGCATTACCCGGTCAATTCTTTCTGCAACAAGTCTCGGAGTGTGCGTCGCGTACATGAACTCTTTGTTGAGTCACCCTTGTTTTAGGAGGGGGGTCGTCAGATGTATGGAGTGGGTGGAAATCTTGAGCAGCAACTATCGACCATACGCTCCTCCGAATTGCCTTGTTAGTGAACCCAAAACTTAGGTCAGCCTTTAGGTCATTCTTATTTGCATCATGTCATTTAAACCTAGCAGGTTTCGGTCCAAGGCATCGTGTTCCATTGTAGGAGGCTTATCCAAATTATGTCAAAAATGGGCTTGTGTCCTAAAATGACATTTAATCATCTCTATGTGCTACATGTTGTATTCTTTGAGGGTAAAGGGGTCATTTGGCGGACCAATGATATTTAAGGGTGAATTATAAAATGAAGCAAGTAGGGCCCCCTCGCATTTTTCTTTCATAGTTTTCCAAAAATCAAAAAAATGAAAATGAAAAAATTCAAAAAGATTTTGCACTTTCCCATTATTTTCCAAAAAAATAGAAAAACAAAAGAAAATAAAAAAAGGTTTTACAATCTCCATCATCTTTCAAAAATACAAAAAAATATAGTTTCTCCAAATTAGTTGCATTTTTTAAAAAGCTTTCTTCCATGTCCAATCTTCCCGAACTAGGCGAACCTGATTCTCGTCTTTCGGGGCGGGATACGTAGGCAATACACATAGGGTCCGGTCTTTCTTAGTAAGCCTTAGGTTCTTGGCTTCGCGGGGTCTTAGCCATATCTGGCATATCTAGCCACTTTTGGCCACATAGGCCATTCTTGCAAAATAGGGTCATTTTCGCAAAAGTAGTTCAATTACCCATGTCTTAGGATCTTGAGTCCACAACTCGGTGTCATATCACTTTAAGGTCCATCCTTGTCGTGTTTGAGTCCCTAGCCACATTTGGCCATATCAGTCCTTTTTGCAAAATGAGCTATTTCCGCAAAGTAGATTTTTTTAGGCCATGATTGCTGGGAGGTCGTGTAAGCTTTAAATGGAGTATTTTTCATGCATTAGGGGTCAACTTTGTCAAGTTTGCACTAATAGCTACCCTCAGCCACTTAAGGCCATTTTGTAAAATATAGCCAAATCGTGTCTTGCATCTGTCCACTAGAAAATGTTATGGTGTCACGTAGTGTCTCGAGTCGCTAACCATGTTCTTTTCATTCAGGTATGGTCCCGCTGATTCGATCCAAAGTGCTTATGGTAGTAAATATTCCTAGGAAGTTGATCAAGTGGTGGAAAATATTTTCATTGTTAGAGCAGCATGAGTTAATGTAGAAATTGGGCACCCTCACTTCCCTTCTTGATATCACACCTCGCCCAGACTTAGTGGAAATTATGCTGACCTATTGGGATCCGCAAAATTTGATTTTCAGATTTGGAGAGTGTGAGATGACTCCTACCTTGGCGGAAATGTCTAGTCTCACTCGTTTAAGCTATATAGGCAACGACATGATACTTCCCCGAGACCACTCTAGGAAAAGATTCCCAGTGCCATGAGGGATCGGGTGGTATGCATCGAGCGTAAGATGAAATCTTCTAAGTTTACATACCTTGTAGGCGTCACGGCTTGGATTGAGTTCCTTGGTTTGAGCACAAATTGGAATGTTTTGTGGGCTTACCTTTAGCTACCTTTAGATGAGATTTTGGTAGGATGCCGCATACAACCATTCCTGATGCTGATAGGACTTAAGTGTGTCAGGCCATACACTCCCGTTAGGGTAATGCAATAGTTGGGCAGGAGATAAGAGGAGCCTCCAACTTTGAATCTTCGAAGGCATAGCATGAATTTTAGCAAAATGGCGGCTAACAAAATCAAGTACGTGCAATACTGGAACAATGCTAAGAGGATGAAGAAAAATACATTAATAGAGGACGTTGGCAGGCCCAAGTGTACTCAAGAGTACCTGATCAGGTTACAGTCCATCCCACCAGGGGTTAGTACCTCATTGCCAGCACAGCTTAGGGGTCGGGCAATTCAGACAGATGATTTTGAGGAGGCATCGGACCAAGATCCTTAGGATAAGCTTGAGTTGATAAAGTCTCAGTTAGCAGGATTGGCAGAAAACGTGGAGCAACATAGCCAGTATTTATTTAGGGTCGGCCTTTAGGATGCGGGGGCACATGCCAGGGTCTTTATTCCCAGCATCTGTGTTTTTTTACGAGGCATGTTACAGAGTTTGAGTATGACGGACAGCCCAGGACCATCCCAACCGGGGGCATCACATTCAAGAGTTGATTGAGGAGGATTTATGTTATTTTTCACATGTTTTGAGTCTGTTTATGTCGTCTTTTATTTTCTAGCCTTGTCTAGTAGCACTGAAGGTAGTGTCAGAGTCTGTCGTAGTGTAGTTGAGTCAGTCAGTCTTTCATTCTCGTACTTCCTATTTTGTAAGCCGAAAATTTTTAAATGAAAAAAAAGATTTTTATTATATTTTCCTCCACTTTTCCAGAACTACGTTTGGTCTGATTCATGAGGGACATGATACATAGGCAACCTACATCAGGTTCGATAGAATTATTTTTAAAAAAAACTAAGAGAAAATAAAAGAAAAGAGTGAAAAACAAAGAGAGAAAGAGTGGGAAGAAAATGATAAGAGGTGCTAGAAAAGAAAGAGAAGGGAGGATTGAAATGAGCAAATTGGGATGATGCCATATGACCCTGCGACCCTCAAAGCTATTTTAGAACCGCTAATTGTTGCTAGGTGCATTGCACGTAATGTGATATTATCATATGATAAATTCCCTAATGATTGCATGATGGTTTTGTGTTGTTTTGCTCTGTTATTTTTATTTAATAATAGGAAGGTGGTTAGTTTGTTGGCATCCTGTCAAGTCAAAGCGCCAAATAGTAATGGCTAGCAAAGAAATAGACACAGGAGTTGTAGACCCACCAAGGGATATTGTTGAGTCAGAATCGGAACTGCAAGAAGAGGTCCGGAGGTTGAAGCATCAGATGGCGGAAATGTATCAAGCCTGGATTAAGGGACACCCTCCACCCTCGTTCCCTACCAACTACACAGAAAACCTTGCTTCCGTTCCACCATTCTCCCAATCCTAGATACCCAATACCGTTGATCTTTCCCCATAACATGCACCAGGCTATACCCCTTACCACAACTACCTCAGCACTTTGGCCCAAACTTTTCATGCTCCACCAGCCAAAACAGCCTCGTACCCTGCTCCGACATCTGCTCCTATTTTTTTACCCCCTCTATAAGCTACCCCCCCACCGATCCTCTAGTGATCCCGCATTCCCAACTCCAGATACCCAATATTATGCCTCGGAACCCACATTTAAAGTCCCAGATCCTTACTCCTACACTCCCCACTTTGAGCTTCACGTTGAAACTGACAAACCACCCAAGAACACAGAGCAAGAGGAGATATTCAGGAAGGTAAAGAGTCTGGAGAAATCATTGAGAAATATGCAAGGGTTGGGAAACCAGGTGAGTGTGGCCTATAAGGATTTGTGTTTGTTCCCCGATGTCCAACTGTCTGCCGGGTTCAAGATGCCCAAGTTTGACTTGTATGACGGACATGGGGATCCTGTAGCTTGTCTGAGGGGTTATTATAGTAAAATGAGAGGCGTCAGGGGAAAAGACGAATTACTGATGGCATTACTTCAGCTAGAGTCTAAGTGGGGCAGCTTTATAATGTTACACCCGCCAGGACGCCAGCAGGTGGTACACATGGGATGATATGGCTCAGGCCTTTGCCCAGCACTTTCAATACAATATAGACATTGTCCTGGACCGCCTATATTTGACCAAGGTGGAAAAGAGGCCCAGTGAAAGCTTTAGGGAATATGGGTTCCGATGGAGGGAGCAAGCTGCATGAATCAATCCTCCGATGGAAGAAGACGAGATGGTTGAATACTTTTCTTCAAGCCCTGGAGCCTACTTACTATGGCCATTTGATTTCAGCCATTGGTAAGCCTTTCAATGACGTGGTAAAGATGGGATAAATGGTGGAGGAGGGGCTCAAGTCTAGCAAGATCATGAGCTACTCTGCCATAAAAGCAACCACCCAGGCAATCCAGAGTGGTACCGGAAGTTTGCTAGGCAAGAAGAAGAAGGACGATATCGCCATGGTTGTCTCTGAACCATGGCATTGCCAAAGGGGTTCACCTTATCAGTACACCCATCCTCGACCCCAACCTCAAGCCTACGCCCAAGCTCCATATAATCCACCCCAACACTACATTCCCCTGTAAAACCCCCAATACTCAGCTAGGCTACCCCAATACCATGTTCACCACGCCCAGTCATACACTCAACCTCCTTCTTACCCACAATGGCATGCCCCAGCCCACAGAATACCTACCCAGCTCCACAAAATACCTATCCACCTACACAACCCTACCAAAACCCCAATGGTTCAAATTTTCGACCAAGGGCGGAGTATAGAAAAGAGAGGAAGCAGTGGAAATAAACTTTTACCCTGCCTGGAGAGTCCAATGCTAGTCTGTTTCAAAGGTTAAGGCAGTTGGACGTTTTGAGGCCGATTAAGTCAAAGATACCAAATTCCCCTCCAAAGAACCTCGATTATTCCCTAAGATGCGCTTATTGTTCTGATGCTCCAGGGCATGACATAGAGAACTGCTGGCAATTGAAAATGGTAATCCAGGAGCTCATTGATACAAACCAAATTGTAGTCCAAAGACTAGACACGTCGAACATCAACCAAAATCCTTTACCAGCCCATGCAGAGACGCATATGATTGAAATAGTTCACAAGGATGGGGATCCTAAGAAGTCTTCTAAGTTCGTCATGACGATTCGAGCCAGTGAAAGTAATTTGGTTAAAGCTCCAAACTCTACCAAAGCAAAGCCCTTGACAGTTGAAGGGGCAACAGAAAAGCTGAGCTTGCTCAATTTGAAGCCACCGGTGTTGGTCGTGAAACCTTCGAAAGATATTGGGGCAAGTCCGGAAAGTTTAAAAGTGGTAGTGCCAGGGATTCCAAGTAAGCATGTCATAGTTGTGAAGGGGGATCCTATCACCCCTATCATCATTAAACTAGTGACTCAGCTAGCAGTGGTTGATGCCAAGGTTGTTCCGTAGAATTACAAATAAGTGATAGTGACATACAAAGGAAAAGAAATAGAGGAAGAAATTAATGAAACTGGAGGATTGACTCGTTCTGGGAGATGTTTCACCCCAGAAGAATTAAGGAAAGCCAAATGCCAGTAAAGAAATCGGTGAACGAAGAAGAGGCTGAGGAGTTCCTGAAAAAGATAAAAGTGTAGGATTATTCCATTGTGGAACAGTTAAGGAAAACGCCAGCTCATATTTCTCTTTTGTCTTTGCTGATACATTCAGATGAATATCGTAGGTTCCTAATGAAGATTTTAAATGAGGCACATGTTCCTGATAAGATCACAGTGAATTACTTGGAAAAGACAGCTGGCAAGATCTTCGAAGTAAACAGGATCACTTTCTCAAATGGTGAATTTCCTATGGAGGGTACAGAACACAACCGAGCTCTTTATCTCATGGTGAAGTGTGAAGATTCTATCGTCTCAAGGGTTTCGATTGACAATTGCTCTAGTGCAAATATTTGCCCCCTGTCTACTCTGCAAAAATTGAAGATCGGAACCGAAAGAATCCACATGAACAGTGTGTGTGTGTTCGAGTCTTTGATGGGGAAGGTAAAGACTCTGTTGGAGATATAATGCTCGAAATGTCGATAGGGCCAGTTGAGTTCACCATGGAATTCCAAGTGTTAGATGTGGCTGTCTCCTACAATCTGTTGTTGGGAAGGCCCTGGATACATGATGCTAAGGCAGTCCCGTCTTCTCTGCACCAAATGGTGAAGTTCGAATGGGACAGGCAGGAAATAGTTGTGCACGGTGATGAAGACTTATCAGTTTGTAATGACACGATTGTTTCGTTTATTGAAGCTGAAGATAATAAGGGACCTTGGGTCTATCAAACTTTCAAAACAGTGTTTGTTGAGAAGATTCCAGAAGGAAAATGTATTCCGGGTCCTAAGATATCCTCCGTGTCTGTCATGGTAGCGAATGAAATATTAAAGAATGGTTTTGTGTCGGGCAAGGGTCTGGGCTCATCTCTGCTGGGTATTGTGCATCCAGTGCACCCTAGTGGGAATCCTGGTACATTTGGTTTGGGATTCATGCCCACAGAGAAGGACGTGAAAAGGGTTAAAATTTTGAAACAGCAGGTATGGTCACTTCCCAAGCCTGTCACGCACATCTCTAAGTCTTTTGTCAAGCCAGGGGCCGAAAAACCTTCAACCTCGCCAATCCCAAAACCTATGGTCGATGTTGATGAAGAGCTGATCAAGAGGTTCCAGAGTCTGTTCGATGAGATCAATATGGTAGAAGTTGGTAAAGGCTCTAGTAAAGCAGATGTGCAGCTCGTTGGGCCAAACGTGAAGCTTAGCAATTGGGAAGGTACTCCTCTCCCCACTAGGAAGGAGTTTTGGTAGTCTGCTTTGTTTCCCTTTCTGTTATCTGGGTTATTCCAGGGTTGCAATCCAGATTTTTAGTTTTTGCTTGTTTTGATGGTCAAACCCTTCTATCCTTTTATTTTCAGTGAAATGCAATTTCTCGTTTTCCAGTATTTCTAATAATGTTTCATTTTGTTTTTCTTTTGTACAGTTCTTTTTATACTGGTAGAAATGATATGACATGCATGAGGAATTTTCAGCCAAGTCTTATAAGCCAATCTAATTCTGCAATAATAATCCAAGAAATATAATATGATGATGAAAAAGAATATGATGAAGAAGCAGTATTTGAGTAAATCAGTAAAGAGCTAAAACAATTTGAAGAAAAACCAAAGCCTAATTTGACTACAACTGAAGCAATCAATTTAGGAGACCAGGATAATGTTAGGGAAACCAAGATAAGTGTGTATCTGGAACCACAAGTTAAGGAAGAAATAATCAAAACATTGTTTGAGTACAAAGATGTCTTTACATGGTCATATGACAATATGTCGGGCTGGAGCACTGATCTGGTAGTTCATAAATTGCCAACTGATCCAGCATTCCCTCTTGTCAAGCAAAAGTTACGAAAGTTCAAGACTGACATGAGCGTGAAGATCAAAGAAGAAATCACAAAGCAGCTTGGTGCAAAGGTCATTCGGGTCACTCAATATGCCACTTGGTTATCTAATGTTGTGCCAGTACCAAAGAAGGATGGCAAGACCAGGGTATGTGTTGATTATCGTGATCTTAACAAAGCGAGCCCAAAGGATGATTTACCATTGCCGAACATTCACATTCTGATCGATAATTGTGCCAAGCATGAGATCAGGTCATTTGTGGATTGTTACGCGGGATAACACCAGATCTTGATGGATGAGGAAGATGCAGAAAAGACAGCGTTCATCACGCCATGGAGAACATATTGCTACCGGGTAATGCCATTCGGTAAGAAGAATGTTGGGGCAACTTATATGAGGGCGATGGCCACTATATTTCATGACATGATTCACAAGGAGATTGAGGTTTATGTAGATGATGTGATCATAAAATCAAAGAAGCATTCTGACCATGTCAAGGATTTGAGGAAGTTTTTCCAAAGGCTCCACAGGTACAACCTCAAGCTCAATCAAGTGAAATGTGCATTTGGTGTCCCCTCTGGGAAATTGCTGGGATTCGTGGTTAGTAGACGCGGTATTGAGTTGGATCCATTAAAGATCAAAGCCATCCAAGAGTTATCACCGCCAAAAAACAAAATGGAGGTGATGAGTTTGCTTGGAAGGTTAAATTACATCAGCAGGTTCATTGCTCAGCTCACGACAACCTGTGAACCCATCTTTAAGTTGTTGAAGAAGAATGTTGCAATCAAGTGGACTAACGAGTGTCAAGAAGCATTTGATAAGATTAAGAGGTACCTGTCAAACCCACCTGTGTTGGTCCCACCAGAGCCTTGGCCGATCACTTGGCCGAGAATCTGGTGGATGAAGAATATGAGCCACCGAAGACTTATTTTCCTGATGAAGAAGGCATGTGTGTTGACAAGGTTGAACGTGATGAAAAGCCAGGTTGGAAACTTTTATTTGATGGAGCTGCTAACATGAAAGGTGTCGGAATAGGGGTTGTACTTATCTCTGAAACAGGGCAACACTACCCTGTAACAGCCCAGCTTCGATTTTATTGCACCAACAACATGGCTGAGTACGAAGCATGCATTCTAGGTTTGAGATTAGCTATAGACATGGCAGTCCAGGAAATACTTGTTCTGGGAGATTCAGATTTGTTAGTTCACTAGATTCAAGGAGAATGGGAGACTCGGGACTTGAAGCTCATACCATACCGAGAGTGTCTTCATGATCTTTGTCAACGATTCAGGTTGGTAGAATTTAGACATACTCCCAGGATTCATAATGAGATTGCCAATGCTTTGGCTACTCTGTCATCGATGTTACATCATCTGGACAAGGCTTATGTCGACCCCGTGCATATCCAAGTTCGTGATCAACATGCTTATTGTAATGTGGTTGAAGAGGAAATCGATGGCGAACCTTGGTTCCATGATATCAAGGAATACATAAAGTCAGGGGCATATCCAGTACATGCCACAAGTGATCAATAGAGAACCATCTGGCGTCTAGCTAGTGGATTTTTCTTGAGTGGGGGAATCTTGTACAAGAGGACTCCAGAATTGGGACTGCTGAGGTGCATAGATGCTAAAGAAGCTTCAACTATCATGGTTGAAGTACATTCTGGAGTTTGCGGGCCGCATATGAATGGGTATGTCTTGGCAAAGAAGATACTTCGAGTAGGTTATTATTGGCTCACCATGGAACGGGATTGTATCAGTTTTGTTTGCAACTGTCATCAATGCCAAGTACATGGTGATTTGATTCATTCTCCCCTATCTGAGTTACACACAATGTCTGCACCTTGGCGCCTTGTTGCTTGGGGCATGGATGTCATTAGATCAATTGATCCAGAAGCATCGAACGAGCATAGGTTTATTCTGGTGGCCATTGATTACTTTATCAAGTGGGTCGAAGTTGTAGCTTTCAAGTCCATAACCAAGAAGGCAGTGGTGGATTTTGTTCATTCAAATATCATTTGTCAGTTCGGAATTCCCAAGGTGATCATCACAAACAATGTTGTTAATCTCAACAGTCATTTGATGAAAGAGGTATGCCAATAGTTCAAGATCATGCATCGGAACTCCACTCCGTATCACCCCAAGGCAAATGGAGCTGTTGAGGATGCTAACAAGAACATAAAGAAGATACTTCGTAAGATGGTGCAAGGTTCTAGGCAATGCAATGAAAAGTTGCCTTTTGCCTTACTGGGTTATCGCACTACTGTTCGCACTTCAGTAGGTGCAACTCCTTATTTGCTGGTATATGGAATTGAGGCAGTTATACCTGCGGAGGTTGAGATTCCATCCCTTCGGATCATTGTAGAAGCTGAAATTGATGACGATGAATGGGTCAAAACCCGGCTAGAGCAGTTGAGTTTGATTGATGAGAAAAGATTGGATGCAGTATGTCGTGGCCAATTATATCAGAAGAGAATGGCAAGAGCATACAACAAAAAGGTGTGTCCTTGGAAATTCGAAGTGGGCCAGATGGTATTGAAACTCATCCTTCCTCATCAGGTAGAAGCTAAAGGCAAGTTCGCCCCAAACTGGGAGGGGCCATTCGTTGTGACATTAGTGTTTCCCCATGGTGCTTTGCATTTAACAGACATAGAAGGCAAATGTGTAGATATGGCTATCAATTCTGATGCACTTAAGAGGTACTATGTATGATTTTTTTGCTTACCTTCAATTGTACTTTGTATTTGGCATGTTCAAAGTTGAAATGATGAAGGCATTTTGTTCCGCTACCCAAACACTTTCATCCTTTGCTACTCCTTTTGAGACTTATTTATTTTCTTTCATTCCTCTCTTTTGGAATCAATAGCAGAATTAGAGAATGAAAAAATGAAGAAAAAAAAGAAGAAAAAAGAGAAAGGAAAAAGAAGAAAGAAAGAAAAAAAAAGAGAAGAAAAAGAAGAAAAAAAATGAAAATGAATGAAAAAGGAAGAAATAGAAGCAAAAAAAACAAACAACTTTTGTTTGAACTATGTTCGACCTGATTCCTTTTAAGAATATGTAGGCAGTCTTACACGGTTCGGTCCCATCAAAATAAAAATCCAAAATTCCCCAGACCCAAAGAAACTAGGGCAAAAGTTTTGGTTCTGCAAAAGATCTGATTCTAAAAATTGTAATTTTGACCCCCTTTCATCTTAAATTATTTTGAGCCTTCATGCCACCCTTTCTTTCTAACTCTATCCAAAAGCCTACATTACGGTCCCAAGAAAGACCTTTCGATCAATCTTTGAGGATGCCAAGTCAAGCAAGATAGAGGTATGATTTACATCATGGGTAACACTTTGTTCATGGGCACAAAGGAAAAATGAATAAAATGAGAGAGTCTTATTGGTGAAAACCCTCACGGGCACTACAAGTCGAATGAGACTCATGACTTTACAGAGAAATTGGGTCAGTGAAAGCTCGATTTTTGATGTTTGAAGACATGGCATGAACTGAAAATATGATTGGTTGGACGGATTAGGCTGATCAGTCTAAAATGCATGTCACTATCATTGGAGCTAGTCGCTTCACTCAGATAAGTCTTCTTTTTCCCTTTCTTCTTCACATAGTCATCTGTGTTCAAAATTTTCCTTTGTTCCTTTTGCCAAAAATCATTTCACTTTGCTCTTTGAGTCTATCTTTATGAGTCTCTTTCGAGTTAGCCTTGTTGAACAAGCAGGAAAGGATTCCAAAGCCTACTACCAGCTTCTAAATTGCACAAAGCGGAGTTCGGTCATGCACATCACAATTGACATGATTTAGAATAAGCAGTATGGTGATAACTGAGGTTCAGACAATCAGGTGAATCTTGAATTTTGAGAAAATATAAGGATTCAGCAACTTTCAGAATTAAAACAATGCAACGAGTGAGTATAAGAGATTCACGTCATTTAGAGATTTTGTGGTCCAGTTCCAATCAAACGATCAAACAACTCCTTGCTGGCCCGATGCAGCTAATCAGAATGAAGCATGGCAGTGGCAGAAACGGACACTCGGCAATGATGCCACAAACTAACCACCACGTTTTCAAGCTAACAAAATTTTATTCGTCTGAAACAGGGGCAAGAAAATTTGTTAATCCACAGGGACCCTCCCATGAAGAAGGCATGGTTCAGGGGAAAGGAATTCTATTCAGAATCCTTCAAGAAGAGAGCATGGCTCAGGTAAGTTCATTCTTGACTTTTCAGGACCCTCCTGGATAATGGGATTTAGATTTTTAAGCTTTCAGGACCCTCTTGGATAATGGGATTTGATTTTAAATTTTTAGGTCCCTCCTGGATAATGGGATTTAGATTCAAGTTTTCAGGACCCTCCTGGATAATGGGATTTAGGTTTTTAAGCTTTCAGGACCCTCCTGGATAATAAGATTTAATTTTAAATTTTTAGGACCCTCTTGGATAATGGGATTTAGATTTAAGTTTTCAGGACCCTCCTGGATATGGGATTTAGGTTTTAAGCTTTAAGGACCCTCCTGGATAATGGGATTTAATTTTAAATTTTCAGGACCCTCCTCGATAATGGGATTTAGATTTAAGTTTTCAGGACCCTCTTAGATAATGGGATTTCAGTTTTTAAGCTTTCAGGACCCTCCTGGATAATAGGATTTAATTTTAAATTTTCAGGACCCTCCTGGATAATGGGATATAGATTTAAGTTTTCAGGACCCTCCTGGATATGGGATTTAGATTTTAAGCTTTCAGGACCCTCCTGGATAATGGGATTTAATTTTAAATTTTCAGGACCCTCCTGGACAATGGGATTTAATTTTAAAACTTCTCAGGACCCTCCTAGATAATGGGACCTAGTTAAATTTCAAGATCTTCATAGATAACAAGATTTAGGGTAAGTTCTACCTTTAGGAAATATAACTTAGCTTTAAAGTTATCACTTTTAAGATGAGATTTAATTTGATATTTTCAGTGCCCCTGGATAATGGGATTTAGATTTTAAATTATTAGAGCTTTTTAGGTAACATGATTCGATTAACACTCACAAATGTGCCCAGATTCCAAACTGGGGCAGAAAAAAATTTTGTTTTGTCTGTTTTGTTGTAATGTCAAGCACCCACCTGGATAACAGGGGAATACAGTGCAAGTTTTGGCAATCAGGCACCTACCTGGAGAACAAGGGAATACCGTTAAAGATTTTGGCAATCAGGTACCCACCTGGAGAACTAGGGAATACTGTTCAAGATTTTAGCAATCAGGCACCCACCTGGAGAACAAGGGAATACCGTACGAGATTTTAGCAATCAGGCACCCTCCTGGAGAACAAGGGAATACAGTTCAAATTTTGGCATCAGGCGCCCACCTGGAGAACAAGGGAATATAGTTCAAGTTTTTGGCATTCAGGTGCCCACCTGGAGAACAAAGGAATACAGTTCAAGTTTTGGTAATCTGGCGCCCACCTGGAGAACAAGGGAACACAGTTCAAGTTTTGGTAATCAGGCGCCCACCTGGAGAACAAGGGAATACAATTCAAGTTTTTGGCAATCAGGCGCCCACAGGGAGAACAAGGGAATACAATTCAAGTCTTGGCAATCAGACGCCAACTTGGAGAACAAGGGAATACAGTGCAAGTTTTGGCAATCAGGCGCCCACCTGGAGAACAAGGGAATACAGTTCAAGTTTTTGGCAATCAGGCGTCCACCTAGAGAACAAGGGAATATAGTTCAACTTTTATCAATCAGGCGCCCACCTGGAGAACAAAGGAATACAGTTCAAGTTTTGGCAATCAGGCGCCCACTTGGAGAACAAGGGAATACAGTTCAAGTTTTTGGCAATCAGGTGCCCACCTGGAGAACAAGGGATACAATTCAAGTTTTGGCAATCAGGTACCCACCTGGAGAATGAGGGAAATCGTTTCAAGTTCTAATGGCAGACGCCCACCAGGGAACAAAAGAATTCATTTCAAAGTTACTTTCAATTCGCAAATTCAAGAAGCATCAGGAGCTCGCCTAAAGAAAAGGGTCCATTTTTCAGTATCATGTTGAATGATCAAGTACAAATTCAAGGAATATTTAAGACAAGAAATAGATAGGATCTTGCATTTTTCTTTTACTATTGCTGTAATTTTTCCTTTTATTTTTGATGTAATGGTAGGAACCGCGGACCGAAACCTCGACGGCACTTCACTCGACTCTCCACCTCGGTACTCCATCGCTCTTCTCACTTCGAACTACACGCGGTCTGATTCCTTTATAGCCAAGAATATGTAGGCAGATCAGATACCAAGGCTCGGTCACATTCTCTTTTCTTTTAGTTTTTGTCTTTTTAAATAAAGGTCGGGTCAAAAAACATGTCTTGTTGTTCTTTGTCTGAAAACACTTCGTGTTTCCTGTCAAAGAAGGGCAGCTGTAGACATGTAATTTTTGACGAACACATTAGAATTATCTTGAATAGTCCTATTATTTTTAGGATATTTATTTGAATTTAATTCTATAGGACTTCACTCTATTATTAAATTTAATTCTATTTTTAGGCACAAAAATTGAAAAATACAAAAAATAGTTTTACTTTTCTATTTAATTCAGTATTAGGTATTTTTAGAAAGATATATTACTTTTAACCTATTTTAATTCTAATATAATCCTTGAAAATATCAAAAATAGTTTCAACTTTAATTTTTATTTTTAATATTAATAGTTTATCAAAATCAGTTAAGAGTTTTTATATTTTTTGTAGGTATTTAAATTGAATTTTCAGCTTTCTTTTGGCCCAATTTCGCACATTTGGAAGCCCAAATCAGGTAGCCCACTCTCCCCTAGCCCATGACCCACGCCTACCCGCCTGACCCGTCCATTTTTCCTTTTAAATCCTAGCCTTTCACTACAACTTATTCAATGGTCCTAATTAAACCTTAGCCCCATATAAAAGCTCCTTATAACATTTCTCAAAACCCTAACCATATCTCTATCTAACCCAAACGACACCCCCACCCCTTTCGCCTCTATCCGCCTCTACCGCCACTCAACCAGCCAGAAAAGTCATTTTCCGGCACGTGCTTTTGGTCCCCTACTCCTCTCCTCTTTCCTCCACGTGTCCTGACATGTAACAAACTCCTCACTCACCAGAATCTTCATCATTATTTTGCCTCTATTAATCACAAATCTGAATTCTTTTTAGATGATTTTTGGAAAATTGGAGGCCATATGATTAAGATTCTTTGATCCTAGACCTCCACTTGTCTAGAATTTGTCTATGCAGAAGAATTTCGGATTTTACTTTAAGGGTTTTGGATTTTTCAGATTTTTAAAAAAGGGAATTTCATTTATTGCTTGGGGAGGAAGTACAAAAAGTTCTAGGAGGCTATATATACTTGATATTTCTGAGTTTGTGAAAGGGGGGAGAGACGAAAATTTTGGAGAAAGGGGGAAAAATTAGGGTTTTAAGAGTGATATCTTCTTCTCTTCTCATATGATCCATCTTGAGTTGAGTTTGAATTCAAGAAAAACAAAAATACAAAAATATTTCGGGTCTAAAATTTTGTTAGACTTTTATTTTTAGATTTTGAAATCAGAAAACTACCAAAAATAGTATAGTTCTGCATTTTTCAATACGAAGTTTGAACTTTGGTTTAAGCATGGAGTTTGATTGAGTTCCGGTGATACTCGTTTAAAGTTCTGGTTGTCGTTCGTGGTTCAAGCTCGTGGTTCCAGATTCGATTGTCGATGTTTCATTCAATCCCTACTAAGTTCATTGTTCGATTTTTTCCTTGTATCATATCCGGACAGACTTATTGGAAATTCGAATTTCAGGCTATCCCATTCTCTTTTCTTCTTAGGTTTAAGAATGTGAATCAAATATTAATGATGAGTTCATGAGTGCTGTTATTCCCTATTTGGTTTCTTTTGATGTGTTTGTTTTCGGAAGTTTGAGTCATGGTTAGTTTTATTTAAGTTATGCCTTGCTGCAGCACACCATGTGAATTCATATTGATGGTTTGGAGTATCTGTTGTTGCTTCTGTTTGGTCATATTTATATGAAGAACTAGTCATGTAATCTGTCTGTGAGGTTCAAAAGTTGCTGGTGATTTTTATCTTGAGCTTGTTGAAACTTTGAGATCATGTAGTGTTCCTCATAGTGGATTTATATTTATATATATATATATATATATATATATATATATATATATATATATATATATATATATATATATATATATATAAATCTTCTTCTACGATTGAAATTTCATGTCACCATCAATGTCCATGATTCAGCTAGGTGCTTTGAAGTGTGTCTGGATGCTTTTTGAACCGAGTTATTTTCCTTAACTTCTCCTTTTAATTTGAAAAAGGGTGATTTTCATATTGGTTTCTTCATCATAAAAGGGCAAAACGAGCAGAAAGTGAGACTTACAATGTTTTGATTTTAGCTTTTTAGTGGTTTCAAGAGCTTTTGACATCGGGTAGTGTTTAAAATGTTTCTTTGGTTCAAAATAAGTTTCATTACTGAATCTGCATATTTCAGAGAAAAATCCATAATATGAATGTGAGGTCTTTCCAGAGTGTGAATTCTTAGTAAATCATTTGTGTCCAATATGTCATGCATTCAGCCATAGTGTTGATATGGTTTCTCATATCAGGGTGTCCTCATTCATATGAAAAGTCTGTTGAATTCTAAGTTTAGTTTTGACCCTTTGTTCTAGAATCTGACTCGTTATGCTTAGAAGGAATTGATTTGTGGTGGTAGTCTTTAAATGGCTTTTCTTATTAATTTTAATTCACATTTCCTCTATTCTAATAGAGTTTAGGTTAGTTTCCATCTTCTTTCAATGGATTGCATGTTATTTGTTGGAAGCCTTATTATATTGATAAAAACTGTTTGAATGAACATTGGTTAACATGGACTGTGGGGATGGGGAAGGAACGAGCTCTTTAGCAATTAAATTTTGACTTGCATGATTATGAATGGGGCTGGGTTAAATATGTGAACAAAGAACATGATCATGTATTGAAGTTTTTTTCCCTTTAGTTTCTCTTAGTTGCTTATTTTTATTTCTATTACATCATTCGTTTGGAGCATGTTTAGGCCGACCATATTTGGGTAGGCAAGACTTAGGATTTTTGTTAGTTTTGAGGCGAGAGGTTGTTCCCTTAGTTAAATTTATCTGGAGAATGCCCCGAAGAATTTGTATATATTTTATCCGGGGTATGCCCCGAGGTATTTGTATTTGGAGACTGAGAGCAAAACTCGTAGTACTTTTATTCTTGTTTTATTTTATTAGGTGGGACGACCTTGAGCCTCTTTTTGATTGCTTGTTTTCTTTGTGTGCGTTTACCTCAATTAGAATATCTTTTAAAGCTAACTAGATCAAGTATGCAACCGTACTAGTTGCGGGACTTGAGGAGTGCCTAACACCTTCTCCCCGGGTCAAATGAACCCCCTTACCCGAATCTCTGGTAAGGACTTAGTTTTGGAGTCTAAAGTATTTTTAAAGGAAAATCATTTTAAAAATGGTGACCTGGCACACCGAAACAAATGTTAGGTGGCGACTCTGAGTTATTTCCTTTTTGGAATCAATTTTATCACTTTTTAATTAAAAACCCTTTTGAGCTTTACAAATCTTTTTTATTTATTTAAGAGGGTTAAGTGAAGTTGGTAAAAAAGGGGTATGACAATTGTGAGGTAGCCCGAGGGGCTGGTTCTGTTGATATTTTTGTTTACCGAAAAAAATGGTAACAACAATTAAATTTGTAAATGGAATTCTAAAAATACGTGATATATTCTCGAGCTAGTTTTAGGGCAGTTGATGCTTGAAATGCTAAGTGTGAAGATAAGACATGAGCTAAGACGAAGCAGCAAGCAAACCGAAGGGGCCTGTTGCCCGAGCGCTGAGCAGATCGATGGAGGCCTCGAGGCCGAGGATCGAGCCAGGATCGAGCTATCGGGGATAGTCGGGGAAGGGATAACAAGCAAAAATACGATTAAGTAAGGCTCTTTATGACTGCTGCACGGCTAGAAGGGCGTAGAACAAGTAAGAAAATGATGAATATTAGGTGGCCTCGGGCCAACGAGAACAAATATCTTAGAAGAAAAGGGAGAGAGAGATGTTATTGCACTTGTTGAGAAAGTGGAGCAACAACAGTCCTCTACAAGGTGGAGCGAGCTCCCTTTATATAGAGGGGGAGACTCGACTACAAGTATGTGGGGGCTAGCTACAAAATATGGCGACGGGATGGCTTGACGTGATGCTTTAGTGTAGGCGTCGGGTAGGCCGCATTTGTCAGGCGTAGCCATATGCCTAGAGGGTTTCTTCCTCTGTCCTGGCTTCGTCATTTGCTTTCTCTGATTGGGCTTCGACGAGCCCTGAGGTCGAGAACAAGGTCACGCCCTCCTACCCTCGGAGTCCCGGGTCATGCTTCCGGAATATCTCGATAGCGCGAAATTAAGTCCTCTAATTTCACCGTGTACAGATAGTCTCCGTGTTTCCCATATCGAAGAAGTGGGAAATGATTTTAACACTTGCCTCCTCGAGCTCCTTTTGGCGACGTTGTACCAATGATGCGACCCATGGCTTATGCTTTTTGAACACGTTCATTGCATTCTCTGATTTTTGCTTCCCAATGTGTAAATACTACCACCGGTTCTGTTTTTGTAGGTGCATTAACTGCGCTCGTCGGTCAATCTTCTGAAGTATGGATGATCGTGCCATAATCCCCTATAAATGGGGATGCCTTGGCCTTGGCTTTCTTGCCTCTTCTTTCCTTATCTCATTTTTTTGCCCTTGAACATCATGCCTAGGGCTTATGATCTTAAAGTCGTTTGGAGGAGCATCCTTGGACTGTCTTGTGGCCTTCTGCCGGAGCTTCCTTTTGTCGAACACAAGAATAACGTCCTGTTGTCACCGCAGCTGTTGATATGCCGTCCCTCGTCATGGTTATTGCCAGGACGAGATGATGGTGGATGGATAGTTGGTTCCTCCCTTATGTAGATAGTTGCTCGGAATATGCACCGCTGCTCATTCTTCTACCTGGGCCTGGTGTAGATGGTCCTTTTAGGTTGTATGAGATAGACTTCTGCTGAGGAGCTGGTATGTATTTGGGGCGCTTCCTCGGGCTTTTGTGTAGCTTTCACGATCGGGGCTTCCTGCATTTACTCTTCCCTTTTAGAGAGAGTGATTCAGGAGATCAGTTGTTTGCCTTACACTGAGTGCCGGTCGTTGAGAGCTCATCGAGGCCCGACCCTTTACTCTTCCCTTTTAGAGAGAGTGATTCAGGAGATCAGTTGTTTGCCTTACACTGAGTGCCGGTCGTTGAGAGCTCATCGAGGCCCGACCCCTTTAGGCTGGGGTTTCTTGTCGTAGAGTGCTGCCCCGAGCATGGAGATAATACGAATGACTCTTCGAATTATGACTCCTCTTTGGAGGATGCCTTCGGGGTTGAATACCGACCCGTCGATCTGTACTGAGGTCATTGGCTTTTCGGGGCTTGCCTCGGGCAGGTGTATCGTTGCTACTTTTCGCATATATGTAGAGTGGCCTCGGCTTCCTCGCAAGACTCTACTATTTTCAAATAGATGCCTTTCCGTTCTAGTATAGGGGACTGCATCTTTCCAGATACGAAAGTATTTGTGTGTACCTTTGCTTCGGTCTGTCAGTTTTACCATAGCCATGGAAACTGCTTCGGGGCCGATCCGATAAGGGGCCGGGTGTGCTGCTCCCGATGCTCAGAAACCAAGGGAGTTCGCTTTGGAGATGGTGTCTTTTCTAAGGGGAGAACACCTGGAGATGGAGAGGAGATACTATGGTTGGAGCGAAGGGGTAGTCCTGCAAGCGCTTTCCCCTGACGAGGGCATTGCGGATTCTGCTGACGGATTCCTGAACGTGTTTTTATATCCTTTCGCCTTTTGCCCTCCTGATAGGATTATGCTTGAATTTTGTCTGAAGCATCGGGTCATCCTGGCGTAGATTCATTCATCGTTTTGGCGAATGGTGTTGATGATGAGGTTCTTCGCGGAGAAGGTCGGGCTTGAATTCATGCTTGATCACCTTGTCAAGCTATATCAGCCCTTTCAACATCGAGGCCTGCTAACTCTGAGGTGCCGCTAATCTACGCCCTTTTATCATAGACGACGAGGAAGGCGGAGATCAAGATTGGGCCAATTGGTTTGTCCGGGTTCGAGTGGCTGACATTATCCCTGTGGAGTTCTTTCCATTTCCTGAAGGGTGGAATCACGCTCATAAATGATGCGTTTGGACCTTTTTCAGATCTCATCAATGGCAAAAATCAGCTAAGTAATAATGTTGTTTTTTCTATTGCAGCAACTTCGTGGATGCCGGGTGAAGTTCATGATCTGCCTGGTTGGGTCTGGAAGCTGGTGACCCATTCGTCATGTGATTAATGCAGGTGGCGAGCTGTGCTTTGCACCGGATGGGGGACGCAACACCGAGGTATGTGCATATGTTGCCTTTGCTCTGCCTTTGTATATCCGAGGTAACACTTTTCCCTTCAATTTATGTTGGATTCACCAACTGTAGATATCGGGCGGTTCCTTGGGATGAGGCAATATTGCTCTAAAAAGGGGAAGGAGTCGTTGGCCTCTAGCTTGAGGGATGATGGCAACGAGGGAGATCGGAACTTGCGATGTCAAAGAGCTTTCAGCGGTGCCGGTAGGGCTCGTATCTTCGAGGAGGGGGTTTTACCCGAATCTGCTATTCCCGGAGCTCTTGATTCCCGGCCGATAGTTCTTTTGAGTGAGCATGTCATGCATGAGGTTGGCTCTTCTAGGGCCGCAGGGGAAAAATCAACAGGAGTGTGCTTTGACTTCTAGGAAGTCCGTTGGCTCCATTTTGCGGTGAGTTTACGCATAGTCCACCTGTATCCCGTATCCTCCTCCTTCTACTGATCCTTCCCCATGCAGACCTGTGATAGGCTTAGGTCGGAGCTACTCCGTCAAGGGGCCAAGCTTCAGAAAATTCGGGATGAGGGCGAGTCCCAAAGGCTCCTCAGCGAGAAGAAGGAAGTCGAGCTACAGCGTTGGCGATATAAGGTGCATCGAAGCTCAAACTATGAGAGCTATTTGGCGGAGCAGGTAATTTTCCAATGGTGTGTGCTTCGCTCCTTTCTGGCCTTGAGGCTGATTCCTCTTTGCTGTATCAGCTGCGGAAAAGGTCGGAGGCTCTGAGTACCTCAAAGGCGACGTCAACCGCATCAAAATTGCTTGCGGGGAGCTAAGGGCTCAAGCGCAGGCTCAAGCTTTGGAGGAGATGAATGTTTCGGCCAAGGTCCCTCCCTCGAGGTCCAACTCCGCTTGACTCAAGACAATGCCAAAGTTCAAACGGATATGATTGGAAGACTTGAATCTGACCTCTCGAAGGTCAGAGCCGAGATAATTGATGCTCGGATGAAGGCGGCTCTGAACCGAGCCAAGGCCGATCGTGAGATGGCGATTTATGTGAAGGACGCTGCTGACGCCCAAGCTGAGCTGAAGCAAACCCTAGATCGGGAGCAGAGGATCGAGGAATATGTTCGTTGTAAATCCCGGAGGGAGGTATTCGAAGAGATCGGTGAAAGGGGCTTCGTTCTCTCAGAGGAATTGGCTCGAGCATGGGCGGATGAACGCAATGCTCGATCGCTTTTCGTGGATGTTGCGGAGGACGATTTTGGCAAGCTGTAGTTCTTTTACTACAGAACGTAGATTTTATCGTTTTGTTGCTTTGCTCCGGATATATGTAGGGTTGCGTGTATATGGAGAATACATTTTTTCTTGCTTATATCATATATATATATAAGGAGAAGTTTTTTGAAGTTTTATTTCTTCCATACCTTTTTTTTGTCGTTTTCGATCAGGCAGGCTGGTCTTGGCGTTTGGCGAGGTCCTTCTCGGTCCGGAACTGATCAGACGATCCGGGGACTCTTAATTGCGATCCTTGGCGTGAGTAGGTGCTAGGGCCTCCGTTCTTGGTCTGGCCGTTTTAGGCTCAGTTTTTGAATCGAGATCCAGTTCAAGCTTTCCCGCCTTCAGATCTTTTGTGCCTGTGCGGGCGGATGGTAGTCGCTTTTATCTTTTGCCCTTGGGCATTGGTTGTTCCAACTGCTTTGGGTTCAGTCTCCGAGTCATGCTGTGACTCGAGCTTCAATTGACTCATAGATTTTTTCCTTGCCCGCATAGGCGGATGATGCTGGCCTTCGATGCTTCTACGCTGAGGCGATCTTGCGAGTGCGTGGCTCGGGGATTTAGTCAGCTGATGACGGTGTCATCTAAGCCATGCCCTTAGGCATATTGCATTTCAACTATTTTAGTGGCCCAATTTCCGAGTCGTGCTGCAACTTGAGCTTCGATCGGCCTTTAAATCTCATTGGATCTTCGGACGATAGTGGCACTTGTGCCGCGCCTTTAGGCGTGTTGTTTTTTTCCGGTCCAATTTCCGAGTCGTGTTGTGATTCGAGCTGTAAATGGCCCTTACATTTCATGGAGACTCTAACGACAGTAGTACTTGTGTCGTGCCCGTAGGCGTATGGCTCTTACGCTGTCTTGGTCGTAGAGACCTTTTAATATGTGTCTCGTAGGCTTGCTTAGCTGGCGACAATGGCTCTTACGCTGTTTTTTGCCCGTGGGATTTGTGTAGGCTTTGCATCCGCTTATTAAGGTCTTTTTATAGTATTTTTGCCTGACCCGTCATCGGTTCCAGAGGAACCTCGATTTTGAGTCATTGCCGGCGGTGTTTCGAGCACCTCGTAAGGTTCATAGCTCGTAGGTCGAGTAGATCGACGCTCTTGTATTTTAGAGCCGACATTGTAGAAGCTCGTTTTTGCATGTGGGCGGAAGCCTGTTTTAATCGATTCTTTCCGAAGTATATCGGAGTAATGGCCTGCAATTTTTTAGCAACAGTCAGGCATCCCTGAGTCGCGTTATTTTGGATGTATCAGCCGTTTTGACCGTAGTCGTATGCATTTGGCCGTAGC
The DNA here is from genome assembly GCF_000715075.1 of Nicotiana tabacum. Lineage (NCBI taxonomy): Eukaryota > Viridiplantae > Streptophyta > Magnoliopsida > Solanales > Solanaceae > Nicotiana > Nicotiana tabacum. Next base: position 14,226,152 of record NC_134095.1, read on the forward strand.
CATTTTTTGATCCTTTAGTGATTGTTTAGGTGTCTATGTCGAGGGTATTCCCTTTAGGGCTTCTTACAAATGCGATGTATAGCCTAAATATCGGGATTTTCATGCCTGTTGAGGTCTTACAGTTTGCCATGCTAGTTGAGGTCTTACAATTTGCCATGCCTGTTGAGGTCTTACAGTTTGCCATGCATGTTGAGTTCTTATAGTTTGTCAAATATATCTGGTTTTGCCGAGGCTACCCGTTAGGGTCTTACAATTTCAAATTTTTCCAATTATGTGGTGATTGATAGCAGTCTCCGAGTCATCGAGTATGTTGAAGCTTGAAGACAGCTTCTCGTGAGCTTGGAGTTGACTTCCAGGGGCTTGATGAGCCTGGAGTTCTGACCCTGGGGTCGTGCAAGTTGTCGAATTGCTTATGTTAAGTTTTCGAGTATTTTGGGACCTATATGATGGAGAAGCATTTTCCGTGCATATACCGAAATAATCTTTCTCGAAATGTGAAATGCCAAAGAGATGTTCATTATTGCTTGGAGTAGACACTGGTTGTGATGGAATAACGAAAATACACATATATTCTTTACTGCTCGGCGTAGATATAGGCTGTGAATACATGTCATCTCGTTGTCGTGAGCTTGGCCCGTACAGGTTCGGCTCCCCCGATCATCTGATCTACTTGATTGGTTCTGTTTCGAAGCCTAGCCTGCCATTTGTTGGCCCTTCCGAGGGGACAATGCCCCTTAAGAAAAAACTGTCGCGCGTCACCTGACTATAGGAGGAAGCCCTGCGATCTCGTCATAGCCCTTTCTGTAGGGCACACTGCTCTGCTAATAATCTTGCTGGCGAGGCCTTTGGGTTGCAAACCCGATCGAGGAAAGAGTGTTTAGCTGGTCCCGTAGAGACCTTGGGTCTTCAAATGGAGTTTAGGATTTTCGAGTGCCTTGTTTGGCTGTATGCACGTAGGTTAGTGAAAAAAGGAAAGGGGCCAATAAAGGAACAAAATAATCTTATCCTTCCCTGATGCGGGGTGTGTTGGCAATGTTTTCGAGGCTTGGTTCTCTCATGCCGTTCAGGGGTGCGAGCTCTAATGCAGCCTTTCACCGCGCTCAACTAGGCTTAGTCAAATATACTGCTCTTGGATCCCTCAGAGGGCGGAGGGGTCGACGCCTACGGCTGGTTATATGGCGGGGGACTCCCTTCCGCCGCCTGTGGCTTTTCGTCGGGTGTCTTGGTCCTTCCTTTGTTGTGGAATACCACTCTTTTTGTGGAGTAGGGTTGCGATTGCCTCTGGGTGGTGCACCCGCTGCCATTCGAATAAAATGTCTGTACTTCGCGGGCTCGGCGTCCTGGTCCGAACTCAAGTGAGTCGTGTAGAGGGAAGCTGCTTTCTTGATTGTTGTGGCGACCGGCATCTGGAGTCCATCAGCAGTTTGAAGTGTGGGGATGATTTGGTTCGTCGGTCTGAACTACCTTATTGGCTTTGGCCCGATGCCATTGGTGTGATTGGTCGAATCGCCTACACTCACGGTCATGCTTCATTTTTAATAAGATAAATGAGGAAAAAGAAAGGTTACCAGTGCGTTAAGACGAGGCTGAGGCTGAGTCAAGGCGTCCTTTCCTTTGGATGTAGGGGCATTTTTTGGGTATATTTCTAGGACCCGCCGCCCTGGCGGTGGATACTTTCTTTCTATATTTTTCGGACCTTTGAAGGGTGTCGTCGCCCTTTTACTACCGTAGCAATACGTCGTGGCTTGTTGGCTTTATGTTTCCTGGTCTCCTTCCTTCCTGACCGCACGATGATACTTGGTGGGGATCTTCGTCGAATACCACGGTCATCGTTCTCCCGAGCTGGCAGCCTCGTGCGCCCAGTGATTCCTACGCCGAGCCATACATCTTTTGCAAGGGTTGTCGAATGGGTCTGGGCCGTCCGGCGTTCCCGACTTCGCTTATGGTGATCACGATGTTTGGTGTAGTGATGCTAAAATCGTGCCCGGCTGGGCAGGGCTTCCTTACCAGTTGTGCCTTTTTGAATCTGGTTGCATTAGAGGTTCCTCGAGGATGTTTCCCTCGGGCTATCTCCCTATTATTGCGAGGTAGGTTGCACCTCAAGTCATTTTTTTCACTTGTTGTGCACGGGTGATACCTCCATCTGCTTCGTATCAACTTCTTTGTTTGGAGTCTGCTCGTATATACCGAGCCCGATAGGGTTCCTGGGTGGTTCCCCACGGCTCTAATTAGTGGCTGACACCGGGTGCGGTCATCTAACCAGTCCTTGGTTGGGTACCTGATTTGTCTTTGCTTGAAATGTCCTGGAGTCGTCGGGTACGTTTCGTTTAGGTTTCGGGCGAAGGCCTGTGCTGTCCAACCACTCGAAACTGGGAGCGATCTCATTTGTTTTGTCGAGGAATGGGGTGTGGCTCTTTGCGGTATTTCACTTCTTCCTGTTTCGGCCTTGGGTATGTCGGGCCTTCTTAGTACTGTTTTGACTGTATGGGCGCGTTCTTCCGTAGAAGGCCATGCTGGCATGGCGAGTGAATCTGTGAGGCCAGATGTCAAGTGGTGGCGTTGTGTCGTGGTTTCTTTCGGGAGAGTGTCTTCGAGGTTCCTCAAAGAGACTGGCTTGTACCCGTCATTTCGCGAGTCGCTGCCTTCAAACGAGCACGCGAGGGTGGTGGTGTGCCCGTAGGAATCCAAGGTCCTGTCTCACCTTGGGAGTTCTAGCGTTCCAGGTTTCTGCGGAGCGAGCTCCGGGGCTGTTCCCTCGGGAGGGCGTTAACATGGGAACTCCTATGAACCTGATTTGATCTTAATGAGGAGATTCCCCAACATCTTTGCTGCACCGAGGTCGGTCGCCAACTCGTCATTACTTGACCTCTAGGATATTGCCTCGTCATAAGAAGGTGTCCCTGTTGCTATTATGTCGGGAGTCTCTGGGCGATTTCACAACTGAGCAACGGCCAGTAGTTGTGCCTGCAACATCTCAAAGATAATATGAAGATTGACTTCTTGTTCTTCTCGGGCCGGGATTTTTTGAGCTTTCCATTGGTCAACGAGTTGTATGCTATCACTAGTGCGCGAGGCTTCGCTGACCTGTTGCATGCCTTGCGAGCCCGAGTCCGCTTGAATCGACCCATATGCGTTATTAGGGTCCTGTGGTGTTGCGTCAACCGTTAGAACAGCCATACTGCTTCTGCCATGGTTTTCGGGGTAGTCGTTCTCGATTTTGCTTACCGAGCCAAACATTAACCTGAAATCAAAATATCTTGGACAAGAAAAGTGTGAAGGATAACGTGCGTTTATGTGACAAAACTAGCAAGAAAATAATCAAAATCATTTTTAGCCCCACGGTGGGCGCCAAACTATTTACCGGAAAAATGGTAACAACAATTAAATTTGTAAATGGGATTCTAAAAATATGTGATCTATTCCCGAGCTAGTTTTAGGGCAGTTGATGCTTGAAATGCTAAGTGTGAAGATAAGACGTGAGCTAAGACGAATCATAAACAAACCGAAGGGGCCTATTGCCCGAGCGCTGAGCAGATCGATGGAGGCCTCGAGGCCGAGGATCGAGCCGGGATTGAGCTATCGGGGATAGTCGGGGAAGGGATAACAAGCAAAAATACGATTAAGTAAGGCTCTTTATGACTGCTGCACAGCTAGACGGGCATAGAAAAAGTAATAAAATGATGAATATTAGGTGGCCTCGGGCCAACGAGAACAAATATCTTAGAAGAAAAGGGAGAGAGAGATATTATTGCGCTTGTGGAGAAAGTGGAGAAAACATTAGTCCTCTACAAGGTGGAGTGAGCTCCCTTTATATAGAGGGGGAGACTCGGCTACAAGTATGTGGGGGCTATCTACAAAATATGGCGACAGGATGGCTTGACATGATGCTTCAGCGTGGCTCTGGGTAGGCCGCGTTTGTCAGGCGTAGCCATATGCCTAGAGGGTTTCTTCCTCTGTCCTGGCTTTGTCCTTTGCTTCCTCCGAGTTGGGCTTCGACGAGCCCCGAGGTCGAGAACGAGGTCACGGCCTCCTACCCTCGGAGTCCCGAGGCATGCTTCTGGAATGTCTCGATAACGGCAAATTAAGTCCTCTTATTTCACCGTGTACAATTTTGTCCGTGGGGCGGCGGTTGTGGTACATGTTTTGCCCGAGGGGCTGTTTATGTTTCTATTCTTTTACTCACCTTTTTCATCACTCGTTTAAAACTATTGAAAGATGTTTTAAAAAGGTTTTACTGAACTGAATTGTTTTTACGAGTTTATTAATTTACTGTATTGTTCTGGACATATGTTGTTTTGCTGTTGTGCTATGACGTGAAATTACCTATTTTCTTACTGCTCAACTGCTTTTACTTTTATTACTTACTGAGTTGGCATACTCACATTACTCCCTACACCTTGTGTGCAGATCCAGGAGTCTCGGGACGCGATAGTTAGTGCTGATCAGTCTTCCAGCAGGTCTCCGGAGTTGACTAGGTAGTAGTTTGGCATTCGCAACCCTATGCTTCTCCTTCCTATCTTATTCATATTGTCTTAGTATTTTATTTTCGGACAATGTTGTCCTTTATTGTTCCTAGACGAGTTTGTAGTTGCTCATGACTAGTGACACCCCGATGTCGGGCTTGTGTTATATTTCCGCACCGCTTGTTTAAACATATATTATAGGATTTTAGTTCATTAATGGTTTTAAATGACTTTTTATGATTTTCTGGTTGGTTTTAGGTTTGTGTCGGCTGGCCTAGTTTTACGATAGGTGTCATCATGATCGGGTCCGTTTTAAAGTCGTGACATATAGCTACAAGCCGATCATAGGTTTTCCTACATATGGGAGTGGCAGTTATTGGCCCAGACTTTATGTTCTAGGAGAATAGACGATATATGAGACTTTCTTAGGGTCCGCCAGCTCCATACCCATATAGTCAGACTCCTGCAGGATATGGATTTTTATAGGATTATTGAGATCGGCCGGCTACAGCTGGATTGGTCGTTGATCATAGCTTTGATAGATTTGTGGCGAACAGAGACGCACACATTCCATTTGCCCATTGACGAGGCCCATATCACGTTGCAGGACGTGGAGGTTTTGTATAGGTTACTAGTTGATGGACTTTCTGTTTCTTTAATGCAACCCATGAGAGATTACACACCGATTTCCGGCCAGAGGATGAGGGTATATTGGTTGGGGCCAGTCGTCTTACGTTGACGCCCATCCGGCTGCACTTGGAGGCCATGTATGATAACATTACTCATGATATACCGGAGCTTCATATTAACCGGTACGTGAGGTCACTGTTGTTGCTTATGTTTGGAGGCGTCTTTTTCCCGAACACTTCGGGAAACCTAGTCAGCTTGAGATTTCTTCAGCATCTTGAGCGGCTAGATGATTTACATCAGTACAGTTGGGGTACTGTTGTTCTTGGTTACTTGTACCGGCAGATGTGATGGGCATGCATGGCACCTAGCGAGACATTACAGGATTTATGTCGCTGCTGCATGTGAAAACATAGTCAAATACTTTCTTCATTATAACATGCATCATAAAAATATACCTTAAATTTTACGTCCAAATTGTATATTAGGTTTGGGCCTGAGAGCAGTTCCTGCAGTTTCAGCCACCTCTACCACCCAATGCTCAGGATGCACCACCTCCGCCATTTCTCCCTTTGGCTAGGAGGTGGGTAGATAGGCGGGGATATGGATGTGAGTACAAGGCTCGACATAATCTCCCCTATTGCAGAGATTTGTTGGATTTGTTGGAGGACGCGCAGGTAATTCTATACTTAAGCTTACTTGGCCTGGATTTACATGTGTTTTCTATACTCATGGTTTCTGTTTTTACATAATAGTTCATTTGGAGGCCATATAGCGACAAGCTAATAGTTGGTTTGCCCGATTATTACTTGACCGGAGACTTATTTGGAGCTCTTCCATCCTGTTGATGTGTCTCGATATTGTCGAGCATCATGCCACCGAGCGAGTCCTTTGCCAGTTTGGTCGACCTCAGCTTGTACCTCCACTGCCTGCTTGGGTTAGGACACATTACCAGCGGGATAATCGTTCGAGGGTTGACTAGGCATATGAGGCATGGCTAGAGGTGCAGATCGAGACTTGGGACCAGCGGCGTGACCTGATTCCACCACCCCCTCCACCCTAGCTTATGGTTGGTGCGCATGAGTATATCGGCTGGTACCGCAGCATTACCCGACTTATCGTCGAAAATCCCGTTCATCACGCTGATCATTCCATATGTCGGGAGGCATGGGGCGCTGGTATGTTATTTGGTATACTTAGTTATAATGTTAACATTACTGTTTCGCAATTAATATTATACATGTTGTGCAGGTTATTGGACTACATATGTTCCACCAGTTGGGACTGTAGATGTAGCAGCATACCGACAAGGGAGCGGCCTTTTTGCACGACTATGGCCGACAGGTTACAGATTTGGCTGACCGGACATTACAGCAAGCCCGAGATGATAAGTGCTTAGGACACGAGGCTAATTATATAGCGCCAGAGCAATACCATCGTGGGCTACCAGTGCAGCCTGAACGTGGTCGATGTGGCAGGGATATGCCACGAGGCGGGGGTGTGCCACGAGGTAGGGGTGTCCCACAAGGTAGGAGTGTCACACGAGATCGTGGGGGTCGGTGAGGAGGTGAGGATCGGCGAGGAGGTGGTCTCCAGCAATAGGTCATTGAGGCACCTGTTGAGGATGTTGGAGTTGATCAGCTGGGTGACTTCCCTGATCCTAGTGATATCCCATCATTTTTTGGGGCTTACTCCAAGGACTTCGCAAGTGACCCCGTCAGCTCCACTATCGATTGCGGGCATGGCTTTTACTTCACATGACTGGGATGTGTTGTTTGCTGACCCTTCAGAGGCATCGACGGTTGTTGATGCTCGTCCGGTACGAGATGTGGATAATGGGCGCCGACTTAGTTGTGGCTCCCCACCAAGGGATGATGTGGGTCTTCCACAGGATTTGGTTAGTTTGTATTACTATTACTTAATTTTTGTGTTTATCTCATTGATTAGTCATACATAACTAAAGCATATTTTATTTTGAGGCCACTAGGTGCGACACTAACATGCCTGAGACGGATGATTATATTCAGGAGCCCGCTGCAACTATGGTAAGATATTTTAATTATTTTTATGCAATCAATCCCTACATTACTATTATTTATTTCATATACTAAAATATGTCATTATTCTATAGGCTACTGCTGCACCGACGGCCCATTCTACCGAGCCTTCCAGCCTTATAGATGATCATGCTGCAGCTCATCCTCCGATAAAGAGGCTTCGTAATGAGGATGATCCTGATAGTGTTTCCAGGCAGGATAGGATGCGCCTGAGGCCAGCGGTTGCTTTAAAGCATAAAAGATGTGGGACACATTGATTTTTTTTATTTTATGCACATATGACAATCAGAATATAATGAAAACTATTTTTATTGTTACATTATATGTGCATTATGTTTTTATTTCTCCGGTTCTTCTATATTTTAATACTACAACACAAATACAAATATAGCAACTTAACATAATTTAAATTCAATACAACTAATAAAAATACAAGACACGAAAAACATAAAGATAAAATACTACACTCAACACATACATGTCATTGTTTAGTCACTACCGCCTAGTATTCTCTGCTCCAACCACTTAAATTTCTCTTCCAGCCTATTTTTTTCTTCTTACTCCTCTTTTACTTTCTCCTGCAATGCCGCAATTTCTCGTTTCATTTCAGACTCACGGCATTGGTATTCACAGTTCATATTCCAAATATACTGCAAAGTTTTTTGTAGCATTCCTGTTCAATGGGTTCATCATACCATTCCTCAAAATTGCAATAATTTTCGTCATCACCTCCAAACTTGTTTACACACATCCAGTATTTGCGACCAACATAACTATTGGGCTAACATGACTTCATCATACAGCGTTTTCCACAATAGCACATTGGTTGGTCATTGCATCCAAACATTTATTAATGCAAAAAAAGCCCTACTTTTATGGAAAGTTTTGCTATTTGTTTTGGTTAAGCGCAGATAATAACTAAAATGCGCTAGTTATTTATAGGCAAGACAATACACATAACGTAGTATTTAACCGTACTATGCTTTGCATGTTAAAAATTCTTTTGGGTACAATACAGCATTTCCTAACGAGCAGCTTTTTACATCGACAAGACAATTCACATAACGTAGTATTTATCCGCGCTATGATTCTTGAGTTAAAGATTCTTTCGGATATAAAATAGCTTTTCCAGGCGACCAGCTTTTTACGTCGACAAGACAACTCACATCACGTAGTATTTAACTGCGCTATGCTTCGCGTGTTACAGATTGTTTCAGGTACAATACAGCTTTTCCAGAAGTTATCTTTTGTAGACAAGCCACATTTTCATACTTGTTAGAAATAGTATAAGGAGGTTGTATATAAAATTTGAAGTCATTTAATAAAGATTTGTCTACAAACACTTGCGTCTTTTCTTAAATTTAACTCAAATCTACTCCAAATCACTTTCTTAAATTTTTAACTCATTTACTTAAGATTATTGTACTAAAGTATTAATGTTAAATATCAATAATAATTAACAGCAACGGAAACATAAATTTATTTCATACATTCATCAAGATAAACAAGTACATACACTTATTACAACCACATTACAAACAAGATAAACAAAACAATACGAGTATCCTTGATAGTTGGGCACAATAGATGAACTTCCACCAACAGCTGCATTACCACCGCCACCCAAACTAGCTGAAGGATATTTACAACGGGCGTATCCTGTTTGCGAGCAAATGCCATATTTATGCGCATAACGGTATTACCAACATCCATTTGGTTTCGCATACGCGTTCTTTTTTGCACTTGCAGCTTACGCAAATAGTCCTTGTTACACACTATTTTAAATGGTTCCGGCGGCCAATAATCCTCAGCACCCACTAGCTGCAACTGTCCACTATAGGTGTTTAAGTATGCAGCAACACTATATTGCGTATCAACATAGTTGGTTGGCCCTAAACTTGTATGTTGAAAGCACTTGATGGCATGTGAGCACGGCACGTGGTAGATGGACCATTTCCCACAAGAACACAACCTACTGGCTTCATTTACAGTGTAACACCTCAAAATTTTAATAATATTTGCATTCTTGATTGAGCATTTCTATAACGAGGAGCTATTTTACTTTGCACTTTCTAAACGTAAAATTGAAAATATATGAAAATTTCTTACTTTAGGTTGTGTTAATATTGACAAAGAAGCTCCATAGTGTTGTTATGTGTAACACTTAATATTATGTTGATGAATTGTTATTAAATACATTATATAATTAAGTTTTTGGGCTGCCAACCTTTTGTATTTATCTAAAGGTAATAGTAATTTGGGCAGCCACATTTTTTATACTTATCCAAAGATTAGATATTACTATTGAAGACTTGTCTTTCTATATCCTTCTCTCTTGTTTCATTCTTGAAAGACAAAGAAACAAAAACCACCTACCCAATTTCCTTTATTAGCCTCTAAAAACTTCATGAAACCACCATAAATTTCTACTAAATCAACCAGCAAAATTCATTTTTTTGGTAAACATTAAGTTGCTCCTCTCTTTTGTGGTAAGTTTCTAAACTCGTTTTTACACTAGACAGCTATTAGTATTTTCTATATATCTTTTTGTACAGAGCTCCGATTTAAGTGATCTAGGACTTTCTAGAAAGGTATTTCATAGATATATAACTCTTATGAAATAACTAAAATCTAGTTTTGCGGGTATTTACCCAAAAAGGGATCAGAAAGTATAGGACAGGTGCTGCCTAGATTTTCAGTTTTAGAAATACTCTACGTACAACTGTTAGTAATTTTAGCATAACTTTCTGTAAAAAGTAGATATGGGGGTGCTTCAAGATGTTCTGAAATGCCAAGACATATATATACAACTTATATGAAGACTATATAGTCTAGTATGTCCGTTTGGATCTTCAAAACTGAGCCACAACACGAAATAGTGATACTGTCCGGAATTTCTGTTTCAAATATTTTTGGGTAATTTTCACCAATATCATGTTTAGTTTGACATGTTAAATCACTGAAATTATTTAGATATTTGATTATGTATTTAAGGTATATAAACCCTTGAAAAAAATCAAAGAAAAAGTATTAGAGGAAGTGGACGGATTTGGTTTGTTTACGGCGTAGACAATTCGAACGTCCCCAAGTTGTGATTGAACTGTTTTGTGGTAAAAACCAAGGTTTGTGTATAAACTTTGTACTCTTTTTGCTTGCTGGAATATTTTGAAATAACGTAATATTTATTTTTCTTGTCTTCAATTTATATTGTTATATTCGTATTATATCAGGTATGGTGAGATATTTGCTAAATCACCCATTTGTATGGATTGTTTGATCATTTTGCATTCTTGTTGGGACTATGTCCTTCTTGTGGAAGTGACTTTGTCACTTCTCTTGGCATGCCTCTTGATTTGGATCTTTTGCCATCTTGACTTTGAATTTGTAGTTCGTCTTAAAATATGGAACTTGTCCGTGTTAAGTGCGAACTAAGAAGCCATTTTTAATATGGTTCTTGATTCTCTTGACTATTGGGTTTTGACCCTACTTGATTTGGGGCTTCGGTCCATCTTGATATCTGATTATGCTTAGTGTGATGGCATGACGTACATATTGAGCGAAATATGGCTATCAGGTAAACTCTCTTGGATTGATAGTATATGCTTTCTCGACTATTGAACATTGTTATTGATATTTGGAAATACTTCAAAGATTGATATTTGATATGTTTGATATATTTGTTCACTTATTTTAAATTATGTTAAATTGAGCTAACTATGACAGAAAAGGGAAATTGGAGAATTTAATGACTCCAAGCCCAAAGTTTCTACGACACTAAGCTTTATGCTTAGCGATAGTTGTTTTCTATCATAGGTAATGTACAGGATGAAATCTGAAGACGGCCATTATGAAATAGTCTTTTGGGAGCACTTATAGTGATCACATTTGCATATGCACCTTGATTTTGCATAGTTTTGGGACATGTACATGATATATATATATATATATATATATATATATATATATATATATATATATATATATATATATATATATATATATATATATATATATATATATATATATATATATATATATATATATATATATATATATATATATATATATATATATATATATATGTTATTTGGAGGCTTGTTGGATTTTAAGACTAAAATCTTGTAACTTAAATTTGGTAACGTGTTTTGTTGTTTTAGGGTATGTTAATAACACAAGTCTTGTAATATACTGAATTTACACTTTGTCTTGTAAATATGTGCAAAGGAGAAAACTAGTTTCCTTTTTATATACCCGATAGTTTGAAATTTATGTACAATACAAACTTGCAGTGATGTTGAATGAAAGTATAAATTTGTTAGGAAGTTGCTTTAATCTGTTGATTGTTCAAGAAGGGCTATATCACCTTATGTTGATATTTTGACATTGTATTTTATTTAAAATAAAATTATGAAGTGTATTTTCAAAAAAAAATATTGCACTTTGAACCTTTTCGCATGGGCCTATTTCCGCTACTAAATTATTCTGAATATTTTTAACTAATATCTTTGTAATATTCTATAAGTAGTAAATTAGATTTGTTTCCTAAGTAGCACCCTCCCAAAGGGGTTGCTACATACAATGTGTATATTATTCCTCCGATTTTGATGGATAGCGGTGCGAACTTCAAAAATATTTCGCTCATGGCAATACTGTAAAAATGAATGTCAATGTGCTTGCCTTCTGTATTTCTCAAATCTTTTCATTGGGTTTGGCATAAATTCAACACAATTTAGACTTCAATAACCCGTTGAAAGATTTGTAATCAGGGTTCTCCATCGTCTGCCACTATCCGCATACAATGTCCACTTGTCAAGCTCATGGCGCATCAACCAATGATAGACTCTTTCGTTTTCTTGCCTAATCGATTCCATGCGCCTCCTGAATTTGCACTTCTCGTTATCAGTTGCAGCCATCCAAATTAAATCATGCAAGTCTTTGTTGGGATATTTCTTCTGAAAATTGGCTTTCAGGTGACTCACACAGTAACGGTAATATGCATACGATTCCTGCCACTCAGGCAAATGATGTACAGAACTTAAAATACCCACATGCCGATCAGATATTAGACAAATACCTGAACGTTGTTTGACAACGTGCTCCTTCAAGTGGTTCAAAAATAGCGTCCACATCTCTTGGATTTTATTGGCACAAATGGCAAAATCTAGGGGAAATATTTGTCCATTAGAATCTACTACAAAGACGTTCAACAACTTAATATCATACTTTCCATAGACATAAGTACCGTCTATGGATATTACTGGCCGGTAATGCACAAAACCATCAATTGCTGGTTTAAATGCCCAGAACACGTATCTGAATATATATTCTGGTATTCCCGCACTCCACTCAAGCTTCCATTCAACAACAGTCCCTAGGTTAAAGTGTTGCAATGCGGCCATGTACCTGGGTAGAGATGCAAATGACTTATCCCAGTTCACCATAAATAATTTCAAACGCACGTTTGCGCCGGAGATATGCCTTTCTTTTTGAAATGGTACACCCATAATCTTAGTGGACGGATGTAATACACTCTTTGATCTTGTACCTTATAGATGCTTCAACGTGTGGAATCAAGATAAGACAAATCAAGTCAACATCCAAGTTGAAGTGATTCCCACTGACTGTGTCCATTTCACAATTGTGGGTGCCAATGTTTTTATCCACTTTTCATATATTTGTTTTCTTCTTTATCGCACGCAGCATCCAATTACAACCCGTAAACCATATACGGAAAACAACCTTGTATATATCCAGAGATGACTTACATACCGTCATCTCACGACACTCTTTTACAGTCACGACCCTAAACCCAGACCCGGTCGTGATGGCGCCTCTCATGAAGACAAGGCCAGCCGACGCTTCCCATTTTCCAATTAATAACAGTTAAACAATAAGAAATAATCTAAGCATGAATAAGTACACCGAAGTTTAAGCAAACGATAGTAAAGCATGCGAAATACAGCCCAAACACAGCCCGATCCCAGGGTGTCACTAGTCATGAGCATCTAACCAATCCAGAATACTCTAAATCAACTACAGAGTTTAGTACAGAACTAAGAACATAAAGGAAAAGAGATAAGGAAGAGCTCCGGGCTACGAACGCCAACAGCTACCTAGAGATTACTCGGATACGCCTGAGCCAAAAATAATCAGCACTCGGGAGCGGGACCAGCTACGCCTGAATCTGCACATAGGGTGCAGGGAGTAAAGTGAGTACTCCAACTCAGTGAGTAACAAATGTAAATAAAGACTGAAGGCAAGAAATCACGTAAGGCACAAAGCATTCGATAATGAAGCAGTAAAACCATTTCAAAATAGTAAATCAGTGAAAGACAGGTAAAAATCCCTTAACTCAAATGTAATTTCATGAAAAGACCTTTTTCAACAATTTAGCAGGTAATTGACAGGCAATTAAGGAAGGTAAACACATAAAGGTTCGACCCTCGGGCACAGTATTAACAAACCGAACAATACTAACCCCTCGGGCTCAATCTCACATCACAATAGGTACTCGTGCTCACTGGGGGTGTGCAGACTCCTGGAGGGGCCCCTTACGGCCCAAGTGCAATAACAAGCCATCTCGTGGCATCAACACTAGGCTCTCGGCCTCATATCAATCAATCCAACTTGTCGCGTACATATCTCAGGCCCTCGGCCTCAAATCATGATCAGTGTTTCCCCACAATATAGGCCCTCGGCCTTACTCAGTCAAAAATACTCACAACCACTCGGGCGTAAAACAGAGTTTTTCAGCCCAAACATCATTTAAAAGATCATTTAAGTATTAAAACTGAGTAAACATGGATGAGTATGAAAACAGTGGAAAATAACTTGACTGAGTTTAAGAATAAAGTCAAAAAAGTGAAGAAATATCAATAAAAATCCCCGAAGGGTTCAACTAGTTGGCACGAAACCCAAATATGGCATTCAGACCAAATAATGATGATAGCAAATAGATTTCAATCAAATACACGATAAAATCATCAATCGGGACGGGCCAAGTCACAATCCTCAATAGTGCACGACCCCACGCTCGTCATCAAGCATGTGCCTCACCTCAATATAGCACTACGATGTGCAAATCCGGGAATTCAAACCCTCAGAAAATCATTTACAATGATTAGTCACCTCGAACCGGTTAAATCTCTAACTCACGACGCCTTTTCCCCTCGAATCGTCCTCCACTCGCGTCGAATCTATCCAAAATCAGAACGAGGATGTCAATATATACTAAGGGAATGAAGCCCAAGCAAAAATAATCAAAATACAACACAAATCCTGAAATTACCAAAACCCGACCCCCGAGCGCACATCTCGGAATTCGATAATTTTTTATATCAATAGATTCCTTTTCTCTCCACGAGTTCATACATATCAAAAGTTCTGAAATCCAACCTCAAATGGTCCTTCAAATCCTCAAGTAAAGGTCTAAGTTTCCAAGCCCTAGTTTCTCCAATTTTCACCCTTAATTTCCATGATTTCTAGCTCTAATCCATAAAATAATAGCATTGGAAGGAGTTTTAGGTCCAAATTCCTTACCTCAATGAAGTTCCCTTGAAATCCCTCTTTCAAATCGTCCAAAAAACTTCAAAGTCGAGATAAAAATGGTGAAATAGCTCAAAATTCGCGAAGGACACAATTTATACCTTCTACCAAGACAATTTCGCATCTGCGGCTATATTTCCGCTTCTGCGGTCCTCACCTAAACTCCTATTTCCGCATCTGCGATCAATTATCCGTACATGCGCCATCGCAGGTGCGGTCTTCCAACCGCTTTTGCAGTTCCTGACGACTTCTCCAAATTTTCTGCGACCACTCTTCTGCTTATGCGGCGCCGCACCTGCGATCCCCAATCCGCAGTGCGAAAATACCAGAAGCAGCAAATTCAGCAGCTACAACAAAGTCTCAAACTCCCTATCAACCATCCGAAATCACCCCGAGGCCCCCGTGACCTCAACCAAAAGTACTCACATATCCCAAAACCTTATTCAAACTTATTCCAATCATCAAAATACCTCAAACAACATCTAATCAACCATAACACATCGGATTCAAGCCAAACTTTCTAAAATCTTCCGAATTCCGTTTTTAATCAAAAACCCAACCAAACCACGTCCGAATGACCTAAAATTTTGTACGCTCGTCCCAAATGACACAACGGAACTACTGCAACTCTCAGAATTCCATTTCGATCCCTATATCAAAATCTCGCCTACCAACCGAAAATTGACAAAATATCAATTTCGCCAATTCAAGCCTAAATCTACTCCGAACCTCAAAAACTCATTCTGATCATGCTCCTAAGTCCCAAATCACCTCCCAAAGCTAACCAAACCATCTAAACTCACATCCGAGCCCTCTAACACATAAGTCAACATCCGGTTGACTTTTCCAACTTAAGCTTCCTAAAAAGAGACTAAGTGTCTCAAACCTTACCAAAATCATTCAGGATTCGATTCGACCAACCCGATACCACATAATACGGAAAACAAAGCATAAAGAAGCAGAAATGGGGGGAACAGAGCGGTAACTCATGAGACGACCGGCCGGGTCATCACATCCTCCCCAACTTAAATAAACGTTCGTCCGCGAACGAGTCAAGAAACATACTTGAAGCCTCAAATAGGTGAGGATATCTGCTCCGCGTCTCTCGCTCGGTCTCCCAGGCAGCTTACTCCATGGGCCGACCTCTCCACTGCACCTTCACTGAAGCTATATCCTTTGACCTCAACTTTTGAACCTGACGACCCAAAATAGCTATTGTCTCCACATCATCGGTCAAATCATCATCAAAATTGAACCGTGCTGAAATCCAGAACCTGAGACGGATCCCCAATATACTTCCGGAGCATAGAAACATGAAATACCGGATGCACACTCGACAAGCTAGGTGGCAAAGCAAGCTCATAAGTCACCTCCCCAATCCTCCGAAGCACCTCAAAAGGCCCAATGAATCGCGGACTCAATTTCCCTTTCTTCCCAAATCTCATAACACCTTTCATGGGCGAAACTTTCAACGGAACCTTCTCACCAACCATGTAGGACACATCTCGAACCTTCCTGTCAACATAACTCTTTTGCCTCGACTCGCTGTACGAAGCCTCTCCTGAATCACCTTCACCTTCTCCAAAGCATCCTGCACCAAATCTGTCCCCAATATCCTAGCCTCACCGGGCTCGAACCAACCAACTAGATATCTACACCGCCTCCCAAACAAAGCCCCATATGGAGCCATCTGAATACTCGACTGGTAGCTGTTGTTATAAGAAAACTCTGCAAGCGGTAGAAACTGATCCCATGACCCTCCGAAATCAATGACACAAGCACGCAACATGTCCTCCAATATCTGAATAGTGCACTCGGACTGCCCGTCCGTCTGAGGATGAAAAGTTGAGCTCAACTCAACCTAAGTACCCAACTTTCGCTGCACAAATCTCCAAAACTACGATGTAAACTGAGTGCCCCTATCTGAAATGATAGAATCTGGGATACCATACAAACGAACAATCTCCCAGATATAGATCTCTGCCAAACGCTCTGAAAAAAATGTAGTACACACAGGAATGAAGTGTGCGGACTTGGTCAGCCGATCCACAATCACCCAAATAGCATCGAACTTTCTCAAAGTCCGTGGAATTCCAACAACGAAGTCCATAGTGATCCTCTCCCACTTCCACTCTGGAATATCCATACGCTGAAGCAAGCCACCCGGTCTATGATGCTCATATTTCACCTGCTGACAATTGAGACACCGAGCTACAAATCCCACAATGTCTTTCTTCATCCTTCTCCACCAATAGTGTTACCTCAAATCCTGATACATCTTTGCAGCACCCGGATGAATGGAATACCACAATCTATGGGCCTCCTCCAGAATCAACTCCCGAAGCCCATCCACATTGGGCACACAAATCCGGCCCTGCATCCTCAACACCCCATCATCACCAATGTTCACATATCTGGCATCATCATGCTGAACTCTGTCCTTAAGGACAAGCAAATATAGATCATCATACTAGCGCTCTCTGATGTGATCATATAAGGAAGACCGAGAAACCACACAAGCCAATACCCGACTAGGCTCCGAAATATCTAACCTCACGAACCGATTGGCCAAGGACTGAACATCAACTGCAAGAGGTCTCTCCCCAACTAGAATATATGCTAAACTCCCCATACTTACTGCCTTTTGACTCAAAGCATCGGCCGACACATTGGCCTTTCCCGGATGGTACAATATAGTGATATCATAATCCTTAAGCAACTCCAACCATATCCACTACCTCAAATTAAGATCCTTCTACTTAAACAAGTGTTGAAGACTGCGATGATTAGTGAACACCTCACAAGACACGACATACAAGTAATTTCTCCAAATCTTCAACGCGTGAACTATGGCAGCCAACTCCAAATCATGAACGGGGTAGTTCTTCTCATAGGGCTTCAACTGACGAGAAGCATAAGCAATAACTCTACCCTCCTGCATCAACACACATCCAATACCAACTCTTGAAGCATCACAATACACGATATATGAACCTGAAGCTGATAGCAAAACCAATACTGGAGTTGTTGTTAAAGCTGTCTTGAGCTTCTGAAAGCTCTCCTCACACTCGTCTGACCATACAAATGAAGCACCCTTATGAGTTAACTTGGTCAAGGGCGATGCGATAGATGAGAATCCCTGAACAAACCGGCGATAATAGCCTACAAAACCAAGAAAGCTGTGAATCTCTGTGGCTGAGGATGGTCTGGGCCAACTCTGAACTGCCTCTATCTTCTTCAGATCAACCTAAATACCCTCTCTGGACACCACGTGCCCCAAGAAAGCCACTGAACTGAGCCAAAACTCACACTTGGAGAACTTTGTATAAAGTTTCTCCTCCCTCAATCTCTGCAACACAACTCTCAAATGCTCCGCGTGTTCCTCCTGACTATGCAAATACACCAGAATATCATCAATGAAGACTATGACAAATGAATCGAGATAAGGCCGAAAATGTTGTTCATCAAATGCATGAACGATGCTGGGGCATTGGTCAGCTCAAAAGACCTCACCAAGAAGTCATAATGACCATATCGGGTCCTGAAAGCCGTCTTAAGAATATCCGAATCCCTGATCTTCAACTGGTGATAACCTGAACGGAGATCAATCTTGGAGAACACTCTTGCTCCCTAAAGCTAGTCGAATAAATCATCAATGCGAGGCAAATGATACTTGTTCTTCATTGTTACCTTGTTCAATTGCCTATAGTCAATGCGCATCCTCATTGTGCCATCCTTCTTCAATAGAACAGGCGCACCCCAGGGTGACACACTAGGCCGAATGAACCCCTTATCAAGGAGTTCCTAAAGTTGCTCCTTTAACTCTTTCAACTCCGCTGGTGTCATACGATACGGCAGAATAGAAATGAGTTGTGTGCCCAGCACTAGGTCAATACCAAAATCAACATACCTTTCCGGTGGCATGCTTGGCAGGTCTACAGGAAACATGTCGGGAAAATCTCTCACAACTGGGACAGAATCAATACTAGGAGTCTCAGCACAAACATCCCGCACAAACGCTAGATACGAAAGACAACCCTTCCCAACCATACGCTGGGCCTTCAAGAATGAGATCACTCTACTGGGAACATAATCAGTCACACCTCGCCACTCGATCCGTGGCACACCCGGTATAGCCAATGTGACTGTCTTAGCATGACAACCTAGAATAGCACGACATGGAGATAGCCAATCCATGCCCAAAATGACATCGAAATCCACCATACTCAATAATAAAAGATTCACTCGGGTCTCCAGACCTCCAATAGTCACCATACACGACCAGTACACACGGTCTACAACAACAGTATCGCCCACCAGGGCAAATACATGAACAGGTGAAGCAAGAAACTCACAGGGCATACCCAAATAATGAGCAAAGTATGAGGACACATAAGCAAAGGTGGAACCATGATCAAATAATACAGAGGCATCTCTGTGGCAGACTGAAACAATACCTGTAATAACAGCATCTGAAGCAATAGCAGCGGGCCCGCCTGGAAGTGTATAGAAATGGACCTGACCGCCCCCTGATCGACCTCTCCTTCTAGGGCAACCCCTAGTTGACTGACCTCTACCCCTAGCTAGCTGGGCGGGTGGTGGTGAAGTAACTGGCGCTGAAGCCGATGACTAACCCCTCTGCTGAGATGAACTAGCAAAACGACGAGGACACTGCCTCCATATGTGACCCATCTCTCCACACTCATAACAACTCCCAGGTGCTGGAGAAGGGGACTGAAGGGAACCCCTCGCACCGGAGTGAATAGTAGATGCACCTGGCATAGAAGAGCCCTGAACTGATGGAGCACGGGATGAACTCTGAGCTGGAAGGGCACTAAGTGATGACTGGCCCTGATGAGAACTGTAAGAACCATGACCCGATGACACCCCACGATAACCTAGGCGAGTTGACTGAACATGCCTGAAGAGACGGCCTCTGCCGTGATGAAACTGACCTCTCGAAGGAGTACCACTATAACTGTCAGATCCTCGAGGCTTCTTGGCCTCCCTCTAATCTCACTCCTGGCGACGAACAGACTCAATCTCACGGGCGATATCCACAACCTCCTCGAAAGTAGCACCGGTCACCCTCTCCCTGGTCATGAGAATACGGAGCTGATTAGTGAGACCATCAACAAACCTCATAATCCTCTCTTTATCTGTCGGAACCAACCAGATAGCATGACGAGCTAACTCGGAGAACCTCAACTCATACTGCAACACGGTCATCTCCCCCTGACGCAACCACTCAAACTGCCTGCGCAGCTCCTCTCTGCGAGACTGTAGCACATACTTCTCCAGAAAGAGAACAGAAAACTGCTGCCAAGTAAGGGGTGCTGCACCAATAGGCCTACGCCTCTCAAAATCCTCCCACCAAGTGAAAGCAACTCTTGAAAACTAATAAGTAGTGAAAGCGACCCCGCTGGTCTCCAGAAAACCCGTTATACGAAGCATCCTCTGACACTTATCCAAGAAACCCTGGGCATCCTCGCCCTCTGCACCACTGAATGATGGAGGTTGAAGTCTACCAAACCTCTCCAACCTACGTTGCTCGTCCTCTAGCATGGCAGGGATTACATAGTCCTGAGCATCTGCAACTAGCTGGGCTGGATGTGCCCCCGGCGTTTGAAGTCCCTGCATGACTTGCTTAGGTGTGCGAGCGGCAGGAGTCTGATTGCTTCCCCCGGCCTGAGAAGTAGCTGCGGCTGTAGTGGTTGAAACCGCCTGAGCCAGGCCAGTGCAAACTGATAAGATCTGAGCCAAGGCCTCCTGAAGACCCAGAATCACAATGGGCACAGCTGGTGCCTGAGCCGGTGCTGCTGGAGCGTCTATAACTAGGACCTGATCCTGAACTGGGGCAGCTAGGATCTGTAGGTGCTACCCTAGCTGCTCTGCCCCTACCACAACCACGACCACGTCCTCGACCTATGGTGGCCACAGCTGGTGGTACTGGTCGTCGTCCATCCTGACCGGTAGCGCGTGTCCTCACCATCTGTGAGAGAATAGAGTAACAGAAGTTTAGTACTCGGATCAACAAATTAGCACAACAAGAATTTCAAGAATATGAAATTTTTTCATAAAGGTTCTGCAGCCTCTCGAGGATAAATACAGATGTCTCCGTACCGATCCGCAAGACTCTACTAAACCTGCTCATGACTCGTGAGACCTATGTAACCTAGGCTCTGATACCAACTTGTCACGACCCTAAACCCGGACCCGGTCGTAATGGCGCCTCTCATGAAGACAAGGCCAGCCGACACTTCCCATTTTACAATTAATAACAGTTAAACAATAAGAAATAGTCTAAGCATGAATAAACAAACCAAAGTTTAAGCAAACGATAGTAAAGTATACGAAATACATCCCAAACACAGCCCGATATTGGGGTGTCACTAGTCATGAATATCTAACCAATCCGGAATACTCTAAATCAATTACAAAGTTTAGTACATAACTAATAACATAAAGGAAAAGAGGTAGGTAAGAGCTCCGGGCTGCGAATGCCAACAACTACCTAGAGACTCCTCGGATCCGCTTGAGCCGGAAATGATCAGCACTCGGGAGCGGGACTAGCTACGCCTGAATCTGCACACAGGGTGCACGGAGTAAAATGAATACTCCAACTCAGTGAGTAACAAATGTAAATAAAGACTTAAAGCAAGAAATCACGTAAGGCACAAAGCATTCTATAATGAGGCAGCAAAACCATTTCAAAAAGGTAAATCAATGAAAGACTGGTAAAAATCCCTTAACTCAAATGTAATTTCATGAAAAGACTTTTTTCAACAATTTAGCAGGTAATTGACAGGTAATTAAGGAAAGTAAATACATAAAGGTTCGCCCCTCGGGCACAGTATCAACAAACCGCCCCTCGGGCAACATCTTAGAATAATACCATCCCCTCGGGCTCAATCTCACATCACAATAGGAACCCGCGCTCACTAGGATGTGCAGACTCCTGGAGGGACCCCTTACGGCCCAAGCGCAATAACAAGCCATCTCGAGGCATCAACACTAGGCTCTCGGCCTCATATCAATCAAGCCACCTCGTGGCGTACATATCTCAGGCCCTCGGCCTCAAATCATGATCAGTGTTTCCTTACAATATAGGCCCTCGGTCTTACTCAGTCAAAAATACTCACAAGCCACTCGGGCGATAGTAAAACAGTGTTTTTCAGCCCAAACATCATTTAAAAGATCATTTAAGTATTAAAACTAAGTAAACATAGCTGAGTATGAAAACAGTGGAAAATAACATGACTGAGTTCAAGTATAAAGTCAAAACAGTGAAGAAATATCAATAAAATCCCCGAAGGATTCAAATAGTTGGCACGAAACCCAAATATGGCATTCATCCCAAATAATGATGATAGCAAATAGATTTTAGTCAAATATACGATAAAATCATCAATCGGGACGGACCAAGTCACAATCCCCAATAGTGCACGACCCCACGCTCGTCATCAAGCATGTACCTCACCTCAATATAGCACTACGATGTGCAAATTCGGGGTTTCAAACCCTTAGAAAATCATTTACAATGATTAGTCATCTCGAACCGGTCAAATCTCTAACTCGCGATGCCTCTTCCCCTCGAAACGTCCTCCACTCGCTTCGAATTTATCCAAAATCAGAACAAGGACGTCAAAATATGCTAAGGGAATGAAGCCCAAGCGAAAATAATCAAAATACGACACAAATCTCGAAATTACCAAAACCCGACCCTTGGGCGCACGTCTCGGAATTCGATAATTTTTTTACATCAATAGATTCCTTATCTCCCCACGAGTTCATACATATCAAAAGTTCTGAAATCCGACCTCAAATGGTCCTTCAAATCCTCAAGCAAAGGTCTAAGTTTCCAAGCCCTAGTTTCTCCAATTTTCACCCTTAATTTCCATGATTTCTAGCTCTAATCCGTGAAATAATAGCATAGGAAAGAGTTTTAGGTCCAAATTCCTTACCTCAATGAAGTTCCCTTGAAATCCCTCTTTGAAATCGTCCAAAAAGCTCCAAAGCCGAGATAAAAATGGTGAAATAGCTCAAAATTCGCGAAGGACACAATTTATACCTTCTGCCTAGACATTTTCGCATCTGCAGCTATATTTATGCTTCTGCGGTCAAAACCACCGCATCTGAGGTCCTCACTTAAACTCTCATTTCCGCATCTGCGATCTAGTATCCGCACCTGCGCCATCGCAGGTGCGGTCTTCCAACCGATTCTGCGGTTCCTGACGACTTCTCCAAATTCCGCTTCTGCGGCCACTCTTCCGCTTATGCGGCGCCGCACCTGCGATCCCCAATCCGCAGTGCGAAAATACCAGAAGCAGCAAATTCAGCAGCTGCAACAAAGTCTCAAACTCCCCATCAACCATCCGAAATCACCCCGAGGCCCCCGTGACCTCAACCAAACGCACTCACATATCCCAAAACCTTATTCAAACTTATTCCAATCATCAAAACACCTCAAACAACATCAAATCAACCAGAACACATCGGATTAAAGCCAAACTTTCTAAAATCTTTCGAATTCCGATTTTGATCAAAAACCCAACCAAACCACGTCCGAATGACATGAATTTTTGCACACACATCCCAAATACACAATGGAGCTACTGCAACTCTCGGAGTTCCATTCCGATCCCTATATCAAAATCTTGCCTACCAATCGGAAATCGCCAAAATATCAATTTCGCCAATTCAAGACTAAATCTACTCCGAACCTCCAAAACTCATTCCGATCACGCTCTTAAGTCTCAAATCACCTCCCGAAGCTAACCGAACCATCAGAACTCATATCTGAGTCCTCTAACACATAAGTCAACATCCGGTTGACATTTCCAACTTAAGCTTCCTCAAAAGAGACTAAGTTTCTCAAACCTTACCAAAATCATTCCGGATTCAATCCGACCAACCCGATACTACATAACACGGATAAACAAAGCATAAATAAGCAGAAATAGGGGGAATGAATTGGTAACTCATAATACGACTAGCCGGGTCGTCACATTTACGTTGTACATTTTCACCACCCTGCTTAGGCATGCCTTATCAGGGAAAAGCATGCCCTTTGACAGCATCATTGTTCTAGATTCATCCCACATTGCTGTCCGAATTTCATCAATATCCCTTATGAGGGCATACATATCCGGCGTACTTGACAAATGATCAAGGTAGGGAATATGACTTAAATGAAACGGCACGTGGGATTCGTACACTCTTGGTCTAATGGGAGGTAGAGCATGCCACCTCGTTAAATCAGGTTCGGCATTCTCTTCCTCCTCCTCATCGCCTTCGTTAGGGAAGGGTGTGTCATCTCCAGACTCATCGGCATTTTGTCATAATCATTATTCTCTTCCTGATTCTGCGCATCTGCCAGATCCCGAGTAAATACGTCATCTTCGGGGAATTAGGTAAGGACATGATCATCAAGTTGCTCGTTTTCACTGCACAACCAAAGAAATAATAAGTTATTGAAATTGGTCCAAACAATACATATAACTTTATATATTCACTTACAAATCATAATATGTTGATATCCCATGATGCACATTATCTTGTTGATGTTGACTTCTGGATGGACCACTATGATCCAACACACCAGAACTAGGCATATTCCAACTGATCGTTGGTTCATAACTTGTAAATTCATATCTGGTTGGTACCCACTGAGAAGTATACGAGTGTTAATACAAATATAATACACAAAAATATACATCATAATATAAAGAAAAATTAAAGTTTACCACTCGGCTTATGGATTATGTATACTAGGGGAAAATTATTTTCTCGCTCCTCATTCGCTCGTGGAGATAAGTTTAGATCCGGCCAAACTCTTTCAGCTGGAACATGATCAGCTAAAACTGCTCCAAATTAACCACCTGATGATTGAGAGATTTCCCTACTTTGCGCAATCTCATTATTCTGTACATCTTCAGCCTTGACATATATTTCCAACAGTTTTATCACAATAAATTCCCGGTATTCATCCGGAGTCCCCAAAAAATCTCTCAGAGTTTCATCGTCTTCGATGTTAAACTCAGCATAACAAGCAACCCTTGCGGAGTCACAGAATATGGATATCTTCCGGTTATTTTAAGATTCACTGAACGTTTGCTCACACTCATTTTTTTTACATGTCAACGATATCAATTTATCGTACTCCATTGTAAGTGGCAACTTAAAATGAGACTGTGGAGATAAACTATAGCTTACTGAGTTATTCGTCACCACAACCTCACTCCCTCACCCCAATATAATGAAACCCTAATTTTTTGTTTCAGACATTATGACAAAATGCAAAACAACTTAGCAAAGAAAATTTCAGAACACTTGAAAATCTTTATGAATGAATTTTTACAAAATCCTTCACCTCTTTAAATAAGGCAAAATCCAGTCCGGGGGTTTAATTATTTGAGGTATAGTGTCTTTTAAAAAATTGTTATACCCAGTTGAATTATTGTTATGTCAGTTAAGCATAGAAGAACGCTATATATATAACATTTTTTAAAAAGGCGTTATACTTTATTGGCCACGCGGTCATTAAAGTATAGCATCTTTCAAAAAAATGCTATATATATTTTGATCACTATTCCACATATTTTAATTCTTTGAATCCAAAAGAATCAAATTTTGGTTCCGGACTACACAAAAGACAGGAAAAAAAAAATTCGGCCTCTGTTCCAGAAGTAGTCAAAAACCCCAAAAAGGAAAGTTACAGTCCAGCAAACGACCAGACATTCAAATTCATTCTGGTTATAATAATATCGACCCGTCGCTGGTCCCGACAATGAAAGAGGACACCACAAACGCCCATTTGACTAACCAACGTACCGTACTGTTCCCATTCTGGCTCACATTTTCACTACTATTAACTTTCACTTTCACCTATTCTTAATATTAGGGTTTAACCATATACTCTAACTAAATTTTACACCATGATATATTTTAAGATGTGGTTGAATTTGAACTCCTAAAGATTAGAGTTAAATTCAATGCTCTGACTTCAAAACCGCAAAACCAACGTGACTTCTACGTATTATTTTTAAATATTTTTAAAAAGTCACAGAGATCCAAGAATATTGCATAGGATACCAAAATACCATCCAAAGGAGGGTTCTCGTAGTTTGACCAAGACAGAGAAGAAAAACAACGACCAAAAAACGAAGTTATCTACTTGGGTACAGGGCAGGTTCATCCCTTCACATGCGATCCATCTACTGCATCTAGAAACAATCTTCTTGTTTAATTTTATTATTGTTACTTAAAATTGTCAAAGGTCCACCTTACATTTTTATAATCATATAAAAAAAGTAGACCATTTAGAAAACAATTAATCTTTTAATAGGGGCACCTTATGCGTGCTTCAATTATTTCGCGAATTTTAGATCTATGGATCTCATCTCCCCAGCATCAAAGCGAGACTCCATCCAAATTCTGCCACTCCTTAGGCGAGGCCTTCTGTTCTATGAAAACACCCTACCACTGAATGATTCACTTTTAAGTTCTCGCCTCTGACCCGGGAGAACACAGAGTCAAGCCAAGCCCTGACCCGCCTAAATGGAATTCATATCTCCTTCGTCTGGTCGAGATCACCAACATAAATATCGAATGACTTTGCCCGTCAATTTTTACACAATATTAATATTAATCTCGTATCTTTGTAGCTTCCTATCCGCAAATTTCTTTTGATATATATTGTTTCTTTCGCTTTGATTATTCTATCACCTTATTTGGCGGTTATTATCACTTGTTGTATTTGTCTTTTTTAAATTTTCTTTGAGCCGGGAGTCTATGAGATTACACCGAATATGTTATTATTGAAGGGAAAAAAAATAATATCCTCCGTCTTTATAGTGTTTCAATCTTTATTCTCACGATTTTACCACACTTAGGTGATGACTTAGATCACATCTTTAGAAAAATAAAATACAAATTTTCGATATATGTTAATTGGGACTGAGACGATATTATTATTATTTATGTATTATCTTCGTGACTATGAGTTTTGAGCAATCATTAAACCCACTGTATGCCTATTGACTTTGCATATACATAATAAGCTGTGCAAGTTGCGTCCCACGCCCTCCACTCAAATCGCTGTCTTTGGGTCAATCACAAGTATTAATTTCCAAAGATTCATCTCGAACCAACATCTCTCCCTCAATTATTATTCTTGGAAAATAATGTTGATTAGCCAAAAATAATTAATCTCGACAATTAGCTGGACCATATACATTGAATAATGCAAACAACATATACATTGAATAATGCAAACAACACTATCTCCTAAAAAGTCCAAACTGATGTCACACCCACCCATTAATCAATATTCAAATTATAGATTAAAGTTTGTCAAACGTCTCACTTACGACACGTTCTTGTTTAAACTAATCTCAGTTTAATTGATTCTTTAATCCTATTTCCCATTGACTAACTATTGCGGTGGGAGCAAAACTATTTTTTTATTGGATTTTAGTGGAAGCCGGAATAAGTGGACTTCCTCGTTAGAACCACTCAACGTGTATAAACAATTGTTCGTCAAATCGATACCCATTAGGAATTAAATAACGAAAAAAAATCTTCCAACAAGATATGTATAGTATTAAAAAAAGAAAATAACGTAAGAAAATTGGAAAATGGAAAAGTACCCACTATGTTGCATTGATTCAATTCCCACCAAATCCACAATTTGCTCTCTATCTCTTCTTTTCATTTTCCACGCAAAATCAAAAGTTTTCAACGACAATTACATAGAGAAACAAAAATAAACAAATGTTGCCTCTTCCTTTTCATTTTCCTCTAGGCGTTGACCATTTGATCTTTTGCATTAAGCTTTCAACGGTGCTGATTTAGTCTTCACAAATCCAAATAAGATCTGAGCCGTTGAGATTAAGAAGATTCAAGGACATGAGCAGCTGGTGATTCTGTAATTGAATGGGAATGATTGTGTTCTCCTTCATATGTAACAATTAACATAGTTGGATCATCTAGTGCTCTCTCCACATGTTTACGTGCTGGACATCCTCTTACACTACTACATTTGTAATATCCCCTGAAAATTTAAAGACCCAAAAACATTAGATTTATATACTAAACTCAAATTTAACTCAAAGAACCAAAATAATACTTATAATAAGGCATAAAAACTTACCTAGGATGAGGAGAGCCTTTAATTGGCTTTTGGCCATATTTTCTCCAAGAATAATCATCAGGTGGAATATCAGCCATTTTCATGCTTATAGCTGGGACTCTCACCACTCTTTTGACTCTTGATTTCCTGAATTAAAATTTCAATTAAACAATCAAAAATACATTCATATTCTAAAATAACAAAGGCAAAGATCTGTATATATTTGTTGCTTCAAGTGGTAAAGATGATATCTTACAGTTACTCCCAAATTATATGTCGTAATTTCTAAAAATAATTATCTCAAATTATGTCGTAATTTCTAAAAATAATTATCTCAAATTATTATTTTAAAAGTTCAGGCAAAATTAATTACTTAATTTTTTTCATTTCTCTGTTTTTGACCCTTAGAAGTTCCAATGAAGAGTGATTATAACGTAGCACACAAATAAAGTTAAAATACTAGTCAAAAACCCTTCTAATTAATATACGGCGTAAAAGAGAAACACTACATATAAATTGAGAAGTAAAATTTGTACCTTTTCTTTGGGCAGTGGCAACGACCAGAGGAACCACCAGCGCTGTTACACTTAAGGGCAGTATCGTCCATAGAACTACACTTTCTTTTAAATGAAGAAGTAGAAAGCGGCGGCCGACCGGCAGATGAAACAGTAGAGAGATTTGTTATTTGAAAACCAGAAGACAAAGACTGTTGCAAACTCTCTGTTTCTCCTGTTAAAGATGACATGAACGAATTCGCCGGAGATGCAGAAGCAAAATTAATAGTCGTAGATGATTCTTTTCTCTCAATCGACCCATTTTTGACCAATTGAAGATGGTTATGCGGTAAAGGAGGTAGACGTTGAATAGGTGTAGGACAGTAAATTTTGGGAGTATTTATTTGTGGCTTTTCGGTTTCTTCTATTTGAAGGTTCTGATTTTTGATAGAGTTTTGATTTAATCTTTGTTGCTGGGGTTTAGGAGGAGGAGGAAGAGGAGTAGAAATTGGACCTTTACGAAATCTGGCATGACCAGTTCTGTTTTTGTCAAGTAAAGAAATGAACTTTTTGAATTTGTTAACAGCAACATCAGCTACAGCTGTGTAATCAGCAGAAACAGAGGGATTTTGATCTAATTTTTGTTGTTGTTGTTGTTGGTTTTGATGAGATTGAGAAAGCAAACGGATTAGTTTCTCAACGCTTTGTAGCCCAGCTGTGGCTGCTTCTTGTACGGCGTTTTCTTCCATTTTGGTTGAAAAACTATCCCTTCTGCTATAACCACTAGTCATTAACTCTACAGCCATGTTTACAACAGAGAGAAAAAGTGAATAGAGAGAGAGGAAGGAGAAGATAAATAAAGGAAGGAAGATATAGAAGAAGAGAAAATGGTTGGAAATTCTTAATAATTCAAGGGCGTGAAGCGAGTACTTCTGATGCTCTTTTTCTCTTTTTCTTTTGGTTTATATCGATGCAAATGAATGAACTGTCGCTTCTGACCTTATTGCCAATTAAAGGGTTAAGCCAATGAGATATAGACACGTTGATTATTCATTTCTTTGTAGGAGAGAAAAAGAGGGCATTGACTAAAGCTTTTTAAAGATGTGGGGGACCGGTTAACGGGTAAAACGGTGGAAAATGGAAGATGACGAGATATGGTAGAGGCAGAAAGTCAAAAGGTAGTAATGAGCCGTTGGATTTAGATGAATGAATTTGGGGTGAAAATAGGGGGTGTTAGGTTGGAGCCAGTGAGGTAGAGTTGACTCTTTTAACAGCTTTTAATGCAAAAGTCTATTTGGTAGGGAAGCTTTTATCTTTTTCCTTTTAAGGATATGATGATATTTGAAATTTATTTGTTTGATCAATACAGATTTCAAACAAGGAGAGATTCACGAAGTAGAGAACGTTCTTCATCAACGAGTTCTTTGTTTTCAAGATTAGAATTAATGGAAAACTTTAATAAGGGGGAAGATAAAAACGAATGAAAATTAAGTTTAAAGAGTTCACTTAAATTTGTTGATCATATCTCTTTCTGTGATCACTTGATAAAGGAATCCCGACCATCATATGTAGAGGCGGACCTACCCTTACGTTATAGGGGTCATCATCCCTTGGAAACTTCGGAAAAAATTATACTTCCTTCGTTTAAATTTATATGATGTTGTGACTTGGAATAATATTTAAAAAAAAAAGACTTTTAAAATATGTGGCCCTAAAAGCTCAAAGGGCAAAAGTTTTGTTGGGTCATGATATTTGTACGAGTATAAAAATTTCTCATTAAGCATAAGTGTGTAAAATGAAGAGTTTAAAGTAATAGTATTATTTTCAAATATAGAAATGAGTCACTCTTTTTAGAATGAATTAATTAGGAAAGTGTCATTTAAACTGAAACGGAGGGAATACTATGTATATATGTGTATATATCTTAAATGACATGTATATAATTTGATTGGCATTGGCATCTTAAAAGTCAAAATTTATGAAGCTCCAAGAGTTGATTTTAGGAGACACAACTTGACTTTCGTTAGTGGTGCTTCCGCTACTTTCAAATCATGAGTCCTATTTAATCCAAAAAATGAGTAACAATTAAATTTGTACGCGGTTTAATTCAATATGAATAATTAAGAATAACAAATAGATGAATTAAAGATAAAATAAACGATCAAACCAATCACAATGTAATGACCAAGCCTGATCTCAGCTTGAACAGTGGAACTTGCCTCGATTGGGCCCTCGGTACAAGTTCGGTCGCGGTTGAAGAGAAGAATCAGTGAGTAACACCTTGAACAGTAGCTAGAAGACAAAAGTAAACTTTTATTGGATTGAACTGCGTGTTACAATGTGTCAAACTAAAGAAAAACTTCCATTTATATAGTAGGCGAATTTTAATCCTAGTACAAGTCTAAAAAAGGTAAAAAAAAATCTTCTTTTTCCGGTAATTGTTGATATATAATTGATACTAAACGAGATCCGTGCCGTAATATTTGGTTGATGGCGAATATTACGGTCATCTATCCGCCATGCATAACCATTCACCGCATCTTCCGAAGTCCAGAAGCCATTATTGGTCTAGGGTACGTCGTTTTATCGTGTCCGATCTCAGATACATCGTTCATTCTTGCTGGGTCTCGATATGAGGGGTTCCTAACCTCGATTATACTCACGTCGATCAGTGCTTCCATTTCGTTCTCTTACCGGAGAAAATTTTGCCCTCTGTTTTACCCGTACACAGATAGCCCCCTTATTTTTCGGAGAATAGATTTATCGAAGCGACGGGAAGCGATAAATTAACCCTGGTTCCTTCCTCCGTACGTTACAACCAAGTTGACGGGTCAACGAAACGTCTCATCTATCGCGTCGTTCTGACTTCGAACACGTGTCAACCGCCGGTTGACTATCCTCGAATGTGAAACATCACGCATTGATTATCCTTCTTCTATAAAAGCTCCGACCCCTTTTTCACTTTTTCACTTTCCGATTCGAGAGCTCTTTGATTTACCCTTAAATTCTCCACTTAACTCTAACCTCTTCAAATCTCCATACATTGCTTCTTAGATCTTCATCTTCAAATATTCATACTTCTTCTTTAAATCTTCAAACCAGACCTTCATATCTTTATCCCCATCTTTAAATCTTCATCCTCATCTTCAAACCTTCGTATTTTCCCTCAAGCCTTCATATTTTCCAGAATCTGATGGCAAAAATATCCAAATCCGTGCCTCAGCCAAACGCCCCTTCAACTTCCAATGATCCACGAACATCGAGCTGGAAATTCCCAAAGTGGTCTCGGAGCATCCCTTGAAGAGTTTTGTTCCCGGGGGGTTGCTCCATTGAAAACGATTTCAAAGTCGAGAAGGCCTTTAGTCAATAGGACCGAGGCGAAGGAGTATGAAGGTACATATGCTCCATTACCGAGGACATACTCCCCACAGTTCGGGTGAACTGCAACTGGAAGGGCAAGGAGGTGATTGTTCTCGGGTCCAATGAAAACATCACCACTCACGTTGAGGGGTATCGAAGTGTTTACACTTAGCCCTTCACGCTCGCCCAGGTAGACCCTATAATCCTCGGCTTCTGCAAAAGGTATGAGGTCTGCCTTGGACAGATTCACCCGTACTTTTGGAGGATCGTAATCCTCTTATGTCACTTCGTATATAACAGCGAAGCACCTCGGTTCACCCTCGATCACCTACTTCGTCTCTACATCGAAGTTTCTAATGTAGTCTCCCCGCTTTAAAGAATGGATCGAGGGGATTTGCAAACAAATGTCTTACTTCGAGTGCGAATGGCGCAAGCTCTCAAATGCCATGTGGGAGGCTCGTTCCCATGGAGAGTCTTCTGCCCGAATAATTACATTTACATACTTAACTTTTATATTTGCTAAGTCTTTTTCACTTTCACATGTTTTCCCAAGACCATCGAGCTTCGCCCATTGGATGAGGATGAGGCCTTGTCCTAACTTGCTGAACCCTCCGCTTCGGGACAGCCCGGAGCCGCCGTAAAAAAGGAGAAAAAGAAGAAAAAGAGGAAATTCATTGGGTCCCCGGACGACGAGGTGAAGAAGAAGAGGGTTGCTATCTGGGTCCTGCAAAATTATTTCTAAAACTCCTAATTATTAAAACAATTTGAGTCATTGATCAAAATATCCAACGGCTCCCGTTCCATCTCTTGGTTTTAATTCAGAGTTACCCTAAAAACCCTACTCATTTTACCTTAGAGCAGCCGCCCAATTTCCCCTTCTTCTCTCATCTCTCTCAAACTCTCACACCCATCAATCACCCAAAACCTTGCTCTAGTTAGTGCAAGGTCATGAATTATGACCATAAAACGTTCCTTCTGCCTTCATTACCCATGATTCTCGCGGAAGCCTTACTCATTTCGCCTTTGATACTCAAAGTCCCAAATTCGAAAACCCTAACTCAAAGATGAAACTTCAAATCATCTGAGGTTTTCAAATCCATGGCAAGCATGGCCATCCTTTCTGTCTTTGTACTACGAAGCTCATAATATTCTTTCCATTTTTGCCATTTAATCTCAATAGCCCTACTTGAAGAAGTCAGATCAAAGGGCAAAACTTTAACTCGTCATATCTCTTACCTCGTCGTTTCAAATCAAAGCGAGTTTGGGATGCTAGCTGGCTGCAATGTTGATATTCGACACCTAGAGGTCAAATGCAATGACTTCTGGTATTAGGGTTCTAACCAGCGGTGTCTCGTACCTCACCGATTAGCTTCCATCTTCTCAAGTAAATCCCTAAATGATTTTCCCCTCTGTCTCTATGATTTTTACCCGACTATGTTCACGTCATCAATCCATCGTCATTCTCCACTACCATTTTGAATTCGCTGAAACCCTAATGGATCAATGGACACTAAAATTAGGGGCTTTAATGTTCTCACCTAACAACACCTAAAATCTTCAATTGACATAGCTAATACACTTAATTCTTTCTGAAAATCAAAGATACGGTAGATTTTTTCTTAAGCTTTTCGAGTTCTTATTCAATTTCTGCCTTTTCTCTTTCTTTGGATCTGAGTTCTTCACTGGTAAAAAGCTGAGCTTTGGTTCCTGAACGGCTAACATGAACACTCGTTTGGTTTGGTGCTCAATAGGAGGTCAGTATACCTCTATCCTCCCCCTTAATTGTTACATTTAAAATCACAAACATATTTTTTTTGGTTAACTGCTTAGTCTATAATGTTTATTTAGCCTTTAGTCACTTATTTTATTCATTATTATTGGTTGATGATCTATGATAGACTGTTGTATCTATTTAATGTTAATTGAGTAGCTATATGACTTTAATGACCTTTTTTTCTGTACTGAATGACCTATGTGTTTAAGCTGTTTAACCTGCTGATTTCTCACATTTTGCCTAAACCTCAGACCCGGCTCTAATGTTTTGTTATAACCTTCATGTTACATTTTAAGTTTTGTTAATGTCTTGTTGCAACTTTCATAATCTTCATGTTGCATTTTGAGTTTTGCTCCAATTAATGCTCTATTATAACTTTCATGCTCATCATGTTGCGCCCTGAATTCTGTTCGACCTAATGTTCTATTATAAGCTCTTATGATTCATCATGTTATATTCTCTTCTAAGTTCTGTACTTAAGTTATGTTATTGTCACGACCCAATTTTAGTTTAGGTCGTGATGGCATCCAGCACCATTGCTAGGCAAGCCAACAGTGAACAATCTAGTAATTTCCATTTTTTAATAAGTTTTTCAAACAACTAACTTTCCTTAATTTAAAGAATTTAATGAATAACGGATTTTAAAGTAATCAAAATGAAAGCAATTAAATGAAATCATAACCATAGAAATACAACCCAAAATCATAAGTCTACTAGTGTGTGCCAAGACCCGGTATCACAAGTATATGGGCTACTAGTAGAATATACAATAAATTTTTAATCTATTGCG
Source organism: Nicotiana tabacum (assembly GCF_000715075.1). NCBI lineage: Eukaryota > Viridiplantae > Streptophyta > Magnoliopsida > Solanales > Solanaceae > Nicotiana > Nicotiana tabacum. The sequence continues at coordinate 14,260,394 of NC_134095.1, forward strand.
TTAAATGGAGTAGTTAGAACAAATAAATAAAATGAAGACTTCAGCTGCTGTAGAACGGCTCAGAAGGGTATCTCACCGTATAGTCTCGTAGCGGGGATCAAATATGAGCGTCAGACTGGTAACCAGATGTACCTGCCTTGGATCCTATACAAGTAAGTGCAGAATATTGATTGAAATCTCTGTTTGTGGGAAGTCTGGTATGAAATTTATTTATTCTCCATGACTCCATATTTGAACACGAATTTAAACTTATGATCAGTCTTTTCTCTCCTTTATTATTCTGAATTGAACCTGGTGTAAGGAAAACCTTTTACTGTTATTTGGTTGAATGCAATAGCAATAGCCTGCTTGTGTCATTGTTTGAATCTGTATTAATGTTCTCAAAGGATTCCACCAATGTACTTAGTCTAAGTTCATGTTTATCTATGATCATGTTAAGATATTAGTCTATGTATCCTAAAGCTGTTATAATTCTAAATTATGTGTCTTGTTTGTCTATGGGATGTATGATTTCAGTTATCTAATATTCAGCAATAGCAGCATAAGTATTCTTGTTGCCATATGTGCCTAGAAATCTGACTTTTCATAACTGATTCATATGTGTGCTTCACTTATTTAATGTTGAAGCATAGAGACTATTCTATGTGTCTATTTATATGTTATTCTGGTAAGGAAAGTAGGCTCCTATGGTAGGAAATGTCCTAGTGGTTGGTTTGCATTAAGAAAGCCTTATTGGTATTCAAACCTATAGGGAAGAATTAGTCATTAGTGGTTAAAGGTATTTAGGAGTAGAGTTTAACTCTAGGTTATGCTACTCTCCCCGACACAAAAATTGCTCTAGGCCTCGAGACCCTTGGGAACTTTGAAGTGTCAGGGGATTCAAAAGGGGCATCGGCCTTGAGTAGAACTATTTTCTTAGTCTTTAACTCATTGACACTAATTACTCTCAAGTTTGGTGTTAATGGCAATAAAATGTATTCAATGTGAATCATTCACTATACACGATCCCCACATTAGCATGATTCCCTTAACATTTATGTGTTGTCAGTGAACTCTTCTTTTGATCTTTGCTTAGTATGATTTCTTTAAGCATTCAAACATTTTTACTGATGGTCTTAGTCTTTGATTGGGAATTTTATATATATGGATACAATATTGTTGTTCTAATGATTTTTTTATTTTATTTTTGGGGCATGTACAAATGATTTGGGTCTGCTGAGTTCTTTAAGAACTCAGGCCCAACTCCAGCTCTATCATGGTCTAAGGGTCTTCATTCGCTCTTTGTTTTCTATTATTGTGCTTGTCCTTTGAGGCTCAAACCTCCCAGAGTCACTCCTTACCTTTTATCTCTTTATTTACTGTTTCGCTATTCCTTAGCTTGCACTATGTCATTGCTCATTGTTGTTTCTTGTTTGTTATCTCTCATTATGTATGTGACAAGTATATATATTGGATTGAATGTTTATCCTGACCTTTTAATTTATAAAATAACTTAGGCAAGTCTAAAGAACTTAGGATTAAAAAAGAAGCCTTAGTTAGTAATTAATTTCATATCCGCTAATCATAAGCTATTGTTAATTTGTCATGCCTTACTAACTCTTTTCTTTAAAATATTTGAAGCCCAAAGGCTTAGAAAAGGCAACCATCCATCTTTTAAAAAATTAGAATTGTCGCAATTTAATCTACCAAAAGGAATCAGCTGTCTCGAAAATACTAAAGTGCTGCTGCACTAAAACAAAAGGTTTTTCAAATAATTTTCTACTTCAAAACCAAGGTCCATCTTAGAATCATTTGCATAACACTCTTTTACCACATTGGAATAACCCAAACCTCCATGGTTTAGGACATAAAATGTTTTAACTAGATTTGCTTTTCATACTTACACAAACATTTCCATCTTTCAAAGTTTTCTTTTTAAGCTTATATACACTAAAACTAATTTACAAAGGACTTTCCTTTAAATCCATCTCCTTTAAAACATACTTCCCTTTATAGACATTATATCCTAATGTAAGCTTTACCCTTGGAACACTAGGTAAGGCATAGTACAAATAATTAATTTCAAATCTAGTCTAAGTCCTATGGAGCTACCTCGAATATATTTTAAGGGGTGCCTAACACCTTCTCCTTAGAAGAACAAGAACCCTTACTCGTGATCTCCCCTGTTAGTAGACCAATAATGAATATAATCTTTAGTAATTAAATAAGTACCCTAGTATACCTTTAAATATTAGGTGGCGATTCTCATTCATCAACAACAGAGAAACCACAAGTTGAATCCTGTTTTGACTAGTGCAAAATATGGTACAACAAGGCTGACCTGGAATTTAAGATTTCAAAGAACAAGCGTAAAATGTGGAACAATTAAATTTGTACGTGGTTTAATTCAATCCGAATAATTAAGAATAGCAAATAGATGAATTAAAACAAAATGAACAATCAAACCAATCACAATATAATAACCAAGCCCGATCTCATCTTGAACAATGGAATTTGTCCTCGATTGGGCCCTCGGTAAAAGTTCGGTCACGAGTGAAGAGAAGAACCAATGAGTAACGCCTTGAACAATAGCTAGAAGACAAAAGTAATCTTATATTGGATTGAATTGCGTGTTATAATGTGTTAGACTAAAGAAAACTTCCTCTTTATATAGTAGAAGAATTTCAGTCCTACTACAAGTCTAAAAAAGATAAAAATCTTCTTTTTCGGTAATTATTGATACATAATTGATACTGAACGGGATCCGCGTCGTAATATCCGGTTGAGGGCGAATATTACAGTCCCCTATCTGTCATGCATAACCGTTCACCGCGTCTCCCGAGGTCCAGAAGCCATACTTGGTCCGGGGTATGTCGCTTTACCGTATCCAATCTCAAATACATCATTCATTCTTTTCGAGTCTCGATACGAGGGGTTCATGTCCTCGATTATAATCACGTCGATCCGTGCTTCCATTTTACTCTCTTACCAGGGAATCGAGGAAAACTTCGCACCCGATTTTACCCGTACACAAGTCCGCTTCTGATCATAAGCAATGGCGAAGCGACAACGTCGGGAAATTATAATATAGCTAGGTCAATTTTCTATAATGTATATAAATATATGATATATTATCATTTTTTAATTTTTTTGTGTGTTTACTTTTTATATTTTAACAGCGAAATACATAAACGGCCTCTTGAAGTTGTCCTTAACGACCAACTGAACACCTCAATTGACCCTTTTATCATTTAGACACTTCAAGTGACTGTTAATTAGATCAAGTAAACACTTGTCGCTGATGTGGCATATGCGTGATTGCTAACCAAATTTTGAGCGCGTGATACATTTTTGCAGCCTAATTTTTATTTTTTTAAAAAGAAAAAACATGAAATACCTCACCTTAGCCTCTCTTCTTCTTTCAAGTGCAACCTACCATGAAACCACCATAGCTTCCATGAAAATCAGTCACTAAAGCTCCAACTAAGCCACCTTAAATCACTAAAAAAAATCGTTTTTCATAAAAAAACTTACTGCCCATAACCTCCACAGCTTCGCCTATATCCGCCAAGCCAAATTAATCCCGAGCTAGTCGAAAAAAGCAGCAAAATTGCAGCAACAATAGTTGCGAAAAACCACCAAATCTCCACTAGATAAACATCCTTTTTCATCTAACAATACCTTCATTCCAACAGAAACACACAAACAACAACTAATTTTAAATCGACGAATAATTTTACACCAAAAATAATAAATTAGAGAAATAAAAGTAAAATAAGCCCAAATCCGTGACCAAGAAAATGACGAAAAAAGAAGACTGAAAATCCCAGTAGATCATGATTCTTTCTTGCTAATCTCTAATAAGATCAAGATTCTCTACTTGGAACGTCTCAATCGGATTTATGATTTGCTTGGCTATATCTGTAAACTTGATAAATGCAGACAAATTTGTAAATTAAAATAACACTGCCAACGAATAAGTAATTGTAATTCTTTTTAACCCTTTGCAAGTGGAGATCTTCGGCAGCCGGGCATCTTTCTAACTTTGTGTCATCAAGTATGGATGGATAAATTTTGAGTATAGGGCACGTTGGAGAAGAAGGTGGAAAGGGGAAGGGGTCTAATGTAAAGATCTGTGTTTAATTAGTTGGATGGAGAGTAGATTAGGGAAAAGGGGAAGGAGACGGAGAAGGGGGGGGGGGAGCTGCTTTGGTTAATAGTTAGGGCAAAAGGTTTATTTCTTCTTTAAATTCGTTTTATTTTAATTATAAGTGTTAAATTTTAATTATAAATTACACGTGTTGTTCACTGATTGACTCATTTGACACATCATTAGCAAGTGTAACTCACGTATCTGGTCTGTTGCACTCGGGTGTCTATTTGATCTAATCACCTGGTTGTTGAGGACAATTTCAGGGATCGTTTGTGTATATTTCGCCTAACACACATCGCAATTGCTGGTAAGAAAGTCTGTTGGGACCTACTTGGAGTCTTCTTTACCGGACACCGGATGCTCTCTCTTCGTCAAACTTGAAATTGAAACCACAAAAGATCACTGGTCGTACAGCTCACATGGGATTCTTTTCTTTTTTCCCTTTTGTATCATTTTGGGAAGGGAGACTTTCGTTTTTTGTACTCTTGTTTGAGTTTCCCTCTTGTGAGTCTTGACTAAACATAAAACAGAATATTAAAAAATAATTGTTGTCTTACACCATACGAACAAATGTAGGACCTATTTATAAACGCAATATTCTCAAATCTACTTGGGATCATTCCACCAAATTGTACAATTGTCAACTAGTGAATACATTATTTCTTGTTTAGATTTGTGTGTAAAATCTCTTAAAATGAAGTTTATACCACCATTTTCTTCTAGCATTCTCTTAATTTTATTTACAATTGCTTTTGTCCCACTCTTTTTGTCCAGTTGTCGAGATATGACATAGGGTTTTTTCGCTTTTGGCGTGCACCAAAAACTATTTATATTTTATAGTCAAATAAGTATATAAAATTTGTATAATTTTTATATATAATATATATATATATATATATATACAAAATATATATTTTTTCGATTATTATTTTAAAGGCGGTTATACAATATCAGTTTCCTATAACATGCTCTCAGATAAAATTTAGTATTAAGACAAGATGAAAAAGAATATTGATGTAGTTAAAACATAGGTCTCAAAAAGAATAGGAGTACAAAATAGATCTCATAGTCTAGTCGTTGGGGCTAGACTTTGTCTTTAAAAAGAAAGAGAACGGGAAGGAAAAAGTAAAGTTGAGTGATGAAATAATGTTCTGAAGAGAAGAGAAGGGGTATAAAAACGACAGAAGAAAAAAAAAAAAAGTTAAAGTTGGCAAACCTAAAGATTTTGGGAGTGATGTTATAGGCGTAGGGGGTGGACTTTTTTCTTCTTTCTTTTGTTATACGTATATTTTAGTGGACTACATATTTAAGAACAGAGTTTAGGAGTTGGATCGTAGACTTTCAAATTGAAAATTAATATTTGAAATTTAAAGTTGTATTTTTATACGAATTTACTTACATAAAAAATATTAGAATTTATGAACAGAATTTTTATTTCATATGAAATACTTCTAATAAAATATAGTACTACTTTTTAATATTTTATCAACATTTCAAGTACTAAATGATCAAATCAGTGTTTGTAATATGGAAATATTATTTATAGCCAAAAAGGGCCTATATATTGTCACAAGTTTAACCATAATTTTACTCCATCACAAAAGCAGCAAACTAAAGCAATGAAGCATTGACTTCAAAGCTGGATCCCACTTTCTGTTGCCTTGCTTATTACTTAAGAGTTGAGGTTTTAACAATTATATGAGAACATTTCGTGATTTTACATGTCTTCAAAGTCAATCTACTTCCTTTTCTTTTTTGGTTGAAAAATGCTTTTCTGTTATAGGTTTCCTTTCTACAATCTTAAAATGATTTATTTAGCCGAAAGCAATCTTCTACTTACTTGGTTAACGATAAGCAAGTAATTAAGCAACTAATTAGAAGTATGTTTCTCGCTTTCTATTACTAATAATTTTTCATAGGGCGGTGTACGGATCAATTTGTATAGCTTAGTTTTATATACTAGGACAACACGGTGTACTAAATTCCCGCTATCCGTAGGTCGGAGAAAGACCGGACCACAAAGGTCTATTGTACATATTTCTATATACTAAATACTGCGCTGTAAATTTGCGCCTTCTTGTGTTCTTCTTCGGCTATAAGTAATTCAAAAGTATTTTGAAATGTTTAACCTTTATTTAACAAACTTATATTTTGGAAGCATACTATGCAAAAATGGCGTTACTAGTTTATAAGTGCATGTCATTGTCTCTATAGTTTGCAAAAGTTGACTTCTTTTAACATCCTCCAAACAATTAGAAGTTTAACTGAAGATAAAAATTGATGACAAATCGGAAATGGATAAGTAATGTGAAGTTTTGGTATAGTAAAACAAGGGAATCAGCATTTAACCAGAATGTGAAGTCATTGACTGAGAATAAATTAACCTAATTAATGGAAATTAAAGTAAGAAGTTAGCCTAACAAATTATTATATGTTTACTGTGTGAAAGGGACCAGGAGAAATGAGTGGTCAAAGCACTATGTAATGAACGATTCAATTCATATTTTGGAATGACCAAACTTCTGTATGGATTGTGATCTTTCTTCAGCAGATTAAGTAATTGCAGTTAACTAGCATTTCAAAAAAGTCAATCCGCGTATAACTTAAAATATAGCCTATTTCCTAGCACAAATTATATTTTTAATGCTTCCATTTAATTTGTTAAACAATAAAAAGCAAAAGACTCAAATCGTGACAAGGTTAAAGATGCAAAACGTGTTGGAACAATTTCATAGAAGTAACGTTTCACATATAGGTCGTTATTTTAATTTCTACTAGTCCTTTGGGTTTGAAATAGGTTGATTTTATAAATAGTAAGAAATGAATGTAATGACTTTCATGTATACATAAGAAAATGGCATTTCTCGTTACGTTATTATTTGAACATGACAGATAGTGGATGACCCCCTTTAACCGAATGGCTCGATGACTTTTGGTTCAAGAACATGTGGGGGGAAAATTTAATAATTTTTACTTAACACCACTAGAATAAATTTTATTTTTTGCAAAAATTGAAAAACCACTCCAGAAATACTTTTCAGTTATCGAAAAAACTAAAACTTTGAAAACTTGCGCAACTTCAACTGACTGACTGTATGAGAGACTGAAACCTAGTTCGGAATAATCTAACTGTTATAATTATTATTATTATTAATTATTAAAAAAAAATTGTAGAGTGGAATATTAATGGTTAGTAAGATGGAGGTTTGGGTTCCCCTACTTGTGTCGACGCCTGCAAGTCAATGTCAACCAAACCTTTCTTAGAAAATTTAACCTACATGATTTTACAAGGATTAACCTAAATAGCCATCTATCCAACCGCTTAAAATAAAAATAGCTGACAGATGTATAATATATGTATAATTTATGTATATCCTAGTCAATATATAATCTATTTATACTGGCTAGAATTTATACAAAGACCCCAACTTCTTATAGCAGGCCCAAACTGGCAAATTGTCAAATGCTAGATCCTGGATAATGTTTGTGTGTCCTACAATGAGTTGAAATGAGTTTCTAACATATCTCAAAGCTTGAAATGAGTATTTTTGTTACAAGCTTTGTGGCAGATTATCCATTTATGCTTTAATACGTCGATAAATCTAGAAAAATTGATCAATTAAAGCAGTTGGTTGCTAAACGTTAGTTTAATACTCGTGTGACGTGTCCAAATAAAACAGGCCACTTTAACTAGGACTGATAAATCGTGTTATATAGTAAGAAACACGAAAACTAATTAAAGCGCCTAATATAAATTGTTGATCCCTTGTTTATTTTCGTAAGCAATGTTTTGGTATGGATCATATGGGAAGAAAATTACAAAATATTCTGAACAATTCAATGAATCAGAGCATTGTGATAAAGATAAACGGATATTTGTCAACTCTAAAATATGCTCACATGTATGTTTACATCCAACCAATACATAGGCGGATTTAAGGTCTAAATATGATAAGTTTAAGATTCCGAGTTTTAAACTTAATATTTGTATTATTTTTAGGACTTTTCACATGTATGTTTGTGGTTTATGTTCAAATTAATAGGTTCAAGTGAACTCATTCCCGACACCTAACACTTTAAACCCTTTCTGTGTAAATAAAATAAAACATGCATAACTTATGTTTTTCCCCCTCCCATTCGCATAATATGACCCGTCACACGTGTGTATACAATTAAATGTCTAAACGCTAAATTTTTGACGAGGGAAAATAGAATATAAAAACAAAGAGGAGACGTGAATAGCATTACATTGGTCCATCAATACAACAGGGGAGGAGTCAGAATTGCAATGTGAAGTTGACTTTATTAGACATATTATATATTTCTCATAAACAAATGATTCGCATGTTTAAGTAAGCATAATTGGATGTCAAAATACCTCTTTGTAGATCAATTAGATAATAAGAAATGATTAGGCCATCTTGTTATTTTTTAACAATTTAATTAATGTCTATTTTAAATAATTATGGAGACAAGAATCATTCGAAGACTCTTTATGCTTATCAAAGGAAACCACCTCCTTTGGTTTTCTAGAACTACTACATTTTTTTTTGGAAGAAAACTGCTGAGAAAGAAAGAAAATAACAAATTATAGTAAACCTTTTCTCTTTCCCACTTCAAAAATTGTGAAATGCGAAAAAGATTCACATAAATTAAAACGAAAAGAGTATTATGTTTTTTTTCTCTCATGCGCTCAACGCACGTTAGATAAACGTATGCCGGCGTGGCCACCATGGGAAAGGGAGAGGTCGTGGGCGAGTGTCACGACCCTAAACCGGACCCGGTCGTGATGGCGCCTCTCGTGTAACAAGGCCAGCCGACACAAACCCCCAAACCAATTAAGACAGTTATAATAATTCATTTTAAGTCATAAATAAACTATAAGTCCCAAAATAAAAAGTAGAATAGAATAATGCGGAAACAACACAGCCCGACATCGGGATGTCACCAGTCATGAGCATCTAAAAATCCGTCTAAGAGTATGAACAGGCTACACAGTCTAGTACAAAGGAAAGTAAAGGTAGGAAGGAGAAGCACTGAGCTACGAACGCCGAGCAGCTACCTAATCAACTCCGAACAGCCTGCTGGAAAGGAATCAGCCCTCGTTAGCGTGATCCGAGACTCCTGGATCGGCACACAGGGTGCAGGGAGTAATGTGAGTACGCCAACTCAGTAAGTAATAAAAGTAAAGGCAGTTAAGCGATAAGAAAATACGTAAAACACAGCAAAATGCTACAACGAGGCAGTATAAAACTAGAACAATGCAATAAAATAGTAAAGAGCTCGTAGAAACACCTTAGTTCAGTAAAAACCTCTTTAAAACATCTTTTAGCAATTCAAACGAGTGAATAAAAATAGGGAGAAAAGATAGAAACATAAATCAGCCCCTCGGGCAACATACCAACAGAACCAGCCCCCCAATCTATCTCAAAATCACTCGTATCAGCCCCTCGGGCAATAACATGAAACAACAACAGCTCCCCGGGAAATATCATATCTCACACTGGATACCCGCGCTCATAGAGGGTGTACAGACTCCGGGAGGGGCTCCTTACAGCCCAAGCGCAATATCAAGCCATCTCGTGGCATAATCAAACAGGCACTCGGCCTTACAACAAGCTGTCACACCTCCTTTTTCCGCTCCCGCGGGGTGCGAAGGAGTTTTTCTCCAATTAAAGGACAGTCGAAACGGGATTTGTTTATTTATTTCAGAGTCGCCACCTGGGAATTTTAAGGCGTCCCAAGTCACCGGTTTTAATCCCGAATCGAGGAGAACATGACTCTGTTTGTCATTCTGCGAACCAGAAATCCGAGTAAGGAATTCTGTTAATCCGGGAGAAGGTGTTAGGCATTCCCGAATTCCGTAGTTCTAACACGGTCGCTCAAAAATTTTTATATTTGGCTTAATTATCTTGATTTACTAAATACATTTTTTTTCTTGTTGCTCGATTTTATTACCGCTTTTGTTTAGATTGTTTACAATTATATAAACGAATCACGCGTACGTATATTCGTATTATATACCTTTTATAAATGTAGAGAATCATGTCACGCATACGTGTACACAAAAGGATTGATAATATTTTTATATTTTTATTATAAAAAAAATTTGATGTTCGAAATTGTGTTTAAAATAAAATTAAGAACATTCGTCCTTCTTGTATGATTAAGTAGTGAACCGCACATCTCGGGTTTTATGAAATTAATTTAATATCCTCCGACGAATCTCTTTTTATTAAAATTTTGGCTCAAAGTTGCGCGAACGCATAATCCGAACTGCCTTAAAAATGTAATTAGGCCACGCGAATGTATCCCTAATTTTACAAAATATTCTTGATGGTAACATAAAATTCTCTACAAATTGTTTATTACATCCATCTATTTTTAAATATGAAAGTCATGGGAAATCGCTGATTTGGACTTCTTCAAATTTCTTGAAAAAAATTCAAAATTTATTGGGTGTTGATCACAGGTTATATTTTAATGTGCGAATTGTATACCTCAAAACTATTTAAAATAATGATACGGAGAAATAAATAACGTGCAACTAAGTTTACCAATTTTATTCGTGAATATGGTATCCGTATTTTGTTTATGTATTTTTAGTTCTTGGTAATTATATGCACAATTTATTTGTTATTTTTCTTAGGCCTAAGACTAAGTGTATACATTTGAAAATTTACCAAAATTAAACGAATCATGTGTGAGAACTAAGAAAATTTATTTAATAAGCAAACTAAAAAAAAAACAAGGAAGAGTTTTCCTTATTCTATTTGGAGCAAACGCTATTTTATACATTTCGACTTAAAATGTTACAATTCGTATTTATAAATCCCACCTCCTTCTTATCAACTTATTTTTTAATCTAAAGTTATAACCATTTGATTAATTTTGCTTACGATGATTGAGTTAGGGATAGATATAATCAAACCAATTCTTATTCTCGGCCTATGCGAGCTATTTGCAAACATTAACTCTACACTTTGTAAAAATTATTGACATTATTAAAGTAATTGGGCTATTTGGTTATAAAAAAAAAACTAATCTATAAATCGATTTAATAAGATGACATTACATGTAACGTAGTTGTACATATGAACCATTCATGACATTCCAACATCGTAAACGTAACGGATTAATTCACCTTTCCACTATGGTTATACACATAACAGTTATTACGCCATATACGAACAAAATACAACTAACATCATTCAATCAACAACAAAATTGGATATTTGACAAAATAGGCTAGTAATGTAGTTTCTTGATATTTCCATACTATTCTATACTTAGCTAACAACATCACAAGATTTAACTAATGACCAACTTTCTGCCATGTTCCCTATCTCGACAATTCAAACAATAAATATCGTTACTAAACTTCAAAATAAATAAGATTATCGTAGAAATTACTACTTCACAAGGTTAATTGACTAATAGTTTATCATATCAAGTATAATACTATATTAACCAACTAAAACAAAACTGAAACTTAAACTAGTAAATCTAATGAGTAGAAGACATAATTGTAATTCCAAACTGCATTTTACTTGCAATGTTGAAGCTTTTTATGACATGAGTTTACAGATATGTACCTGAAGATGAGGGTAAAAGAGGTAAATTTCAGCAATAGCAGCAACAAAAAAACCAACAGAATACACCAATGTTTCAGCAGATTTGAACAACAAACAGGACCCGTGGAACCCAGATGCACAGTAGCAAGACTTCTTTAAAAAAAATTCAGATTTTAAATCAAACAGTATCAACAAACAAACCCTGGACAGACTCAAGGAAACAATGTTTCTGATTTTCTTTCCTTCTTCTATATCTATTTCAGATTCTGTGTGTGTGTGAGTGTTCTCTTTTTCTGTTTAGTTCCCTTCTCTTTTCAGATTTTTTGTTCTTGATCTCTCCCTCTTCTTCTCTCAGATCTCTCCTCTTAAATCAGTCCCAACCCCCTTTTATATACAACTTATTATCCTCTCTTTAGACCACTGCCCGGACCCCCCTTTGTTATTTAAGGTAAATTTTCCCTTAAAATCTGCCACTAAATTGCTTTTTCTTAGTTAATCAGCACTAAGGATACCTTTTCCCTTATTTTCAGCACTCCCCATTCCCTTTTGTTCCCCATTAGGATTAATTAATATCTCAATGATAAAGCACAAGCAATAAAGTGTTATACTGATTGTTTTATTCCCCAAACACCCCTGAAAATCCCTTAATACTACTGCCCCTACCAACAACAACAAATTTGGACTGAATCCTAACTCAAAATGCAACCTTCTAACCCAATTATATCTAACCAACATTCGTAAAACTGAATTCAAACCAAACATCACATTAACATCACACAGAACTCAACAGAACAATTTAATCTGAATTTGAAAATCGAACTAAAATCAAACAAATGCAGGAGCATTGTCACTATATTGACAATGCCCTGAAACTAACTGCCCAGAAATCAACATACACAACATCCATTTGACGAGCTTATTAACTTTCAAACAAGAACGATTTAATTGACGAGTACTTATCAACTGACTATCTACAGTGATTGTCAATCAACAGTTTGTAAATAGATAAACAGGTTGTTACAATTAGCATTAACGGAAACAAGAATTTTCAAAACAACTAATCGACGAACTGAATTGAGTCGATTATATACATTGTAAACAATCACAACAAACAGAGACAATGCTATAATTTGATCAGATAAACGGGTATGAGACAGAATCAAATAAACAAATAGGAAAATTACACAGACTACTGAAACAAGCAACAATATACACATAGGATACAAAAAAAGTAGGAAAAATACCTCTAAATCTTCAAATTTATACGGACACAGGCTCAACTTGGATTCGGACTTTTTGAGGCTGAACAGACTTTATTCAAAGTATTCTCAATTGAGAATACCTCAATTAAAGTCTCTTAGACCTCAATCCCTCATTTAATTTGGGCAATCTCCACGATTTGATTTTTTTAGGGTTTTTGATTCTCAGATTTAGGGTTCGACCAATTCTGGGCAGATTTGAAGGGAACTAAAGATGACTTAGGGGTGAGGGAGGCCTAGGGGTCATTTGGTGTGAAGTTGAGACGGATCTGGGTGGGTTCATGTTTGGCTCGAATCTTCAAATGAAGATTCGAGAAGCTCTGAGATGATTCGAGCCAAACGGTTTGGAGATCCGTGTTGGGGGTGGCTGGAAGGTTACTGGGTGTTGCTTTGGTGGTCATCGGAGATGGTCGTGTCCTCAGGTCCACCTTCGATTTAAAATTCGACGAGCTAGGGCCTGATTCGATGAGAGTTATGGTGATAGTTGGGAAGAGGAGGTCGAGGGGGTTCAGGGGTGTCAAGGTGGTGACCGGCGGCGTTGTTGCCGCCGGGTTTCAGGCGAGGGGGAGTTAGGGCGGCTAGGGTTTTGGGGGTATCGTCTGAAGACGATGATGAACAGGAGAGGGAGGGGGGTATTTGGTTTGGGGGGTGGGGCAAGGATTTGGGCTTTTATAGGGGTGGGGTGGATTGATCTTGACCATCGGATCAAACATGATCAACGGTCTGGATCAACTCACTTAACCAAACGATGTCGTTTGGTTTAAGTTGGGGGAAAGGGTTGGCCCGGGGGTGAAGTGGATCGGGTCTGGGTGAGTTCTTGAGGCCGTTGGATCAAGATGGATGAACGGTTCAGATCTGGTTGCCTAAAACGCCGTCGTTTCATTTATGCAGGGGCTGAACTGGACCGTTTGATTGAAATGAATCAACGGCCCAGATTCGAGACTCAGAAACGACGTCGTTCGAGTCTTGTATGGGACTGGTTGAAATGGACCGGGTCCTTTGAGTGTTTGGGCCTGATTTTTGTTTAAAAATTCTTGGCCCAGATCCGTTTTTTCCTATTATTTTCCACTCTTTTCATTTTCTAATTTTATTCCTAATTATTAAATTCCTAATTTTAATTATAAAAACAAAATTAACCTTACAAAATATTAATCACCCTTTAACAACCATTAAAACACAAGACAAAACATTAATCACACAATGACACATTTAAATGAAAAATAAGATAAATGCATATTTTTGTGATTTATTTTTTAGTTAACTCTTAAATGCATAATTAAAACCTAGATATGCATGCAACATGTATTTTTATTTTATTTTTTTCATTTAACTATAACAAAGTAAACATTTACGGACAAAACATAAATAATTAATAAATGCCACATAAATTCTAAAAATTGCACACTAAGAGAATTTTGTTTTATTTTGGAGTAGTTTTCGTGAGGCAAAAATCACGTGCTCACAGCTGCCCCTCTTTGTGCGGAAACTCGAAGAGTTTTCGTGCAAAGATAAAGTGAGCGGATACGAGCGATTTTTGCCTGTTCGAATACTCCGTGGGAAGCATTTTTTGAAAGTTTTGACCGAACCTCTGCTTCAAAGGTTTCCTACATATCCTTGGGTATAAAGGAATCAGGTCAATGTAGTTCGAGAATTTTTGGTAGCTGGGACTACCATGGGACTGATGTTACTGCCGTTGCGTGTTGCTTTTACTGCTTGCTGACCTCCTTATTACACCCTACTTAAAGAAAACAAAAAGCTAAACTAAACCATGAGTTACAAAATCTTATCTAGATCATGCCCTTGCGTTTCTTGTTGCTTTGATGTCTTGGTGACTCTTTGGTATCCTTTGCTTCTGGTTTGTCTCGTATTCTCCTTTGACTACCGATCTCGCACTGCTTTTTTCTTTCGCATTGTTTTTTTTTCATTGTGTCTTGTACTTCCTTCCTCTGTTTGGGACTTTTGTTGTTTTCCGCTGGGGATTTGGTTGGATTCCTCTGCTTTATTGACTTTAAGTGCACTCCTCTATTATTTGAGCGGGCTCTTGACTTCAACCAGTAATGTCAAAAATAAATTGCCATTCTGTTTTTCAGGTGGGCGCCTGATTGCTGATACTTCAATTGTATTCCCTTATTCTCCAGGTGGGCGCCTGATTGCTGATACTTCAATTGTATTCCCTTATTCTCCAGGTGGGCTCCTGATTGCTGATATTTCAACTGTATTCCCTTATTCTCCAGGTGGGCTCCTGATTGCTGATACTTCAACTGTATTCCCTTATTCTCCAGGTGGGCTCCTGATTGCTGATACTTCTTTTGCTCTTCCTTGTTCTCCAGGTGGACGCCTGATTGCTAATACTTCCTTTGCTTTTCCTTGTTCTCCAGGTGGACGCCTGATTGCTAATACTTCCATTGTTCTTCCTTGTTCTCCAGGTGGACGCCTGATTGTTATTTCCTTTCTTCTTCCTTGTTCTCCAGGTGGACGCCTGATTTCTTCTATTTCCTTTGCTCTTCCTTATTCTCCAGGTGGATGCCTGATTGCCATTTCCTTTCTTCTTCCTTGTTCTCCAGGTAGACGCCTGATTTCTTCTATTTCCTTTGCTCTTCCTTGTTCTCCAGGTGGACGCCTGATTGCTATTTCCTTTCTTCTTCCTTGTTCTCCAGGTGGACGCCTGATTGCTAATTCTTCCATTGTCTTTCCTTGTTCTCCAGATGGACGCCTGATTGCCAATACTTCTTTTTCTCTTCCTTGTTCTCCAGGTGGACGCCTGATTGCTATTTCCTTTCTTCTTCCTTGTTCTCCAGGTGGACGCCTGGTTGCTAATACTTCCTTTGCTCTTCCTTGTTCTCCAGGTGGACGCCTGATTTCTTCTATTTCCTTTCTTCTTCCTTGTTCTCCAGGTGGACGCCTGATTGCTAATACTTCCTTTGCTCTTCCTTGTTCTCCAGGTGGACGCCTGATTGCTATTTCCTTTCTTCTTCCTTGTTCTCCAGGTGGACGCCTGATTTCTTCTTCAATTGCTCTTCCTTGTTCTCCAGGTAGCCGCCTGATTTCTTCTATTTCCTTTCTTCTTCCTTGTTCTCCAGGTGGACGCCTGATTGCTAATACTTCCTCTTCTCTTCCTTTTTCTCCAGGTGGACGCCTGACTTCTTCTATTTCCTCTGCTCTTCCTTGTTCTCCAGGTGGACGCCTGATTGCTAATACTTCCTTTGCTCTTCCTTGTTCTCCAGGTGGACGCCTGATTTCTTCTTCAATTGCTTTTCCTTGTTCTCCAGGTGGACGCCTGATTTCTTCTATTTCCTTTCTTCTTCCTTGTTCTCCAGGTGGACGCCTGATTGCTAATACTTCCTCTGCTCTTCCTTGTTCTCCAGGTGGACGCCTGACTTCTTCTATTTCCTCTGCTCTTCCTGAAACAAATATTATTTTTGCCCCTATTTTAAATCAAAGAAAATTTTATTAGTTTAAGGCATTGTGGTTAGTTGCGGCATTCTTGCTGAGGATGGGGGCTTCTCTTTGTCCTGTTTTACTGCCTTGGAGTGGTGGAAAAGACTGTTTTGTCCTTGTAATTGATCCTTAACCGTAGGATCCCCAACTGTTGTTTTCACTTCAAACCATTTCAATTGTAGTCATATGTCTCTCCTGACATTACTGAACCACTTTTCTATTTCAACTTTTCTCACACCCATATCTTATTTTCATCTTATTACTTCCCGCTTATCATGGCCATATTTTGCATTATGCAATCTTGAATCTTGGTAGTATATCTTGACATTCCTTTTTATTTGTTTGGAACAAAACTTACCTCAAAAGCTTTAGAAGAGTAAGATTATTAGTGACGAAACATGATGATTTTGACAATTAAGAATGAAAAGAAAAATCCAAATTTGGATGACTGTTGGAGAATGGAATAAGGAACTTATCTGATTGGAGTTACTAGCACCAATGATCAGGGTATGCATTTTGGATTAATCAGCCCAGTCTTTTAACCAATCTTCTTTTCAATTGTTTCATTTTGCTTTCCCAAAATTTCCACAACCCAATTTTACTTTTGCCAATTTTCAGTCCTTGTTCGACTTGCAGTATCTTAAAGAGTTTTCACCGCCAAACCTTCCTCATTTATTTACTTCTTAATTCCTTTTCTCCTTATGGTGCCTGCGAAAGTTTTCACCAATAAGACTCTCTCATTTTACTTTCTCTCAGCTTCCATCATCTCATGGTGCCCGTGCGGGTTTTCACCTATAAGACTCTCTCATTTTCATCGCTTTTTCTTGTTTGGACCAGAGTGTTACGAACCATCTTCATTTGCTTGACTCGGCATTTTTCTAAGATTGGTCGAAAGGTCTTTTGGTATGTGTTTGGAATGAAAGGGTATCAAAGGTTAAATAATTTTGATATGGGTTAAAATTACAACTTTTGGAATCATTTTTCTTATTGCCAATACAATTCCTGCCCCAGTTTCTTGATTGGGGTCTCTTGATGTTTCATTTTATGTACATTATGCGTATTATGAACCCTATGACCAAGCCGTGAGGCGCCTACGTATCCTCTTTGAGGAATCAGGTCAAACGTAGTTCACTTCAATAATAGTGATTTTCTATTTTTCTTTTCAATTTTTTCTTTTTTTATATTTGATTTTCATTGATTCCAAGAGAGGGTAAGAAAGAAACGAATGTGGCTCAAAGGGGAAACAAAGGGTACAATGTTTGGATAGCAGAATAAATTTCCTTTGTCATTCCAATCTTCGAAATAATGCCGAAACAAACATTTAATAACTATACCAAAGAAAAATCATGCATAATATCTCTTTACCGCATCAGAATTGATAGCCATGTCTATGCATTTTCCTTCAATATCTGTTAAACATAATGTACCATTGGACAATACTCTAGTCACAATGAATGGTCCTTGCCAATTCGGGGCAAATTTGCCCTTTGCTTCAACCTGATGTGGAAGAATACGTTTCAGCACATGTTGACCCACTTCAAACTTTCGGGGATGCACGTTTTTGTTGTATGCCCTTGCTATTCTTCTTTGATATAATTGGCCATGACATACTGCTGCCAATCATTTTTCATTAATCAAGTTTAACTGTTCCAAACGGGGTTTGACCCATTCATCATCATCAATCTTAGCCTTGGCGACGATCCGAAGGGAAGGAATCTCAACCTCTACAGGAATTACCGCCTCAGTGCCATATACCAACAAATAAGGAGTTGCTCCTACTGAAGTGCGAACAGTAGTGCGATATCCCAACGATGTAAATGGTAATTTTTCGTGCCATTGTCCTGAACCTTCTACCATTTTCCGAAGTATCTTCTTTATGTTTTTGTTGGCTGCCTCGACTGCTCCATTCGTCTTGGGCCGATATGGGGTAGAATTGCGATGTATAATCTTAAACTGTTGACATACTTCCCTCATTAAGTTACTGTTAAGATTAGCACCGTTATCTGTAATGATCACCTTTGGGATTCCGAATCGACATATGATGTTTGAGTGAACAAAATCGACCACAGCTTTCTTGGTCACTGATTTGAATGTTTTGGCCTCAACCTATTTGGTAAAATAATCAATGGCTACTAGAATGAACCTGTGCCCATTGGATGCTGCTGGCTCAATCGGTCCAATGACATCCATACCCTAAGCGACGAAGGGCCATGGTGCCGACATTGTGTGCAACTCGGATGGTGGAGAGTGAATCAAATCCCCATGTATCTGGCATTGATGACATTTGCGCACAAAACTAATACAATCTCGCTCCATGGTAAGCCAATAGTAACCAGCTCGGAGAATTTTCTTTGCCAACACATATCCGCTCATGTGGGGTCCGCAAACTCCCGAATGTACTTCAGACATGACAGCCATAGCTTGTCTAGCATCTATGCATCTTAATAATCCAGGTCTGGTGTTCTTTTATACAAAACTCCTCCACTTAAGAAGAATCCATTTGCCAATCGCCTAATGGTTCTCTTTTGATCCCCTGTGGCTTGTGCTAGATATATCCCCATTCTGATATACTCCTTGATGTCGTGGAACCATGGTTCACCATCAAATTCCTCCTCAACTATGTTGCAGTAAGCGTGCTGATCATGGACTTGAATATGCAGTGGATCCACATAAGCTTTGTTCGGATGGTGCAACATTGATGCTAGGGTAGCCAATGCATCGACAACCTCATTATGGACCCTTGGAATGTGCTTGAACTCCACTGATCGAAACCGCTGACAAGAACATTGTCGGTATGGTATGAGCTTAAGGTCTCGGGTTTCCCATTCTCCTTGAATTTGATGTACCAGAAGATCCGAATCTCCCAAGACCAAGATTTCCTGGATACCCATGTCTGCAGCTAACCTTAACCCCAAAATACAAGCTTCATACTCAGCCATATTATTGGTGCAATAAAATCGAAGTTGAGCCGTAACAGGATAGTGATGTCCAGTTTCAGAAATTTTACAGCTCTTATCCCGACTCCTTTTATGTTAGCAGCCCCATCAAAGAAAAGCTTACAGCCGGATTTTTCAATTTGCTCCATCTCATCGATATGCATTATTTCTTCATCTGGAAAATAAGTCTTCAAGGGCTCGTACTCTTCGTCGACTGGGTTTTCGGCCAAATGATCGGCCAATGCTTGTGCTTTCATTGCAGTCTGAGTCACATAGACAATGTCAAATTCTGTGAGCAATATCTGCCACTTTGCAAGTCTCCCTGTTGGCATAGGCTTTTGAAAAATTTATTTCAACGGATCCAGACGCGAAATAAGGTAAGTAGTGTAGGATGACAAATAGTGTTTCAATTTCTGAGCTACCCAAGTTAGGGCGCAACATGTCTTTTCCAGATGAGTATACTTAACCTCATAAGCTGTGAATTTCTTGCTAAGGTAGTAGATGGCCTGTTCCTTTCTGTCGGTGGGGTCATGTTGCCCCAATACACAACCAAATGAATTTTCCAAGACCGTCAAGTAAAGAATCAGAGGTCTTCCTGGCTCTGGCGGGACCGGCACGGGTGGGTTTGACAAGTATCCTTTTATTTTATCAAACGCTTCTTGACACTCATCAGTCCATTTGACCGCAACATCCTTTTTCAACAATTTGAAAATAGGCTCACAGGTTGTCGTGAGCTGAGCAATAAACCTGCTGATGTAATTCAACATCCCCAACAAACTCATTACTTCAGTTTTGTTCCTTGGAGGTGGCAATTCTTGGATGGCTTTGATCTTTGATGGGTCTAACTCGATGTCTCGCCGACTGACTATGAACCCAACAACTTTCCAGATGGAACACCAAATGCGCATTTGGCAGGGTTAAGCTTGAGGTTGTACCTGCGAAGTCTTAAGAAGAATTTCCTCAAGTCCCCAACGTGGTCGGCCTGATGCTTTGACTTTATGATCACATCGTCCACGTATACCTCAATCTCTTTATGTATCATATCATGAAACACCGTGGTCATTGCTCTCATGTAAGTTGCCCCGGCGTTCTTTAAACCAAATGGCATTACCCGGTAGCAATAAGTTCCCCATGGTGTGATGAATGCCGTCTTTTCTGCATCTTCTTCATCCATTAGAATTTGATGATACCCAGCATAACATTCCACAAAAGATCCTATCTCATGCTTAGCACAATTATCGATCAAAATATGGATATTGGGTAATGGGAAGTTATCCTTCGGACTTGCTTTGTTGAGATTGCGGTAATCGACGCATACTCTAATCTTGCCGTCTTTCTTTGGCACAGGAACGACATTAGCCAACCAAACAGGATATCGAGTGACTCGAATGACCTTTGCCTCCATCTGTTTGGTGATTTCTTCTTTAATTCTCATACTCATATCAGGCTTGAACTTTCTCAATTTTTGCTTGACAGAAGGCACCATTGGATCAGTGGGCAATTTGTGAACCACTAAATCAGTGCTCAAACCTGGCATGTCGTCATATGACCATGCAAAAACATCTTTGAATTCGATGAGCATTTTAATTAACTCTTCTCGGATCTTTGGTTCAAGGTGAACACTTATTTTAGTTTCTCGGATATTATTCGTGTCCTCTATATCGATGTCTTTAGTATCACTCAGATTAGGTTTGGGTTTTTCTTCAAAATGAATTAACTCTTTACTAATCTCTTCGAAAGCCTCATCCTCATCATATTCTGACTCATAATCACAATATACTTCTTGAGTTATTATTTCGGAACCAGATTGATTTTTAAGACTGGGCTGAGGATTCCTCATGCATGCCATATCACTAGAGCCAGCGTAAAAAGAACTGTACAGAAAAAGAAGAAAAAGAAAAGAAAACTATCAGGAATGATAATGAAAGGGAAACTGTATTTTATTGGATGATGAAAGATAACAAGGTTTGCACACTTCAAACAAACTGTAAGATAAACATTGGGATTACTACCTTGAGGTAACCCAAACAAACTGAAGGAAAATCAAAATAAACTACCAAGACTCCTTTCGAATGGGGACAGGAGTGGCTTTCCAATTATTAAGCCTTGTCTCTGACCCAACGAATTGAACTTCTGCGTTGCTAGAACCTTCACCGTTTTCCACCATATTCACATCGTCAAACAACTTTTCAAATCTTTCAATTAATTTCTCCTCAGGATTAATCATGGATTTAGGAGTTGTTGTTATTGAGTGCTTCCTGGTACCGGACTTGACAAAAGATTTTGATAGATATGGGACTGGCTTTGGAAGGACCCATGCCTTCTGTTTTGGCTTCTTGTCTTTTCTCACGTCTATGACAGTGGGTACGAATCCCAAACATAAAGTTCCCTAGTTCTTGGGGAGAGATACTGGTTGTATAATTCCTTGCAAAGGTGAGCCCAAACCTTTGCCGGGTATAAAACCATTCTTCAACATTTCGTAGGCTACCATGATTGATGCAGAGGTTATCTTTGGATTCGGAATGTATTTCCCCTCTGGAATTTTCTCTACCAACATTGTGTCAGAAACCTGGTAAACCCATGGTCCTTGGTCATTTTCTATTCCTTCGACCGGTACAATGGCACTGCTGGGAGCATTTAAACTGTCTTCCCCATGCACAACTATTTCTTGCTTATCCCATTCAAAATGGTGCAGTGTTGATGGAGTGTTGATGGGACTGCTTTAGCAGCATGTATCCATGGTCGACCCAACAGTAAATTATAAGAAACAACTATATCCAACACCTGAAACTCCATTGTGAATTTAACTGGCCCTATTGTCAGTTCCAGCACTATGTCGCCAAATGAATCTCTGCTTCCACCGTCAAACCCCCGTATGCAAATACTATTTTTCTAAATCCTCTCCTCTTTTATTTTCAATTTGCTCAGAGTGGAAAGAGGGTAGATGTTTGCGCTTGACCCGTTGTCAACCAACACCCGGGACACTACGGAGTTTTCACATTTTAAGGTGAGGTAAAGAGCTCTGTTGTGCTCAGTACCTTCCACAGGAAGTTCATCATCAGAAAATGTGATTCTGTTTGCCTCAAAGATTTTGTTGGCTATCTTCTCCAAGTGATTCACGGAGATTTTATCAGGAACGTGTGCCTCATTCAAAATCTTCATTAATGCTTGACGGTGCTCGTCTGAATGGATCAACAGTGATAATAATGAAATTTGAGCGGGTGTCTTTTTCAATTGTTCCATGATAGAATAGTCATGGAGCTTTATTTTTCTCAAGAATTCTTCTGCTTCGTCTTCCGTCACAGCTTTCTTCATTGGCATTGGATTATTTTTAGTTTTTCTTAATTTTTTGGGAATAAAACATCTTCCCGAACGAGTCAAGCCTTTCACCTCACAGACTTCTTCCTTGACTTCTTTTCCTTTGTACATTACCGTCACCCGTTCATAATTCCATGGAATGGCCTTGTTGTTGTTCACTGGTAACTGAGTTACTGGCTTGATAATAACCCGATCTACACGGGCTCCTTCCACGACTACAATGGGTTTGCTGGCGACCCCTGGTACAATCACTTTTAATCCTTCCTGCTTTGTAGCAACTTTGCTTGAAGATCCCTTTACAATTACCACAGATGGCTCATCACCATTTTTGTTCTGCTCAGGTACCGACTTCTCTTCCATTAACTGTTCATCTGGATTGGCTTCATGAGACCGAATCATCATGACGGTTTGTGATGGCTTCTTTGTTTCTCCATCAGCCCGTACTATTTCTATCATATTGGCCTCCTGATGAGCTGGCATTGGATTTCTGTTGATGTTGGGAGCTTCGGGGGTTTGAACTTCAATTTTATTAGTATCAATCAGCTCTTGTATTGCATTCTTTAAATGCCAGCATTTTTCTGTATCATGGCCTGGTGTACCAGAACAATACTCACAGCTAATGGTGTAGTCCAGATTCTTTGGAGGAGGATTGGGTAGCTTGAATTGTATTGGCCTTAGCATATCTAGCTGTCTCAACCTATGGAACAGACTAGTGTAGGACTCTCCCAATGGAGTGAAGGTTTTCCTTTTCTGTCCCCTTTCACCCCTGAATACTGGACTAGGCCTGAAACCTGGTCCGGAGTAGGCTCGCGGATAAGGGTAGGTACTTGGTATGACAGGAGCACGCCAATTGGCGTGGGCAGGTGGCTGATTGTATGCTTGTGCATGGTTAATGGAAAAATGAGGTTCCGAAGGGTGATAGTAGTGTTGGGGTGAATTGTGGTGGTAAGTTGATTGGTGGGGTCGATGTTGATTGTAGTAAGGAGGTGAACCTCTGGATCCCGACCAAGTTCCTGAATCAACCATCGCCGTTTCCTCTCTTTTCTTTTTTCCAATCCCTCCTACTCTGCCTTGAATAGCTTGAGCAGTTGCCTTAATAGCCAAATAACTCATGATTTTATTCGTCTTGAGGCCTTCTTCCACCATACCTCCCATCTTCACTACTTCATTGAATGATTTTCCTATCGCCGAAACCAAATGGGCATAGTAAGTTGGTTCCAAGGCTTGAAGGAAGTAGTCTACCATTTCACTCTCCTTCATAGGAGGATCCACCCTTGCTGCCTGTTCCCTCCACCAGAAACCATACTCTCTAAAGCTCTCATTGTGCTTTTTCTCGAATTTTGTCAGGGATAGTCGATCTGGGATAATTTCTAGATTGTATTGGAAGTGATACGCAAATGCCTGTGCTAGGTCATCCCAGGTGTACCATCTCCCATGGTCCTGGCGAGTATACCACTCTAGAGCTGATCCGCTCAAGCTTTGACTGAAATAAGCCATTAGCAATTCGTCCTTTCCCCCAGCTCCTCGCATCTTGCTGCAGAAACCCCTTAAGTGGGCTACTGGATCACCATGACCGTTGTATAGGTCAAATTTGGGCATCTTAAAACCAATTGGTAATTGCACATTTGGGAATAAGCATAAGTCCTTGTAAGCCACACTGACCTGTCCTCCCAACCCTCGCATGTCTCGGAACGATTGTTTTAAGATTTTGACCTTCCTGAACATCTCTTCTTGTTCAGCATTTTTGACTGGCTTGTCAATTTCAGTTGGGAGGTCAAGACGGGGAGTAAATGAATGGATTTCGGAGGCTTTGAAAGTAGGCTCCGAGGGGGTAGTATTGGTTGTCATGGGCCTGGAATGTAGGCTCACTAGGAGATTTGTGGAGTGTAGCTGTGGGAGGTGCCACAAAGACAGGAGTTGCTAGTGGAGGAGGGTATGGAACGGGTTTAAGAGGTGGAGACTGCGGTGTCTGAGAGGTGGTGCCTCGGTAGTGTTGGTAGATGGGGAAATTTAGGGATAGTTCAGTGGTAGGATTATCCTGAGTTTGGGCTAGTGATGGAGCAGGGTTAGCTGGGTAAGATGGGGGTGATTGCCCTGTAGACCAAGCCCGGTACATCTCAGCCATTTGCTGTTTGAGTTTAAGCATCTCTTCTTTCATTTTACCGACGTCCATCTCCTCTATCTCAATACCTGTGTCGACATCCGGGATAGACATACTTTCGGGTATTGGTCCTTTTGATCTCGTGTGATAATGATAATATGCCAATATACTCTTAGAGAAACTAACTGCTTGAATTCTGAAAATGAGCAAACTTGTTAGTTTTGAGAGTTTAACACATATATAATTACACGTTGAGATGCAATGCTCCTAGACAAATAATCCTTTTCTATTATGCATTTGCTCGGTTGCTTGTGTCATCCCAGCTTTCTTGACCTTTTTATTGTTACTCACTCTTATTTTATTCTTTTATCATTGTGGTCGAATCTTATAGAGATTGCCTACGTATCATGCCCCCGCATGAATCAGACCTTGCGTAGTTCGGATGTATGGCAAACACTTTTATTTATTCTTGAAATAATACAAAGATGGAACAGACATTACATTTGGAAAACATTATACGAAAATGGTTTAAAAACTCGACACACACCCAAATCAAATAAAAGACACAACTCTTAACGTCTCTGAACATGCTCCACTTTCCACTTTTGTTGTCAATCATTGGATTATCTGCTCAATGTGGGGCTTGACCTGGATGACCTCCCAGCATACGATACATTCTTTCTAACTCCATTGCCAGATGACGGGAAAAAATAGGTGCATGCTCTATAAACCTTTCATAATTCATCCCTTGGCAGTTCACATAACTTTGAGATGTGTAAACCGCTAAATCATGGATTTGTGCCCTGAAGTCTTGGAGACGTTGGTCTTGGTTTTGCAGTTGCTGTTGGCGAGTGGTGGCTATATCTCTGATACGGTCTTCACGATCTAAAGCTGACTCTAATTGAGCTCGGAGTCTGGCCTGATCGAGTCTTGCCTGTGCTCTTTCTCTGTCAATGTCTGCGTGCTGATGTTCTCTGTTGTATCTTCTCGCTTCTTCCAGTTGATTGGTCTTCTGAATGTATCCAATGGTCTTTCTCCTTCTTGAACTGTGCCCTGTTTTCTTCGGATTGCCTTACTTGGCATTCCTTATTAGATCTGGCCTCTTCGTTTAATTGTTGGATTCTTTCTTTAGCTTTGCTCAACGCCTTTTCGGTTTTTGCCAAAATGGAATCACAATCTTGCATTTTTTCCAAAAGATTGGCGATGACTTTTTGATCCTTCCAACTCCTCATTGGTGTTTCAGAAGCTTTCTTCATTTTTTGAAATTGAGCGTGAAGATTTTTATTCTCACAAGCTAGACTCTTCTTCTCGCCTTCGGCTTCTTGTGCTTGCAAATCTTTCTCCAAACTGAGGCTCCTCAGATTTTCCTTTAGGGAATGGATAGTTGCTTTGTACCCCTTTTCCTTTTCTCCCCAAATCAGCCGCTCTTGGATTTTATCGTTTAAGGTTTGAACATGGGGTCTTTTTGTTGGCCTTCTTAGATCGGGTTCTGGTGCATCATCCACGCGGGACCGTTTCTCAAACCACCTTGCATATCCTGGATTTATCTCACCCTTTGTAGTGTCTGGAACTTGAGTATCATCTTTCAAGTATCGACATCCATTCCACATCTGCTGAATTAAAGCCTCGGGAAGAGTGGCTTCAGGGTGTAACTCGATTACTTGCATACTCAAATCTTCATCATCAGGAACCACCTGGTATCTCCCTAGTTGTCTTAGAACTCTCTGTGGCGCATATGGCTGGATGCTTCTCAATCCCAATAGTAGCAAATAACATTTCAAGGTTGACATGTGTATCACTTCCTTTACCGGGAGCCATCCCAAAGTCCACTCAATTTGATTCGCCGTTAAAGCCCTTAGATGAGATACCCAGGCTTCTATCCCTTCTGGAGACTTATAATCTTTTATTCTTTCCTCATAACTCTCGATGAAATTATCATTGCTTGGACCATACTGTATGATCTTGGGCTGATGTTGGAGATGTTCAATCATCCACATTTGCAACAAAATTTTGCATCCTTCGAAGACCTTTGCCCCTGATTTACATAAAGTCAACGCCCGATAAATGTCTGAGAGAATGATCGGGGCAAGGGTGTGATTCTCTTTGGTAGTGAGGACCTGTACGACTTTCGCTGTGCGAATATCAATTGTTCGTTCTTTGTTTGGGAAAACCATGATTCCCAGAAAAGACACCATGAAAGCGAAGCGTCGGTGAATTTGCCAGGTGTCTTTGTTCTGTTTGTTAGTAAGGCCCTTTTCATGAATTTCAAACCCGTCCGGCTTTCCGAATCTTGAATATAGGAAGTTGAAAGAACAACACCCGTTGACAACATTGCTTTTTCTGATTTGATTACTGATGTTTAGAAGACCAAAGAATCGATGCACCGAGGGAGCCTTTGTGAATATCAGATTTTGATTTCTTAGATCTCCGTCAAAACCAGCATATCCAGCTATCTCTTCTAATGTAGGAGTAAGCTCGAAATCAGAGAAACGAAAGACATTGTGAACAGGGTCCCAAAAAGTTACTAACGCCGCAATCAAATCATCACGTGGTTTAACTTTCATAATATCTGTGAGAGTTCCCAAATGCTTAATGACCCATTTTTGACCATCTTCGTCTAACTCATACCACCACATCTGAAGCCGAAATAGAAACTCGTCTGCATTTGCGGACGGTGGGTTTTGTGTGGTGCTCATTTTGTATCTGAAATTAATTTTAACAAAATCAAGACTCATTTTGAAAACAGACACTAAAAAAAATCATTTTTTTATCTATTTATTTAACACTTCTTATTTTTTTTTCAAAACTTATATATATATATATATATATATATATATATATATATATATATATATATATATATATATATATATATATATATATATATATATATATATATATATATATATATATATATATATATATTTTTTTAAAAAACATTTTATTTCTCGGCTCTCGCAATGATTTTTTTTTCAATTAAGCTGGTCAACAAGCAAATCCGAGGCAAATGAATGCACAAGTAGCAAGTAGGATGCATTAGAATGGTCTTTTCATTTCGGGTTCACCTGTCCTAGACAGATCCAACCCCTGTGTTGAGTCTCCAAGGTCAAATGTACATGATGCAAAAATACGTTCCTACTAGGGATCCGGTACGAGGCTGAGTTATTCTAAGTGAAAAACCTGAGGCATATTGTTCTAAACCTGGCTTACCCAAGTGGACAGCTTGAGCCGAAGTGGGGGCAACGTACCGGGAGCACGAAAGTCTACCCGGCCTAGTTACTTGTCCCAACTTCGTCTTATTTGGTATGACCTTTAACAGAAAGGTGGGCCACGCGCACGTGTGCACCATAAATTCAGAAGACTCAGAAAGAAGGAGGGTTTCGTAGCAGTTTTATATACACAATTCAAATAATATTAAAGCGGTAAAAAGCAACATTTAGCATATTAAGCATAAACAATGTAAAAATCAGATAATAAATAAAGCCAACTATAACAGTTATTTTAAGCTCGAATTCTTAAACCCTGAACCAGTGGTTCTGGGTTAAACTTTTGTCCCCAGCAGAGTCGTCAGAGCTGTCACACCTCCTTTTTCCGCTCTCGCGGGGTGCGAAGGAGTTTTTCTCCAATTAAAGGACAGTCGAAATGA
The DNA here is from genome assembly GCF_000715075.1 of Nicotiana tabacum. Taxonomy (NCBI): domain Eukaryota; kingdom Viridiplantae; phylum Streptophyta; class Magnoliopsida; order Solanales; family Solanaceae; genus Nicotiana; species Nicotiana tabacum. Next base: position 14,288,798 of record NC_134095.1, read on the forward strand.
GATTTGTTTATTTATTTCAGAGTCACCACCTGGGAATTTTAAGGCGTCCCAAGTCACCGGTTTTAATCCCGAATCGAGGAGAACATGACTCTGTTTGTCATTCTGCGAACCAGAAATCCGAGTAAGGAATTCTGTTAATCCGGGAGAAGGTGTTAGGCATTCCCCAATTCCGTGGTTCTAACACGGTCGCTCAACCATTTTTATATTTGGCTTAATTATCTTGATTTACTAAATACATTTTTTTCTTGTTGCCCGATTTTATTACCGCTTTTGTTTAGATTGTTTACAATTATATAAACGAATCACGCGTACGTATATTCGTATTATATACCTTTTATAAATGTAGAGAATCATGCCACGCATACGTGTACACAAAAGGATTGATAATATTTTTATATTTTTATTATAAAAAAAATTTGATGTTCGAAATTGTGTTTAAAATAAAATTAAGAACATTCGTCCTTCTTGTATGATTAAGTAGTGAACCGCACATCTCGGGTTTTATGAAATTAATTTAATATCCTCCGACGAATCTCTTTTTATTAAAATTTTGGCTCAAAGTTGCGCGAACGCATAATCCGAACTGCCTTAAAAATGTAATTAGGCCACGCGAATGTATCCCTAATTTTACAAAATATTCTTGATGGTAACATAAAATTCTCTACAAATTGTTTATTACATCCATCTATTTTTAAATATGAAAGTCATGGGAAATCGCTGATTTGGACTTCTTCAAATTTCTTGAAAAGAATTCAAAATTTATTGGGTGTTGATCACAGGTTATATTTTAATGTGCGAATTGTATACCTCAAAACTATTTAAAATAATGATACGGAGAAATAAATAACGTGCAACTAAGTTTACCAGTTTTATTCGTGAATACAGTATCCGTATTTTGTTTATGTATTTTTAGTTCTTGGTAATTATATGCACAATTTATTTGTTATTTTTCTTAGGCCTAAGACTAAGTGTATACATTTGAAAATTTACCAAAATTAAACGAATCATGTGTGAGAACTAAGAAAATTTATTTAATAAGCAAACTAAAAAAAAAAACAAGGAAGAGTTTTCCTTATTCTATTTGGAGCAAACGCTATTTTATACATTTCGACTTAAAATGTTACAATTCGTATTTATAAATCCCACCTCCTTCTTATCAACTTGTTTTTAATCCAAAGTTATAACCATTTGATTAATTTTGCTTACGATGATTGAGTTAGGGATAGATATAATCAAACCAATTCTTATTCTCGGCCTATGCGAGCTATTTGCAAACATTAACTCTACACTTTGTAAAAATTATTGACATTATTAAAGTAATTGGGCTATTTGGTTATAAAAAAAAAACTAATCTATAAATTGATTTAATAAGATGACATTACATGTAATGTAGTTGTACATATGAACCATTCATGACATTCCAACATCGTAAACGTAACGGATTAATTCACCTTTCCACTATGGTTATACACATAACAGTTATTATACCATATACGAACAAAATACAACTAACATCATTCAATCAACAACAAAATTGGATATTTGACAAAATAGGCTAGTAATGTAGTTTCTTGATATTTCCATACTATTCTATACTTAGCTAACACCATCACAAGATTTAACTAATGGCCAACTTTCTGCCATGTTCCCTATCTCGACAATTCAAACAATAAATATCATTACTAAACTTCAAAATAAATAAGATTATCGTAGAAATTACTACTTCATAAGGTTAATTGGCTAATAGTTTATCATATCAAGTATAATACTATACTAACCAACTAAAACAAAACTGAAACTTAAACTAGTAAATCTAATGAGTAGAAGACATAATTGTAATTCCAAACTGCATTTTACTTGCAATGTTGAAGCTTTTTATGACATGAGTTTACAGATATGTACCTGAAGATGAGGGTAAAAGAGGTAAATTTCAGCAATAGCAGCAGCAAAAAAAACCAACAGAATACACCAATGTTTCAGCAGATTTGAACAACAAACAGGACCCGTGGAACCCAGATGCACAATAGCAAGACTTCTTTAAAAAAAAATTCAGATTTTAAATCAAACAGTATCAACAAACAAACCCTGGACAGACTCAAGGAAACAATGTTTCTGATTTTCTTTCCTTCTTCTATATCTGTTTCAGATTCTGTGTGTGTGTGAGTGTTCTCTTTTTCTGTTTCTTTTTTTTGTTTAGTTCCCTTCTCTTTTCAGATTTTTTGTTCTTGATCTCTCCCTCTTCTTCTCTCCGATCTCTCCTCTTAAATCAGTCCCAACCCCCTTTTATATACAACTTATTATCCTCTCTTTAGACCACTGCCCGGACCCCCCTTTGTTATTTAAGGCAGATTTTTCCCTTAAAATCTGCTACTAAACTGCTTTTTCTTAGTTAATCAGCACTAAGAATACCTTTTCCCTTATTTTCAGCACTCCCTATTCCCTTTTGTTCCCCATTAGGATTAATTAATATCTCAATGATAAAGCACTAGCAATAAAGTGTTATACTGATTGTTTTATTCCCCAAACACCCCTGAAAATCCCTTAATACTACTGCCCCTACCAATAACAGCAAATTTGGACTGAATCCTAACTCAAAATGCAACCTTCTAATCCAATTATATCTAACCAACATTCGTAAAACTGAATTCAAACCCAACATCACATTAACATCACACAGAACTCAACAGAACAATTTAATCTGAATTTGAAAATCGAACAAAAATCAAACAAATGCAGGAGCATTGTCAGTATATTGACAATGCCCTGAAACTAACTGCCCAGAAATCAACATACACAGCATCCATTTGACGAGCTTATTAACTTTCAAACAAGAACGATTTAATTGACGAGTACTAATCAACTGACTATCTACAGTGATTGTCAATCAACAATTTGTAAATAGATAAACAGGTTGTTACAATTAGCATTAACGGAAACAAGAATTATCAAAACAACTAATCGACGAACTTAATTGAGTCGATTATACACATTGTAAACAATCACAACAAACAGAGACAATGCTATAATTTGATTAGATAAACGGGTATGATACAGAATCAAATAAACAAATAGGAAATTTACACAGACTACTGAAACAAGCAACAATATACACATAGGATACAAAAAAAAGTAGGAAAAATACCTCTGAATCTTCAAATTTATACGGACACAGGCTCAACTTGGATTCGGACTTTTTGAGGCTGAACAGACTTTATTCGAAGTATTCTCAATTGAGAATACCTCGATTAAAGTCTCTTAGACCTCAATCCCTCATTTAATTTGGGCAATCTCCACGATTTGAATTTTTTAGGGGTTTTGATTCTCAGATTTAGGGTTCGACCAATTCTGGGCAGATTTGAAGGGAACTAAAGATGACTTAGGGGTGAGGGAGGCCTAGGGGTCATTTGGTGTGAAGTTGAGACGGATCTGGGTGGGTTCATGTTTGGCTCGAATCTTCAAATGAAGATTCGAGAAGCTCTGAGATGATTCGAGCCAAACGGTTTGGAGATCCGTGTTGGGGGTGGCTGGAAGGTTACTGGGTGTTGCTTTGGTGGTCATCGGAGATGGTCGTGTCCTCAGGTCCACCTTCGATTTAAAATTCGACGAGCTAGGGCCTGATTCGATAGGAGTTATGGTGGTAGTTGGGAAGAGGAGGTCAAGGGGGTTCAGGGGAGTCAAGGTGGTGACTGGAGGCGTTGTTGCCGCCGGGTTTCAGGCGAGGGGGAGTTAGGGCGGCTAGGGTTTTGGGGGTATCGTCTGAAGAAAATGATGAACAGGAGAGGGAGGGGGTTATTTGGTTTGGGGGTGGGGCAAGGATTTGGGCTTTTATAGGGGTGGGGTGGATTGATCTTGACCATCGGATCAAACATGATCAACGGTCTGGATCAACTCACTTAACCAAACGATGTCGTTTGATTTAAGTTGGGGGAAAGGGTTGGCCCGGGGATGAAGTGGATCGGGTCTGGGTGAGTTCTTGAGGCCGTCGGATCAAGATGGATGAACGGTTCAGATCTGGTTGCCTAAAACGCCGTCGTTTCATTTATGTAGGGGCTGAACTAGACCGTTTGATTGAAATGAATCAACGGCCCAGATTCGAGACTCAGAAACGACGTCGTTCGAGTCTTGTATGGGACTGTTTGAAATGGACCGGGTCTTTTGAGTGTTTGGGCCTGATTTTTGTTTAAAAATTCTTGGCCCAAATCCGTTTTTTCCTATTATTTTCCACTCTTTTCATTTTCTAATTTTATTCCTAATTATTAAATTCCTAATTTTAATTATAAAAACAAAATTAACCTTACAAAATATTAATCACCCTTTAACAACCATTAACACACAAGACAAAACATTAATCACACAATGACACATTTAAATGAAAAATAAGATAAATGCATATTTTTGTGATTTATTTTTTAGTTAACTCTTAAATGCATAATTAAAACCTAGATATGCATGCAACATGTATTTTTATTTTATTTTTTTCATTTAACTATAACAAAGTAAACATTTACGGACAAAACACAAATAATTAATAAATGCCACATAAATTCTAAAAATTGCACACTAAGAGAATTTTGTTTTATTTTGGAGTAGTTTTCGTGAGGCAAAAATCACGTGCTCACAGCTGCCCCTCTTTGTGCGGAAACTCGAAGAGTTTTCGTGCAAAGATAAAGTTAGCGGATACGAGCGATTTTTGCCTGTTCGAATACTCCGTAGGAAGCATTTTTTGAAAGTTTTGACCGAACCTCTGCTTCAAAGGTTTCCTACATATCCTTGGGTATAAAGGAATCAGGTCAATGTAGTTCGGGAATTTTTGGTAGCTGGGACTACCATGGGACTGATGTTACTGTTGTTGCGTGTTGCTTTTACTGCTTGCTGACCTCCTTATTACACCCTGCTTAAAGAAAACAAAAAGCTAAACTAAACCATGAGTTACAAAATCTTATCTAGATCATGCCCTTGCGTTTCTTGTTGCTTTGATGTCTTGGTGACTCTTTGGTATCCTTTGCTTCTGGTTTGTCTCGTATTCTCCTTTGACTACCGATCTCGCACTGCTTTTTTCTTTCGCATTGTTTTTTTTTCATTGTGTCTTGTACTTCCTTCCTCTGTTTGGGACTTTTGTTGTTTTCCGCTGGGGATTTGGTTGGATTCCTCTGCTTTATTGACTTTAAGTGCACTCCTCTATTATATGAGCGGGCTCTTGACTTCAACCAGTAATGTCAAAAATAAATTGTCATTCTGTTCTTCAGGTGGGCGCCTGATTGCTGATACTTCAATTGTATTCCCTTATTCTCTAGGTGGGCGCCTGATTGCTGATACTTCAATTGTATTCCCTTATTCTCCAGGTGGGCTCCTGATTGCTGATACTTCAACTGTATTCCCTTTTTCTCCAGGTGGGCTCCTGATTGCTGATACTTCAACTGTATTCCCTTATTCTCCAGGTGGGCTCCTGATTGCTGATACTTCTTTTGCTCTTCCTTGTTCTCCAGGTGGACGCCTGATTGCTAATACTTCCTTTACTTTTCCTTGTTCTCTAGGTGGACGCCTGATTGCTAATACTTCCATTTTTCTTCCTTGTTCTCCAGGTGGACGCCTGATTTCTATTTCCTTTCTTCTTCCTTGTTCTCCAGGTGGACGCCTGATTTCTTCTATTTCCTTTGCTCTTCCTTGTTCTCCAGGTGGACGCCTGATTGCCATTTCCTTTCTTCTTCCTTGTTCTCCAGGTGGACGCCTGATTTCTTCTATTTCCTTTGCTCTTCCTTGTTCTCCAGGTGGATGCCTGATTGCTATTTCCTTTCTTCTTCCTTGTTCTCCAGGTGGACGCCTGATTGCTAATTCTTCCATTGTCTTTCCTTGTTCTCCAAGTGGACGCCTGATTGCTATTTCCTTTCTTCTTCCTTGTTCTCCAGGTGGACGCCTGATTGCTAATACTTCCTTTGCTCTTCCTTGTTCTCCAGGTGGACGCCTGATTGCTATTTCCTTTCTTCTTCCTTGTTCTCCAGGTGGACGCCTGATTTCTTCTTCAATTGCTCTTCCTTGTTCTCCAGGTGGACGCCTGATTTCTTCTATTTCCTTTCTTCTTCCTTGTTCTCCAGGTGGACGCCTGATTGCTAATACTTCCTTTGCTCTTCCTTGTTCTCCAGGTGGACGCCTGACTTCTTCTATTTCCTCTGCTCTTCCTTGTTCTCCAGGTGGACGCCTGATTGCTATTTCCTTTCTTTTTCCTTGTTCTCCAGGTGGACGCCTGATTTCTTCTTCAATTGCTTTTCCTTGTTCTCCAGGTGGACGCCTGATTTCTTCTATTTCCTTCCTTCTTCCTTGTTCTCCAGGTGGACGCCTGATTGCTAATACTTCCTCTGCTCTTCCTTGTTCTCCCGGTGGACGTCTGACTTCTTCTATTTCCTCTGCACTCCCTGAAACAAATATTATTTTTGTCCCTGTTTTAAATCAAAGAAAATTTTATTAGTTTAAGGCATTGTGGTTAGTTGCGGCATTCTTGCTGAGGGTGGGGGCTTCTCTTTGTCCTGTTTTACTGCCTTGGAGTGGTAGAAAAGACTATTTTGTCCTTGTAATTGATCCTTAACCGTAGGATCCCCAACTGCTGTTTTCACTTCAAACCCTTTCAATTGTACTCATATGTCTCTCCTGACATTACTGAACCACTTTTCTGTTTCAACTTTTCTCACACCTATATCTTATTTTCATCTTATTACTTCCCGCTTATCATGGCCATATTTTGCATTATGCAATCTTGAATCTTGGTAGTATACCTTGACATTCCTTTTTATTTGTTTGGAACAAAACTTACCTCAAAAGCTTTAGAAGAGTAAGATTATTAGTGACGAAACATGACGATTTTGACAATTAAGAATGAAAAGAAAAATCCAAATTTGGATGACTGTTGGAGAATGGAATAAGGAACTTATCTGATTGGAGTTACTGGCACCAATGATCTGGGTATGCATTTTGGATTAATCAGCCCAGTCTTTTAACCAATCTTCTTTTCAATTGTTTCATTTTGCTTTCCCAAAATTTCTACAACCCAATTTTACTTTTGCCAATTTTCAGTCCTTGTTCGACTTGCAGTATCTTAAAGAGTTTTCACCGCCAAACCTTCCTCATTTATTTACTTATTAATTCCTTTTTGCCTTATGGTGCCTGCGAAGGTTTTCACCAATAAGACTCTCTCATTTTACTTTCTCTCAGCTTCCGTCGTCTCATGGTGCCCGTGCGGGTTTTCACCTATAAGACTCTCTCATTTTCATCGCTTTTTCTTGTTTGGACCAGAGTGTTATGAACCATCTTCATTTGATTGACTCGGCATTTTTCTAAAATTGGCCGAAAGGTCTTTTGGTATGTGTTTGGAATGAAAGGGTATCAAAGGTTAAATAATTTTGATATGGGTTAAAATTACAACTTTTGGAATCATTTTTCTTATTGCCAATATAATACCTGCCCCAGTTTCTTGATTGGGGTCTCTTGATGTTTCATTTTATGTACATTATGCGTATTATGCACCCTATGACCGAGCTGTGAGGCACCTATGTATCCTCTTTGAGGAATCAGGTCAAACGTAGTTCACTTCAATAATAGTGATTTTCTATTTTTCTTTTCTTTTTTTTCTTTTATTTTTATATTTGATTTTCATTGATTCCAAGAGAGGGTAAGAAAGAAACGAATGTGGCTCAAAGGGGAAACAAAGGGTATAGTGTTTGGATAGCAGAATAAATTGCCTTTGTCATTCCAATCTTCGAAATAATGCCGAAACAAACATTTAATAACTATACCAAAGAAAAATCATGCATAATATCTCTTTACCGCATAAGAATTGATAGCCATGTCTATGCATTTTCCTTCAATATCTGTTAAACATAATGCACCATTGGACAATACTCTGGTCACAATGAATGGTCCTTGCCAATTCGGGGCAAATTTGCCCTTTGCTTCAACCTGATGTGGAAGAATACGTTTCAGCACATGTTGACCCACTTCAAACTTTCGGGGACGCACCTTTTTGTTGTATGCCCTTGCTATTCTTCTTTGATATAATTGGCCATGACATACTGCTGCCAATCGTTTTTCATCAATCAAGTTTAACTGTTCCAAACGGGTTTTGACCCATTCATCATCATCAATCTTAGCCTCGGCGACGATCCGAAGGGAAGGAATCTCAACCTCTGCAGGAATTACCGCCTCAGTGCCATATACCAACAAATAAGGAGTTGCTCCTACTGAACTGCAAACAGTAGTGCGATATCCCAACAATGCAAATGGTAATTTTCCGTGCTATTGTCTTGAACCTTCTACCATTTTCCGAAGTATCTTCTTTATGTTTTTGTTGGCTGCCTCGACTGCTCCATTCGCCTTGGGCCGATATGGGGTAGAATTGCGATGTATAATCTTAAACTGTTGACATACTTCCCTCATTAAGTTACTGTTAAGATTAGCACCGTTATCTGTAATGATCACCTTTGGGATTCCGAATCGACATATGATGTTTGAGTGAACAAAATCGACCACAGCTTTCTTGGTCACTGATTTGAATGTTTTGGCCTCAACCCATTTGGTAAAATAATCAATGGCTACTAGAATGAACCTGTGCCCATTGGATGCTGCTGGCTCAATCGGTCCAATGACATCCATACCCCAAGCGATGAAGGGCCATGGTGCCGACATTGTGTGCAACTCGGATGGTGGAGAGTGAATCAAATCCCCGTGTATCTGGCATTGATGACATTTGCGCACAAAACTGATACAATCTCGCTCCATGGTAAGCCAATAGTAACCAGCTCGGAGAATTTTCTTTGCCAACACATATCCGCTCATGTGGGGTCCGCAAACTCCCGAATGTACTTCAGACATGACAGCCATAGCTTGTCTAGCATCTATGAATCTTAATAATCCAAGGTCTGGTGTTCTTTTATACAAAACTCCTCCAATTAAGAAGAATCCATTTGCCAATCGCCTAATGGTTCTCTTTTGATCCCCTGTGGCTTGTGCTGGATATATCCCCATTCTTATATACTTCTTGATGTCGTGGAACCATGGTTCACCATCAAATTCCTCCTCAACCATGTTGCAGTAAGCGTGCTGATCGTGGACTTGAATATGCAGTGGATCCACATAAGCTTTGTCCGGATGGTGCAACATTGATGCCAGGGTAGCCAATGCATCGGCAACCTTATTATGGATCCTTGGAATATGTCGGAACTCCACTGATTGAAACCGCTGACAAAGATCATGCAGACATTGTCGGTATGGTATGAGCTTAAGGTCTCGTGTTTCCCATTCTCCTTGAATTTGATGTACCAGAAGATCCGAATCTCCCAAGACCAAGATTTCCTGGATACCCATGTCTGCAGATAACCTTAACCCCAAAATACAAGCTTCATACTCAGCCATATTATTGGTGCAATAAAATCGAAGTTGAGCCGTAACAGGATAGTGATGTCCAGTTTCAGAAATTATTACAGCTCCTATCCTGACTCCTTTCATGTTAGCAGCCCCATCAAAGAAAAGCTTCCAGCCGGATTTTTCAATTTGCTCCATCTCATCGATATGCATTATTTCTTCATCTGGAAAATAAGTCTTCAAGGGCTCGTACTCTTCATCGACTGGGTTTTCGGCCAAATGATCGGCCAATGCTTGGGCTTTCATTGCAGTCTGAGTCACATAGATAATGTCAAATTCTGTGAGCAATATCTGCCACTTTGCAAGTGTCCCTGTTGGCATAGGCTTTTGAAAAATATATTTCAACGGATCCAGGCGTGAAATAAGGTAAGTAGTGTAGGATGACAAATAGTGTTTCAATTTCTGAGCTACCCAAGTTAGGGCGCAACATGTCTTTTCCAGATGAGTATACTTAACCTCATAAGCTGTGAATTTCTTGCTAAGGTAGTAGATGGCCTGTTCCTTTCTGCCGGTGGGGTCATGTTGCCCCAATACACAACCAAATGAATTTTCCAAGACCGTCACGTAAAGAATCAGAGGTCTTTCTGGCTCTGGCGGGACCAGCACGGGTGGGTTTGACAAGTATCCTTTTATTTTATCAAACGCTTCTTGACACTCATCAGTTCATTTGACCGCAACATCCTTTTTCAACAATTTGAAAATAGGCTCACAGGTTGTCGTGAGCTGAGCAATAAACCTGCTAATGTAATTCAACCTCCCCAACAAACTCATTACTTCAATTTTGCTCCTTGGAGGTGGCAATTCTTGGATGGCTTTGATCTTTGATGGGTCTAACTCGATGCCTCGCCGACTGACTATGAACCCCAACAACTTTCCAGATGGAACATCAAATGCGCATTTGGCAGGGTTAAGCTTGAGGTTGTACCTGCGAAGTCTTAAGAAGAATTTCCTCAAGTCCCCAATGTGGTCGGCCTGATGCTTTGACTTTATGATCACATCGTCCACGTATACCTCAATCTCTTTATGTATCATATCATGAAACACCGTGGTCATTGCTCTCATGTAAGTTGCCCCGGCGTTCTTTAAACCAAATGGCATTACCCGGTAGCAATAAGTTCCCCATGGTGTGATGAATGCCGTATTTTCTGCATCTTCTTCATCCATTAGAATTTGATGATACCCGGCATAACAATCCACAAAAGATCCTATCTCATGCTTAGCACAATTATCGATCAAAATATGGATATTGGGTAATGGGAAGTTATCCTTCGGACTTGCTTTGTTGAGATTGCGGTAATCCACACATACTCTAATCTTGCCATCTTTCTTTGGCACATGAACGACATTAGCCAACCAAACAGGATATCGAGTGACTCGAATGACCTTTGCCTCCAGCTGTTTGGTGATTTCTTCTTTAATTCTCATACTCATATCAGGCTTGAACTTTCTCAATTTTTGCTTGACAGGAGGCACCATTGGATCAGCGGGCAATTTGTGAACCACTAAATCAGTGCTCAAACCTGGCATGTCGTCATATGACCATGCAAAAACATCTTTGAATTCGATGAGCGTTTTAATTAACTCTTCTCGGATCTTTGGTTCAAGGTGAACACTTATTTTAGTTTCTCGGATATTATTCGTATCCCCTATATCGATGTCTTCAGTATCACTCAGATTAGGTTTGGGTTTTTCTTCAAAATGAATTAACTCTTTACTAATCTCTTCGAAAGCCTCATCCTCATCATATTCTGACTCATAATCACAATATTCTTCTTGAGTTATTATTTCGGAACCAGATTGATTTTTAAGACTGGGCTGAGGATTCCTCATGCATGCCATATCACTAGAGCCAGCGTAAAAAGAACTGTACAGAAAAAGAAGAAAAAGAAAAGAAAACTATCAAGAATGATAATGAAAGGGAAACTGTATTTTATTGGATGATGAAAGATAACAAGGTTTGCACACTTCAAACAAACTGTAAGATAAACATTGGGATTACAACCCTGAGGTAACCCAAACAAACTGAAGGAAAATCAAAATAAACTACCAAGACTCCTTTCGAATGGGGAGAGGAGTGACTTTCCAATTATTAAGCCTTGTCTCTGACCCAACGAATTGAACTTCTGCGTTGCTAGAACCTTCACCGTTTTCCACCATATTCACATCGTCAAATAGCTTTTCGAAATTTTCAATTAATTTCTCCTCAGGATTAATCATGGATTTAGGAGTTGTTGTTATTGAGTGCTTCCTGGTACCGGACTTGACAAAAGATTTTGATAGATGTGGGACTGGCTTTGGAAGGACCCATGCCTTCTGTTTTGGCTTCTTGGCTTTTCTCACGTCTGTGACAGTGGGTACGAATCCCAAACCAAAAGTTCCCCAGTTCTCGGGGAGAGATACTGGTTGTATAATGCCTTGCAAAGATGAGCCCAAACCTTTGCCGGGTATAAAACCATTCTTCAACATTTCGTAGGCTACCATGATTGATGCAGAGGTTATCTTTGGATTCGGAATGTATTTCCCCTCTGGAATTTTCTCTACCAACATTGTGTCAGAAACCTGGTAAACCCATGGTCCTTGGTCATTTTCTATTCCTTCGACCGGTACAATGGCACTGCTGGGAGCATTTAAACTGTCTTCCCCATGCACAACTATTTCTTGCTTATCCCATTCAAAATGGTGCAGTGTTGATGGGACTGCTTTAGCAGCATGTATCCATGGTCGACCCAACAATAAATTATAAGAAACAACTATATCCAACACCTGAAACTCCATTGTGAATTCAACTGGCCCTATTATCAGTTCCAGCACTATGTCGCCAAATGAATCTCTGCTTCCACCGTCAAACCCCCGTACGCAAATAGTATTTTTTTGAATCCTCTCCTCTTTTATTTTCAATTTGCTCAGAGTGGAAAGAGGGCAGATGTTTGCGCTTGACCCGTTGTCAACCAACACCCGGGTCACTACGGAGTTTTCACATTTTAAGGTGAGGTAAAGAGCTCTGTTGTGCTCAGTACCTTCCACAGGAAGTTCATCATCAGAAAATGTGATTCTGTTTGCCTCAAAGATTTTGTTGGCTATCTTCTCCAAGTGATTCACAGAGATTTTATCAGGAACATGTGCCTCATTCAAAATCTTCATTAATGCTTGACGGTGCTCGTCTGAATGGATCAGCAGTGATAATAATGAGATTTGAGTTGGTGTCTTTTTCAATTGTTCCACGATAGAATAGTCATGGAGCTTCATTTTTCTCAAGAATTCTTCCGCTTCGTCTTCCATCACAGCTTTCTTCATTGGCATTGGATTATTTTTAGTTTTTCTTAATTCTTCGGGAATAAAACATCTTCCCGAACGAGTCAAGCCTTGCACCTCACAGACTTCTTCCTTGACTTCTTTTCCTTTGTACATTACCGTCACCCGTTCATAGTTCCATGGAATGGCCTTGTTGTTGTTCACTGGTAACTAAGTTACTGGCTTGATAATAACCCGATCTACACGGGCTCCTTCCACGACTACAATGGGTTTGCTGGCGACCCCTGGTACAATCACTTTTAATCCTTCCTACTTTGTAGCAACTTTGCTTGAAGATCCCTTTACAATTACCACAGATGGCTCATCACCATTTTTGTTTTGCTCAGGTACCGACTTCTCTTCCGTTAACTATTCATCTGGCTTGGCTTCATGAGACCGAATCATCATGATAGTTTGCGATGGCTTCTTTGTTTCTCCATTAGCCCGTACTATTTCTATCATATTGGCCTCCTGATGAGCTGGCATTGGATTTCTGTTGATGTTGGGAGCTTCGAGGGTTTGAACTTCAATTTTATTAGTAGCAATCAGCTCTTGTATTGCATTCTTTAAATGCCAGCATTTTTCTGTATCATGGCCTGGTGTACCAGAACAATACTCACAGCTAATGGTGTAGTCCAGATTCTTTGGAGGAGGATTGGGTAGCTTGAATTGTATTGGCCTTAGCATATCTAGCTGTCTCAACCTGTGGAACAGACTAGTGTAGGACTCTCCCAATGGAGTGAAGGTTTTCCTTTTCTGTCCCCTTTCACCCCTGAATACTGGACTAGGCCTGAAACCTGGTCCGGAGTAGGCTCGCGGATAAGGGTAGGTACTTGGTATGACAGGAGCACGCCAATTGGCGTGGGCAAGTGGCTGATTGTATGCTTGTGCATGGTTAATGGAAAAATGAGGTTTCGAAGGGTGATAGTAGTGTTGGGGTGAATTGTGGTGGTAAGTTGATTGGTGGGGTCGATGTTGATTGTAGTAAGGAGGTGAACCTCTGGATCCTGACCAAATTTCTGAATCAACCATCGTCGCTTCCTCTCTTTTCTTTTTTTCAATCCCTCCTACTCCGCCTTGAATAGCTTGAGTAGTTGCCTTAATAGCCGAATAACTCATGATTTTATTCGTCTTGAGGCCTTCTTCCACCATACCTCCCATCTTCACTACTTCATTGAATGATTTTCCTATCGCCGAAACCAAATGGGCATAGTAAGTTTGTTCCAAGGCTTGAAGGAAGTAGTCTACCATTTCACTCTCCTTCATAGGAGGATCCACCCTTGCTGCATGTTCCCTCCACCGGAAACCATACTCTCTAAAGCTCTCATTGTGTTTTTTCTCGAATTTTGTCAGGGATAGTCGATCTGGGATAATTTCTAGATTGTATTGGAAGTGATACGCAAATGCCTGTGCTAGGTCATCCCAGGTGTACCATCTCCCATGGTCCTGGTGAGTATACCACTCTAGAGCTGATCCGCTCAAGCTTTGACTGAAATAAGCCATTAGCAATTCGTCCTTTCCCCAAGCTCCTCGCATCTTGCTGCAGAAACCCCTTAAGTGGGCTACTGGATGGCCATGACCGTTGTATAGGTCAAATTTGGGCATCTTAAAACCAACTGGTAATTGCACATTTGGGAATAAGCATAAGTCCTTGTAAGCCACACTGACCTGTCCTCCCAACCCTCGCATGTCTCGGAACGATTGTTCTAAGCTTTTGACCTTCCTAAACATCTCTTCTTGTTCAGCATTTTTGACTGGCTTGTCAATTTCAGTTGGGAGGTCAAGACGGGGAGTAAATGAATGGATTTCGGAGGCTTTGAAAGTAGGCTCCGGGGGGTAGTATTGGTTGTCCTGGGCCTGGAATGTAGGCTCACTAGGAGATTTGTGGAGTGTAGCTGTGGGAGGTGCCACAAAGACAGGAGTTGCTGGTGGAGGAGGGTATGGAACGGGTTTAAGAGGTGGAGACTACGGTGTCTGAGAGGTGGTGCCTCGGTAGTGTTGGTAGATGGGGAAATTTGGGGATAGTTCAGTGGTAGGATTATCCTGAGTTTGGGCTAGTGATGAAGCAGGGTTAGCTAGGTAAGATGGGGGTGATTGCCCTGTAGACCAGGCCCGGTACATCTCAGCCATTTGCTGTTTGAGTTTAAGCATCTCTTCTTTCATTTTACCGACGTCCATCTCCTCTATCTCAATACCTGTGTCGACATCCGGGATAGACATACTTTCGGGTATTGGTCCTTTTGATCTCGTGTGATAATGATAATATGCCAGTATACTCTTAGAGAAACTAACTGCTTGAATTCTGAAAATGAGCAAACTTGTTAGTTTTGAGAGTTTAACACATATATAATTACACGTTGAGATGCAATGCTCCTAGACAAATAACCCTTTTCTATTATGCATTTGCTCGGTTGCTTGTGTCATCCCAGCTTTCTTGACATTTTTATTGTTACTCACTCTTATTTTATTCTTTTATCATTGTGGTCGAATCTTATAGAGATTGCCTACGTATCATGCCCCCGCATGAATTAGACCTTGCGTAGTTCGGATGTAAGGCAAACACTTTTATTTATTCTTGAAATAATACAAATATGGAACAGACATTACATTTGGAAAACATTATACGAAAATGGTTTAAAAACTCGACACATACCCAAATCAAATAAAAGACACAACTCTTAACATCTCTGAACATGCTCCACTTTCCACTTTTGTTGTCAATCATTGGATTATCTGCTCAATGTGGGGCTTGACCTGGATGACCTCCCAGCGTACGATACATTCTTTCTAACTCCATTGCCAGATGACGGGCAAAAATAGGTGCATGCTCTATAAACCTTTCATAATCCATCCCTTGGCAGTTCACATAACTTTGAGAGGTGTAAACCGCTAAATCATGGATTTGTGCCCTGAAGTCTTGGAGACGTTGGTCTTGGTTTTGCAGTTGTTGTTGGCGAGTGGTGGATATATCTCTGATACAGCCTTCACGATCTAAAGCTGACTCTAATTGAGCTCGGAGTCTGGCCTGATCGAGTCTTGCCTGTGCTCTTTCTCTGTCAATGTCTGCGTGCTGATGTTCTCTGTTGTATCTTCTCGCTTCTTCCAGTTGTGCACGAAATTGGTCTTCTGAATGTATCCAACGGTCTTTCTCCTTCTTGAATTGTGCCCTGTTTTCTTCGGATTGCCTTACTTGGCGTTCCTTAGTAGATCTGGCCTCTTCGTTTAATTGTTGGATTCTTTCTTTAGCTTTGCTGAACGCCTTTTCGGTTTTTGCCAAAATGGAATCACAATCTTGCTTTTTTTCCAAAAGATTGGCGATGACTTTTTGATCCTTCCAACTCCTCATTGGTGTTTCAGAAGCTTTCTTCATTTTTTGAAATTGAGCGTGAAGATTTTTATTCTCACAAGCTAGACTCTTCTTCTCGCCTTCGGCTTCTTGTGCTTGCAAATCTTTCTCCAAACTGAGGCTCCTCAGATTTTCCTTTAGGGCATGGATAGTTGCTTTGTACCCCTTTTCCTTTTCTCCCCAAATCAGCCGCTCTTGGATTTTATCGTTAAAGGTTTGAACATGGGGTCTTTTTGTTGGCCTTCTTAGATCGGGTTCTGGTGCATCATCCTCGCGGGACCGTTTCTCAAACCACCTTGCATATCCTGGATTTATCTCGCCCTTTGTAGTGTCTGGAACTTGAGTATCATTTTTCAAGTATCGACATCCATTCCACATCTGCTGAATTAAAGCCTTGAGAAGAGTGGCTTCAAGGTGTAACTCGATTACTTGCATACCCAAATCTTCATCATTAGGAACCACCTGGTATCTCCCTAGTTGTCTTAGAACTCTCTGTGACGCATATGGCTGGATGCTTCTCAATCCCAATAGTAGCAAATAATATTTCAAGGTTGACATGTGTATCACTTCCTTTATCGGGAGCCATCCCAAAGTCCACTCAATTTGATTCGCCGCTAAAGCCCTTAGATGAGATACCCAGGCTTCCATCCCTTCTGGAGACTTATAATCTTTTATTCTTTCCTCATAACTCTCGATGAAATTATCATTGCTTGGACCATACTGTATGATCGTGGGCTGATGTTGGAGATGTTCAATCATCCACATTTGCAACAAAATTTTGCATCCTTCGAAGACCTTTGCCCCTGATTTACATAAAGTCAACGCCCGATAAATGTCTGAGAGAATGATCGGGGCAAGGGTGTGATTCTCTTTGGTAGTGAGGACCTGTACGACTTTCGCTGTGCGAATATCAATTGTTCGTTCTTTGTTTGGGAAAACCATGATTCCCAGAAAAGCCACCATGAAAGCGAAGCGTCGGTGAATTTGCCAGGTGTCTTTGTTCTGTTTGTTAGTAAGGCCCTTTTCATGAATTTCAAACCCGTCCCGGCTTTCCGAATCTTGAATATAGGAAGTTGAAAGAACAACACCCGTTGACAACATTGCTTTTTCTGATTTGATTACTGATGTTTAGAAGACCAAAGAATCGATGCACCGAGGGAGCCTTTGTGAATATCAGATTTTGATTTCTTAGATCTCCTTCAAAACCAGCATATCCAGCTATCTCTTCTAATGTAGGAGTAAGCTCGAAATCAGAGAAACGAAAGACATTGTGAACAGGGTCCCAAAAAGTTACTAACACCGCAATCAAATCATCACGTGATTTAACTTTCATAATATCTGTGAGAGTTCCCAAATGCTAAATGACCCAATTTTGACCATCTTCGTCAAACTCATACCACCACATCTGAAGCCGAAATAGAAACTCGTCTGCATTTGCGGACGGTGGGTTTTGTGTGGTGCTCATTTTGTATCTGAAATTAATTTTAACAAAATCAAGACTCATTTTGAAAACAGACACTAAAAAAATCATTTTTTTAATCTATTTATTTAACACTTCTTATTTTTTTTTTCAAAACTTAAAACTATATATATATATATATATATTTTTTTTTTAAAAAAAACATTTTATTTCTCGGCTCTCGCAATGATTTTTTTTCAATTAAGCTGGTCAACATGCAAATCCGAGGCAAATGAATGCACAAGTAGCAAGTAGGATGCATCAGAATGGTCTTTTCATTTCGGGTTCACCTGTCCTAGACAGACCCAACCCCTGTGTTGAGTCTCCAAGGTCAAATGTACATGATGCAAATAGACGTTCCTACTAGGGATCCGGTACGAGGCTGAGTTATTCTAAGTGAAAAACCTGAGGCATATTGTTCTAAACCTGGCTTACCCAAGTGGACAGCTTGAGCCGAAGTGGGGGCAATGTACCGGGAGCACGAAAGTCTACCCGACCTAGTTATTTGTCCCAACTTCGTCTTATTTGGTATGACCTTTAACAGAAAGGTGGGCCACGCGCACGTGTGCACCATAAATTCAGAAGACTCAGAAAGAAGGAGGATTTCGTAGCAGTTTTATATACACAATTCAAATAATATTAAAGCGGTAAAAAGCAACATTTAGCATATTAAGCATAAACAATGTAAAAATCAGATAATAAATAAAGCCAACTATAACAGTTATTTTAAGCTCGAATTCTTAAACCCTGAACTAGTGGTTCTGGGTTAAACTTTTGTCCCCAGCAGAGTTGTCAGAGCTGTCACACCTCCTTTTTCCGCTCCCGTGGGGTGCGAAGGAGATTTTCTCCAATTAAAGGACAGTCGAAACGGGTTTTGTTTATTTATTTTAGAGTCGCCACCTGGGAATTTTAAGGCGTCCCAAGTCACCGGTTTTAATCCCGAATCGAGGAGAACATGACTCTGTTTGTCATTCTGCGAACCAGAAATCCGAGTAAGGAATTCTGTTAATCCGGGAGAAGGTGTTAGGCATTCCCGAATTCCGTGGTTCTAACACGGTCGCTCAACCATTTTTATATTTGGCTTAATTATCTTGATTTACTAAATACATTTTTTTTCTTGTTACCCGATTTTATTACCGCTTTTGTTTAGATTGTTTACAATTATATAAACGAATCACGCGTACGTATATTCGTATTATATACCTTTTATAAATGTAGAGAATCATGCCACGCATACGTGTACACAAAAGGATTGATAATATTTTTATATTTTTATTATAAAAAAAATTTGATGTTCGAAATTGTGTTTAAAATAAAATTAAGAACATTCGTCCTTCTTGTATGATTAAGTAGTGAACCGCACATCTCGGGTTTTATGAAATTAATTTAATATCCTCCGACGAATCTCTTTTTATTAAAATTTTGGCTCAAAGTTGCGCGAACGCATAATCCGAACTGCCTTAAAAATGTAATTAGGCCACGCGAATGTATCCCTAATTTTACAAAATATTCTTGATGGTAACATAAAATTCTCTACAAATTGTTTATTACATCCATCTATTTTTAAATATGAAAGTCATGGGAAATCGCTGATTTGGACTTCTTCAAATTTCTTGAAAAGAATTCAAAATTTATTGGGTGTTGATCACAGGTTATATTTTAATGTGCGAATTGTATACCTCAAAACTATTTAAAATAATGATACGGAGAAATAAATAACGTGCAACTAAGTTTACCAGTTTTATTCGTGAATACAGTATCCGTATTTTGTTTATGTATTTTTAGTTCTTGGTAATTATATGCACAATTTATTTGTTATTTTTCTTAGGCCTAAGACTAAGTGTATACATTTGAAAATTTACCAAAATTAAACGAATCATGTGTGAGAACTAAGAAAATTTATTTAATAAGCAAACTAAAAAAAAAACAAGGAAGAGTTTTCCTTATTCTATTTGGAGCAAACGCTATTTTATACATTTCGACTTAAAATGTTACAATTCGTATTTATAAATCCCACCTCCTTCTTATCAACTTGTTTTTAATCCAAAGTTATAACCATTTGATTAATTTTGCTTACGATGATTGAGTTAGGGATAGATATAATCAAACCAATTCTTATTCTCGGCCTATGCGAGCTATTTGCAAACATTAACTCTACACTTTGTAAAAATTATTGACATTATTAAAGTAATTGGGCTATTTGGTTATAAAAAAAAAACTAATCTATAAATCGATTTAATAAGATGACATTACATGTAACGTAGTTGTACATATGAACCATTCATGACATTCCAACATCGTAAACGTAACGGATTAATTCACCTTTCCACTATGGTTATACACATAACAGTTATTACGCCATATATGAACAAAATACAACTAACATCATTCAATCAACAACAAAATTGGATATTTGACAAAATAGGCTAGTAATGTAGTTTCTTGATATTTTCATACTATTCTATACTTAGCTAACAACATCAAAAGATTTAACTAATGGCCAACTTTCTACCATGTTCCCTATCTCGACAATTTAAACAATAAATATCATTACTAAACTTCAAAATAAATAAGATTATCGTAGAAATTACTACTTCACAAGGTTAATTGGCTAATAGTTTATCATATCAAGTATAATACTATATTAACCAACTAAAACAAAACTGAAACTTAAACTAGTAAATCTAATGAGTAGAAGACATAATTGTAATTCCAAACTGCATTTTACTTGCAATGTTGAAGCTTTTTATGACATGAGTTTACAGATATGTACCTGAAGATGAGGGTAAAAGAGGTAAATTTCAGCAATAGCAGCAGCAAAAAAAACCAACAGAATACACCAATGTTTCAGCAGATTTGAACAACAAACAGGACCCGTGGAACCCAGATGCACAGTAGCAAGACTTCTTTAAAAAAAAATCAGATTTTAAATCAAACAGTATCAACAAACAAACCCTGGACAGACTCAAGGAAACAATGTTTCTGATTTTCTTTCCTTCTTCTATATCTGTTTCAGATTCTGTGTGTGTGTGAGTGTTCTCTTTTTCTGTTTCTTTTTCTGTTTAGTTCCCTTCTCTTTTCAGATTTTTTGTTCTTGATCTCTCCCTCTTCTTCTCTCAGATATCTCCTCTTAAATCAGTCTCAACCCACTTTTATATACAACTTATTATCCTCTCTTTAGACCACTGCCCGGACCCCCCTTTGTTATTTAAGGCAGATTTTTCCCTTAAAATCTGCTACTAAACTGCTTTTTCTTAGTTAATCAGCACTAAGGATACCTTTTCCCTTATTTTCAGCACTCCCCATTCCCTTTTGTTCCCCATTAGGATTAATTAATATCTCAATGATAAAGCACTAGCAATAAAGTGTTATACTGATTGTTTTATTCCCCAAGCACCCCTGAAAATCCCTTAATACTACTACCCCTACCAACAACAGTAAATTTGGACTGAATCCTAACTCAAAATGCAACCTTCTAACCCAATTATATCTAACCAACATTCGTAAAACTGAATTCAAACCCAACATCACATTAACATCACACAGAACTCAACAGAACAATTTAATCTGAATTTGAAAATCGAACTAATATCAAACAAATGCAGGAGCATTGTCAGTATATTGACAATGCCCTGAAACTAACTGCCCAGAAATCAACATACACATCATCCATTTGACGAGCTTATTAACTTTCAAACAAGAACGATTTAATTGACGAGTACTAATCAGCTGACTATCTACAGTGATTGTCAATCAACAGTTTGTAAATAGATAAACAGGTTGTTACAATTAGCATTAATGGAAACAAGAATTTTCAAAACAACTAATCGACGAACTTAATTGAGTCGATTATACACATTGCAAACAATCACAACAAACAGAGACAATGCTATAATTTGATCAGATAAACGGGTATGAGACAGAATCAAATAAACAAATAGGAAAATTACACAGACTACTGAAACAAGCAACAATATACACATAGGAAACAAAAAAAAAGTAGGAAAAATACCTCTGAATCTTCAAATTTATACGGACACAGGCTCAACTTGGATTCAGACTTTTTGAGGCTGAACAGACTTTATTCGAAGTATTCTCAATTGAGAATACCTCGATTAAAGTCTCTTAGACCTCAATCCCTCATTTAATTTGGGCAATCTCCACGATTTGAATTTTTTAGGGTTTCTAATTCTCAGATTTAGGGTTCGACCAATTCTGGGCAGATTCGAAGGGAACTAAAGATGACTTAGGGGTGAGGGAGGCCTAGGGGTCATTTAGTGTGAAGTTGAGACCGATCTAGGTGGGTTCATATTATGCTCGAATCTTCAAATGAAGATTCGAGAAGCTCTGAGATGATTCGAGCCAAACGGTTTGGAGATCCATGTTGGGGGTGGCTGGAAGGTTACTGGGTGTTGGTTTGGTGGTCATCGGAGATGGTCGTGTCCTCAGGTCCACCTTCGATTTAAGATTCGACGAGCTAGGGCCTGATTCGATGGGAGTTATGGTGATAGTTGGGAAGAGGAGGTCGAGGGGGTTCAGGGGTGTCAAGGTAGTGACCGGCGGCGTTGTTGCCGCCGGGTTTCAGGCGAGGGGGAGTTAGGGCGGCTAGGGTTTTGGGGGTATCGTCTGAAGACGATGATGAACAGGAGAGGGAGGGGGGTATTTGGTTTGGGGGGCAAGGATTTGGGCTTTTATAGGGGTGGTGTGGATTGATCTTGACCGTCGGATCAAACATGATCAACGGTCTGGATCAACTCACTTAACCAAACGACGTCGTTTGGTTTAAGTTGGCGGAAAGGGTTGGCCCGGGGGTGAAGTGGATCGGGTCTGGGTGAGTTCTTGAGGCCGTTGGATCAAGATGGATGAACGGTTCAGATCTGGTTGCCTAAAACGCCGTCGTTTCATTTATGCAGGGGCTGAACTGGACCGTTTGATTGAAATGAATCAATGGCCCAGATTCGAGACTCAGAAACGACGTCGTTCGAGTCTTGTATGGGACTGGTTGAAATGGACCAGGTCCTTTGAGTGTTTGAGCCTGATTTTTGTTTAAAAATTCTTGGCCCAGATCCGTTTTTTCCTATTATTTTCCACTCTTTTCATTTTCTAATTTTATTCCTAATTATTAAATTCCTAATTTTAATTATAAAAACAAAATTAACCTTACAAAATATTAATCACCCTTTAACAACCATTAACACACAAGACAAAACATTAATCACACAATGACACATTTAAATGAAAAATAAGATAAATGCATATTTTTGTGATTTATTTTTTAATTAACTCTTAAATGCATAATTAAAACCTAGATATGCATGCAACCTGTATTTTATTTTTATTTTTTTCATTTAACTATAACATAGTAAACATTTACGGACAAAACACAAATAATTAATAAATGCCACATAAATTCTAAAAATTGCACACAAAGAGAATTTTGTTTTATTTTTGATTTATTTTGGAGTAGTTTTCGTGAGGCAAAAATCACGTGCTCACACAAGCCACTTCGTGGCGTAACAAATCAGGCCCTCGGCCTCATAATCATGAATCCGTACAATACCGCTGCGGCGCGCAACCCGATCCCATAATAACCTCACAACACAGGCCCTCGGCCTCACTCAGTCAGAAATCTCTAAAAGCCACTCGGGCATAGTAAAACATGATACTTAGCCTACAATATCATTTAAAAATATCAAAACAGAGTAAACATGGCTGAGTTATGAAAATAGTAGAATAGAGCATAACTGAGTACAAATATGAAGTCAAAACAGTAATAGTAGTAAAATTCCCCTAAGGGTCCAAAACAGTTGGCACGAGGCCCAAATATGGCATTCAGCCCAAAACATGATGATAGCAAACCGTTTTCAATCAATTAAGCGGTTAAACAGTCATACGGGATGGATTAAGTCACAATCCCCAATGGTGCACGATCCCACGCTCGTCATCTAGCGTGTGTGTCACCTCAAAGTAGCACAACGATGTAAAATCTGGGGTTTCATACCCTCAGGACAACATTTACAATCATTACTTACCTCTATCCGGTCCAAACTCTAGCCCGCAATGCCTTTGCCTCTCGAATCGGCCTCTGGATGCTCCAAATCTATCCAAAAACAGATTTATACCATCAAAATGTGCTAAGGGAACAAAGCCCACTCGAAAATAACCAATTTACATCAAAAATCCCGAAATTGGCCGAACCCGACCCCCGGGCCTACGTCTCGGATTCTGACAAAAATCACAAAACTAGAATCCTTACATTCTCACAAGTTTATAAATATCAAATACATCAAAATCCGACTCCAAATGACCCCTCAAATCCCTAGATTTAGGTCTCCAATTTTCAAGCCCTAACTTCCAATTTTTAGGCTTTAGATTTCACAAATTCTATGTTTAATTAGGTAGAAATCACATTAGGATCGAGTATTAAGTCCATAAATCTTACCTCCAAGTGTTTCCCCTTTGATTCCCTCTTTAATCCTCCTCAAAAAGCTCTAAAATTGCTCAACAATGGTGAAACTTAGACCCAAAATCGCGGATATGGCCTTTTAAACATCCTGCCCAGCCATTCACGATCCTTCTTCACGAACGCGGTCAACGCCTCACGTTCGTGAAATACAAACTTATGTTGATCACTTTTTCCTTCATCGTGAATGCGACCTCATGCCGGTGAATGCGAAGCCTTAGCTTTTCTACTCATCGCGAACGCGGCTACCAACTTGCGAACGCGAAGAACAATCCTCTAGGACCCCATCTGCTCACTTTCCTCTACGCGAACACGGCAAAGCCCTCGCGAACACGATGACCACTGGCCTCAGCCCTTCGCGAACATGGGACCACCTTCGCGAACGCGAAGGCCAATTCCACTCCTCACATCCTAACCCTTCGCGAACGCGGGGCATCCATCGCGAATGCGAAGGTCAAAAACCTGCAACATCAACAACAGTTTTTCTGCAATTTCCTCCAACATGAAATGATCCGTTCAACCACCCGAAACTCACCCGAGGCCCTCGGGACCTCAACCAAATATGCCAACATATCCCATAACCTCATTCAAACTTGTTCCAACCTTCGGAATGATCAAAACAACAACAAAACACCAAAATTACATCAGATTCAAGCCTAAGAATTCCAAAAACTTCCAAATTTCGCTTTCGATCAAAAAGTCTATCAAACCTCGTCCGAATGACCTGAAATTTTGCACACATGTCACAAATGACACAAAGGACCTACTTCAACTTCCGTAATTTTATTCCGACCCCTATATCAAAACCTCACCTATCAACCGGAAAATGCCAAAATTTCAGTTTCGCCAATTCAAGCCTAAATCTACTCCGGACCTCCAAAACACATTCCGATCACGCTCCTAAGTCCCAAATAATCTCTCGAAGCTATCCAAACCATCAGAATTCACATCTGAGCCCTTTTTCACATAAGTCAATATCCAATTGACTTTTCCAACTTAAGCTCACTCAAAAGAGACTAAGTGTCTCAAAGCATACCAAAACCTTTCCTAACCCGAGCCAACCAACCCGATAACGCATAATATAGCTGAACAAGACAATAAGAAGTAAAAATGGGGAAAACAGAGTGGTAACTCATGAAACGACCGACCTGATTGTTACAGCGAGGAAGACCAAAATGAACACCTGTTATAGCTTTTAGAAGTACAGTAAGCTGTAAGACGCAAGAAGGAAAGATGAATTCAACGCATGAACATGCAATGGTGACACTGGAGATGCAATCGATAGCTAAGATCTCAATAGAAGTTGGTTCATCTTCGAGGGATACTGGGGTAAGTAAGAAGCTCAATCTCAGTGGCTCACCTTCAAATTATCAATTGGCTTAGCTAAATAAGGGCAAACCTAATGGGGAAAGCAATGGAACAGTAACCATTGACAACCCTAATTTAGAGAGGAGGAACAGTGAGGACCCAAATCGAGAAAGCACTCATGAGGCGGACAATTTGAGCAAAATTGAAAAGCTTAGTATCAATTTAGGCACGATTGGTAGTGAGAACCCCCAGGGGAAGGCTAATGAAATAGTAGAACCCACTGTTGTTGTAGGACTCAAACCATGGGCAAGTCTTTTCCAACAGAACAGGGTCGCAACTCATGGAATGGCATTGCGATACATTCCCCCTCAAATTGTGGATGGGTAGACAGTTATTCAATTGGAATTGTAAGATGTTGAAGAAGAAGAAGAAGAAGAAGAAGAAGAGGAGAAATGGAACTGCGCTTTGATTGCATACATCATTGGAAGTAATCACGGATACAATGCAATGAAGAGGTACATTGCTCAACACTGGTTGGATGTTGCAGAACCGGAATTATTTTTTCATGATGAGGGGTACTATGTCATTAAATTTCAGTCAATGGAGGATATGCACAAAATCTACTATGCTGGCCCTCATACTATTAGTAATAGACCAATCATCTTGAAGCATTAGACGACTGATTTTGACCTGAGCAAGGAGTCTCACAGAAACTCCATTATGGGTTATCTTACCTAAATTGCTAATGAGCTGCTAGGGAAGTGAGTCCTTAAGCAAAATAGCTAGTGTAATTGGGAAGCCAATATTTACAGATGAGTGCACTACAAAGCAAACACGAATATCATATACAAGAATATTGATAGAGGCTAATGTGACTAAGACTCTACTAACAGAAGTCACCATCATGGATCTAAGAGTCAAGAAATTTCGACAACAGTTGGTGTATGAATGGAAACCAGTGTACTGTAACAAGTGCCAAACTATTGGACACACATGTGCTAACTAGCAAGTCCCTAAACCACAACATGTAGAATAACCTAGAAGAAGAAGAGAGGCTAGAAAAGTTACCTATGAATGGAGAACCAAGGGTCCTGTGGTGAAAGCAGAGGCTGCTAATGAAGAACAAGCTTAGGCCCCTAATATGCAACATCACAATCAAAGCAGTGACCGAATGATAGCCCAAAAAAATTGTCCAATCTCAGAAACAAATATCACAATGATGCAAGAGTTAGTGCAAAAGGGTAAAGAGAAGGAAGTGGCCAGCCCAGAAATGAACTTGACAAATTTTTCCATGCTACCAACTTCCACAAGTAGAAATGAGGTTTTGTTGACTAAAAGGAGTCATAGTTCAAGCCTTTCCCTATGAGGAGGGGTTAAACATACCAATTAATGGCCTGACTTTTCTGGAATATCAGGGGAGTGAACAAGTGGTATAGGCAGAAAGAATTGAAGAACTACCTGAAAATTAATAATATTAGACTAGCAGGTATAGTAGAAATAAGGATGAAAGAACATAATGCAAGTAAGGTATGTGGTCATATTGCCCCTAGTTGGAAGACTCTCCATAATTACAACTATGTTGTTAATGGAAGAATACAGTTGCTATGAGATTCAAGTTACTATACAATTACTTTGCTGAGAGCAGAAGCACTGCTAATTCATTATTTAGTTAAAGGGATTGCTGATGATATTGATTGCTTAGTGACAGTTGTGTATGGATACAATACTGTAGAAAAGAGAAAATATATGTGGGAACAATTGGAGGAGATTGCACAGGGGATTTCCAAACCATGACTTATTGGAGGAGATTTCAACTCAGTTTTATACTCACACGACAGACTCTATGGAAATCCAGTTAATGCAACAGAGACTAGAGACTATGCAAATCGTGTACAAATACAAGGTCTCAATGAATTGACTCGGGAAGGAGAGTATTATACATGATCCAATAATCAATTGGGAGCTGACATGATATGGAGTAGAATAGACATAATATTTGGAACTATGATTGGATGATGAAATGGGGACTCATTTGTACTAAGTATGGACTATCTTATATCTCAGATCACTCTCATATGTGCATGAAGTTAACAATCAAACAGTGGACTGGGAAAGCACCTTTTAAGTTCTTTAATGTATGGGCAGATCATGAAGATTTCTTATATATTATAAAGCAGGGATAGGGCTAGAGACTCACCAGCAGGAAGATACACAATATCTTGTTAAAGTTGAAGGCACTCAGACCTATGCTAAAGAAGTTGAATAATGAGGAATTCAAGTTCATTAAAAGAATATAGAAAGAGCAAGAGCAGAACTTACTGTTATACAGGAGCAAATCTCTGCAAAATGTACATATAAGTTATTAGTGGAAGAGGACAATTAATACAAAACCTAGAGAATGGGATTTGATGGAGGAATGTGCCTTAAAACAAAAAGCTAGAGCAAAGTGGATCAAGCTAGGAAACTCAAATTCAATGTATTTTGCAGCAGTTATCAAGAAAAGACAGTAGAGGAAACAAATAATTGAGCTTACTTCTCTTACTGGAGACAAATTATCTGAACCTGAAGATATCACCTATGAAATAGTAAGTTTTTATAAATCATTGATGGGATATGCAGCGCATAGACTACCAGCAATAGAAAAGAAAATAATGCAGAAAGGACCGTATTGTCACAACAACAGAGGATTATGCTATGTCAAGATGTCACTGAACAAGAAGTTTATGATGGACTAATATCAATTGGTGATGACAAATTCCTCGGTGTTGGTGGATTCAATGCATATTTTTTCAACAAGGCATGGAAGATCATTCACCATGAAATTACAGCAACTGCTATGGATTTCTTTGCCACTGGAAAGCTATACAGAGCAATCAATTGTACAACTATCACCTTAGTGACCAAGACTCAAACATAGAACAGTTAAAGAGTTTAGGCCAATTGCATGTTGCACAATGCTTTATAAGCTTATTTCCAAAATCCTGGCAGTTGTTATCTCTACTGTAATTAGTGAAGCACATGCTTGCTTTATACCTGGTAGGAGGATATCTGACAATGTCATTTTAGCATATGAATTGGTCAAAGCCTATTCTAGGAAAGCCTATGATTCTGTGGAGTAGCCCTACTTGAAGCAGGTTATAGAAGAGCTAGGACTTCCTAAATTGTTCATATCATGGGTTATGGAATGCATACATATTGTCAACTATTCTGTCATAGTTAATGGAGAATATTCAGTTCCATTCAATGCTGCCAAAGGCATCAGACAAGGAGATCCAATGCCACCTTTCCTTTTTGCAATTGTAATGGAGTATTTTAGTAGAAGCTTACATGATCTTAAGGCAAACAAGGAGTACAACTATCATCCCAGGTGTTCAAGGCTCAAGATTACTCACTTATGTTTTGCTGATGACATCTTGCTATTTGCTAGAGGAGATGTGAATTCAGTAGATGCAATAACTCTTAAATTCCTATAGTTTATAAAAGTATCTGGGCTACAGGCTAACCAAAGTAAGAGTGCAGTGTATTTTGGAGGAGTATCAACAACATATTTTATAACACTTGGGTTTCACCACAAGAGACCTACCTTTCAAATATTTGGGAGTTCCCCTATCTACAAAGAAATTAGGTATCATGCAATGGCAACCTTTGATAGACAATATGACATCAAAAATAACCTCATGGACTGCAAGGAAGCTCTCATATGTTGGCAGAGTCCAGCTAGTCCAAAGTATTTTGTTTGGAATACAAGCTTTTTGGGCTCAACCTTTCATTATCCCTAGCAAGGTGATCAAGGTCATTGAAGGTATATGAAGATCTTATGTGTGTTCAGTACCAATGTGATCACAAAAAAAGCTCTACTAGCATGGGATAAGGTATATCTACCCAAAGCTAGAGGTGGGCTGAACCTTATAAATCTACAAATCTGGAACAAAGCTGCTATAGCTAAAGTATGATGGGATTTAGCTCACAAGGAAGATAAGGTACGAATCAGATGGATCCATACCTACTACACCAAAAATCAGCAATTCAACATTACCCCGACCCCTCAACAGGCTTGCTGGATGGTTAAGAAGATCTTTGAAGCTAGAGGTTCCCTAGAGAATATTATACTTCCACAAACACCTAAGAAGAGCCTAATCAGGAACATATACTTTCATCTGCTTGGTGACTATGCAAGGGTTGAATGGAAAAGCATCATGTTTAACAATGCCGCACGACCAAAAGCAAAGTTCATAATGTGGCTATTGATGCATGGAAGACTACTAACAAGTGATATGTTAAGAAAATGAGGTATACATATGAATACACATTGTGTTTTATGTCAAGAGTGGGAAGAAATAAAAGAGTACATGCTTGTACACTATAGATATGCAAGAGCTGCATGGACAAAAGTATGACATTGGATACAGTTACATGAGCTTACTATAAGAGGTTGGAGTGAATATAGTCAATGGGTCATCAAGTGTTCAAGAGGGAAAACCCAACAAGTACTGATCTTCAAACTTGTGTATGCAGAGGCTATTCACCATATTTAGATTGAGAGGAACTTATGCATATTCGAACAAAAGAGTAGGCAATATGGAAATATTGTAAAGGAGATAGCTTATATTTGCTGTGTTCGGGCACCCCTAGGATCAAAGCTCAACTATAGTCTTATGTCTTCTAATATGATCAAAGTAGGGAGCAGGTAGTTTGCTATGTTTGCTTTCCTATTGAGATAGCTAGTTTTGTTGGCTTAGCTATGGATTTGTGTGATGACCCAAAAGGTCATCACTTGATTTACAAGTAAATTCTGTGTTCTGAGGTTTTAAAAGCCTCCTTTTATCTCACCTCGAATTGCATGCGCGGTTTGAGCGTATATCCAGAATGCTTTTATGTGAAAAATTGATAAAAATGCTAATTTGGCCTTTAAAATTTAATTTAAGTTGACTTCGGTCAATATTTTGAGTAAACGGACCCGGACCCGTGATTTGACGGTCCCGAAGGGTCCATAGAAAAATATGAAACTTGGGCGTATGCCCGGAATTGAATTTCAAGGTCCCAAGCCTGAGAAAAGAATTTTTGTAGAGAATTGTTTAACTGTAATCTTAAGAGTTTTTGGAAATTTGAATGTATTTGAAACTAATGGTATCGAGACCGTATTTTGGTTCTGGAGCCCGGTACAGGTCTTATGGTATTTACGTTGAGCCTATAAAATTTGGTAAGAAATGGACTTGATATGACATGAATCGGATCCTCCATTGTAAAAAATGAAACTTAAGAGTTCATTAGATTTTTCTTTGATTTTGATGCTAAATTCGTTGTTAAAGGTGTTAATTTGGTGATTTGATTGCACGAGTGAGTCCATATGATATTTTTGAGTTAGTATGCATGTTTGGTTTGGAGCCCCGAGGGCTTGAGTGAGTTTTAGATAGGTTTCGGGATGTTTTTACACTTAGAAAAGTTGCAGGTTTTGCTGTCTCAGGTGCTCAGTAATTTTGTTTTTCACGTTCGCATGGCTTATCTCGCGAACGCGTAAGGCAAGTTCCTCAGGTGTCAGATTTGTTCATCGTGAATGCGGAGCTCAGGACGCAAACGCGAAGCTTGAGGGGGTTACCTTTCGCGAACGTGGACCTGTTGTTGCGAACGCGAAGGCCTTTTTGGTCGGGGACTGGGGGAAGGAATTTTGTTCTACGCGAATGCGAAGGCCATCTGGGCCTGACCCATTGTGAACGTGACAGGCCTATCGCGAATGCGATGAAGGCCTACCCAGTCATTTTAAAACAGACTCCAACGCGGACATAACTCATTTTTCTCCATATTTTCGAAATCTCAAGGCTTAGAGGCAATTTTCTTCACACAAATTCATCTTCAAAGTGTTGGTAATCAATTCTAAACTTTACTCTTTCAATTACCCAATGTTTTTCATCACTTTTTAATCAAAAATCAAGAGTTTTCATGGTAGAAATTAGGAATTTGGGTAGAGTTAGCGCTTTTTGAATAATTGGGATTTCGACCTCATTTTGGAGTCGGATTTCGAAACTAATTGCATATTTGGGCTCGTGGGTGAATGGGTGATCGGGTTTTGATCCGAACCTCGAGTTTTGACCAAGCGGACCCACGTCGATTTTTGACTTTTTGGGAAAATAGTAGAAAATCTATAATTTAGCATTGGGTATGAATTCCTTAGCATTTATTGATGTTGTTAAATTAATTTGGACTAGATACAAGTAATTTGGAGGCAAGTTCTAAAGGAAAACCGGTTTTTGAGGCTTGAGTTGGCCGTGAAAATTCGAGGTAAGTGTTTGGTCTAACCTTAGCTTGAGGGAATAGTTATCGTGCTTTATTTGCTATGCGCTAGAGTAGTATACGACGTATATGTGTGGTAACGAGTATCTATACGTCGTTGTCAAGTATGCCTGTGAGTTTTAAATTGAAATCGTTATTTTCTTAATAAGTAGTACAAATGCGTAAGTAGTTGATTCTCGGTGTTGGGTAAGAATTATGATTATTCTCGTGGTATTTGTTTATGGTTGAGTAGTGATTCTAGTTGAGGTTTCTTTTGTGAAGTTAAATGTTGGAACAAGTTTGGTTATAGTTGATTTCCTTGCCATGACGTATTTACTTCTTACTGTTGGTTCCCTTGCCGGGATGTATTTATTCTCATTGTTGATTCCCTTGACGGGATAATGTTTTTTCTTTATTGTTCCCTTGCTGGAATTCTTTTATGATTGGCGTTGAATTGTATATTGGGATCGGGTTACACACTGCAACAACATTATATGGGATCGGGTTGCACGCCGCAACATGGAGTAATAAGGAAGGACAAGAGGGGTCGGGTTGCACTCTGCAATAGTGATATATGATTGGATCGGGTTGTATGCCATAACATTGATATATGATTGGATCGGATTGCAAACCGCAACAGTGTTATATGATTTGGATCGGGTTGCGCACCGCAATAATAAGTAATAAAAGTGGATATTAATTTGTTATTGTTTCCCTATTCTTTCTTATGCAAAACTTAAAATGTTCTTTATGTTTTTCTCTTGAGTTACTGTTGTTACTTGATATTCCCCCGTAGTATGTTCCCCTTTCCATATTTAACTACTAGTTTCCGTTATTATTGCTTGTCGTATATGCTTTAACTGCACAGGTTTATTTGGTAGTCTCATCCTAGCCTCGTCACTACTTCACTGAGGTTAGGCTCGACACTTACCAGCACATTGGGTCAGTTGTGCTGATACTACACTCTGCACTCTTTTGTGCAGATCCTGGTACCGGAGCATACAGACTTTAGCTAGGGGTTGCTGTCTTTAGTCCATCAGGAGACCTGAGGTAGTCCTGCAGGCATCCGCAGGCCTTATTATGTATTATCGTGTTGGTTGGCTCGGGTTCAGAGAGGTTTTGGTAAGGTTTGAGATACTTAGTCTCTTTTGAGTAAACTTAAGTTGGAAAAATTAATCGAATGTTGACTTATGTGAAAAAGGGCTCGGATGTAAACTTTGATGGTTCAGATAGCTTCGGGAGATGATTTGGGGTTTAGGAGCGTGATCGTAATGTGTTTTGGAGGTCCTGAGTAGATTTAGGCTTGAATTAGCAAAATTGGAATTTTGACGTTTTCCAATTGATAGGTGAGATTTTGATATAGGGGTCGGAATGGAATTCCGGGAGTTGTAATTGGTCTGTTGTGTCATTTGGGATATGTGTGCAAACTTTCAAGTCATTCGGGCGTGGTTTGATAGACTTTTTTTTATCAAAAGCGGAATTTGAAAGTTTTTGGAATTCTTAGGTTTGAATCCGATGTGATTTGGTTATTTCGATGTTGTTTGAGGTGTTTTGAAGATTGATATAAGTTGGGATGGTGGTATATGACTTGTTCATGCTTTTGGTTGAGGTCCCGAGGGTTTCAGATGGTTGACGGAAGATTTTGAGTTGGGTTTTGGCAGCTGAAGATTTCCTATTGCTGTCATAACCGCACCTGCGGCTAGGGGGCCGCAGGTGCAGACACACAGAAGCGGAGATGGAGCCACAGATTCGGCCAAGAGGGGATCAGTTGGAACCGCAGAAGCGGCTAAGGGAGCGCTCCTGCGGTAGCGTATGTGCGAGAATGTGATCGCAGATGCAGAAATGGACCTTTAAGTGAAAATCGCAGATGCGGTGGGATGGACCGCAGAAGCGGTACTGCAGAAGTGTTAATAGGACCGCAGGTACAGAATCCCTGGGTCAAAAAGTATATAAACCCTCCTTCGCGATTTTCAGCCTTCTTCACCATTTCTAATTCAAGTTTGGAGCTTTTTGGGGGATTTTGGAGAAGGAATCAGAGGGAACTTCATTGAGGTAAGATTTTTTATCATAAAACTCATTCCTATGGTGTTATTTCAATGATTAGGCTTGAAATTTATGGAAATTTGTGGGTGAATATTGAAGAAACTAGGGCTTGAGATTGGAGACCTTTAAGTAAGGGTTTGAGGGGTCATTTGTAGTCGGATTTTGGTACTTTTGATATGGATGAACTTATGGGAAGATAAGGAGTTTATTGATGTAATTTCTATTGGATTCCGAGGTGTTGGCCGGGGGGTCGGGTTTTGGTTAATTTCAGGATTTGTGTTGTAATTTGATTACTTTCGAGTAGGCTTTGTTCCCTTAGCATATTTTAATGGTTATGTACTCATTTGGGTTAGATTTGGAGCATTTGGAGGCCGATTGGAGAGGCAAAGGCATCGCGGGCTAGAGTTTGGACTGGATAGAGGTGAGTAATGATTGTAAATGTTGTCCTGAGGGTATGAAACCCCAGAATTCACATCATTGTGCTATTTCGAGGTGACGCGCATGCTAGATAACGAGCGTGGGGTCGTGCACTATTGGGGATTGTGACTTAGTCCGTCCTGAATGACTGTTTTACTGCGTATTTGATTGAAAACTATTTGCTATCATCATGTTTCGGGCTGAATGCCGTATTTGGGCCTCGTGCCAATTGTTTTGGACCCTTTGGGGATTTTTACTGCTATTCTTCACTGTTTTGACTTTATGTTTGTACTCAATCATGCTATATTCTACTGTTTTTCATAACTCAACCATGTTTACTCTATTTTGAGATCTTAAATGATATTTTGGGCTGAGCATTGTATTTTACTGTGCCCGAGTGGCTTTTAGAGATTTCTGACTAAGTAGGGCCGAGGGCCTGTGTTATGAGGTTAATATAGGATCGGGCTGCGTGTCGCAGCGATATTGTGCTGATTTATGATTATGAGGCCGAGGGCCTGAGTTGTACGTCACAAGGTGGCTTGATATGAGGCCGAGAGCCTATTTAATTATTCCACAAGATGGCTTGTTATTGCGCTTGAGCCGTAAGGGTCCCCTCCCAAAGTTTGTACACCCCAGTGAGCGCGGGTACCCAGTGTGAGATGTGTTATAGACCAAGGGGCTGATTCTGTTCCATGCTATTGCCCGAGGGGATGATACGAGTGATTGTGAGATAGCCCGAGGGGCTAATTCTGGTTGTACTTTGCCCGAGGGGCTGGTTTTTTGTGTTTATCATTTCTCACTGCTTTTCATTCACTCGTTTAACTGTTAAAAGATGTTTTAAAGAAGCTTATACTAAACTAAGGTGTTTTTTACAAGTTTTCACTGTTTTATTGCATTGTATTGGTTTTACACTGCCTCTTTGTAGCATTTTGTTGTGTTTTACGTATTTTCTTATTGCTCAGCTGCCTTTACTTTTATTACTCACTGAGTTGGTGTACTCACGTTACTCCTTGTACCCTGTGTGCAGATTCAGGAACCTCGGGTCCCACTAGCGAGGGCTGATTACTTCCAACAGGTTGTTCGGAGTTCACTAGGTAGCTGCTCGGCGTTCGCAGCCCAGTATTTCTCCCTCTTATCTTACTTCCCATTGTATTAGTTATGTATTAGACTACGTAGTCTCTTTTATACTCTTAGACAGATATTTAGATGCTCATGACTGGTGACACCCCGATGTCGGGTTATGTTTATTTCTGCGCTTGTTCTATTTTACTGTATTTTAGGGTTTATCACTTATTAATGACTTAAATTGAATTATTATAACTTTTTAAATGGATTGGGGGTTTGTTTCGGCTGGCCTTGTTTCACGATAGGCGCCATCACGACCGGGTCCAAATTTAGGGTCGTGACAAGTTGGTATTAGAGTCTAGATTACATAGGTCTCATGAGTCATGAGCAGGTTTAGTAGAGTCTCGCGGATCGGTACGGAGACGTCTGTATTTATCCTCGGGAGGCTACAGAACCTTTAGGAAAACTTCATATTCTTGAAATTCTTATCGTGCGAATCTATTGATCCGAGTACTAAACTTTTGTTATTCTATTATCTCACAGATGGTGAGGACACGAGCGACCGGTCAGGATAGACGACCACCAGTACCACCATCTGTGGCCACTAGGGGCCAAGGACGCGGTCGAGTCCGTGGTAAGGGCAGAGGTGTAGCTCGTACCGCAGCTAGGGCAGCACCTGCAGATCGACCAGCCACCCCAGTTCATAATCAGGTCCCAGTTGTGGATGCTCCAGCAGCACCAGCTCAGGTACTAGTTGTGCCCATTGTGATTCCGAGTCTTCAAGAGGCCCTGGCTCCGATTCTATCAATATGTACTGTGCTAGCTTAGGAGCTGCAACTACTTCTCAAGCCGGGGGAGGCACTTAGACTCCCACTGCTCGCACATCTGAGCAGGTCATGCAGGGACTTCAGACACCGGGGCACCTCCAGCCTAGCCGGTTGCAGCTGTTCAGGACTCTGTAGCTCCTACCATGCCAGAGGACGAGCAACGCAGGTTGGAGAGGTTTGGTAGACTTCGGCCTCCGACTTTCAGTGGTGCAGAGTGCGAGGATTCCCAGGGTTTCTTGGACAAGTGTCAGAGGAGTTTTCGTACAACAGGTATTCTGGAGACTAGGGGGTCGCTTTCACTACTTTTCAGTTTTTTGGAGCTGCCTTCACTTGGTGGGAGGCTTATGAGAGGTGTAGGCCTGTTGGTGCAGCACCCCTAACCTAGTAGTAGTTCTCTATTCTCTTTTTGGAGAAGTATGTGTCACAGTATCGTAGAGAGGAGCTGCGCAGGCAGTTTGAGTGGTTGCGTCACAGAGAAATAACTGTGATGCAGTATGAGATGAGATTCTCGGAGTTAGCTCGTCATGCGGTTTGGTTGGTTCCTATAGAGGGAGAGAGAGAGAGGATTAGGAGGTTCGTTGATGGTCTCACGTATCAGCTTCGGATTCTTATGACCAGGGAGAGGGTGTTTTGTGCTACTTTTGAGGAGGTTATTGACATTGCTCGCGAGATTGAGTCAGTTCGTTTCCAGAAACGAGATGAGAGAGAGGCCAAGAGGCATCGGGGATCTGGTAGATATGGTGGAGCTCCTTCGAGGGATCAGTTTCAGGCTTTCAGCACAACAGAGGTCGTCCATTCAGGCATGCTCAGTTAGCTCACCCAGGTTATCGTGGGGCATCATTGGGTCATGGTTCTCACAGTTCTCATCAGGGCCAGTTATCACTCAGTGCCCTTCCAACCCAGAGTTCGTCCCGTGCTTTGTCAGTTCAGGGCTCTTCTATGCCAGGTGCATCTGCTAGTTATTCCAGTGTTAGGGGTTCCTTCAATCCCCGTCTCCAGCACCAGGGAGTTTCTATGAGTGTGGAAAGTTGGGTCATATGTGGAGGCAGTGTCCTCGTCATCTTGGGGGTTTATCTCAGTAGAGGGGTCAGCCATCGGCTTCAGCGCTAGTTACTTCACCACCACCCACCCACCCAGCTAGGGGTGGAGGTCAGTCAGCTAAGGGTTGCCCTAGAGGGGAAGGTCGATCAGGTGGCGGCCAGGCCCATTTCTATGCACTCCTAGCTAGACCCGATGCTATTGCTTCAGACGATATTATCACATTTTGTCTCAGTCTGCAATAGATATGCCTTTGTATTATTTGATCCCCATTCTACTTATTCTTATGTGTCATCATACTTTGATCATTAGTTGGATACGCCCTGTGAGTCTCTTGTTTCATCTATTCATGTATCTACTCTGGTGGGCGATAGTATTGTTGTAGACCGTATATACTGGTCATGTGTGGTGACTATTGAGGATTTGGAGACCCGAATGGATCTTTTGTTGTTATGCATGGTAGACTTTGATGTTATATTGGGCATGGATTGGCTATCTCCATGTCGAACTATTTTGGACTGTCATGCTAAAACAGTGACATTGGCTATGCCGGGTGTGCCACGGATTGATTGGCGAGGTTTAACCGATTATGTTCTCAGTAGGGTAATTTCATTCTTGAAGGCCTAATGTATGGTTGGGAAGGGTTGTCTTTCATATTTATCCTTTGTGAGGGATGTCGGTGCAGAGACTCCCAGTATTGATTCTGTTCCTATTGTGAGGGATTTTCCCGATGTGTTTCCTGCAGACCTAACGGGCATGCCATCAGACATGGATATTAATTTTGGTATTGATCTGGTGCCGGGAACTCGGCCTATTTCTATTCCACCGTATCGTATGGCACCAGCGTAGTTGAAGAAATTAAAAGAGTAGCTTCAGGAACTTCTTGATAAGGGGTTTATTCAGCCTAGTGGGTCGCCTTAGGGTGCGCCTGTTCTATTTGTCAAGAAGAAGGATGGAACGATGAGGATGTGCATTGATTACAGGTAGTTGAACAAAGTAACAATTAAGAATAAGTATTCTTTGCCTCACATTGATGATTTATTCGACCAGCTTCAGGGAGCGAGAGTGTTCTCCAAGATTGATCTCCGTTTAGGTTATCACCAGTTGAAGATCAGGGACTCAGATATTCTTAAGACAGCTTTCAGGACCCGATATGGTCATTATGAGTTCTTGGTGATGTCTTTTGGACTGACCAATGCCCTAGCAATGTTCATGCATTTGATGAATAACGTGTTCTGGCCTTATCTTGACTCATTTATCATAGTTTTCATTGATGATATTCTGGTGTACTCGCGTAGTCAGGAGGAGCACGCGGAGCATTTGAGATGTGTTGCAGTGATTGAGGGAGGAGAAGCTTTATGCAAAGTTCTACAAGTGTAAGTTTTGGCTCAGTTCAATGGCTTTCTTGGGGCACGTAGTGTCCAGTGAGGGTATTCAAGTTGATCCAAAGAAGATAGAGGCGGTTCAGAGTTGGCCCAGACCGTCCTCAGCCATAGAGATTCGCAGCTTCCTTGGTTGGGCGGGTATTATCGCCGGTTTATTCAGAGATTCTCATCTATCCCATCGCCCTTGACCAAGTTGACTCAGAAGGGTGCTCCATTCATGTGGTCGGATAAGTGTGAGGAGAGCTTTCAGAAGCTCAAGATTGCCTTGACCACAACTCCAGTGTTAGTTTTGCCATCAGTTTCAGATTTATATACCGTGTATTGCGATGCTTCGAGAGTTGATATTGGTTGTATATTGATGCAGGAGGGTAGAGTTACTGCTTATGTTTCTCGTTTATTGAAG
This sequence comes from Nicotiana tabacum, assembly GCF_000715075.1. NCBI lineage: Eukaryota > Viridiplantae > Streptophyta > Magnoliopsida > Solanales > Solanaceae > Nicotiana > Nicotiana tabacum. The sequence continues at coordinate 14,327,518 of NC_134095.1, forward strand.
CCCCATGAGAAGAACTACCCTGTTCATGATTTAGAGTGGGCTGCCATTGTCCACGCATTGAAGGTTTGGAGGCATTATTTGTATGGTGTGTTTTGTGAGGTGTTTACTGATCATTGTAGCCTCTAGCACTTGTTCAAGCATAAGGATTTCAATTTGAGGCACCAGATATGGTTGGAAATGCTAAAGGATTATGATATTACTATTTTGTACCATCTAGGGAAGGCCAATGTGGTGGCCGATGCCTTGAGTAGGAAGTCGGTGAGTATGGGGAGTTTGGCATATATTCCAATTGGGGAGAGACCTCTTGTAGTTGATGTTCAGGCCTTGGCCAATCAGTTTGTGAGGTTAGATATTTCGGAGCCCAGTCGGGTGTTGGCTTGTGTGATTTCTCGGTCTTCCTTATTTGATCACATCAGAGAGTGCCAGTATGATGATCCTCATTTGCTTATCCTTAAGGACAGAGTTCAGCACGATGATCCCAAAGATGTGACTATTGGTGATGATGGGGTGTTGAGGATATAGAGCCGGATATGTGTGCCCAATGTAGATGGGCTTCGGGAGTTGATTCTGGAGGAGGCCCATAGCTCGCGGTATTCCATTTATCCGGGTGTTGGGAAGATGTATCAGGATCTGAGATAACATTATTGGTGGAGGAGAATGAAGAAGGGCATTGTGGGATTTGTAGCTCGGTATCTCAATTGTCAGCAGGTAAAATATTAGCATTAGAGGTCGGGTGGCTTGCTTTAGCAGATGGATATTCCCGAGTGGAAGTGGGAGCGGATCACCATGGACTTTGTAGTTGGGCGCCCGCGGACCTTGAAGAAGTTCGATGCTATTTGGGTGATTGTGGATTGTTTGACCAAGTCCGCGCACTTCGTTCCTGTGTGTACTACCTATTCTTCAGAGCGGTTGCAGAGATCTATATCAGGGAGATTGTTCGTTTGCATGGTGTCCCAATTTCCATCATTTCAGATAGGGGCACTCAGTTTACTTCACAGTTTTGGAGGTCTATGCAACGAGAGCTGGGTTCTCAGGTTGAGTTGAGCACAGATTTTTACCCTCAGATGGACGGCCAGTCCGAGCGCACTATTCATATATTGGAGGACATGTTGAGTGCTTATGTCATTGATTTTGGAGGGTCATGGGATCAGTTTCTACCGCTTGCAGAGTTTGCTTATAACAACAATTACCAGTTGAGTATTCAGATGGCTTTATATGGGAGGCATTATAGATCTCCAGTTGGTTGGTTTGAGCCGGGTGAGGCCAGACTATTGGGTACAGATTTGGTGCAGGATGTTTTAGACAAGGTGAAGGTGATTCAGGAGAGGATTCATACAACGCAGTCGAGGCAAAAGAGTTATGCTGACAGGAAGGTTCGGGATGTGTTCTACATAGTTAGTGAGAAGGTTCTGTTGAAGGTTTCACCCATGAAGGGTGTTATGAGATTTGGGAAGAAGGGTAAATTAAGTCCTCGATTTATTGGGCCTTTTGAGATACTTTGGAGGATTGGGGAGGTGGCTTATGAGCTTGTTTTGCCACCCAGCTTGTCGATTATGCATCTGGTATTTCATGTTTTTATGTTTCGAAAGTATATTGGCAATTGTCTCATGTTTTGGATTTCAGCACGGTTCAGTTAGATGATGATTTGACTTATGATGTGGAGCCAGTAGCTATTTTGGAGCGTTAGGTTCAAAAGTTGAGGTCAATGGATATAGCTTCAGTGAAAGTGCAGTAGAGAGGTCGGCCCATGGAGAAGGCTACCTGGGAGACCGAGCGGGAGATGCGGAGCAGATATCCTCACCTATTTAAGGCTTCAGGTATGTTTCTTGACTCGTTTGAGGACGAACGTTTGTTTAAGTTTGGGAGGATATGACGACCCGTCTAGTCGTCTCATAAGTTACCGCTCTGTTTTGCCCATTTCTGCTTCTTTATGCTTTATTTATCCGTACTATGTATTATTGGGTTGGTTGGCTCGGGTTCGGAGAGGTTTTGATAATATTTGAGATACTTAGTCTATTTTGAGTAAGCTTAAGTTGGAAAAGTCAACCATATGTTGACTTATGTGAAAAAAGGATCGGATGTGAATTCCAATGGTTCGGATAGCTTCGGGAGATGATTTGTGATTTAGGAGCGTGATCGGAATGTGTTTTGGAGGTCCGAAGTAGATTTAGGCTTGAATTGGCGAAATTGAAATTTTGGCATTTTCCGGTTGATAGGTGAGATTTTGATATAAGGGTCGGAATAGAATTCAGGTAGTTGCAGTAGGTTCATTGTGTCATTTGGGATGTGTGTGCAAAATTTCAGATCATTCGGACGTGGTTTGATAGACGTTTTGAACAAAAGCAGAATTTGGATGTTTTTGGAATTCTTAGGCTTGAATCCGATGTGATTTGGTTGTTTTGATGTTGTTTGAGGTGTTTTGAAGATTGGTATAAGTTGTGATGGTGGTATATGACTTGTTCGTGCTTTTGGTTGAGGTCCCGGAGGCCTCGGGGGGATTTCGGATGGTTGACAAAAGATTTTAAGTTGGGTTTTGGCAGCTGAAGATTTCCTATTGCTGTCATAACCGCACCTGCGACTAGGGGGCCGCAGGTGTGGACACGCAGAAACGGAGATGGAGCCGCAAATGCATTTAAGAGGGGATCAGCTAGAACCGCAGAAGCGGCTAAGAGAGCGCACATGCAGTAGCGCAGGTGCGAGAATGTGATCGCAGATGCGGAAATGGACCTTTAAGTGAAAACCGCAGATGTGATGGGTTGGACCGCAAAAGCGAAAATAGGACCGCTGGTGTGGAATCCCTAGGTCAGAAAGTATATAAACCCTCCTTCGCAATTTTCAGCCTTCTTTACCATTTTTAAATCGATTTTGGAGGTTTTTAGGGGATTTTGGAGAAGGAATCAGAGGGAACTTCACTTAGGTAAGATTTTTTATCACAAAACTCGTTCCTATGGTGCTATTTCAATGATTAGGCTTGAAATTTATGGAAATTTGTGGGTGAATATTGAAGAAACTAGGGCTTGAGATTGAAGACCTTTGAGTAAGGGTTTGAGGGGTCATTTGTAGTCGGATTTTGGTACTTTTGATATGGATGAACTCGTGGGAGGATAAGGAGTTTATTGATGTAATTTCTATCGGATTCTGAGGCGTGGGCCTGGGGGTCAGGTTTTGGTTAATTTCGGATTTTGTGTTGTATATTGATTATTTTTGAGTGGGCTTTGTTTCCTTAGCATATTTTAATGGTTATGTACTGATTTAAGTTAGATTTGGAGCATCCGGAGGCCGATTTGAGAGGCAAAGGCATCGCGGGCTAGAATTTGGACCGGATAGAGGTGAGTAATAATTGTAAATGTTATCCTGAGGGTATGAAACCCCGGATTTCACATCATTGTGTTATTTCAAGGTGACACGCATACTAGATGGCGAGCGTGGGGTCGTGCACTGTTGGGGATTGTCACTTAGTCCGTCGCGAATGACTGTTTTACTGCGTATTTGATTGAAAATTGTTTGATATCATCATGTTTTGGACTGAATGCCATATTTGGCCCTCGTGCCAACTGTTTTGGACCCTTAGGGGATTTTTACTGCTATTCCTCACTATTTTGACTTTATATTTATACTCAGTCATGCTATATTCTACTGTTTTTCATAACTCAGCCATGTTTACTCTGTTTTGACATCTTAAATGATATTTTGGGCTGAGCATCGTATTTTACTGTGTCCGAGTGGCTTTTAAAGATTTCTGACTGAGTAGGGCTAAGGGCTTGTGTTATGAGATTAATATGGGATCAGGCTGCGCGCCACAACAATATTGTGTTGATTCATGATTATAAGGCCGAGGGCCTGAGTTGTACGCCACAAGGTGGCTTGATATGAGGCCGAGAGCCTGTTTGATTATACTACGAGATGGCTTGATATTGCGCTTGTGCTATAAGGAGCCCCTCCCGGAGTCTGTACATCCCTAGTGAGCACGGGTACCTAGTGTGAGATGTGTTATAGCCTGAGGAGCTGATGTTGCTCCATGCTATTGCCCGAGGGGCTGATACGAGTGATTGTGAGATACACCCTAGGGGGCTGATTCTGTTGGTACTTTGCCCAAGGAGCTGATTTTATGTGTTTATCTTTTCTCACTGCTTTTCATTCACTTGTTTAACTGTTAAAAGATATTTTAAAGAAGCTTATACTGAACTAAGGTGTTTTTTTACAAGTTTTCACTATTTTATTGCATTGTATTGGTTTTACACTGCCTCTGTATAGCATTTTGCTGTGTTTTACGTGTTTTCTTATCGCTCAGCTGCGTTTACTTTTATTACTCACTAAGTTGGTGTACTCACATTACTCCCTGCACCCTGTGTGCAGATTCAGGAACCTCGGGTCCGGCTAGCAAGGGCTGATTGCTTCCAGCAGGCTGTTCGGAGTTCACTAGGTAGCTGCTCGGCGTTCGCAGCCCAGTGCTTCTCCCTCTTATCTTACTTCCCATTGTATTAGTTATGTATTAGACTGCGTAATCTCTTTCATACTCTTAGACAGATGTTTAGATACTCATGACTGGTGACACCCCGATGTCGGGCTGTATTTATTTTCGCACTTGTTCTATTTCACTGTATTTTGGGGTTTATCACTTATTAATGACTTAAATTGAATTATTATAACTATTTAAATGGATTGGGGGTTTGTGTCGGCTAGCCTTGTTTCACGATAGACTCCATCATGATCGGGTCTGAATTTAAGGTCATGATACATATGGACCTTAGCTAGGGGTTGCTGCCTTCAGTCCATCAGGAGATCCGAGGTAGACTTGCAGGCGTCCGCAAGCCTTGGCGTTTTCTCCCTATCTAGTTTCTTTCTGTTCTTTTATATCCCAAAGACAAACATGTATTTTCTTGTTCAGACTTTATTTGTAGTTGTCTTAGATAGTCCGTGAAATTGTGATACCAGTTCTGGGTGGTTTCTGTTATAGATTCGTTTTGGTATTGGTTTAATTGTTAAATTTCATTCTTCTGCTTATTTAATATTCGTTGTTTATAAAATGTTAATTTACAACTGTTAAGGAAAAAATAAAAAGGGTAAAATAATTGAAATCATTGGCTTGCCTAACTTTCACTAGTAGGTGTCACACCTCCTTTTTACGCACCCGCGAGGGCGCAGGGGAGTTTTTCCAATTAAAGGACAATCGGAACGGGATTAGTTTATTTATTTCAGAGTCGCCACTTGGGAGATTTAGGGTGTCCCAAGTCACCAATTTTAATCCCGAATCGAGGAAAATAATGACTCTATATTACAGTCTGCGTACCAGAAATCCGGATAAGGAATTCTGTTAACCCGGGAGAAGGTGTTAGGCATTCCCGAGTTCCGTGGTTCTAGCACGGTCGCTCAACTGTTATATTCGGCTTATTTGTCTGATTTTTAATACAATTATGAACCTATGTGCCAATTTTATCTTTTATCCGCTTTTATCGTTCACCGTTATTTTTATAGGACTTGCAACGTCGTGAAAACATATCTCGAACCACGCTACATCAATGCACCCGTGGTTATTGATATATCTCGACTCGGCTGAGATTTGGATTTGGGTCACATAAATGTGCACCCGAATTAAGAAAAATAAATTATTTAAGACGCGCCTAAAGCAACTAACGTATGGTTGTTTTGGGGAGGGCCGTAACATTCGCTAAATGACCTATCCCGAATTCTAAGTGTTTTAATATATATACAGTTGGAGGGCCCCGTGGCTGTGTACATTTTTCATTTTTTGACGAGGCTCGTCTCGTTCTACTTTTAAAAGGAATTAGCGACGTCATGGATATGCCTCTCGGACCACGTCACAATCAATGTACCCGTGATTAGAAACACATTTCGACGCCATTGAGAATTGGATTTGGGTCACATAAATGTGCACCCGAGTTTAAGAAGGTAAGATTTACTAAGGCGCGTCCTAAAGGGTCTAACGTATTGTTAATTTAGGAGGGTTGTGAGATTTGCTAAACGACCCGTCCTAGAAACTAAATGCTTCGATAATATACGTTTAACGAGGGCCCCGCATCTTGTGCGTTTTTGTTTGTCGAAGCTCATCTCGTCTTTATTTTAAAAGGAGATCCTATAGCAACTACGTTTCTTGTCGCATTTGTCTCTACTAGTTGAGAATAAAAATGACCCTATTCAATTACATGCTTGCAGGTTATTATAACGGAATTCTGAGTGCCTTTGCAGAATAAGAAAACATGGCCATGCCCATGGGCAGCTAATCGAGCATCGTGGGCCCGAACCCAGCCCACACAGTGTCGGCTGGACCTGGGCCAATGCCTTTCTGATGAAAGCCTGCTGGGTTCGTTTGATTCGGGCTCGACCTTCGTGAGGTTGAGGAGTGCAGACTTGCGCCGTTTATTTTAAGGCAATGGTTTGCCAATTGTAAGGAGACAGTTTATCAAAAGGACATGAAATTAACTAACATGGATAGTTCTATGTATTTAAGGACATGCTAACCATATAAAACCTAAGATACAACCTACTGCATTGGAGACCCTTTTATCTATCAACTTTCATATACAAACTAGCATTCAATCATCACATATTGACATCTACTGGGCACACAGGCTACCTTCAGTATCGAAACAAGAATGCAAACTACTACACATTACATGAATATTTAATGTAACAATCTATGTATAAAAGACATTCTTCAGGACTTTCATTTGTATTCATGCTCAAATTTCCCAGTTACATTTTTGACAGTGCATTGGTTGTGTACCTGGTATAGAGGACAAAGAAGAAAGGAATGATCAGCTGGGCAGTATGTAGTAAACACAGCAACAGCAGATACACAGCAACAACACAGCAACAAATCAACAATCCAAGTGTTTTCCACAGCCCACGACAACCAACAATATTTCCCAGAACAAAGAGGACCAACAAATAGTCGAGTACCAAACCAATGAACCCAAAAAAGAAGGATGAAACAAACAGCAACAACAGAGTATTCAATGCAGCAACACTACCAATTGAATAACCAGAAACAGCTCAAACAATGCAAACCAAGAACTTGGCCAAGACAGCTTGACCAATATGCACTCTTATACAACTTTTCAGGCAGTGTTTGGTTGCAGTGTTTATTGGAAGCTAACTTGTGTTTTTTCAGTTTTCTTTGAACTCACTAGACCTCTCTTTGGACTAAAAAATTTTACAGCCCTTTTTTTTCTCTCTGAAAGCTAAAAGTCCAGCCTCAGACCCATAAACTTCAGCCCCTGTTTTAGTTGTCCAATGGCCTATTTATAGGCCAAATGCACCATTACAGCTGAGCTGCCCTGCCTGCCAATTGGCAGAATGCCCATACCTTTTAAGCCCATCCTAAGCATGCTTGGTGTCAGCTACCTTTATTCCCCACGCCTGGTTTTTGTTTAATCCAGAATTATGGGCTCATTTGTTTATTCATTTTGAGCCCCCATACCCTTGTGTCTTGTTCCCCATTGGTATTAGTTTAATCCTAAGTTAGTACCCTACTTGTCAGCTCACTTAAACTAATTACTTCTGTTCTTTTTAGCACCCCAGATTACCCCTGTCAACCTTGATTATTACTGCCCCTGCCTATTGCAGCATTAGGGCATTTTTTGCACTGATGAAAGCTCGAGCTCAGGACTGCCTAGACTGAACCCTTTTAGTCATTTTTATAATGCCAATAGACCATTTCAAACATTACTAGGTCATCCAGCCAGTGTCCGAGTTTAATTAGTTATGTGACAATCCTAACTCCTTCGATTCATTAGTTATAGAAAACTAATCGACGACATTTATCGAGTCGACTATACTAATTATAGCAGGTAATAATCGATCGCTCACATAAACAATACGTTTAGGGACCTAAAGGGCATCAGACAATTCTATGTTCAATAACTGGGGACCTATATAAGTTTATTCATTTGACGACCAATCTAATCGAACAGGTTCATCACAGAGTACATTCAGAATACAAATAGAAGACAAACGACCAAATAAAAGGTCTTTAACAGAGATGAAAGAAATCTGGATGAAAAATAACAAAATAACAAACAAACACAAAGAGATATGCTGACAACTTATTTGGAAATAAAACAAAAGAACGGAAAACTTACCAAAACGTTTAAACCAAACAGACCCAAATCAAACTCGACTTCGAACTTTTGAGGCCGAACAAACTTTAGTCAGGGTGTTCTCACATGAGAACACCTTGACTAAGGTCTATTAGACCTCAAACCTATGTCAAAACTGGCCGGGTTCCCCAGGTGCATGTGTTTCCAGTTCTGGATTTCCAGATCTGGATTCTTAGGAGTTGTGGGTAGATTCGGACCAAACCAAGTTTGGTTTGGTCACTAGGAAGGTCAGGGGGGTGTCTGGTATGAAGATGGGGTGGTTTGGTGTAGATCGAGTTTTGTCTCGAATCTTCAAATCCAGATTCGAGACGATAGGAGATGATTCGAGGTTCGTGGTTAGTGGATTCGTGTTCAGGGGAGTGAGGGGGTCTTAGGGTGTTCAGGGGGTGGTCACCGGCGTTCGTGCCGCCGGCTTTAATGGCGAAGGAGACTAGGGCGGCTGCTAGGGTTTGGGGGTTTCAGGGTTCAGGGAAGGAGACGAGTGAGGGGTGGGGTTCGGATAGGGGGCGTGGGGTGTAAGGGAAGGTTTATATATGGTGAGGTTGATCGGATCTGAGCCGTTAGATCAGATGATCTCAACGGCTTAGATCTGATGTTGAGAAATGGGACGGGGTCGTTTGGTAATTAAACGAGGTCGTTTGGTTTAAGTGGGGGATTGGGTCAGACCGGTTATTGGGTCGGGTTCAAAAACGGGTTGCTGAAAGAGGTCCTGAGCCGTTGGATCGGCTAGGACGGACGGCTCAGATTGATTTGCCTGAAACGACGTCGTTTCAGGAGGTTCCTGGGCAGGCCTGGTCTGGACCGGGTCAGATCGTTGGTTTGGGCCTCTTTTTTTTTGTTTTATTTTTGGGCCCAAATTGATTTCAACTTTCTTTTGTTTTCCAATTTAAAGAAAAATAATAAAAAAAAATAAAAATAACTAATAAAACAAATGAAATTAAAACAAATAACAATATGGCGTTTCAACATAATTATCATACCAAGTAAGTTAAATCACAACCTAAACGGACGATGCACATATATTTATAGAATACTTTTTTTTTTTTGAATTTTCTTTTAACGCCACATATATTTTTTTGTATTTTTGTTTGATAATGACTAGATGCAAAATGGACAGACTCACAAACGACTAACAACACATGTCACGGAAAGATCGAAAAATTGTACAGCGAAGCCTTTTGCTACTATTTTTATTTTCTTTTGGAGCGATTGTCCGTGAAGCAAAAATCACGTGCTTACAGCTGCCCCTCTTTGCACGAAGACACGAAGGGTTTTCGCGCAAAGATAAAGCGAGCGATTTTTGCCCGTCCGAATACTCCGTGGGAAGCATTTTTTGAAAAAGATTTGACCGAACCTTTGCTTCAGGGGTTTCCTACATATCCTGGGCTGAACAGGAATCAGGTCAATGTAGTTCGGGAAATTTTGGTAGCTGGGACTACCGTGCGACTGTATTACTTGCTGCTGTTGTGCGCTGTTGCATGCTGCTGTAGGATGCTACTGCTCAACCGATCTCCCTGTTACATTGCTCTAAAAGGAAAAACAAGAAGCTAGAGTATGAGATCTCATCCATCTTCGACTTGTTCTTGTTGCCTTGCTTTCTTGTCGGCTAACGTTTTCCTCTGACGCCTTTATTTTGTGAACTTGGAGATGATGCTGGTCCTTCACCTTTTCTGACTGTCAGTTCTCATCACTTTGCTTGATTTGCTGGGGATACGGCTTTCTTCTTTAAATCTTCCAATGGTTTCTTCAGCGGTATGGCTTTTCATCAGAATTGTTATACTAGGCATGTTACAACGTTCCCAAACTGTTCCTTTTTCCTTTTGAATGGCGCGCTTGCCTCTGCAGTTGTCTGCTTCTTGGTGCTGGGGATTTCATTGTTTCCCGTTTGGGGATCTCTGTTGTACCCTTCCGTCTTCAGGTGGGGCGACTGATTCCAAAATCTAGAGCTGAATGTATTCCCGCATTATACTGGTGGGCGACCTAGAACTTAAGAGTATTCCCGCATTATACTGGTGGGCGACCTAGAACTTAAAAGTATTCCCGCATTATACTGGTGGGCGACCTAGAACTTAAAAGTATTCCCGCATTATACTGGTGGGCGACCTAGAACTTAAATGTATTCCCGCATTATACTGGTGGGCGACCTAGAACTTAAATGTATTCCCGCATTATACTGGTGGGCGACCTAGAACTTAAATGTATTCCCGCATTATACTGGTGGGCGACCTAGAACCTAAAAGTATTCCCGCATTATACTGGTGGGCGACCTAGAACTTAAAAGTATTCCCGCATTATACTGGTGGGCGACCTAGAACTTAAATGTATTCCCGCATTATACTGGTGGGCGACCTAGAACTTAAAAGTATTCCCGCATTATACTGGTGGGCGACCTAGAACTTAAAAGTATTCCCGCATTATACTGGTGGGCGACCTAGAACTTAAAAGTATTCCCGCATTATACTGGTGGGCGACCTAGAACTTAAAAGTATTCCCGCATTATACTGGTGGGCGACCTAGAACTTAAAAGTATTCCCGCATTATACTGGTGGGCGACCTAGAACTTAAAAGTATTCCCGCATTATACTGGTGGGCGACCTAGAACTTAAAAGTATTCCCGCATTATACTGGTGGGCGACCTAGAACTTAAAAGTATTCCCGCATTATACTGGTGGGCGACCTAGAACTTAAAAGTATTCCCGCATTATACTGGTGGGCGACCTAGAACTTAAAAGTATTCCCGCATTATACTGGTGGGCGACCTAGAACTTAAAAGTATTCCCGCATTATACTGGTGGGCGACCTAGAACTTAAAAGTATTCCCGCATTATACTGGTGGGCGACCTAGAACTTAAAAGTATTCCCGCATTATACTGGTGGGCGACCTAGAACTTAAAAGTATTCCCGCATTATACTGGTGGGCGACCTAGAACTTAAAAGTATTCCCGCATTATACTGGTGGGCGACCTAGAACTTAAAAGTATTCCCGCATTATACTGGTGGGCGACCTAGAACTTAAAAGTATTCCTGCATTATA